>NC_137289.1:6000000-6600000 GCF_054371585.1 Giraffa tippelskirchi
TAGACTGGAGACATCAATTTGGAAACCATGTGCATAGAGCTGGTATTTAAAGCCATAAGGATGGATGTAATCATGGTCCCTTGTGTGTCTTTGGTATGCACACATGTGTTTTAGCTAAAGGCTGCTTGAGAAAGAGAGAATCCATCCCAAATGTATGAATGAAGCTGTCCTTGGAGATGAGTCCAAGCCCAGCTTGCATGGGATCCCCTAGCTACCACCATGCTCAGCTGGAGATGGATTGTCTTTCTGTCAGCATTGAAAAGCACCTCCCCTTCTTTCCAGCCATCTCTCAGAACCTCTAGTTTCAATTATATGTGTTACAGTTCCTGTCAAAACTCAGAGGAAGCCATTGATATTCAAGAGTGCCAGTTTTAGGGAATTCCTCCAATGTTTCAAAGCTGTATCCCTATATCATTCCAGAACTCCAGGAAGCTACAGAGCTGGTCTCTATCACTCTGTCCCCCAGTGGAATTGCCTTCACAGAACTATAGCTTAACATTATACATTTGGATTTTCCTGAGGGTCCACGTAATAGATAGCATATGTGGACTATTGGTACATTTCTTGGGTAAAAAGTTCTGTTAAATATACCATCCATTATGTGACTCAAGTTCCCTTAAGCAAAGACCTAGGCAACAAATTTTTCTGAAAGTTCTGAAATGAGAAACAGGTTGTCTACTTGTTTTTGTGAGCTGCTCGAGGTCCTCTAGGCCATCACCTGTTCATCTTCACCTTATCTCTCAGGAACCTCAGAGTCTAATTGGTGCTTGTTTTAAACAGTTTCTCTTCATCTAGGTCAGGAGTCACAAACTGGGACCCAGATGTTGCATATAGATGATTAACATTTAGCTAGCTTTGTATTTAAAAACAATCACATGGCTTTTGGGATGAATATATCTACATGTAGAATATATATACATTTAAGATATCTCTCAATTGTCTTAAATGTATCCTGATTTGCACATCTCTGCTGCCTGCTTGGTGCCTGTAGAGTTTGCAACTTCTGACCCAGATCTTTCCATGTCATCATTTTTCTTCCCCTCAATTCCTTATTAATACCTGGCCCTTCTGTTTTATAGCTCTTGTTTAAACAATTTTCATTTCATTGTATTGCCACTCAAATATTGTGTTTAGGTTGCCTAAAATCCTTCTGGAGAAGTAGATTACCAAAGGAGAAAGCAAGGGAAGAATAAACTGGGAGTTTGGTATTAACATATATACACTACTGTATGTTGTTTTTGTTCAGTCGCTAAGTCATGTCTGACTCTTTGCGACCCCACGGACTGCAGCACTCCAGGCTTCCCTGACCTTCACTCTATCCCAGAGTTTGCTCAAAATCATGTCCATTTAGTCGATGATGCCATCCAACCATCTCATCTTCTACTGCCCCCTTCTGCTTCTGCCCTCAATCTTTCCCAGCATCAGGGTCTTTTCGCATGAGCTGGCATATTGAATTGGGTGGCCAAACTATTAGAGCTTCAGCATCAGTCCTTCCAATGAATAATCAGGCTTGATTTCCTTTAGGATTGACTGGTTTGATCTCCTTGCAATCCAAGGGACTCTTAAGAGCCTTCTACTGTGCATAAAATAGATAATCAACAAAGACCTACTGTATAGCACAGGGAGCTCTACTCAGTACTCTGTAATAACCTATATGAGAAAAGAATCTGAAAAAGAATTGATGTATGTATATGTATAACTGAACCACTTTGCTGTACTCCTAACACTAACACGATTTTATAAACCAGCTGTGCATGTGCTGTGCTCTGCTTAGTCACTCAGTTGTGCCCGACTCTGCAACCTCATGGACCGTAGCCCTCCAGGCTCCTCTGTCCATGGGGATTCTCCAGGCAAGAATACTGGAGTAGGTTGCCATGCCCTCCTCCACAGGATCTTTCCAACCCAGGGATCGAACCCGGGTCTCCCACATTGCAAGTGGATTCTTTACCATCTGAGCCACCAGGGAAGCCCAAGAATGCTGGAGTTTGTAGGCTATCCCTTCTCCAGGGGATCTTCCTGACCCAGGAATCAAACTGGGATCTCCTGCATTGCAAGTGGATTCTTTACCAGCTGAGCTACCAGCGAAGTTCTAAATCAGCTATACTCCAATATAAAATAAAAATTTAGAAAACTCAAACTTTGTTTACATTTCCACATGCATTTGTATTGCCAAGGCTAATTATTTGAGGGGTTGCTTCCATCTCATCACCACGTGAAACTTTGTTGGAATTCACATGAAGGCTCAGCCAACAAGCACTCTCAGAGCTCACAGAGTTCAGGGTTGCCAAAGAACTGAAGGAAATGTGGGGGCCCCATTCCTTGGGAGGATGACAGGGACATGAATTGGAAGTAGTTTAATGGAAAGGACATTTCTCTTAAGGATCCTATTATGAAACGGGAGGGTGAGTATTAAGATTTATTAGTTAGACTAAGACCCTGTGCCTTCTGAAAGATGGTCAGCTGGTGACAATATTGATAGGTTCTGTGTCAAGGTGGGCCATCTCACTTTTGTCCCCTGGACTTTTTTGCAACTGTGTTCAATGCTAAGCTGGGTATCCAGGTTGGACTGTCTGCTCCTCTTTTCCTCTATGAACATTTTTCTACCTTGTCTTAAAGGGCAAGAACATGGAAGGCTGCAATCAAATTAGTGAACTTTGTGAAGTGGGTAGTAAATAGCCTGTGGATTAGGAAGCTCAAAGAAGGATTTACAATGATTTGTGAGTCATTGATCTCGCCTCTTTTCAGTTAACAGGGATCAATCAGGGATTTCTTTACAACATGTGTCCCTCCCACTTCACACATGCTTTCGAGGTGGCCAGGTCTGAACAGCTCAGTGGCAGCAGAGATGCTGGGGGCTATGGGGTCTAACTGGCACCTAGTGTCTGAATACCTGGCTATTTTCATCTTGCTTCTGTTGGAATGCCTCAAATGATAGAGAATTCATTCCCTCGTGAAGTGTGGACTCCGGTGTTGCACTTCTTTAAATGTTGAGTGTCTCTTCTGTCAAATTAAGATCTAAGTGATATAATGGAAAGAGCACTGGCCAGCATAGAGGGCAGAACTGAAGTCAAGATTCAGTCTCCCCTTGCTTGACTCTTGGCAAATCCCATTGTCTCTCCAAGGCCCAGTTTTACCAGTTTTAGAGAAGAATAATTGTACTTCTTCATGGGATGGGCCTGAGTATTCAAGGAGACCATACAAGTGTATGTCCGTTGTTTGGCACGGTAAAGGAGTTCAATAATACTTGGTTTAGACTCTGTAGTTCCAATGCAGAGGGTGCAGTTTCAATCCTTGGTCAGAGAACTAAGATCCGCAAGCCATGTGGAGCAGCCAATAAATAAATAAAACATAAAATCTTTACATGTAGTTTGAGCTCTTCCTCTGGGACTCTGGTGACTACATACAATCCCTTTTCTTTGTGATGTCCCCACTAATAAAACTAAACACACTGACAGTGCACCCATCTGGAACCATCGCCCCACTAGCTGAAATCTTGGCCATCCTGAAAGGCTTTCCTATGCTGTGAGTTCAGACGCTTCCTTTCTCTGATTGACCTCTGGACTTGATCAACTTTGGCACAGCAACCCTAAAAGCGTGGGGCCCAGACAAGGTCCCCATATGTCATGCAGAAAAGCCTACCCACTAGCCAGAGTCTGTCAGCTCCAGCCCCAGGTCTAGCTAGCTTAGGAGCCCATGCTTCCATAGAGCCCCTCTCGCCTTGTTGAAAAACTCTTCAGTCATATTATGGCCTGATGGCAAAGATGGCCTGCAGCCTCCAGGGACAGACCACTTGCCAGCCTATCTTTAATTTTAATACTTCAATTATCCTCTAGTGCCTCTTTATGGCTGCCATCACTTTCTGCTAATTTCTTGATTATTCTGCCCAGGCAGTAGTAGAGCCAATCTTCTTCTGAGTCCCCAATTTTCATATCCTTTAAATGTAATTAGCCTTTATCAGACTCTAGATACTTCTCATCAGAATCCAGTCTTTAAATCGCAGACCTGTTGAGGAATGAGGGGCTTGGGTTCTAAGTAGCCCTGATATGGAGCCCTGTGGAAACCTGGCCGATTCTGTGCCAGTCACTCCTTACAAAGGGTGTGAGGTTGGTGTAAATATCTGAGCTAGGGGCCAGGCCACTTTCCTCTGACCTTGGCTGATTGGGTAACCTTAGGTCAAAAAATCTCTCTCTGTGCAACCTGCCTTACCTGTTCTAAGATTTTCTATGAAGACAAAAGTGAATTCACTGATGGAGAAATGCTTTGAAAAGCACAAGTTCTGAATTTATTCCAGGCTTGTATTACCATTAATGATCACCAGCGAGCATCTGATGGGCTGGCTGTGAGTGTGGCTAGGATGTTTGTTCATATATGGGCCACTAGGCACGAGGCTGGGGCTTCAGCTGGTCTGGATCTACTAGTGCTGCTGTGGGTCTAGGGTTCCAGGCATAGCCTCTATGGTGAGGGCTTACCCATTCAGCCTTTACCTTACCAAGCCTACCTACCTCACCAGTGTGTTTGAGATCTAATCTTTCCTATCCATACCATTGTTAACCTGCCACTGGCTTTATCCAGGGCACAGCCACTTCTATTCTATCCAGAACCTGAACTCCAAGGGTTCCCCTCTCATTGTCGGGACCCCATTTCTCTGACTGCTTCATCAGCAGTCAGCACCTTCTCTCTGATTTCCTCATGTCCTGACCCATCCTGCACCTAACATACATCTCAAAGTTCATGATATATCATGACACATCCAGAAATGATGTGTAAGCAGATATTTTGGGCTTCCATGGCCCAGTCAAGTTGACACTTGAAATTAGCCATCACAAGTCCACCCCTTGTCAACTTGGCACCCATACACATCTTTGTAAACCATACTTAATCTTCAAATGAAGAAAATATCAAGGTTGTCATTCTGTCTTCCATGATACAACTATCCTGCACAAAAGTGAACATGTGTCAAGTCCTTTCCCAGAAGAGGAGGTAAAGTCCTTGAGTGATGTTTACTGTCCTTCACACACTGTCACTGAAATACTATGATGGAAAATTACAACAGTGGTAACCTGTGCAAGCCAGAGCTTTCACGTGACATCTATGTACTGTGCAGTGCTTTATGCTCTACCAAAAGTTTTTGCTCACATGTGAAACAACATCTAGTCCACTTCAGAATGAGTTAGAATGCCAACTTTTAGAGAAGGTGTTTAGTGATGTCAATGCCAAATTTTCTTTGCCTCTTGATAAGCTGGATAAGATCCTATCAGAAGGTTCCTATAGGAACCAACAGATGCTGTGCTGAAGATTTTGCAAAGCAGAAGCACTATGCTCCCCGGGGATGGGTTACACTCACCTCAAATCAGACTGATAACAAATGAAATTTATTTCAGTGACCAAACTCAGGGTCTCTGGGTCTCAGGAGGGCTGGTGGGAGATGGGTATACAAACAAATGGACTACAACGTGCAGGTCTGTGTACCCTTTAGTTTTCCAACTCTTTGTTTCAATATTATCTTATCAAAGCCAGTCCCTTTGTGACTGGCCTTGCTGTTGTCATGTTTTATTTTGTCTTAAACCTAGCTATTGTAAAATTCTCAGAGATCAAAAAAGAGGCAGATCCTAATACTATAGGGAAAAAAAAAGCCCCTGGCTCAGATGATGCGTTTGAAAAGGCCTTAGCTTTTGGAGTTGCACAACTGGGCCTCTAACCCAGCTTTTATGTTAGCAGGGGCCTCATCTACCTAGGTTCCTACTGGAAATGTGGCCGGTTTCCCCGTCCAGAGTCTGGTTTGGGACAGATTATGTGTCTGGAATGTCCATGCCTCAGTTGACAACATTGAGGCTAGTGTCAAGTTGCCATGGCAGAGCCCTCAGCTTGCAGAGCTGGTAGATCAGTTCTGCAGTGGCAATTCCATTGCCTTTGACCCAGAGATTCATAAGCTCCAGTGGTGTTTTCAGATCTCCAGGTAATTCTGAGCATTGTTGGATCCTGAAAAATGATGCATGTTCCATATTCTTCCCCAGAATCCTTTATTTATGCTAAGTGCAATTCTTGGTACAGCAAAGGGAACATTATCATACAATTAGATTTTTCTGTGGTCCTTTTGTGGTTGGTAACATATACAATTTCTCCTTTAGTGCAGACTTAAACTCTACCTTAATTTACACATTATTGAAAACATTACAAAGCATAAATCAGTTCAATTTTGAAAGTTCCTATATGATATTTTGAGAGCAACCAAATTCCCCTGCTTGTCTGGACTCTTTCCCGCCACCTGCCCCAGCTCATGGCAGGCTAAATAACTGTGGAGAAAAAGCAGATTTTCAGCTGTGGCTCAGATTACTCTGCACCCTTCCTGCGTGGCAGACAGATCCCTGCTGACATGGAGAATGAAGACAAGAAAATTACTTCATTATAGTGTGTCCTGATCAATTACAAACATCTAGGAGTTGGGTCTGTCCATCTGCTGCTCTGATCTGGCCCTGGATGTAGTTCTGGGTTACGAAAACAAGGGTTGTGTTGCCTTAGCCCCCAGGAATGAGCAACCGAGAGGCTTTCATATTCCCAACTGGGGTTGCTACACTGTGGCATGTTCCTGTTGGAGTCAATGTGTTCAAGCTGGACAGCTTTTAGAAATTGAGTTTACCCATTTCTTTCCAAAGATCCAGAGGAGGGAGGGCAAGTGGCATGCTCAAGGTCACAGCATAAAATGGTATTGGAGTTAAGTCTAGATCACAAAGAATGCATCAGGTCTCAAATATTATACCCTCAAGAGATAGCAGTTGATGTTTAGTTTTACCAGTAAACACTTCCTTTTGCTCCCTTCCAGAATCCAGAGTCCCCAGGGTCCAGAGTCCAGGGTCCCCAGTAGCACTCACCTCCTTCATAATGTCTGAGAGCTCTAAGGATGTAGGAGCCTGGCTTCCTGGTTTATGCCAGTTGTCCCCAGGTCATTCTTCATACTGTCAAGCACCTTCTAGCCCTGGATGTTTGTTTGTTCACTTAATTTTCACAGCAACCCAATTATCTTCACCAGTGCTTAGAGAGGTGACATAACTTACCTTAAGTCACACAGAAATTAGATTATGGTATAGCTTGGATTAGAAACAGGCAGTCTGTCTTCAGAACCCACCTTTTGAACCACTATGCTACACATGTCCACAATCCCTTACCTAAGAGCCAGGTGTGGTTCAGAGAGTTACATTTCAAATGTTAGAAAGATAATATATTGCGCTATTTCATATATTACCTAATACTAGGGCAGCACCCCGTCATCAAACAAGTGATGCTTCTGTAGTAAAATGTGTGAATATTCACATTACGTGGGATAGATGAAGATTATGAATCTCCCTGACCTCAAGTTCAAGTTGGGTTTTGCCTTATTTATGGAGAAACATTCCATTCTTGGATCTGTTTAAAACTGGATGATGCAGACAGGCAACTGAGGACTGGGGTTGCTGTTCCCAGCAAAGCTCTCACAGTTTCCTCTCTCATCTGTCCCTACAGCTAGCTGCTTGAGTCAGGGCCGCCATCACTTCTCACCTGAGTGTTGCAATATCCTGTCCTCAGACCACAAAGCTGACAATGAGGAGACTTCTAGAAGGTAGGAGACTCGCTGGTATCACAAGGGCCTTTCTGGTCTTTGAGTATGTTAAGTCAGTCCCTCATATCCGGGTTTTCCCAGGCTCTATGCTCTTCCCTTAGAGAATCATTCTTCCTATATCCCAGGTTGTCAGTTGCCAAGCATGTGTTTCATCACTGGACCAAAAGAGGCCATCAACTTAGCCATTGTCTGATTCAGTTTGCTCTTAGGACATTGAATTGCATTCACCAGCTTCAAGTGAGATGGTTCTGTACCACAAACAGTTACAGGGTGAAGGGGGCTGGGTCATAGTCGTGTGGCTTGGTGAATCATGAAACACATCAAAACGCCCTGGCTGTGTGCAAGAGAAACCTTTGCAGAACTCAGCACCTGTGATCTGAGACAGGTGTCCACCACTCTGAATTTAACAGCATAGTCGTGTCTTCCTGGATGCTGCCATCTTTGGCCTTCTGAAGTTGAAAGTGTGATTCCTCTTGCTGACAGTATGAGTGGCTTAGGTAAAAATGATTCTTCACATAGGGAGAGCATTGTCCAGAGCACAAAGACTGTCTTTTCGTAGCTGCATGTGATTCTCATACCAGCCCTGAGATGGACATAGGCTTTGGCAACCTCCCTACAGACAGCTCTGGGGTACACTCAGAAATACTGTATTATTCGTAGAGCAAAAACATTAAACCGCCACACATGCCAAGTCACTTCAGTCATGTCCGACTCTTTGTGTCCCTATGGACTGTAGGCTCCTCTGTCCATGGGATTCTCCAGGCAAGGATACTGGAGCTGATTGCCATTTCCTCCTCCAGGGGATCTTCCCAATCCAGGGATCAAACTTGGGTCTCCTGCATCTCAGGCGGATTCTTTACCACTGAGCCACTGGGGAAGCCCTAAACTGCCATACCTAAATTCTTATATTCTTCAGTTAGTACACTAGTAGTTTAGCACTTAAACTACTTCCTGAAGAAGACCTACTAAATTGGGAAAATTCAGAGTATGGTTGTACAGTGGTTACGTTTTGATGGTAGATGAAATGATTTGAATAGTAAAAGATTATAAATAGATCACAATTATTATTATAGAGATGACAAAAAATAAACATCTGTAAACTGATAAAGTGAAATTGTGTGCAAAAATACTCTTATTTCATTTATTTATTTGGCCATATGGTGTGGCTTGTGGGATCTTAGTTCCCTGAACAGGGATTGAATCTGAGCCCTTGGCAGTGGAATAGTGGAGTCCTAACCACTGGACAACCATGGAAGTCCCCCCAAATGCTTCTATTTTACACAGAGTGAAAACTAGTGAAAACCTAAATACAAAGTCAATAGCCACAAAGAGCAAAGTCTTCCTGAGCAGGCTACACAGGAAGAAATATAAATCTATGATGAGGAAATGTACATAGAAAGTTGACTTAACAGGTGAAGCAGATATAATATAAAAGTATTGCAACATTTAAAGCATTTTATATATTCAAAAATAAGAGTATGGTTTAAATAAATGCAATTTATTATATCTCAATTATGCCACAATTACAAGACATGAAAAGTAAATTATAGCAATGGTCAATAATCCATAGAAGCTCTCTGGGGACACTTCAGTAGGAGTAGACCACTCTAGTAGGAGCAATTAACACATGACACTCCAGCCTTTAAGGCAGCCCAAGGGATGCTTGGACATGAGCCACCCACCACTTATAAATGACATCCTCTGCAACCCATGGCATTTGAGCTCTCCAGAAACTTTTTCTGAGGACATAGTAGTTCATCTAAAGACTTTGCACTCAACTGTATTGCATTTTTAAAAATTAATTGCTTTTTATTTATTTAATTTGGCTGCACTGGGTCTTTGTTGCAGTGTTCAGGCTCCCCTAAGTGTGGAGCATGGGCTCTGGAGTATGCAGTTTCAGTAGCTGCAGTGTGGGCTTCTCTAGTTGCATATGCGATCTTAGTTCCCCAACTAGGAACTGAACCCGTGTCTGCTGCAATTGAAGCCAGATTCTTTACCACTGGACCACCAGGGAAGTTCCAACTATATTGCTTTGATTTGTGGTTTAAGACATGTGTCAGGGCAGGTCTATGACAGTGTGTTAGGGCATAAGCCTGTCACAATGTCTTCCTTGCATACTGTAAGTACTCAATCACCATTTTTTTTTTGTCTTTTTCTTTTTGCTTGGGAGGAGAGTTGAAATGTTTCAATGCTTGCTCATTTAAAGCCATTCATCTTTTACTTCATAAAATAACAAACTAACCCACCAAGTTTACATCATTTTTACTTTTAGGGTTAATCAATGTCACTGAAACAGTTTTTAAAATATTTTTTCCCCTGATCACAGGAATGTCACCCCTTCCAAATGTTTTCAGTGTTTGCTCAGGCTGACGCCTCAAAATTTACAGTTTATACCATCAAGCTGTCATTTGCTTTTGATGAAATGACTACAAAAAATAAAAAAATAAAATAAAAAGGATTGCCATATTATTTTTTACTGAAATCAAAGAAATGGATTCCTTTGGCAAGCAGAAACCTATTACTGACGCATTCATTCATTCTGTACTTCTCTTCCCCAGGAGAGTCACTGGGGACCCTGGATTCTGTGCAGACTTCCCCTACCTGTTAATGACTTGTTCCAGAAGTTTGAGCAGCTGAACCATAACAGAAAATACCACAATCCAACCAGGGAGAGGAGTAGCTATTTCCTGTTCTCGTGGAAATCTATTGCTATGGCTCGTTCCATTGTCACTTTCTCCCTGAGCCTCAGTGTGGAAGGGGGTAAGGAGCAGACTTCAGTGTAAAACTGATTTGGGTTCCAATACCTGCTCCTCCACTTGCTCATTATGTGATCAGAACTGAGTTCTGAATGTCTTGACGTGTCACTTTCCACCCAAGTACAATGGGGTTCATATTGGTAAAGACTCTGTGGGCTTACATGAATTAAACTTGTGTGGAGACCTTCGCCCTGTGCCTGGTGCTGATGGTGGGTGCTCATGTTGGCGGGACAAAGGTCATGTTGAATTTGTCTAGTCAGGCCTTTTGGCCAATGGATAGGGCTGGACTGTGTAAGCATCTGCGTGGGCAAGTTAATTTCCAGTAGTGTGAAATTGCTGGGCCAGAGGGTATGTGAGTTTTAAATTGCCATAGACAAGTGCTACATTGATCCCTAGAAAGATGGCATCTTTTTACACTTTCACTAACTCGGTATGAGAGGCCCACTTCCACCTGGCTGCACCAGCATGGAGTATAACAGAGCCTTGTGTTTTGCTGATCCACTAAGCAGAAAATGATATTGTATGGTTTTGAGGTACATTTCTGTGTTTGTTTGGGAAACTGAGTGTATTTTCTTGGTCCCACATTAAGGGGATGCTAGACCAAGATTGTCTTTGGAGCAGGACAGCTGTGTGTGCCTGGGGACCTCAAAGGCCTAATAGATCTATTTCCCACCTAGTCAGGCTGAGTGTGTCACAGCCTGTGCCAGCTCTCCTGTCTCTGGTCCTGGGGAGAAGGTGGGGAAGTAAGGGAGAATTTGAAATTACTCAGCTGAGAAGTCACAGAAATGGCCTGAATTCTCATCTCTGCCATTTACTTGGCATGGGATTGTGGGCAAAACATCCATGCTTTTTTAACAAAGCCATGAGGGCAGAAAGGGGCTAGGACATCTCCTTTTGGTGGTCCTCTTTACCAAGGGCTGTCATATAAAATACACGATGTCTACTTAAAATTTGGATTTCAAATAAACAATGAATAATTTTTTAGTATAAGTTTGTCCCATATAATATGTTTTATTTCCTTCTTTCTTCCTTTTTTTTTTTTTTTTCACTAAGTTTGGAAAACCAAGCAATAGCATCATTTCTATGTATATTTTTTGTATTCTCTTTTTTAGTCTCTCTGAGCCTCAGTCTTCTCCTCTGGAAAATGGGACTAATAACATGAGCCCTGAAGCACTCAGAGGACTATTGTAGGGGTCAGATGTGTTGATGCACATGACACTGGCAAATTATAAATATCAGATGGCCTTACCAGGATTTATATATGGTGTAGTATATACTATAGTACCCAGCAGAGCTGGCATTAGAGAGGGGCTCCTGCAGTGAGAACACCCCTTGCTCCTTTTGTCCTCACCAAACAATATATAGGAAGTGTTTGGGAAAAGTATGGATTGTATCTCGTGGACTATGGTATGTATCTCCAATACAAATACAATAGAGTTTAATATTTTGCACTAAATAAGCACTTGGGCTTAAATATAACTCTTTCTGTTAAATCGATATTTTTAAAAAATGTCGGCATGGGATAATTATTTTCCCTAAAGAGCACCAGGAATCCGTTGCAGCCTCCTTCTGCTGAACAGTGTAGAGTAATAAAAGGTCTATCACCCTCAGAATGCTTATTACGGTGACAAATCACTAGGAGAAGAGGAAAATGATTTAGTACCTGCTCAACTCCGTTTATTCAGATCCTGCACATTCCAAATCTGAGGCATGCAGTCCTGGTTGCAGGGCAAGTGGGAAACAATGGTTTGGGCTGAAAGGTACTGGGTCAGTTTTCCACCTGGATATCGTTTTCAAATTGTAGCCAAGCAATTAAATTTTTTATTACCAAAGTTCGATCGCCTCCCTCCTGCCACCTCCCTCTCCCCAAATAGCAATTCTCTTGTCTTCTCATCGAAGTGAGCTGTGCTATAACTTTAAGAGCATGAAAGCGAACGTGGGGAGGAGGTCAGTGTACAGGGCACCCAGCAGGTTTGATGTGTCAGTGAATAAATGATGGGACCACATCTGGAACAGTTTGGTGAATAAATAAAATGTGAAACCTCATATATCACTACCCACCTTCCAATCTGTAAGGGAAAGAGCAAATACATTCTCTAATGACCTTGTAAAGCACATAAAAAGTATTGAATAAACTCTAGAACTTTTGTGGCTCAGAGTGTCCATATTATATAATGAATTGAAGAGTGGGAAAATCCTTGAAATATCAGATGAGCCTTCCTCATAAAGTGCTGCTTTAGTTTATGTGTTATTTACTAGTCCACACTTGCCGAGTGCTGAATAATGTAATTCAGATTTTAACTTGGTGTCATAGAAACACTCTTCCTGCAGAGATGTTCCCAGAGGAGTTTTTATATCTACACCTAGGGAAGATTCTTCTAGATTTTTATGGCTTTGCCTGCTACGAGATTCTGTCATCTATAGTCCTCATTAATTGATGCATATTTCCAGTGCCATTAGCCTTAGGAAATCTTTGGGACAACACAGGTACAGGAAATTCCATCTGACAAATATTCATCAGAACTGAGGTGCTCCTCAGGACAGGTTTGAAAGGGGGAGGGGGCCGGAGGTGACATGTCTTGGCTCTGTCAAAGATCCATCACACATACCTGCCTAATGTTAGACAGCAAACGGTAAGCACATGGCGTCCTGACCCCTGCCGCAGGAGACCTAGGTTCCAGTTTTGATCTTGCCCCTAACTTTCTGCATAACCTCAGACAAGCCTCTTCTCTCCCCACCTCTACTTTTTCATCTGTGAAATAAATGAGGGTGGCCCTAGTGCTCGCCAAGGGCCCTCCCAGCTCTGGCATTTCTCTATCTCTGATTTGTCAGGTGGGATAGGTAGCAGCTGACTGACCAACAGGTAAGTGTGATCATGGTACTGAGAGACATATGGGCAGGTGAAGCCCTTCTGCAATTCTTTCAGTGACCATAAAAGAAAAGACCATCCGAGCCAAATCTTGGGCATCTCTGTCATTTTTAAGTATCACATGCTCCCAGGCAGTTCTGTGGGTAGATCTAGCAATTCAGAGCCACAGTCATCTTTCATTTAATATTGTTAATGAAGGCAGGGTTGCTCTGGAGGATCTGACTGAACTTTACATGTGTTGGCCCAGTGCTGTTGTCTCATGTCTGGTCTGAGGACGTGGGAGGCCAGTTGCCCTCCCTTCTCCTTCCCCAGCCCAGGACTTTGGGTCACTTCTCTTGCAGAAAGTGTGCCTGGTTGTGGCTGACCACTCCAGAAGCCTGGCGCAGGCCCTTGAAGGAGAACCTGACTTGCTATCTTTTTCTCTCTCATTCTCTGTCCCACTCCCATTCTTCTCTCTGTCCCACTAGGATGGCTGATCTGGGGGAAAGCTTCTGACTTGCAGGTCTCCTCTGGGCTGTTGAAGAAGGATTTGCTAATGTGATAATGAAGCCCTTGGTCCTGACCCCGAGTGGCTTTCTCTTTTGCACATATTGAACACATCTGCAAATAATCATTTAAGGATGCAATTAGACAGTTGTTTCTCCAAATGACAGATGGTCAGCTCACTCCCATAATTGTACCAGCAGTTGAGTATTTACAGGTGTATTCTGGACATTTCCCATCAGACTGCCGTAGGAACCACAGATATATCCAGAGAGAAAGTTTGGTGGAGACCTTTAAATGGCCCATCCCTTAATTCCTCTGTTGCTCATATTCTGTGCTTCCAACTGGGAAATTCCTATCTGAATTGCCCTAGGACTCTGGGCTTGTCTCTTAGACAGGCATCTTAGGATTTGGAAGAGAACCCCATCTACTGGTGAGACAGGACTAGTGTGGCTGTCTTCTCAACCAGCACCATCTTAAAAGTGCAATAACCTGGAAATGTTGGGCCATGTAGAGACTCTTGGTGAGAGAGCCAAGTCCAAGTGCTAGCTCTGCTTCTGGCTGTCAGTGTGAACTTGGACAAGGCAAGTGACTTTATCTCCTTGTCTATCTAAAGTGGTGGAGAAGGCAATGGCACCCCACTCCGGTACTCTTGCCTGGAAAATCCCATGGACGGAGGAGCCTGGTGGGCTACAGTCCATGGGGTCGCTAAGAGTTGGACACGACTGAGCGACTTCACTTTCACTTTTCCCTTTCATGCACTGGAGAAGGAAATGGCAACCCACTCCAGTATTCTTGCCTGGAGAATCCTAGGGACGGCAGAGCCTGGTGGGCTGCCGTCTATGGGGTCGCACAGAGTCGGACACGACTGAAGCGACTTAGCAGCAGCAGCAGCATCTAAAGTGGAGACAGAGTCAGACAGATTAATTAGGGTGCTGTTTGTAACATGTTGTCTGAAGTGTGAAATGCTCTTCTAGTACTTTACATACGGCCACTCCTTTACAGAAACTATTGCTACATCTTCATTTACTCTGTGGGAATTTCTCTCATATGAAAATTAGAGTGTTTTCTGTCCAGATGAGGAAATAATGTATATAAAAGCAGATCCTGCTATAATAGGAATCCACATGTTGACTGAATGCATGAACAAAGCATTATTTCTTGGGTTAAAAATAAATATTGGGAGAGGAGGAGAGATGAGAGAGAATGCACATTTTTCACAGTTTTACCTTTCCCCCAAAGGAATGCACCCCACTATCTCCCAGTATGACCAATTGCAGTGTGCACAAACTCAGTGAAAGGGAAGGGAGGTGGCAGTAAGGGACAGGGTGATGGTGCCAGTGAGAAACATTCTTCAAGTACCAGAGTTAGGTGCATTCTCCCCACTCACTCTCAATGTCCAACCTTGGTGAGGAGGTTTTACAGGGCATAGACTGAAGTGTATTTGATGTTATTATTTTTTAAATTTTATTTTATTATAGTTAATTTACAATGTGTTAATTTCTGCTGTATGACAAACTTACTCAGATATATGGAATTCTCCAGGCGCAAATACTAGAGTGGGTAGTCTTTCCCTTATCCAGGGGATCTTCCTGATCCAGAGTTCGAACTCAGGTCTCCTGCATAGCAGGCAGATTCTTTACCGTCTGAGCCACCAGGGATGCCCATAAGATACATTGTTTTACATATCCTTTTTCATTATGGCTTCAGTTCAGTTTAGTCACTCAGTTGTGTCCGACTCTTTGTGACCCCATGGACTACAACACGCCAGGCTTCCCTGTCCATCAGCAACTCCTGGAGCTTGTTCAAACTCATGTGCATCGAATTGGTGATGCCATCCCATCATCTCATCCTCTGTCGTCCCCTTCTTCTCCTGCCTTCAATCTTTATTATGGCTTTATCACAGGATATTGAATGCAGTTCTCTGTGCTATACAGTAGGCCCTTGTTGTTTATCTATTTTGTATATAGTACTGTGTATCTGTTAATCTCAAACTCCTAATTTATCCCTCCCCACATTTCTTCTTTGGTAACCATAAGTTTGTTTTCTATGTCTGTTGATCTATTTTTGTTTTGTATATAAGTTCATTTGTGTCATATTTTAGATGTCACATATAAGTGATATCTTATGATAATCTCTAGGTCCATCCATGGTGTTACTGCAAATGGCATTATTTCATTCTTTTTTTAAGGCTGAGTAGTATTCCATTTTATATATGTACCACATCTGCTTTATCCATTCATCTGTTGATGGACATTTAGTTTGTTTCTATTTACCAGTTGTTTTGAAATCATGCTCTTTGCACAAGTCCAGGGACAATCATTTCTTGCTAGAATGAAGAATCAGGTTTTGCCTTTTTCTGGCCCACTGCGGGGCAGAACTCAGTCTACACAGGCCAATGACACTGCAGCCCAGGAGATCATGTAGCAAACCTCCTGTGGGGTTACTAAGAAGGGACTGGACTTGTGCCTGTGGCTTGGTGTTGATGGATGGCATGATTTTAGTTCCTCCAGCATGAGTGCTGCTCCTTCCTTGAGTCAAGCCTATGAGCGGCATGCTATTACAGAACAGCTCTGAGTTGTGCTTCTCTGGTGATGAGTTTGTGTTAAACTGTTCACCCCTGGAGGTTAGCCTTTCTGGGATCAAGAGTGCCATTTATTGTGAGATAGAAGGTCTTAGTATTTCCCAGGTGGCACTAGTGGTAAAGAACCTGCCTGCTAATGCAGAAAACACAGGAGATGCAGGTTCGATTCCTGGGTCAGGAATATCCCCTGGGGAAGGAATGGCAACCCACTCTAGTATTCTTGCCTGGAGAATCCTATGGACAGAGGAGCCAGGTGGGCTATGTCCACAGAGTCGCAAAAAGTCAGACACAGCTGAAGTGACTTAGCATGCAGGAGGTCTTAACTTGGTTGTGCCCTGGCCCCTCAGTGTCTGATGAAGCCTATATTTTCAGAAAGGTCTTTAAATGTATAAAATACATGAGATTAGAAAAGGAAGCAATAATGCTGAAACATTTATAAAATGTTTTAACATACAAGTGTGTGATACAGTAGCATATGTGCTTCTTTATCAAGGATTTTTGAACAATGACTGTAATTTTAGAGGGGAAATAGCTATCAAATTACATGAGTGATGATTTGATTTGTGGAATTTTTTTGAAGGCATAGCAAAAGATTTAGTGACTTGTTTTTAGATATTCAGAAGAATGTCCTGCAAGATCATAGTGGGTAATGAGCTGCCTCATTCCCAGATCCTGGCAACAAGGATTCTCATTTGTTAAAACACACACACACACACAAATACAAGAAAATACAAATACCTAATAAGGAAATTCCAATTCAGTTATTGCAATGCCGACCTAAGAATAGGGACCAAGGTAAGCCAAGGACCTTTTGCTTTCATGTCTTCTCGCCTTTCAAAAGCCTCAGAATGTATCAGTGATTTGCAGTGCCCCCTTCCATTGTAGAGCAGAGTTACCAGAGATCATGAACTCCTCACTTCAGGAGTCCCAGACAGATTGCACATTGCCTATATTCCAAGATGGATTGCCAAGGCTCACAGTTTATAGGTTCCCCACCCCCACCCCCTCAGCCAAGAAGAAAGACCCCTTTAATCTTAGCACAGCCATTCTTACCACCATTACCATGCACACCTCCATCACCATGCACACCTCCATCACCATGCCCACTACAGTCACCATCTTCATCTCCATCATCATTCCCACCAGCATGACCATCCCCACCTCCATCATCATCCCCACTACCATCACTATTACTGAACCATCACTGGAATATAAACAGCAGCTATGTTCATCCTCAGGGCCAGACCGTGCTAAGCCTTTCTTTCTCCTAGCAGCTCCTCAGTTTACTATTTGGCAGAAAAAAAATAGCATCTTATGGGGCTCCTGTATTGTCAACACAATAGGAGAGTGCTTTGTGCCCACTCACATTTCTCACAGCAGCCAGGGAATGGACTGAAATATGAACATTCAAATCAAGTCTGTTTTGTTCTCTTCAAAAGTGTGGCTGGGGAAGGAGATGGATTATGCTCCTGAGAATCATCCCTGTTAGGCTCTATTACAGTAGAAACATTGTCCTGGTCAGGGGCCTATTTCTAAAATATTCCCAGGACTTTAAATTTTGAAACCCAAAAATGTGAAAGAAAGTTTCCTGTTATAGTTGGCCAAGGCAAACACATGGCCAGGCCCCCAGAAACTAGAAATCACACGATCACACAGATGGACTCAAGGGGATCATCACAGGCCCTAAATGGAAAACGCTTGCTCATGCAGAATGTGAGAATATGGAAAGCAATTGTGGTACCTTCCCCCAACACCTTCTGACCTCCCTGATTAGGAAGATTTATTAAAGCATCAGGCAGGGAAGAACAAAATTACCTTTAGGGACGAGCTAATTTCATGTTTTTGTTGCTGGTAAATAAGTCCATCCTAGATTTATGTACCCATTGTGTGCTATGGAAGTTTCATTGGTAGAGGAAGACACACCAGGTCTTTAAAATGTTTAGGAGACTTCTGTGTCAAGTCCACTCTTTCTCGCTATGTCTGGGAATCTGAGGTGTCTGAGGAGGTCTCCAGAGTCTAGGGCCTGTTTGAAATGACCTTGAGAAAGTCTTGCCTGAGAGGACCTGGTCAAGTATTTGTTGTCATCCACAAAGGGGCCAGTGACAGAAAGGTAATCATTTCCTATCATGTCAGCAATCAGGCCATTCAAGGAATGACATTCCTCCCTCCCTAAGCCCGCCCCATATCGAACTGTAGCCTCTGGCTGGGTCATTTTGGAGAGCTTTGCTTGGCCCACAAAGAAGAGATGGCTGTGGGACTGGCACCATCACTCTGTTGATGAAATTTCTTCTGGTTCTTGCTTAATTGTAGACTCTTCTAATCTACTTTGCTCAGTTCAAAAGTCACATTCTTCCTTATTGGTCCTGGACCAGTAAGATATGCCTCACTGGGCCAGACTGATGGCCTTCCCAGCCCCTGATTTCTTTTGTTTAAAAAAAAAGCCAAATTATTTTTTAACTGAAGTGTAGTTGATTTACAATGTTGTGTTAGTTTCAGGTACTGAATCACCGAAAAGTGATTCAGTAATTTATATGTGTGTGCGTATTCTTTTTCAGACTCTTTTCCCTTATAGGTTCTTACAGAGTGTTGAGTAGAGTTTCCTGTGTTATACAATAGGTCCTTGTTGATTATCTATTTTATATATAATAGTGTGTATGTGTTAATCTCATACTCCTAATTTATCCCTCCCCCACTTTCCCCTTTGGTACCATAAATTTGTTTTCTGTCTGTGGGCCTATTTCTATTTTGTATAAAAGTTCATTTGCATTTTTTTTAGATTCTATATACAAGCAATATCATATGGTATTTGTCTTTCTCTGACTTACTTCACTTAGTCTGATAATTCCTAAATACATACATGTTGCTGCACATGGCATTATCTCATCATTTTTCTTGGCTGAGTAGTATTCCACTGTGTATATGTACCACATCTTCTTTATCCATTCATCTGTTAATGGACATTTGGGTTTTTTCATGTCTTTGCTATTGTAAATAGTGCTGCAATAAACATTGGGGTGCATGTATCTTTTCAAATTATGTTTTTTCTCTGGACGTATGCCCAGGAATGAGAATGCAGGATCATATGGTAGTTCTGTTTTTAGTTTTTTAAGGATCTTCTATACTGTTCTCCATAACCAGCCCCTAATTTCTGACATGAGTACCATGTGGGTCCAGGGTTGCTTAAAATTTATGTAGATTTTATAATACACCATCCTAGTGGATGCTCTTTCTTTAGGAGATAGCAAAGATTATATATTTCTTAGGATAATTTTCTAACTTAAGTGACTAAAATGTCTAGTGAAAGGAGTGCCTTTTTTCATGTTTACATAAAGGCTAGAAACAGCCTTGGGGTGGATCATCCCCCATAACGCAACTGTGTATCCAAGCTGCCCATCAAACCACATGATTTTAGAATGAAAAGGACTTATCTGCAGGAAAATCAGAGGCCTATCCAGGAGAAGAGAGGTGCCCAAAGTTGCACAGCAGAGCTGGAGTTGGCACCCTAACCTGTCTCCCTGTCCTCTACCCTTCCCACTGTACCCATTCAGTACCTCTCACCAGTGCCTATACTCTAGCCTTACAGTGTGGTGGATCTGTACCAGGAAAATGTGGACCATAGATTTGACCCCAAAGCAGACCTTTTCGCGATTTATTTTAAGACTCTGAGCCAGTCCACGGGTGGAGGGAAGACAGGAGGCAGGCACAGGGTGGAGTCAGACCATATCCTAAGAGCGAAGGGGATGCTTTGAAGAGTTTTATGGACAGAGATGACACTGTCTGGTTGGCCTGTGATTGCTTCTGCTCCCGTTACCTCTTCTATGTGTCACAGTGGAGGGAGCCAGGCTGAGGGTGGACCTGTCCTGAGCTTATTCGATTGTTGGCAACTTCGTCCTCTGGGCCCACTTCCATATGTTGTGACCAGCAATTCCTGACCCACTTGCCATCTGAGTTTCTTTCCGTTCCCAGGAGAGGCCACTTGCCTCCACTCCCCCTGCTCTGTCCTAATGAGGCAGCTTACAAAAGGCCTCTCTCCCTGTGAATGGATTGTGATTCCTCTTGCACTGCCTCTTCTCCCCGAGCCTTTCCTGCCTCGAGGGGACCTTGGCTCTGGCCTCCTTTTCTTCCGAAGTCTCCTCCGACTCTGGCCTGTCTCAGACCTGCCTCCAGGTGAAGCCTCTGACAGCATTGATCCCATCTTTATATGCCTTGTGACTTGTCAGCCTGGGCCATTTTGCTCATTGTTCCCACACCCAATTAGACTGTTATGAATTGTAACCTCTGTGGACCAAGACTTTGGCTTTCGGTCCTTGAAAGTTGTGTTTACATCTATTCCCATCTCTAAGTGAGTGCTCCAAGGCACAGGCACAGCAGTTCCCACATTTACATTGAAAAATCACTGCCCAAGCCCCTCTCTGTGTTTGTCTCCTGACTTTGCAGGGGCACAAAGCACCCTTGATGGGTCCTGAGGCTCTGGCTTGTGAAAGCCTTACTGGCAGCAAGCCTGACTTTGGCCAATTATGTTCTCAGAAGAACATTTTTAGGCCTTACAGACCTCTAAATTAGAGTTTAACATTTCCTGTTGATGTACAAAGAATACAAACCATTAAAGATGCTCATTGTTATCTATTTATATAGTGAAACTTCAGGAATAGATACACCACCCAAGAGGGGAGAAATGGCTTGATGCATTTTGGCACATCCACTTAAGAGAGCACACCACCTTCAAAAATGATGATAGTGATGATGTAGAAAGAGGCAAGCAAGCCCACAGTAAGCACAAATGGCAAGCAATGACTATCATAGCTGGGAAAGGTTGTATGCCTGTGGGAAAGATCTGGAAGGTAATATAAAAGGCAAAAATAATTATAACCAAAGTACCCAGTAACCTACAGTTATGTGGTACTTTTATGCACATTATTTTATTGAATGCTCACAACAACACCTGGAGGTCAGTCCCCTTCTGCTTATTCTGCAGCTGCACAGTGCATTTCTAGAAAGTGGCAGGTTCAGGACTCAAACTCTGATTGTCCTTTGGCTATAGCATACTCTTTTATTCCTTTTGCTGGTGGAATCACAGGAGAATTATTTTTCTTTTGATTTCTGTAACATTATTGGCACAACAATAGTCATAAGTTTAAACAAATACCTGGAGAAAAAGGAGATCAGGGACATCCTTCATCAAATAATTCAGTGAGTGTAACCCAGCAACCATGACTAGGAGAACATTTTGTGAACTTTGTTTTTTCCCCCCACGTTGCATATTTCTTATCCACTCCCCCTCCCCCAATCTATTTATTATAGTGATGAGCAGGGAAACCCTTACTTAAGAAAGAAAAGAAGGAAGGAAAGGAGAAAGGAGTGAAGGAAGGCCAGAGGGAATGAAAAAAAAGAAGAAAAACTGTAAGAACTTGTAAATTACAGGTTTATAACCAGGCTCACTTACTAGCCATGTGACTTGCTGTAGGTTATATGGGGAGGTGGCAATGGAGCTAGGGTAGAAAGCACCTTTAAAATAAGTGATTTGAAGAAAACCCTAAAGACTATCCTTTTTCAAACTTTAGAAAAGAATATTTTACATAGAAAATATATCAATGTAAACCACTCAGAAGCCATCTCTATCATGGGAGTATAATGTACAGCACAGTGACTATAGTTAATAATACCGTATTATATATTTGAATGCAGATAGCTCAAAATTCTCCAAGCCAGGCTTCAACATTATGTGAACCGTGAACTTCCAGATGTACAAGCTGGATTTAGAAAATGCAGAGGAACCAGAGATAAAATTGCCAACATTCGTTGGATCATTGAAAAAGCAAGAGAGTTCCAGAAAAATATCTACTTCTGCTTTATTGACTATGCCAAAGCCTCTGACTGAGTGGACCACAACAAACTGTGGAAAATTCTTAAAAAGATGGGAATACCAGACCACCTGACATGCCTCTTGAGAAACCTGTATGCAGGTCAGCAAGCAACAGAACTGGACATGGAACAACAGACTGGTTCCAAATAGGGAAAGGAGTACATCAAGGCTGTATATTGTCACCCTGCTTATTTAACTTACATGCAGAGTACATCATGAGAAACTCTAGACTGGATGAAGCAGAAGCTGGAATCAAGATTTCCAGGAGAAATATCAATAACTTCAAATATGCACATGATACCACCCTTATGGCAGAAAGCGGAGAGGAACTAAAAAGCCTCTTGATGAAAGTGAAAGAGGAGAGTGAAAAAGTTGGCTTAAAACTCAACATTCAGAAAAACTAAGATCATGGCATATGGTCCCATCACTTCATGGCAAATAGATGGGGAAACAGTGGAAACAGTGACAGACTTTATTTGGGGGGGGGGCTCCAAAATCACTGCAGATGGTGACTGCAGCCATGTAATTAAAAGATGCTTACTCCTTGGAAGGAAAGTTATGACCAACCTAGACAGCATATTAAAAAGCAGAGACATTACTTTGCCAGCAAAGGTCCATCTAGTCAAAGCTGTATATTTTCCAGTAGTCATGTATGGATGCGAGAGTTGGACTATGAAGAAAGCTGAGTGCTGAAGAATTGATGCTTTTGAACTGTGGTGTTGGAGAAGACTCTTGAGAATCCCCTGGACAGCAAGGAGATCCAACCAGTCCATCTTAAAAGAAATCAGTCCTGAATATTCACTGGAAGGACTGATGCTGAAGCTGAAACTCCAATACTTTGGCCACCACCTGATGTGAAGAACTGAATAATTTTAAAGGACCCTGATTCTGGGAAAGATCGAAGGTGGGAGGAGAAGAGGATGACAGAGGACAAGATGGTTGGATGGCATCACCGACTCAATGGACATGAGTTTGAGTAAACTCTGGGAGTTGGCGATGGACAGAGAGTTCTAGTGTGCTGCAGTCCATGGGGTCAGAAAGAGTCAGACACGACTGAGCAACTGAACTGAACTGAAGACAGTAAATCTTCAAAGTTATCACAAGAAAAGACTATAAATCTGCATGGAGATGGATGCTAACATGTCGGTCATTTTGCAACATATACAAATATTGAATCATTAAATGTTATGCCTGAAACTAATATAAATAGTATATTAATTATAACTCAATAAAAAGAAGTTCATGAGTCAACAATTTACAAATCCTTTCAGCAGCCTGATCAGCTTCCCTGATAGCTCAGTTGGTAAAGAATCCACCTGCAATGCAGGAGACCCCGGTTCAATTCTTGGGTTGGAAAGATCTGCTGGAGAAGGGATAGGCTACCCTCTCCAGTATTCTTGGGCTTCCCTTGTGGCGCAGCTGGTAAAGAATCCACCTGCAATGAAGGAGACCTGGGTTCGATCCCTGGGTTGGGAAGATCCCCTGGAGAAGGGAAAGGCTACCCATCCAGTATTCTGGCTGGGAGAATTCCATGGACTGTAGAGTCCATGGGGTCACAAAGAGTCAGACACAAATGAGCGACTTTAACTTTCAGCAGCCTGATACCTAATAACATGTAATAAAATTGCATACACTTTAATAAAAAGAAGACTGTCTAGATTTGCAATTGGAGACCTCTTTAATTTCATTTAAAAAACTTATTTGCCTAAGTAAACAAAATGCCCAGTAGAAAAGGAGACCTTTTTCCTATTTTGCTCAGCATCATAGCCCTTTTTGCCCCTGCACAGAATGGCCTCAGATTGCATGATTCTCCTTTTCCTTGACTGCCGGTTGCATAATAGGGTGCAGATGCCAAGCACACAGCCTGGTGCTCAGACTATTCCTCTTTCAGAATCCAGTTCTGAAACTTTCTCACTGTGCATTTTTGGGGAATTCATCTAGTCTCTCTAAGTCTCAAATTCATTGTCCCTTAAAAGGTATTGTGATAGAAGAAGATGATGGAATAAAAAGCCTCAGACCTTGTTCCCATACAGAGATGCTAACCCTACAACAATATCTGATCCAAAAAGCCTTTATGAGAATTCCAGAAATCAGTTAACAAATTGCAGTACCCTCAGGCAAACACAAATCCAAGAACAGTCACATTAAAATCAGTGAGAAAATCCATTGCATTTTATCGGAGAAAATACCTTACTCATAGCTTTTCCCTTGAGAGGGAATGAAAAAAGTGTGTCTGATGTTCCAGCTTTTGGGAGAGCTGCCTAAGGGACTGGTTTCTGATTTGTCTGACTCAGAGCAGCAATGGAAAACTGGCATACTTTGGATGTCTGAGAGCTTCTAAGAACAGAGGGCTCAGTGGCTTGTTGCCCCAACAGAGAACCTGCAGTACTGCACACAAACGCTAGAGACAGCAAGGGATTATGAGCTTCTAGAAAGGAAACATGCTAACAACCTCTCTAACTGGGAAATTTCATGCACATGCCCAGATAAGATGCATCCCCAGAAAAGGCTTGAGAAACATATGGAATCTCTCCACGCTGATGGCTGAAATTCTTCCCCTGTGTGAAGCCAGTCCATAAAGACCTGGAGAGGTGGCTGTTTTTTCAAAACGTACAAATCCCAGCAAAAGAAAAAAAAAATGAGGCATATAAAGAAACAGGGAAACATAGCCCAATCCAAGAAACACAATAAATCCCCAGAAAATGACCCTAAAGAAAGAGATCTATGAATAACCTAACAAAGAGGTAAAAATAATCATCTTAAGGAAACAATGAACTATAAGAGGACATAGATAGACAACTGAATGAAATCAGGAAAATGATGCATGAACAAAATGAAAAAATCAGCGAAGAGATAGAAATGATAAAAACATAATAAATAGAAATTCTTGAGCTGAAGAATACAATAATTGAACTGAAATTTCACTAGAGGGATTTGTTTTTTATTATTTTTTTAAATTAGTTTATTTATCTATTTTTTAACTTTACAATATTGTATTTGTTTTGCCATGCATTGACATGAATCCACCATGGGTGTACATGTTTTCCCCTTCCATAACCCCCCTCCCACCTCCCTCCCCATCCCATCCCTCCGGGTCATCCCGGTGCACCAGCCCCGAGCACCCTGTATCATGCATCGAACCTGGACTGGCGATTCGTTTCACATATGATAATTTACATGCTTCAATGCCATTCTCCCATAGAGGGATTTAATAAAACTTGATCAATCATAAGAAAGAACCAGCAAACTCAAGGACAAGTCATTTGAAATTATCAAGTCAGAAGAACAGAATGAAAAAGGAATGAAGTGGAAAAAGCCCAAGGAACTTATGTGACACTATCAAATTGGTTAATACATACATTAAGACAATCCAGGAGGAAGAGAGAAAGAGAAAGGAACAGAAAGCTGAATAATAATGGCTGAATATTTCCCCAAATTTAAAAACAAAATTATTAGAGGATAGTTGCTTTACAATAGTGTGCACATTTCTCAAATTTGAAAACAGAAATGCACATCTACATTCAAAAAAGTCATAGGACTGCAAAGTAGGATGGACACAAAGAGACCTACACCAAGACACATTATAACCAAACTGTCAAAGTCATAAAGAGATAATCTTGAAAGCAGTGAGACAAAAGCGACTCATCACGTACAAGGAAGCTCCCCTAAGATTGTTAGGGAATTTCTTGACAGAAATATTACAGGCCAGAAGGAAGTGAAAAGGCATTTTCAAAATGCTGAAAGGAAAAAAACGATGCTAGCCATGAATATATCATATCCATCAACAGTGCCCCTCAGAAATGAAGGAGAAATAAAGATATCCATCCTTCCCAGATAAAAGCTGAGAGACTATTATACCTAGAACTGCCTTACAAGAAATGCTAAATGGAGTCTTCCAAGTTGAAACAAAAGGATGCTAGCTAGAGAGCAAAAAGCATACAGAAATATAAAACTCTCTGGTAAAAGTAAATACATAGGCAAATACAGAATCCTGTAATTATACAGTAATGGTGCCTAAACAACTTTTAATCCTTGTGTAGAATTTAACTTATAAAAGCATAAAATAGCTATAATGATAAATACATGCTAATGGTGTTGAAAAGAAGCAATTTCACAGACATCAACATCATATAATACATTTTGTGACTCTGATGGATCAGGACAAGATCAAGACTACTTGTAATCAAATCTGAGCACAGGCAGAAGCAAGAGCATTGTCCAAACCACTAAGTGGACTGAACATTTCACTATCCTGGCAGACATGAATAACTGCTGCTTAAAAAAAATTACAGCTTTAGCCTCATTCTGTTTTCCCCACCTTCTAGATAAATATTATTATTCTCAGTCATAAAATTACCTCAGTTTACTGATAGTATCCAATTCATAGCAGAGTCCACTTCGTTGAACCCTTCCCCAAATTACCTAATGAAATCAGAAATGTTATAATGACCTCTAACTGCAAGGAGATCCAATCAATCCATCCTAAAAGAGATCAATCCCGGGTGTTCATTGGAAGGTCTGATGTTGAAGCTGAAACTCCAATACTTTGGCCACCTCATGTGAAGGGTTGACTCATTGGAAAAGACCCTAATGCTGGGTAGGATTGGGGGCGGGAGGAGAAGGGGACGACAGAGGATGAGATGGTTGGATGGCATCACCGACTCGATGGACATGGGTTTGGGTAAACTCTGGGAGTTGGTGATGGACAGAGAGGCCTGGCGTGCTGCGATTCATGGGGTCGCAAAGAGTCGGACACGACTGAGCAACTGAACTGAACTGATCTGCCTCTTACATTACACCACACAGATCCCTATGGTGTGTGATCACCTCATTGCAAAGAGTCAATAACTCTGATTTCTTTAACTGTGGATGTGCTCCTGATGGTCTCTATTAGAGGAAATCAACAAGATTGATCCTGCCAGGGGCAGCAGTCCAGAAGTGTCTCTAATGACAGTGTATTTCATTGAAATCTACCTCCTCCTCAAAGTCTTTCTGGATTTACCCAGTTGGAAACAATCTCTCCCTGCCCCCCTCCCACAGCATTGTTGCAGGGTACCCCATTATCACTCTGGTCTCATTCTCCCCGGAATATATTGTGGGAGACATCAGAGCCTTATGGGTGTTAGAATCCCAGGATTCTGGGTTCAAATTCTAGAACTTCCCTGCATGAGCTGTGACCTTGGGCAAGGTACTACATCTGTCAAATCTCACTTGCTTCTGCTATTAAGTGAAGAAAATGATCGTGCCTAACTTGTTTGTCTTGTAAGGATTAATGAGATAATGTGCACAAAGCATTTCAACTAGTGCCTGCACACAGTAAATATTAAACGAATTGAAGCTTCCATTATTATGTTCACTTACACAGAATTCTTCATTCCTGAAGATTTTTAGACCTCATGGGGGAAAAAATGGGTTAAGGGGACTGAGATCAGGAATCATGCTCAGGGCCTCTTCAGGTTGATCTAAGGCTGTAGAGACTCCCACCAATGGGTTCCTCGCCTCATTAGACAACTTCCATTTGCCCTAATCTCCATAATGGTAGAGGTATTGCCCATGCCTCTGTAATATAGAGCCTTAACTAGCCTTGGCTCTGTGTGGGGTAATTACAAGGCCAAACGTACTGATCTTGACCTTGCTTAACCCTTCCTTAGCTTCTTTCCTTTCTCCCAGGCTTCCTTACCAGACTCTCAATTCTTTCATCTTTCTCTTTATCTCCCCTTTCTTTTCCCTTCTGCCGGTTTTCTCTTTTCTGTTCTCTTTCTTTCACATTATTGTCAGTAGGAATGACCCCTGATTCAGATACACTGGAACTAAAACTAACACTGATGCTAAAAAGGCACAGTGAATTTGCATTACCTAGAATGGTATATGAAGTGTTAGATTTGGGAGAGAGAGAGCTGTGTACAAGCCTGGGTGAAATAAGTCCTCAAAAGTGGTTTAAGCATAGTGCCATGGGAGCTCAAAGGAAGGAATGTGAGGTGCGGTTCATGGTGGCTACATAGAGGGAGGCAGTCATTGGACAAGCTGGTAGGTGAACAGAAGAGGCCAGAAAGAAGTCTTTGAAAGGCTTTTGGAATAGTCAAATCAAAAAGTGTTGAGAGACTTAGGGAAGTGAGTGCAGGTAGGAATGGAAAGGAGAAGACAGATAAGAGAGGCTTGAGGTACAGAATCCACAGAACATAGTGAGTATCATGCTGGATGGGCTCCAGCCTAGAACTGAGCTCTGAGATCAAATGCTATGAGGTCTATACCTCTCATAAGTTGGGTGCCCTTGGGCATGTTACTTCCCCTCTGGTGCCTTAGTTTTCTTGTCTGCAAAATGGGGACAATAAATATCTGCTTCATAAGACTGCTATGAAAACTAGATTTGATGAAACATTCTGTTTTCTTATCTTTCAATGTGATAATTCTGTCAAAAGTGTATTGATATCGTTACCAGGACAACAAAGTTAGTGGCAATGATTGCAGCAGTTGGAGGTCTCAGGCTGCTTGAAACACAGGATCAGTCTGGAATGTTCTCACTCAATGGAGGCATTCCTGTCCTTGTGGGAGACCTTCCTGGAGCATCTTCACCCCAGGGCTGTGGAAGATGTTAAAAATCTTGGAACAGGACTACAGCAACTGGCCATACCCTACTGAGGCCCAAGGAAGGCTTCAGCCTGCAAACAATTCTGTCTGTGCAAATGAGGGGAGGGTTCATTTCTGCAGCGGCATCTTGTGAGAGAGCTCCCTAATCAACTCACCTCCTCAAATTCTATAACTCTGAAAGGGAAACATTCACACATGATACTTAAAAAAAAAAACAAAAAAAACTTTAGAACTATTAAGTGGCAACAGAACATGCACCTTCCTTATTTTGAGTTCCTTTTCCTGCATGACTAATTGGGACTTGAGAGAAGCATCAGGCAGCACACCTGTTTCATCTGCTGTGGTGATCTCTGCTCCCCAGAGAATGTGCTCACTGTGCATGAAGAGGAGGAATATGGAAATTGGCATGAGCAACTGCTTATCATTTCTTTCCCCAAATCAGATCTAGCCCATCAACCTAGGAAAGGTTATGCTGAAAGTCATTAGTGTTGGTTTTTAAGAGGGAGTAGCAAATAGATTGTTTTAAATTGTTATGACCTGGGGCTTCCAATGCCTTTCAAATATTGTGAAATATGCACACAAAATAATAATAATTGATAACTAGAACACACCACCTATGTTATGCCATGGAACATTGCCTGTAACTTAGAGGCCCCTGTATTCCCTGTCCCTCCACCTCCACCCCAGGGGTAACTTTTCTTCTAAATTTTCTATCTGTCATTCCTTTGCTATTTTTCATTTTTGCGCTTGTACATACATCTCTAACCAGTGTATTTTTTAAATTTTAGATTTATTTTTTATTAAGGTAACATTCATTTATGCCTATAACAGGCTTCCCAGGTGGCACAATGGCAAAGAATCTGCCTGCCAATGCATGAGACACAAGAGACTCAGGTTCAATCCCTGGGTCAGGAAGATTCCCTGGAGTAGGAAATGGCAACCCATTCCAATATTTTTGCCTGGAAAATTCCTTGGCTGGCTACAGTTCATGGAGAGGAGGAGCAAATGTGCAAAGGATCTATTGAGGGAATGCCTAGGAAGGAAAAGGGGAAAGAGCAGAGAGGTGTAAGCAGAGAGAGCCTTCAGACCTCAGTGTTGTCCTGGACTCTGTGAAAGGAGAGAAAGGAAGAGAACTGAGTAGGAAGAGTCTCAGATCGATGAGGTGTTCCTGTACCAACTCCACAGTTAGAGATATCCTGCTTCTAAACAGGGATGGTCCACTGCTAGTACCCTTGTAATGCTCAGCCATTGGCCGTGCTGTCTGCAGCAGGCTGTCCTGAAGGGAGGTTGAATGGCACACTTCTATGGTTGCCACAGTCATTGGCTGCACCAATTTATGCTCCCACCAATGGATGAGAATTCCTATTTCTCTACATTCTTATTGACAGTGTTGTCAGACTTTCTAATATTTACCAATGGTTTGTGTGTGAAATGAGATGTCCTTGGGCTCTCAATTTGCATTTCTCTGATTACTAATGAGAATAAGCATCTCTCCTTACGGGTCGTTTATATTTAATCTTCTGGAAACTTCCTATTCAGTTCTTTTTCCCATTTTTAACCTATTGGGTTGTGTGTATTTTTTATGACTGATTTGTAAGAGTCTTTTATAAATTTTGGATAAGAAGTGCTTGTAGGTAATAGCAGTTATAAATATCTATAGATAGATATCTTAGGTAGATGTTTTTCTACCTTCTTTACTGAACCAAAGATCTTAATTTTTATGTATTTATTCATTGATTTCTTTATAACTTGTGCCTTTTGTAACTTGTTTGAAAATTTCCCTATTCTGAGGTTGTAAAGATATCTACCAATATCGTTTTCCAAAGTTAACATTGTTTTACAGTTTGCAAAAACTAAGATCATGGCATCTGGTCCCATCAGTTCAGTTCAGTTCAGTTGCTCAGTCGTGTCCAACTCTTTGCGACCCCATGAATCGCAGCACGCCAGGCCTCCCTGTCCATCACCAACTCCTTGAGTCCACCCAAACCCATGTCCATCGAGTTGATGGTGCCATCCAGCCATCTCATCCTCTGTCGTCCCCTTCTCCTCCTGCCCCCAATCCTTCCCAGCATTAGGGTCTTTTCCAATGAGTCAACTCTTTGCATGAGGTGGCCAAAGTATTGGAGTTTCAGCTTCAGCATCAGTCCTTCCAATGAACACCCAGGACTGATCTCCTTTAGGGTGGACTGGTTGGATCTCCTTGCAGTCCAAGGGACTCTCAAGAGTCTTCTCCAACACCACAGTTTACAAGCATCAATTCTTCGGCACCCAGCTTTCTTCACTGTCCAACTCTCACATCCATACATGACCACTGGAAAAACCATAGCCTTGACTAGATGGACCTTTGTTGGCAAAGTAATGTCTCTGCTTTTAAATATGCTATCTAGGTTGGTCATAACCTTCCTTCCAAGGAGTAAGCGTCTTTTAATTTTATGGCTGCAATCACCATCAGCAGTGATTTTGGAGCCCCAAAAAATAAAGTCTGACACTGTTTCCACTGTTTCCCCATCATCACCTCACGGCAAATAGATGGGGAAACAATGACAGACTTTATTTTCTTAGGCTCCAAAAATCACTGCAGGTGGTGACTGCAGCCATGAAATTAAGACACTTGCTCCTTGGAGGAAAGTTATGACAAACCTAGACAGCATATTAAAAAGCAGAGATATTACTTTGCCAACAAAGGTCCATCTAGTCAAAGTTATGGTTTTTCCAGTAGTCATGTATGGATGTGAGAGTTGGACCTTAAAGAAGGCTGAGAGCCGAAGAATTTATGCTTTTGAACTGTGGTGTTGGAAAAGTCTCTTGAGAGTCCCTTGGACTACAAAGAGATCAAACAAGTCAATCCTAAAGGAAATCAATCCTGAATATTCATTGGAAGGACTGATGCTAAAGCTGAAACTCCAAAACCTTGGCCACCTGATGCAAAGAGTCGACTCATTAGAAAAGCCCCCAATGCTGGGAAAGATTGAAGGCAGGAGGAGAAGGGGATACAGAGGATGAGATGGTTGGATGGTACCACCGACTCAAAGGACATGAGCTTGAGCAAGCTCCGGGAGTTGGTGATGGACAGGGAAGCCTGGCGTGTTGCAGTCCATGGGGTCTCAAAGAGCTGGACAGGACTGAGTGACTGAACAACAACGGTTTACAAGCAAGTCCTTATTACTCCACTTGGAATTGATGTTTCAGTTTGCTGAGATAAGGATCTAATTTTACATTTTTATTTATTTGAATAGCCAATTTCTCAGTACCAGTTGTTTAATGATATTTCTCCCAATGGTCTGCAATGAAAATTCAGTCATATCATTTCAACCTATGTGTGAGTTCGTTCCTGGGATATCTACTGTGTTCCACCAGTATATTTTCTTATCTTATCGCTTCTTGGCCTTTTGGTTAAGATCAGGTGTAGTATATTTGCTTATCCTGGGGCCAATCCGAAACTTATCTTTTATAGTATAGATTAAAATTCGATCTTGATGTCAGGTAAGTCTCCCTACCTTGTTCTTCTTTAGGAGTGCATTGACTATTTTAAGATATTTGCTCTTTTCATATAACATTTAGAATCAATTTAACTTCCCCTGGGAAAAAATCGGAAATTTTATTGGAATCACCTTGAATCCATACACATTTGGTCAAAACTGCATTAAATTCTTTGCAAATCTCTTTAATGTCTGGTTTAGTAACAGATTGTTTGTCATAACTGCTTTTGTATTCAATCTGTCGCATTATATTGTTTTGGCTGAAGTATATATAAAAGAAATCTGGCCTCACATAGATACATAGTTGGAAAGCTGATGTATATTCTAATAGCTTTTTTATGTAAATGTGGATATTCTTTTATATTTCACCAAACTCAAGTTGTAGTTTCTTAAAATTTAAAATGTGTATTCTGAAACCATATTAATGAATCTTTCATATTCAATTATATCCATTGATCTCACCAACAGTACACAAGGTTTTCCTTTTCTCCACTGCCTCACTTACACTTGTTACATGTTGTCTTTTTGATGATAGCCGTTTCACAGGAGTGAAGTGATATCTCATTGTGGTTTTGATTTGAATTTCCCTGGTGATTAGTGATGTTGAGCATCTTTTCATGTGCCTATTGGCCATCTGTATGTCTTCTTTGAAAAAATGTCTATTCAGGTCCTCTGCCCATTTTTTATTCAGATTGTTTGTTTTGTTGACATTGATTTGTATGAGTTTTTATGTATTTTGACTATTAACCACTTATCAGACACATCAGTTGCAAATATCTTCTCCCATTCAGTAGGCTATTTTTTGTCTTGTTAAAACCTAAATTAATAAAGGTGGAAGATTACAATACCTAGAGGTGTATATGAATAACATGTTTCATATGCTTCTTTTTCTAATTTTCACAGTTTCTTTGCTAGAGTTTTACTAGATACAGATTGTTACTCTGTAATATATTCAGTATTCTATTTATTTGATTAAGGTAAGAATGATATAATTTAGCTCATAGACAAGTAGGTAACGTTATTAAAGCTAATTTTACAGACCAGTATTTTTACCCAGATAAAAATTCACCTTTTAAGGTAAAGAAGAGATAAATTAGGAGTATCTTGTCCTACAGATACAAACTGCTATATACAAAGTAGATAGCAATGACCTACTGTATGGTACAGGGAAGTATAATCAATATCCTGTAATAAACCATAATGGCCAAGAACATGAAAAAGAATATATATATATATATATACACACACATATATATGTGTATATGTATGTGTATATATATATGACTGATTCAATGTGTTGTACACCAGAAACTAAGACAAAATTGTAAATCAACTGTACTTCAATAATAATAAAAAGTTCTCGTTTTAGACAGAATTTTGCTCACAATGCTGCTCGTGCTATGGGATAAGTACTATAACTGCCTCCATTTTATAGATTAGAAGACTAAGGCACAGATATCTTAAATAACTTACCTAAGGTAACATAGCTAGTAAGTAGCAAAGCCAAAAACTGAAGTCAGACAATCTGGTTTTGGCATCCAAGATGTAACCATGATGCCTTCTTCACAGCGGGCTTCCTAGGTGGCGCTAGTGGTAAAGAACCCGCCTGCCAATGCAGGAGACATAACAGACATGGGTTCAATCCTTGGGTCGGGAAGATCCCCTGGAGGAGGGCATGGCAACCCACTCCAGTATTCTTGCCTGGAGAACCCCATGGACAGAGGAACCTGGTGGGTTGCAGTCCATGGGGTTGCAAAGAGTTGGACACGACTAAAGCAATTGTTCTTCACAGCTACTTCATCTAGTTCCACAACCTAAGCCACAGCAGAAATTATATTGGCCTAGAAGACTTTCAAAGTGCCATCAGCCATACAAAACACTCATTTGTGTTGTTTGAATAAGTTCTGAGGATCTAATATGCAGCATGGTGACTATAGTTCACAATACTGTATTGTGTACATGAGAGTAGCTCTTACCCATTCTCACAAAAAACAAAACTAAAAACCACACTAAGTACACGAGGTGATGGAGGTGTTAACTAACCTTACTGTGGTATCATTTTGCAATATTCACATGTATGAAATCATCACATTGTACACCTTACACTTGCACATTATATGCCAATGGTATTTCAATAAATCTGGGAATAAAGTAGAATGGAGTAACTTATGGAGAGTAATGATTCAAATTTGAGTTGTTTTCTCAAAGTTCCTCAGAGCTGTGGCAAAATGTTAATAGAGAAATGGCATCAGGAGAGCTGGCCTTCTTTTTCTGGGGCTGACAGTATTTACATGCAAGGCTTTTTGGAGATTTCCCAAGTCCACATGGTTTTCCAACTAGTTGTTTACATCGCTGATGATTCCACTCAGGCTCTGCAAGGACAACGACTGTGCCCACTTCCTGGCTGCAGCCCCTTCAACCTGCCACCCACATCCAGGGCCTAACACCATGGGACTGTGGATGCTCACTGCATGGAATGAGAAATGACTTTTGCTGTGATAGTTTCTCTGGTGCCTCTGGCATAGGACAACACCTTTCCATAGACCCATAAATTCAGGAAGAAGGCAGCCTCTTTTAGAGTTCTGAGTTACTTCCTAACTAGGGAAACTGAAGGAAGGCACACAAAATTGCCTACAAAGCAGATCCTCATGAGTTGCAATTATAATAAAGAGCAATGACTCAGCAAACCACAACCCACACACACAGGCATAGAGGCCCCTGGCAGGGCTCCTCAAGGGGCGGGCCTGGCTCTGGGACCCACAGGGAAGATCCAAATTGGCCTTAGGATATTTTCTGGTAGATTTTGGCTTGAACCTACTCCATGTGACACCCTTGTTCTGTTTTATATGCAATATCAGGGTATACAAGACGGAGCAGACAAGCCCTAATCTTTCAAGTGCGCCTATTTCCAAATGCCATGACAACCAGCCCAGGAAAACATTTACCCTTTCTCACCCTGTTTCCCAAAGTGTGCAGGTGATTTACCGCTGACAACACTCCTATTGGAGCCTATCCTTTTTCTGGCCAACATGTTTGAAAGCTGTATTGAGTCACTGCCCTGGATCTGGTCCCCTGCAAACACTCTCTGAGACGAATCAAATATCGGTGGACTCTAAGCCCTGGATTTTTGCTCCACTGTGCCAGCATGGTACTTCACAGATTATAAGGTCAAATCCATTTATCAGCTGATTCTAATGATTTTGGTAGATGCTCGTCCTACTAAGCATGAGAAAACTCTATGTGAGCTGTTGTAGTCAGGGGAGAAACTAGTGTTCCAAAGAAGTGAACTTCATACTTCTGGAAACTAGAGATTTTCAGACAGATTTTGCTCCTTTTGGGTTTGCTATTGGAGATGTATTGACAAGAATTGTTTCAATTACACGATACAGGCACTGTACCATAAGACCTGCTTTGTGATAAGTTTTCAAGAATCAGAGGGCTAAGATTGTAACGCAGTGGTAGCTTCCTCTCAATGCCAGAATATTCTTCTGGCAGGGGATTCAGAGCCTCCCTGGGAGTAGATTGGGAATTGGGCTTCAGTGTCAGTGGTTTTCACTTGTGGGAGGGGTTCAAAAGGAAGAAGCTACCAGTTACTGAGCTCCTACTACATGCCAGGCGGGATGCTAGGCCCCTTATGTGTATAATATTATTTGATTTAGACCTTACATTGACACCAAAAGGTAGATATTATTTTCCTTATTTAATTACTGCTTTTAAAACAAATGATAATCCATCACAACAAGCTAAATTTATTCTTATATTTTTCTTTCAGTTAATTTTTAAAATATTTACGTATTCATCTGGCTCTGCCAGGTCTTAGTTGTGGCATGCAGCATCTTCGATCTTCATTTGGGCAACCAGAACTCTTACTCATAGCACATAAATTCTTAGTTGTGGCATGTGGGAACTAGTTTCTTGGCCAGGGATCAAACCTGGGCCCCCTGCTTTAGGAGGGCAGAGTCTTAGCCACTGGACCACTAGGGAAGTCCGTAGTTAATTTTTAAATTGAAGTATAGTTGATTTACAATGTTGGGCTAGTTTCTGGTGTACAGCTGATTCAGTTTTACAATATGTGTGTGTGTGTGTGTACACACACACACACACACACATATATATATATATCCTTTTTCATATTCTTTTATGTTATGGTTTATGATAAGATATTGAATATGTTGTTTTTGTGCTATATAGTAGGACTTTGTTGTTTATCTATTTTATATATAGTAGTTTGTATCTGCTAATCCCAAAGTTCTAATTTATCCCTCCCCACTCTGTTTCCTGGAATAATGGACAAATTTGGCCTTGGAGTACAGAATGAAGCAGGGCAAAGTCTAAAAGAGTTTTGCCAAGAGAACTCACTGGTCATAGCAAACACCCTCTTTCAACAACACAAGAGAAGACTCTACACATGGACATCACCAGATGGTCAATACCGAAATCAGATTGATTATATTCGTTGCAGCCAAAGATGAAGAAGCTTTATAGAGTCAGCAAAAACAAGACCAGAAGCTGACTGTGGCTCAGATCATGAATTCCATATTGTCATATTTAGACTTAAATTGAAGAATGTAGGGAAAACCACTAGACCATTCAGGTATGATCTGAATCAAATCCCTTATGACTATAGAGTAGAAGTGAGAAATACATTCAAGGGATTAGATCTGCTAGACAGAGGGCCTGAAGAACTGTGGATGGAGGTTTGTGACATTGTACAGGAGGCAGTGATCAAGACCATCCCCAAGAAAAAGAAACGTAAAAAGGCAAAATGGTTGTCTGAGGAGGCCTTACAAACAGCTATGTAAAGAAGATAAGTGAAAGGCAAAGGAGAAAAGGAAAGATATACTCATTTGAATGCACAGTTCCAAACACTAGCAAGGAGAGATAAGAAAGCCTTCTTCAGTTATCAGTGCAAAGAAATAGAGGAAAGCAATAGAATGGGAAAGACTAGAGATCTCTTCAAGAAAATTAGAGATACCAAGGGAAAATTTTATGCAAAGATGGGCACAAAAAGGACAGAAATGGTATGGACCTAACAGAAGTAGAAGATATTAAGAAGAGGTGGCAAGAATACACAGAAGAACTATATAAAAAAGATCTTCATGACCAAGATGGTGTGATGACTCACCTAGAGCCAGACATCCTGGAATGTGAAGTCAAGTGGGCTTTAGGAAGCATCACTATGAACAAAGCTAGCAGAGGTGATGGAATTCCAGTTGCGCTATTTCAAATCCTAAAAGATGATGTTGTGAAAGTGCTTCACTCAATATGCTGGCAAATTGAAAACTCAGCAATGGCCACAGGACTGGAAAAGGACAGTTTTCATTTCAATTCCAAAGAAAGGCAATGCCAAAGAATGCTCAAACTACTGCACAATTGCATTCATCTCACATGCTAGTAAAGCAATGCTCAAAATTCTCCAAGCCAGACTTCAACAGTATGTGAACCGTGAACTTCCAGATGTTCAAACTGGACTTAGAAAAAGCAGAGGAACCAGAGATAAAATTGTCAACATCTGTTGGATCATCGAGAAAGCAAGAGAGTTCCAGAAAATATCTACTTCTCCTCTATTGACTAAGCCAAAGCCTTTGACTGTGTGGATCACCACAAACTGTGGAAAATTCTTAAAGAGATGGGATGATCAGACCACCTGACCTGCCTCCTGAGAAAAATGTATGCAGGTCAAGAAGCAACAGTTAGAACTGGACATGGAACAACAGACTGGTTCCAAATTGAGAAAGGAGTATATCAAGGCTGTTTTTTGTCACCCTGCTTATTTAACTTACATGCAGAGTACATCATGAGAAAGGCTAGACTGGATGAAGCACAAGCTGGAATCAAGATTGCCAGGAGAAATATCAATAACCTCAGATATGCAGATGACACCACCCTTATGGCAGAAAGCAAAGAAGAACGAAAGAGCCTCTTGATGAAAGTCAAAGAGGAGAGTGAAAAAGTTTGGCTTAAATCTCAACATTCAGAAAACTAAGATCATGGCATCTAGTTCCATCACTTCATAGCAAATAGATGGTGAAACAATGGAAACAGTGACTGACTTTATTTTTGAGGGCTCCAAAATCACTGCAGATGGTGACTGCAGCCATGAAATTAAAAGACACTTGCTCCTTGGAAGAAAAGTTATGACCAACCTGGACAGCTTATTAAAAAGCAGAGACATTACTTTGCCAGCAAAGGTCTGTCTAGTCAAAGCTATGGCTTTTCCAGTAGTCATGTATGGTTGTGAGAGTTGGACTATAAAGAAAGCTGAGTGCCAAAGAATTGATGCTTTTGAACTGTGGTGTTGGAGAAGACTCTTGAGAGTCCCTTGGCCTGCAAGGAGATCCAACCATTCCACCCTACAGGAAATCAGTCCTGAATATTCATTGGGAGGACTGATGTTGAAGCTGAAACTCCAATACTTCAGCCACCTGATTCGAAGAACTGACTCATTTGAAAAGACCCTGATGCTGGGAAAGATTGAAGGGAGGAGGAGAAGGGGGTGACAGAGGATGAGATGGTTGATTGACATCACCGAATCAATGGACATGAGTTTGAGTAAGCTCCAGGAGTTGGTGATGGACAGGGAGGCCTGGCGTGCTGCAGTCCATGGAGTTGCAAAGAGTCGGACATGACTAAGCAACTGAACTGAAATGAACTGAACTGAACCCTCTTTCCCCTTTGATTACCTTAAGTTTGTTTTCTATGTCTGTGCACCTATATTTGTTTTGTAAATAAGTTCATTTTTATCATATTTTACATTTCATATGCAAATGATATCATAAGATATTTGTCTTTCTCTGCCTGAGTATACACATATTAGAATGGCCAAAATCTAAAATATTGATAATACCAAACTGGTGAGGATGTGGAGCAATAGGAACTCTCATTCATTGCTGGTGGGAATGCAAAATGCAACTTTGGAAGACAGTTTTGTACTTTCCTACAAAACTAAGTATAATCTTATTTAGCAACCAAGCAGTTGGCTTCTTGAATATTTGGAAGCTTCTGTTCACATGAAAACCTGCACAGGGATGTTTATAATGGCTTTATTTATAATTGCTAAAACTTGGAAGCAACCATGATGTCCTTTAGGAAGTGGATGGATAAACTGTGGTCCATCCAGGTGATGCAATGTTATTTAGTGCTAAAAAGGAATGAGCTATCAAGACATTAAAAGGCATGGATGAAAACTAAGTGATATAAGATGATTTGAAGGGGCTTGGAGAAGGAAATGGCAACCCACTCCAGTACTCTTGCCTGGAAAATCCTACGGACAGAGGAGCCTGGTAGGCTGCAGTCCATGGGGTCGCTAAGGGTCGGACACGACTGAGTGACTTCACTTTCACTTTTCACTTTCATGCGTTGGAGAAGGAAATAGCAACCCACTCCAGTGTTCTTGCCTGGAGAATCCCAGGGACGGGGGAGCCTGGTGGGCTGCCATCTCTGGGGTCGCACAGAGTCGGACACGACTGAAGTGACTTAGCAGCAGCAGCAGAAGGGGCTATATACTGTGTGATTCTGACTATATGACATTCTGGAAAAGAGAAAACTATGGAGACAGTATAAGATCAGCGGCGTCAAGAGTTAGGAGGGAGGGAGGGATGAGTAGGAAGATCACAGAAGATTTGCAGCGTAGTGAAACTCTTCTGTATGATACCTATGATAGTGGATACGTGTCATTTTACATTTGTCAAAATTCATAGAATGTACAACACCAAGAGTGAACCCTAATGCAAACTATGGACTCTGAGTGATAGTGATGTGTCAGCATAGGTTCACTGATTGTAACAAATGTACCATGTGGTTTGGGAGTTTAATAGTGTAGGGAGTTGGGAATGTATGGGGGCAGGGAGTATATGAGAACTCTGTGCTTTCTACTTGATTTTTCTGTGAACTGTAAACTGTTCTAAAATATAAAATGAATTCAAAAAAGATTATAGTGAAACAATAAATGAGACAGGAGGGCAGGAAATTTAAGAAACCTCCCCAAGTTTACACAGTAAGTATTGTTTAGAAGTCAATCTACTGGTAAAGATCATGGAATGGTCTTAATTCATGTAAGGTCTGAGCCTGCTGGCCTGCATCCTGGCTTCAATATGGGGAGAAGGGTCTGTGAACTAATCAAGGTTGTTCATAAAGTTGTGTAAAGATATATGTTCATTGTTCTGGAGAGAATCCACCTAGCTTTCATAAAAATTCCCCAAAAGTTAAGAATCACATTGAACTCATGATATTGGAAATAGCTCCATGGATAAAGGCAGGAAGCCAACTTTGGAAACTATTTAGTATAATCAGTTTGAGAGTAATGGTTACAACATGTTCCAACCTGTCTAGGTTAGGAATGATTAGAAAAGTAGAAGCGTATTATTCCTGTTTGTAGCTGAGACAGCACACTATAACACGGGAACTTCATAAGGTTGATATTTTCAGGGCAAATTATATTTTATGAATATACAAGAGCTTCTTATGTGGTCATTGGAGACATTACTTTGAGAAATTCAAGTTAGATTTGTTAGAGAAGAAAAGGATGTTAAAATTCCACATCTTTTAGTGCACACAAGCGACAGTGATTCTGAGAGATGAAGAAGAACTTGCCCATCAAGCAAGTTAGTAGCTGAGTCAGAAATGAACCAAGGTCTCTCACCTCCCAGGCTAATATTCTTTTCAGAGAGGTAACTTCTCTCATCCATTATATATTACTTCTCTGACCAATTATATCCAAATGCTTATTGGAGATTTATACTCAGATGCTCCTCTCAGGCAGTTCACACACAGCACACCTAAAACCAAACTCATCATTACCCTTCTGCACCTCTCAACACATCCTCTGTTAACTTCCATCTCCATTCTCCCTTGTCCCCACAATTCCTCAAGCTGCCGTCAAATTTCTCTGCTATCCTTCTGTTCCAGTTATCTATGGCTGTGTAACAAATATCTCAAGATAGTGGCTTAACATAACAACATTTATTTTGCTCATGAGCATGCAGTTTGAGTAGGGTTCTGCTCTACTCAGCCTCAGTCAATTGCCTCAAAAGCTAGAGGCTGAAATCATCGGAGGGCTTATTTACTCACTCACAATGTCTTGCAGTTGCCCACAAGTAGCCTTTCCATGTGACCACACGGCTTCCTCACATCAGGCTGGCTGAGTTCCAAGAGCAAGCATCCCAAGAAAGGGATGGAATGGGCAGGTGGAAATCATATTGCCTTTTAGGACCTGGCCTACACTGTAAAGGCAGTAACAAAAGCCTGACTGGTTCAGAAAGAGGGGAAATACACTCCACCTTTTGGTAGGGGAGCAGCAGTGTCCTGCAAGAGCATATAGTCAAAAAATATTGGTAAATTATCTTGAGATCATTCTTCAAGGTACTAGTCTCTGAGAGCTACTTCCTGTTTTGGGATTTGGAGACTACTTGTTTAGTTTTCCAGAGCTCAAAAACAAAAGTGTGTGGTGCTAGTATTACAGAATGGCAGTGCTAATCTGATTTCCTCATTTTCCTCCATAAGATCTAACGATATACCCACTAGAACATCAAAGAACCTTACATATACTGTAACATCTAAGTTACATAGTACCAGTACCATATAATCATACCAGTATCACACCATATGGTACCTGTACCATATTATAATCACTACTACCGGGTGGAGTAGAGTAGAAGAAAAGTTTGATTATACATACATCTAAAGTCTCTTATAGCCCTGAGATTCTCCAATTTGTGAAGTGAGCAAATGGCTTTTGGTCCATCAATTTCCACAATTTTAGTTCAATCAGAAAAACACTCTATTGAATCCAGTGTGTTAAAGTAGGTATCAATCTAACTCTAGCTGCTCAGAATCTTTCAGATTTCTTAAAGGTTAGAAAATAACTATCTACATTGCTGCTGCTCTAGATCAACTTAATCATCTCCAAAAGTTTGGTGAAGGCTCCCCAAAGCACAGGAGCTATGATTCAGTGAAGGTCAAGAGAAGGAAACTGAGCAAAGCGACCCAGTTGTCTTTCCAGGTTCCTGAGGGAAGTCATTCACTAGCCATGCATTCCTCAACTCAAATACATGCCAGGGAGATGGTCTTTAGTAGATTTTTTTCCACTTGTGCAAATTCCCCACATTATAAAGTCTGCAAGGGAAGACTGGTAGGTCGACAGTTATTTTGATCTCTATTTTTCATAAAGACTTTACTCTTGGAATGTCAGTCTATTAGTAGTGCTGCTAGAGATTTAAACAACTCAAGGATAATTGAAATTTAGATTACATATATATCTAAAGCATCTCTCCAAAACTTTGTAAAGATGGAAAAGAGCAACAACTGGGTAGCAAAGGTGAATTTGCCAACATCCGATGGATCATCGAAAAAGCAAGAGAGTACCAGAAAAATATCTATTTCTGCTTTATTGACTATGCCAAAGCCTTTGACTGTGTGGATCACAATAAACTGTGGAAAATTCTGAAAGAGATGGGAACACCAGACCACCTGACCTGCCTCTTGAGAAACCTGTATGCAGGTCAGGAAGCAACAGTTAGAACTGGACATGGAACAACAGACTGGTTCCAAATAGGAAAAGGAGTCCGTCAAGGCTGTATATTGTCACCCTGCTTATGTAACTTATATGCAGAGCACATCATGAGAAACGCTGGACTAGATGAAGCATGAACTGGAATCAAGATTGCTGGGAGAAATACCAATAACCTCAGATATGCAGATGACACCACCCTTATGGCATAAAGTGAAGAAGAACTAAAGAGCCTCTTGATGAAAGTGAAAGAGGAGAGTGAAAAAGTTGGCTTAAAGCTCAACGTTCAGAAAACTAAGATCACGGCATCTGGTCCCATCACTTCATGGGAAATAGATGGGGAAACAGTGCAAACAGTGTCAGACTTTATTTTTTTGGGCTCCAAAATCACTGCAGATGGTGACTGCATCCATGAAATTAAAAGAGACTTGCTCCTTGGAAGGAAAGTTATTACCAACCTAGATAGCATATTAAAAAGCAGAGACATTACTTTGCCAACAAAGGTCCGTCTAGTCAAGGCTATAGTTTTTCCAGTAGTCATATATGGATGTGAGATTTGGACTATAAAGAAACTTGTGTGCCGGAGAATTGATGCTTTTGAGCTGTTGTGTTGGAGAAGACTCTTGAGAGTCCCTTGGACTGCAAGGAGATCCAACCAGTTCATCCTAAAGGACATCAGTTCTGGGTGTTCATTGGAAGGACTGATGCTGAAGCTGAAACTCCAATACTTTGGCCACCTGATGCGAAGAACTGACTCATTGGAAAAGACCCTGATGCTGGGAAAGATTGAGGGCAGGAGGAGAAGGGGACAACAGAAGATGAGATGGCTGGATGGCACCATCAACTCGATGGACATGGGTTTGGGTGGATTCAAGGAGTTGGTGATGGACAGGGAGGCCTGGCATGCTGCAGTACATGGGGTCGCAAAGAGTCGGACACAACTGAACGACTGCACTGGACTGAACTGGATACCACTGACTGGTTCAAGCTAATTTTCAGAGCTATTAAAATCTCTCTTAATGGGATTTTTATTTAAATAGAGTTAAATATTATGGATCATCTCCATCTGTTGCTCCTAATCTCCCATCACACCCTTACCTCCATCCCAAACAGAGACATACACCCTCCTGCCTCACAAAGACTGAAATTGATTAGTTGAACCCTGCAAATAAATACATTAACCACATTAGGGCCAACTTAAGGAAACGGTGTTTCTCAAAGTGCAGGCCTCAGACCACTAATGGGTCCCTGATGGTCTCCCTCAAGTGGTTCCGAGAGAGTATCATAGTTTTATGGAAATGGCAATGAAATTAATTCATTCACATATACTCCTAAGATTAAAAATATAAGATCAATTATGATGGTCACAGAAATTCCTTAATGTTCCTATGGATCATTATAGTCTTAAGGGACAGAATTTATCAGCTTGTCTTGCCTAATCATTCAGTTACAAGATGGCTATTTGCTTTTGTATGTTATTTTGTGGATGTTATGTTTTTTGTTGTTCCTGTTGTTTATTGTGCTCATATGTCCTCAATTCAAAAAACTGAATCAATGACTCTAAATGGTCCAATGAAGTATAAAAGAACTCAAGAAAATGGTAACATAAATATAACTAAAAATTGTGTAAACTTAATGAGCAGGACTCCATTACAAATATAGACTGTGTATCTGTGTGTTCCATAACAAGTGAATGTGTGATTTTGATTTTCACATAAGCAGCCAAAAAAAAGAGAAAAGTGTGACTAGGAAATATGCTGATGACTAAGTTTAAAAATAAAACTTTGTTGAAGGTTTGCATAAAGGTATCACAGCTTTTGCGTCCTTTTTTAACAAATCACACAATATTGAATATTTCCAATGCAAGTATATTGTAATGCTTTTTAGTAACAAATTAATATTTTTTCACTAAAGCAAAGAACATGCCAAACTAAAGGTGCATTATCCAAGGATTTCCACCTTATAGCAGAATCAGGATGTGACAGAGGCTCCTAGAGGTCATTCAGGTCCATGTTCCCCTCTCATTTGCAGAAAGAGAAATTGATGTGTTAGTTGGGTACATGGAATCACAATAAATACACAACTGTTCAGTTTCTTTGAAGCCATGTATCATGTGACTGAATTTTAGCCAATAGGATTTGAGGGAAAGTGATGCATGCAACTTTTAGGGTGTGTCTTTAAAGGGACACCCTTAATCTCCTGCCTGAGATGTGGATGTGGTGGTGAGCCATCTTGGACCATCTAGGTGAGGCCAACACTTGAGAGAAGGCAGGATAATAGGCTAGGAGGAGCCTTGATCTCTGGATGACTCGCTGAAACAGAGCCTCCAGGGCAATCTTGAACCTTCTAAAAGTCCAGACTGTCATATGAGATAGAGGTCAACTTCTACTCTGTTGAAGCCTCTGTTAATTTTAGTCTTTATTTCATGGAGTTAAGCACATACTCAGACTTAATACCCAGGTATAGGCTATTTGATTGCCTAGAAGATTGCACTAGCAGCTTCAAATTTAATGACAAATATTCTGTTTAGAGAGAAAGAATAAAAAGGTGTTAAACAACACTGTTGGATGTTACAAAACATCAATTGCAAACAAAAGGAAGAGCAATTACTATCACGTGTACCTGAAAGCAGGCATTTCACACTATAGTTAAATGAAACCTCTGATCTAGAGCATAAATCAACTCTTGGTGTATGTATGGGGCATATATGATTGTTGCATTCAATGACTTTTATTATTGTTCTGTTTATCACTGACAACCCAGAGTACAGAAGGAGAGTTTTTTTCTTCATTTAGTTAGTGATTATTTTGTGAGTGATGATTTTAACTGGAGAAAACCGTGCAGCTGGGTGAGTCTTGATAGAGAATCTGTGATGTGTACAGCAAGGAAGGGTGTTGGAAAACAAAGAAATTAGAGGTTGTGCCTGAACACCCAAGCAGATTTGTTCATGGAAAACAACTGATGGTTGACAACCTGTCTCCTGATTGTGTCTCAGTTTTTAAAGGAAGTGTGACAATCAGAAATATGATCAAAACATGGCCTTGGATTTCACTTCCTTCTTGGCTATTGTGAGAAGAATTAAGCAGTGAATTCAAGACACTGCTTTTCTAAGTTGAAGTATGATGGCTGTCAAGGGACAAGATGCTACATGTGTTAAAGAATATATATCTATGTATAACTGAGTCACTTTGCTGTACAGCAGAAATTAACACAACACTGTAAATCAACTATACTTCAATTTAAAAATAAAGATGCTACATGTGCTTTTGCAACAAAGGATGGGCTCTCTTCAAGACACAAAAACAATGCCAATGAAGACCATTCTGACTTTGAGAGACCTGCTCAAGTGAGGCATTTTAGTGATTGGTTCTTTAACTAGAAGAGTCTGAATTGACCCCCTTCAAGGTGAAGTTGGCATGAAGTTTTGTGTGAAGATTAACATCCAGAGATTCCTTAAAGCAACTGTATAGCACAGAGAACTCAGCTCAGTGCTCTGTGATGACCTAGATCAGTGGGAGGGAGACTCAAGAGAGAGGGGAGATATATATATATATAGCTGATTCACAACATTGTACAGCAGAAACTAACACAACACTGTAAAGCAATTATATTCCAATAAACTTTAAAAAAATCTTATCAGAATTTTAAAAAATTATTGTTTTTATTTTTTTATTTGAGGATAATTGCTGTACAATATCGTGTTGGCCTCTGCCATACATCAACATGAATCAGCCAAGGTATACATATGTCCCCTCCCTCCTGAACCCTCCTCCCTTCTCCCAACCCATCTCATTAGGATTTTGATGAGAACTGCATAAAATATGTAAATTAATTTCAGGAAAATTCACATCTTTATAATGTTCACTTTTTCTCTCCAGGAACATGGTACATCTTTCTTTCTGTCATGTTTTATTTGTACTGTATTTTTGCACACTTTTCTACATATAAGTAGAAACTTATACAACTAACTGTAGTATTGGATAAGACTCTTGAGAGTCCCTTGGACTGCAAGGAGACCAAATCAGTCCATCCTAAAGGAAATCAGTCCTGAATATTCATTGGAAGGACTGATGCTGAAGCTGAAGCTCCAATACTTTGGCCATTTGATGTGAAGAGCTGAACTCATTGTAAAATACAGACCCTGTTGCCAGGAAAGATCGAAGGTGGGAGGAGAAGGGGACAACAGAGGAGGAGATGATTGGATGGCATCACTGACTCAATGCACATGAGTTTGAGCAAGCTCCAGGAGTTGATGATGGACAGGGAAGCCTGGCATGCTGCAGTCCATGGGGTCACAAAGAGTTGGACCTGACTGAGTGACTGAACTGAACTGATGGACTATATTCCCTGTGCTGTATTACTTATTTTGCTGAACTACAGCATCAAGAATTTCAAAAGTGACTGTGGATCGAAATCATTCTGAGTCCAAGTATGCCTGGAAATTATTTTACCTTTCTGCATCAAAGCTTATTTGGCTAGGGATAAGATTCAAACTCATTTTCATTTTCATTATCTCATTATCCTCTAACTTCCAACATTATTGATGAGAAGTCTGATGTGTATCTGATTTTTGTTCTTTTGTGTGTTACTCTCTGACAGCTTTTAGGGTTTTTCATTTATCTTTGGGATTCTGAAATTTCACCAGGATACATCTAAGTGAGTGCCTTTTTCATTCATTCTCTCTGATACTTGGTAGTCCTTTGTATCACTAAAGTGTCATGTCTGTCTTTAGCTCTGTGAAAATTTCTTCCATTATTTCTTTATTCTTTTCCCTCTGTCATCTTTCTCATCTCTTTTTCTATAATTCTTATTGGAAACAGTTGCCCAGTTAATTACCCCGAGAGTTATCCTGGAGCCCCTCCAGTTACTTCTGTCTATTGTCTGTGAGCTTGGAATGATCTCATGTGTATGTATTGGCTTTAGTTTCAGTCCAATCTGCTTTCTATCTTCCAGAGATTCCTGAACATTTCTGGTCTCCTGATGGCAATCTTTCTTGTTTATCAGCACTGCTTTACATTTATTGCCTTCCTATAAAACATATTCTTCTGTATTTTCTAATGATGTTAGGCAGAAAGGGTTGAAGAAGTATGTTCTTAATCTGCTATCTTGAGCCAAGCCTCCACTTTATTTTTGTCTTATTGTAGAGGATATGATTTATGTTGGCTCATGACCTTTGGAGAACTAGGCAGTTTAAAAATAACAAATATATAAACATGAGTAAACAGCATAGAAATTATCAAAATATTGCCTGTTCATTTTCCACTAACCCCTGCCTGAAACTTTGAAAGCAGCTGGTTCTGTGTTATATTGTGGACTGTCTGGGGGCTTGTGTCCCAAACCACAGGGGCTCCAGAGGAGGGATATGGTGATCTCTGTGTGGCAGAAGATTATTCCAGATTCCTCAGGCCCACAGGTGGGAGGAAGAGGTAGATTATAAGACTCACCCATCAAAGGACAACATCTATTTGTTTCATTGGTCTATTACTTATCCCAGAGCCATATCTGTTGCTCAAAAACTGAGTGAAAAAAGCACTTGTTGCCCAGCAAGAAGGTAACAGTTGTGCCTTCACGCATCTCTTTTTCTGCTCCTTTTTTTTTTTAATGTGGTCAATGTTTCTTTTTTTATTTTATTGAAGTATAGTTGATTTCTTGCTTTTTTTAAAAAAATAGTTTATTTATCTATTTTTTAACTTTACAATATTGTATTTGTTTTGCCATACATTGACATGAATCCACCATGGGTGTACATGATTTCCCCCTCCAGAACCCCCCTCCCACTTCCCTCCCCATCCCATCCCTCTGGGTCATCCCGGTGCACCAGCCCCGAGCACCCTGTATCATGCATCAGACCTGGACTGGCGATTCGTTTCACATATAATAATTTACATGCTTCAATGCCATTCTCTCATATCATCCCACCCTCACCCTCTCCCATAGAGTCCATAATACTGTTCTATTTATCTATGTCTCTTTTGATGTCTCGCATACAGGGTTATCTTTACCGATTAACTAAATACCATATACATGTGTTAGTATTGGTGTTTTTCTTTCTGGCTTACTTCACTCTGTATAACAGGCTCCAGTTTCATCCATCTTATTAGAACTGAAAGAGACATGTGTACCCCAATGTTCATCGCAGCACTGTTTATAATAGCCAGGACATGGAAGCAGCCCAGATGTCCATCAACAGAAGAATGGATAAGGAAGCTGCGGTACATGTACAGAATGGAATATTACTCAGCCTTTCTTGCTCTTATATTGATGCCAGAAGGAGATTTTGACCAGTAAGACCTTGTGGATGGGTTTACCAGGTGGTGCTAGTAGTAAAGAACCCACCTGCCAATGCAGGAGACAAAAGAGATGCAGTTTGATCCCTGGGTCAGGAAGAGCCCCTGGAGGATACATGGCAACCCACTCCAGTATTCTTGCCTGGAGAATCCCCAGGGAGAGAGGAGCCTGGTGGGCTACAGTCCATAGGGTTGCAAAGAGTCGGACATGACTGAAACGACTTAGCATCCACACACCCTGTGGATACAATCTCAGAGGCAGCCACAGGTGAATTCCTCTTCCAGCAGTAGTCAGGGTACTTCCCCTATCCATTGGCAAAAAAACAAGAGCTAAACATTCACTTAGCACTTGCTCTGGAGAAGGAAATGGCAACCCACTCCAATATTCTTGCCTGGAGAATCCCAGGGACGGGGGAGCCTGGTGGGCTGCTGTCTATGGGGTCGCACAGAGTCGGACACAACTGAAGCAACTTAGCAGCAGCAGCAGCAGTGCTTACTCTGTGTCACCTTGTGAGTGTTTTATATGTGTAACCTCATTTTATGTTTATAACAATCCTCTCGGGCAGGTGTTGTGATGCTCTTCAGTTTACAGATAAGCATGTTCATATGGCAGGAGAGCCTGGATTCGAACCTAGACAGTTGGGTTCTGAGGTCCATATGTGGAACCAGTATGCCATCCTGCCTCCATGTCATATCATTTTTAGTACCCTTTCTCCACCTGATCTTTTAAAATGTCTTGAAGCCTGTCTGTGGAGCACTGACCTTGATTTCAGAGTCTCTTGGGACATGGCTTGGAGGTGCTCACCCTAGTCTTCTATTAGCCAATTCCAAGAAGTCAAGACACCGAGTCAGATCTGAGCCAATGCACTGTGGCCCAATGCAATGTTCCCTCCAACAAAGCTGTCTTGCATGAAATATTATGGAGATCTGGTTGTAAATTCTCCTCATAAAAATCTGCAATGAATGGAAACAATTTCTGAAGTTATTATTAGTAAGGAAAAGTCATTGAATCTGTGTTACACTATCCTTTAGAAATGATATGATACCTCTGTTTATTGATTTATGGGCCACACATTTGTGCATAAACGATTTTTTTAACTCTGTCACACACCTCATAAAATGAGCAGGAACAATTTACAAATGATGTAACAGTCTCTTTTCTCCCAGAGGAGCTTTCTCCTTCCTGACAGACTCAGTGCCTTAAACCCAGCAGCCCATCTCTTAAGCATTCATTGTTGGCTATGGTTATTTTTTCAGGATTGTGCTCATCACTTTTAACCATATTTATAAGGAGCGAGATATTCTATTAAACCAGTGGATTGATGCAGTATTTAGATTAAAAACATTCCATTTTTGGCTCCATTTTGCCTTGTTTCAGCCAAGTATACATCTATCTATGGAATGCAATTTAGATTTTCGTTCACTTCTTGCTGGTTTTCTGCTAACGCGTTTTCCCTTTGCTTTGTGGAAGATTCCCTTCTGTCTGGACATTTGTAACTCCTGAGAATTCCAGTAATATATGCTCTAAGAGAGGCAAATAATCTCTGTCTGGACATTTGTAACTCCTGAGAATTCCAGTAATATATGCTCTAAGAGAGGCAAATAACCGCACAGATGAGTCAGGTGGTCACATTCAAGGACAACAATCTGTTAGGAGTTAGCACAGTGTGTGTTGTGAGGACGCCATCTTGGTCAACACATGATAGAGGAACAACCAACTTCATGCTTTGATGATCTGAAGGGGCTCTTCCTGTGCACCCCTTAGGGTTACAGACTGGAAGCTGGAGAGGGAAATGTGTCTTGCCTGGAAAAGGTTAAAATAGATTTGTAACCAAAGAGATATGGCTAAGGGAGATTTTTTGTCCTTTGAGACTTAAATAAGCTAAAAAAAACCCTGCCCTTCACTTAGATGGATTGAGTCCAGGTTTTCCCTTTTGAAAAAAGAATTGAAACTGGAGACCCCCACCTCTAAGAGCAAAGGTCTGCTCTGCAGAGCCCTGTGTATGAGAGATCAGGTTTCCCTTGCAAACAGGATGGGATTGGAAACCAGCCTGAACCGACCTCCCATCCCCACCTCACCCTGCCCCCAACCTGGAAATGAACCCAGGGAATCACTTCAAAGTCTCAAAGCCTCAGTGTAACTAAAGTACAATAGCCCTCCCCCCACCAAAAAAAGGGGGCTATCTCTAACACTCTTGGAACACACGTAAACCCATGGCTGATTAATCTCAATGTATGGCAAAAGCCACCACAATATTGTAAAGTAATTAGCTCCCAACTAAAATAAATAAATTAATAAAAAAAAGAAACTGAGCTAGCTCCAGCTGGCTGGGAGCTACATTTGTTAGGACTAAATATATGGAGAATAATATCAGTTTCAACTCAAAGGAAAATTGTATACGTGGGCTTCTTGAGTGTATGGCTTTCGTCTATATTGATCTGACTAACGACTGACTATCCACTTTGCAAAAGAAGTAGCAGATTTTACTCAGCAGGATGAGGGAAGGGCAGACCTACTCTAAATGGAACCTATAGATCCTTCGTGTGTGTGTGTGTGTGTGTGTGTGTGTGTGTTGAGGTGGGTGATATGTGTGGAGGGTGAGCAGGACGGGCATAGTGTGATCTGAGTTAAATCTCTTGCAATCATTTTCAACTTGACAACAAGATAACATTTCATTGAAGAGCCTTGAATTTCAGCAGAAGCTAATTATACAGTGGATGGGCTGGGGCCACTCTGTCTTATCATCTTTTCTTTGCAAACTCTGCATTTTACAAGTCTTCCAACCAACACAAAGACTACCTCACTGCTACTCAAAAGCCACTCCAGTGAGGAATTTCCTGAGGGACACCTTCTGCTACCTCCTGTCCCCCCATCCCCCACCACACACAACAGGCTTCATGATTACTTATGTTGTCAGCATCTGGAAGGCACGTGAACATCTTCCAAGATGAAACAGGTCTTGGGGTTTTGGTTCCATAAGTGAATTGTTAAGTGAGTTTGTCTCTTCGATCCACATGACTAAGATGTAGATGCAATAAAGACATTTGTCTGCCAAGTCAGACTCCAGTCTCTCATACCCACTGCTCCCAGGGACTTCATGGTAGCTATGTGTGTTCCTGAGAACAGAAACCTTTTCTTGTTCTTAATTTTTTATTAATCTGCTTTCAAAAGCTTGAATTTCTGATTCAGGGCCTAGAAGTCTTAACAAGAAAAGTACAAAAGGCAGTGGAAGTAGGAATCCGTGTTTCCACCACACAAAACAAAAAGATTCAGGTTGAAACTGACTCAAAATGGAATCCCATTTGAAAGTAGAATTTTCAGTAGGTACCAACGGCCTTTGAGTATCTGTGGGGAATTAATTTTTTTCCAAGTTACAAATTAAAAAGGGGTTCTTTGGATAAACAAAGATTTGAGGGAAAACAAACTGAAACTGCTATAAATCCGAGACAAAAATATTCAGAGTGGTAATGAGAGACATTTGGAAGAAATAGCATTGCAGATCTGAGTGCTTGATTTTAAGGAAGCAATCTATTTTTTTCCTCAAAGAAAACCTTTTGAACTTTCAGAACTCCATTCATTTGTGTTGATCCAATTTTTCAAGGCTAAAAAGGCCGTCTGGGTGAAATTGACACTCGTTTCTGGGCATACATTACATGTCAGAACCAGATTACTGTTTTCCTGAACCCTCTCCTCTGTTTCTTCCTCACTGATGAGTCATTACATTGGGAGTTGCCACCTCAGGTCACCCGAGAAAGTCTCCATACATCATTGTGGCTGGAATCTGTCACTTTTGACTGGCCCTTGTTTTGAAGTTTGCGATCTGGTGTTAGGGATGTCGGCGCCTGTTGATCTTTCTGCTGGAAGTCCTGGCATGGACTACTTGTTTAGCTTTTAGAGCCTTTTGGTTGATTAGACAGAGTGATTAAATCTCCCGGATATGTTCACTTACATTTAATGTTCTCGGAAATTAATTTTAATGCTCTCTAAATGACTTGGCTTGATAAGGTGTTAAGTGACCTAAATGGATAGAAAACAGCTCAGGAACCTCCAACAGGCTTTCCCCTTGACTTGGGTGGGGGAGTTTCTGAACCAGAGACCTTGTGGGGAGAAGTCATCAGTATATTTTCCATCTCTTCTTACTAGCAGGAGGCTACTGGTTACTTGGTTTATGGGAAGGTTGCGAGTGAGCATGGCGTGATGTGAAAGGGCAAACTGATTCCCAAAGGGGCAAGCTTCAATCACAGTGCATCCTTCAGACATTATTCAGAGAAACATTTCATTTCTGAAGATAAATCTGGTTTAACTACTAAAAAACAAAGCAATTCCCCCAAAGAGAAGTCATTCCATACGTGGCTATTTCTTTTCTCTGCTGACCCCAAAGAAGGCAACAATTTTTAATCTCCCAAAATGGCACGGTTTCTGTGACTTGCCTTTCAGAATCAAGTATTTCATATTCAGCTCGCATCTCTGGGCCAGTCATACCTGAAAATCACATCTGAAGAGGAAAATGTCAATTGACCCTTAATAATTGGTATCAGAGAAAAAATGATTTCTAATCTGTGGTGACTCTGCTGCCTAGAGTCCTCATTAGAGCACCATCAATACATATTAAAATGTGTGTTAAAATCAAGATCATCCAAAAAATATTTTAATTCTTATTTAATGACATTTGAATCATTGTCACATATGATAAAGGAATGAGGGTTGTGTGATTCAGCTAATGACATCTTAACTAATTTGAAAAAATCTTACCAAAGAATTCCCAGCTAATGTTGATGGACTTGCTTTGTCTTGATAAGTAAAACCGTTGTCAGAAAAAGTTAATAGAGAAATCCTGTTTCAAAGTTACACTCTGTTGATTTTATATAAGCACTATTAAGTTTTCTAAAGTCTATGTTACATAAAATGACATTTGGAGGACAAATTATGGGTCTTTTGGTTTAAGAAGCATTCACTGGGTAGCCACTCAGGATGGTTACTAGAGATGCTGACATGGAGAGGACAGAATTATGGAGACTAGTGCAGCCAGCAGGCAGGAACATGAATAGCAATGTTTTAAGATACAAAAGATACATGCAATAGGGGGAGTGTATACAAAGTGTTAGGGGCACACAGAGAAGGAGAAGGTTCATTCTATGGTGGAGATAGCATTAGAGGTTGATATGAACCGGAATAAGATGGCAGGGAGCCCAAAGGACAAGGGAGGAAGTTACAGGAGTGACCAGTTTGAGCAAAAGTATGAAGACATGAAAATTGATGATCTATGTTATAAAAGAAGGTGCTGTGATACGAAGCTGGATAAGTAGCTTGGGGGTCAATTGTAGGACAATGCTGGATGTTGGCTGATGTGAGAGTTGAATGTTACTCCTCCAGTCCTGCAGGCATACAGTCAAATAGTTAAACTTAAAGTCAAGGAATGTGATGGGTCTATAAGACTAAGCCCAACATGGTCAGTTGGGGGAGCTGGAAGGGAAGAGGGAAGTAAGGCTGGCAAGAGAGAAGGGAGGCTGGTGGGGTCGGGGGGTGGTAGGGATTACTGGAAATGTAACTTGGTTTTGTTTTGTTTTTTCTTTGTTTATTGAAGTATAGGTGATTTACAAAGTTGCATTATTGTCAGGTGTACCACAAAGTGATTCATACGTATATAAACAATCTTTTTCAGATTCTTTTCCCTTACAGGTTGTTACAAACTATTGAGTAGAGATCCCTATGCTATACAGCAGGTCCTTGTTGTTTATCTATTTTATGTATAGTAGTGTGTATATCTTTATCTATTTTACGTGTGCATATGTTAATCCCAAACTCCTAACTTATCTCCCACCCTTTTCCCCTTTGGTAACATAAGTTTGTTGTCTATGTCTGTGAGTCAGTTTCCATTTTGTATGTAGATTCATCTGTATCATTTTTTTTAGATTCCACATATAAATATTGGAAATATTTGTCTTTATCTGTCTGACTTACTTCACTTAGTATGATAATCTCTAGGCCCATCCATGTTGCTGCAAATGACATTATTTCATTCTTTTTAATAGCTAAGTAATATTCTACTGTATATATACCATGCCTTCTTTATCCATTCTTCTGTCAATGGACATTTAGGTTATTTCCATGTCTTGGCTATTGTAAACATTGCTGCTAGGAACATTGGGATGCATGAATCCCTTCAAATTATGATTTTCTCTAGATACAAACCCAGGAGGGAAAAATTTAGACAAAAGAAGCAGATGCCTGACATTTTTTATGCTGAATGATCAGCACAGATACTCATCCATCCATCAGCCTAGGTGATGGCCATGTGCCTTATATGTGCCATGCACTGGACTCAAAGCCACAGAAGTAGAGGAGAGTAATAAAACAGTGCCCTTAGCCCTCAGGGGCTCACAGAGTGTGAGACCAAGACATGAACAATCCATTACCATGCAAAGGGGTCAGTGCTGGGCTCTGGGGCCTGTAAAAGTGGCAGCAAGGAAGGCAAGGGTTGAGTTTTCTCATGTAGGCTCAGGAAAGCTTCTCAAAGGGGCAGAAACATGAGCTGGATCTTAACTCTGTGAAAAGCAAAGGTTTGTCAAGGATCCCAGTGTTTACACAGAGGCACCTCCAAACAACCCTGACTGAAAATCATAGCATATCTGGTGCCCCAGAGTTAGAACTGTAGATAGTAAGGGGAGGAGAGGGGCCTGGAGGAGCTTCAGGTAGGATGGGGCCAAAGATGAGATGGAACTGGATGGGGAGGAGAGGCTGGGCATTGTAATAAGGAAGCCAGAAAGCAGAGAACATATCTTTCCTTTCTTCTCAGGGCAAGAAGCATCTGACCAGATATTACCAATATCTATTTTGAAGGCTTGGAGTGAAGGATCATGGAATCCATAGTTATTTAAAATTTTTTTCATTGTGATAAAATATACGTAACATAAAATTTGCCATCTTAACTATTTTAAGTGTACAGTTGAGAAATATTAAATTCATTAACACTGTTATGCAACCATTACCACCATCCACCCTGTAACTCTTTTCATCTTGTAAAATTGAAACTCTACACCCATTAAACAATAATTCCTAATTCTCCACTCCCCCAAGCCGTGGCAATCACCATTCTACTTTCTGTCCTTATGACTTTGACTACTCTAAGTAGCTCATTCAAGTGGAATCACACAGTATTTGTATTTTGTGACTGGCTTATTTCACCTAGCATGATGTCCTCAGGGTTCATCCATCTTGTAGCATGTGTCAGAATTTCCTTCCTTTTTAAGGCTGAATGATATTCCATTGTGTGGATAGACCACATCTTGTTCATCCATTCATTGGTCAATAGATACAGATTACTTCTGCATTTTAGCTATTGTGAATAACGCTGCTATGAACCTGGTCATACAAACACCTTTTCAAGACAGTTGTCCATTCATTTGGGTATATACCACAAAGTGGAATTGCTGGATCATATGGTAATTCTATTTTTAATATTTTGAGGAACTGCTACACTGATTTACATAGCAACTGTTCTATTGCCACCAACAGTGCATCAGTTCAGTTTGGTTCAGTCACTCAGTCGTGTCTCACTCTTTGCGACTCCATGAATCGCAGCACTCCAGGCATCCCTGTCCATCACTAACTCCCGGAGTTTACTCAAACTCATTTCCATCGAGTCAGTGATGCCATTCAGCCATCTCATCCTCTGTTGTCCCCTTCTCCTCCTGCTCCCAATTCTTCCCAGCATCAGGGTCTTTTCCAATGAGTCAACTCTTCGCATGAGGTGGCCAAAGTATTGGAGTTTCAGCTTCAACACCAGTCCTTCCAATGAACACCCAGGACTGATTTCCTTTAGGATGGACTGGTTGGATCTCCTTGCAGTCCAAGGGACTCTCAAGAGTCTTCTCCAACACCACAGTTCAAAAGCATCAATTCTTTGGCGCTCAGCTTTCTTTATAGCCCAACTCCCACATCCATACATGACTACTGGAAAAACCATAGCCTTGACTAGACGGACCTTTGTTGGCAAAGTAATGTCTCTGCTTTTTAATATGCTATCTAGGTTGGTCATAACTTTCCTTCGAAGGAGTAAGCATCTTTTAATTTCATGCTGCAGTCACCATCTGCAGTGATTTTGGAGCCCAAAAAAATAAAGTCTGACACTGTTTCCACTGTTTCCCCATCTATTTCCCATGAAGTGACGGGACCAGATGCCATGATCTTAGTTTTCTGAATGTTGAGCTTTAAGCCAACTTTTTCACTCTCCTTTTTCACTTTTATCAAGAGGCTTTTTAGTTCTTGTTCACTTTCTGCCGTAAGGGTGGTCTCACATGCTAGTAAAGTAATGCTCAAAATTCTCCAAGCCAGGCTTCAGCAATACATGAACCGTGAACTTCCAGATGTTCAAGCTGGATACAGAAAAGGCAGAGGAACCAGAAATAAAATTGCCAACATCTGCTGGATCATTGAAAAAGCAAGAGAGTTCCAGAAAAACATCTATTTCTGCTTTATTTACTATGCCAAAGCCTTTGACTATGTGGATCACAATAAACTGTGGAAAATTCTGAAAGAAATGGGAATACCAGACCACCTGACCTGCCTCTTAAGAAACCTGTATGCAGATCAGGAAGCAACAGTTAGAACTGGTCATGGAACAACAGACTGGTTCCAAATAGGAAAAGGAGTACATCAAGGCTGTATATTGTCACCCTGCTTATTAAACATATATGCAGAGTACATCATGAGAAACGCCGGGCTGGAAGAAGCACAAGCTGGAATCAAGATTGCTGGGAGAAATATCAATAACCTCAGATATGCAGATGACCCCATCCTTAATAGGGGTTCTAATTTCTCCAAATTATCATCAACACATTGTTTTATGATATTTTGATAGTAGTGTCCTTAGGGTGTAAGGTGGTATCTCACTGTGGTTTTGATTTTCATTTTCCTGATGATTAGTGATGTTGAGCAGTTTTTCATGTTATTGGCTATTTGGATATCCTTGGGAAAATGTTTATTCCAGACCTTTGCCCTTTTTTGAATCAGGTTGTTTGGAATTTTGTGGTTGACTTTTAGGGGTTATCTACATAGTCCAGATACTAGTCTCTTATAATATATATGATTTGCAGATATTCCTCATATTCTGTGGGTGGCCTTTTTATTCTGTGGACAGTTTTTTGATGCAAATCAAAACCACAGTGAGAGTCCAATTTTGTTCTTCTGCAAGTGGATAGTCAGCTTTCCCAGCACCATTTGTTGAAAAAGGAGGCCATGACTAGTGTCATTAATTGTTAAAATGGATTTAAATCAGTCATGACCCCCACCTGCTTCTGTGTAGTTTAGAAGAACAAAAGAGGGAGCACATTTCTCAACCCATCCCAATCCATGTGACTGAAAAGAAATGGCCCTGACAAGATTTGAACAACTCACAAAGATGGTTTGAGGAAGACATTCTGAACACGACAGCTTGCCTTTCTCAGGTTACCCATCACAGCCCTTGGACCCTCTGTGTTCTCTTCCTTCCCCAGCACTCCTGCAGAGCTCCTGCAGCCCTCCCCATGGGGAATTGCTATCCATCTCTGCTCAATATTTCTCTGCAGTCCTAACTAATTGCTAGTGGCAGAGCTGAGATTGGGCCTTGATTGCCTAGAAACGTGTTGGTTATTTGATGAAGCAGGTGGAATTAACTCTTGGGCATCTGTAGCCTGGCATCAGGAATGTGTGTAGGAGCCAGCCTCATATCTGTTGGCGAGCACAGCCACAAGGCTTCACCTCTTGCAGCCCCTACCATTGACATGGATTAACACTGGGGTGTCAATTAAAGCTCTAGTGAAGGGGACTCTCGGGGGACTTGAAGCTGAGGCCTGTTGAAATAAAGAGAGGTAATCTCCTAGATGTCAAACAAGCCCAAGTGTATAGAAGGGTCACTGTGCTGCTTTTACAGGTGTCACCCCAAAGACACGGTCCTCAAATAACAATGTTTGTGAAATGGAATGAAACCTTTTTTTCTTGGCAATTAATAAGGGTAATTGCTTGCTAAATAAAATATACAAGCCAGTTGTTAGACTGCAGCATCAACTTCCAAATTGCACTCAGCACTCTCCACTCAAGACACTTGATAGGGTTTAAATAAACAGTAAAGAAATAGGGTGCTCAGATAACATGCTTTTTGTAGTGGATGAAGGCAACCATAGGCTGTCCTTCCAGCAGCACACAAGTCTTGGGTTTGGCATCCTGCTGCATCATGTAACTCAGGAATAAAATGATGGCAAATCAACAATTCCTATTCATTGAGCACCTACTAAGCTTATACAGTGAAATAGAAATGCATGATTTTACTTAATTGTTTCAGCAGCCTTCAAGATAGACATTCTTCTTTTTCCTTTTTAAAGTGGAGAGAAATGAGAAGAGGGAAGTAACTTGTCTGCATTCACACTGCCAGCACATCCAGGTCTCACTGCACTATCCTAGGCTGCCATTGAACTATGTGACTAGAGACAGACCAGCCTGACAGTTAAGAATCACAGGCTCATGGCCTACTCATTGCTCTGTGTCTCACCTTCTATACTGATGGCCTTTTAGATGTTTCACCCCTTCCTGATCTGGCTTTTTGCGAAATTAATCCTCCCTAGAGTAGAGAGTAGGGTTAGAAGGGGACATAAGGAAGACCTTGGGGATCCATGTAGTGTTCTATTTCTTGATCTGGATGGAGTTCACTTTGAAAATTCATCAGTTCTTATAATTTTGTATGTATGTCATTTTTGCTTAGTTGCTCAGTTTGTCCTACTCTTTGCAACCCCATGGACTGTAGCCCACCAGGCTACTCTGTTCATGGGATGTCCCAGGTGAGAATACTGGAGTGGGTTGCCATTTCCTTCTCCAGAGGATCTTCCCGACCCAGGGATCAAACCTTCATCTCCTGCATTGGCAGGTGAGTTCTTTACCACTGAGCCACCAGGGAAGCCCCTTTGTATGTATACTGTACTTTTAAAAAATCCTACCCTATTTTCCTCTGATCTCTGTCTCTTTTATTCCCACTTTGAATCAATCATTCAGTTTCCTGCTAACTGGCCAGGAGAAAGGTTCTATGACAAAGTAGCAGGAGACTGGATGGGGTTAAGAGGATAGTATGCTACATGGCCAAGTGGCCCACATGTAGATCAATCTGGAACTTCTGTTGAGTACTGTATGCTTTAGATTATTGAAATAAATTAAGCTGCCCCTACAATGTGGCCCTATCACAGACTGATCATTTGCATCAAATCCAAACGATTGACTCCCAGCCCTGGGTGTGCTCTGGTCAGACCTATGAGCAAAGCCTTATCATTTGTGGAAGTGGCTTCTAAAAAAGAAAATTGGCTCTTTGGGATACTTCATAGCACATCTCATTTAGAAAAGGTCAAAAAACAATTTACTGCATTGATTTTACCCCAGGACCAAAGTCAAATAAAAGTTTGTGTAAGGGTAAGAATGTTTCTCTCCTCACTCCTCATTTCCCAAAGGGTATGGAGCAGTGCAATGAATTCCTCTGGCCCCAGGGAACTCCCAGGGCACATAAGCAAAAGGATGGTGGTAACTGATCTTATGATGTTTGTTGAATATCACATATATGTGCTTGAGCTTCCCAGGTGGCTCACTGGTAAAGAATCTGTCTGTAATGCAGGAGACCTGGGTTTGATCCCTGGGTTGGGAAGATCTCCTGGACAAGGAAATGGCAACCCACTCCAGTATTCTTGCCTCGAAAATTCCATGGACAGAGGAGCCCACTGGGCTATAGTCCACAGGGTTACAAGTCGAACTTGACTGAGCAATTGAGTGCACACACACAGTGTTAGTCACTCAGTCATGTCCGACTCTTTGCAACTCTGTGGACTGTAGCTCACCATGGAATTCTCTAGGCAAGAATACTGGAATGGGTTGCCATTACCTTCTGCAGTGGATCTTCCTGACTCAGGGATTGAACCCAGGTCTCCTGCATTGCAGGCAGATTCTTTACCATCTGAGCCACAGTATTTGCTTAGCAAATATATTCTCCTCTTGGTCCTGGCTAAGTAAGCACATTTATGTCCATTTCACAGATCATGAAAATGAAAACCAGAGCAAGAAAGTAGTTCACCAAGAACATGTAAGTTGAAGGTGGCAGAACATAGTTTAAAACTTAGCCTATGGTATTATATACCTAAATCGCTTAGAGGGAGGATACAGGTAGATGAATTGAGTCAAATAACTAATTATCATTCAAATTAAAATTTGTCTCTCTTAATGCAAATTAAAAACTACAATGAGGTACCACCTCACACCACTCAGAATGGTCATCCTTAAAAAGTCTAAAAATAACATGCTGAAGAGCATGTAGAGAAAAGGGAACCCTCCTACGTGGCTTGTGGGAATGTAAGTTCGTATAACCACTATGGAGAACGGTATGGAGTTTACTCAAAAAACTAAAAATAGAGTTGCCCTATGATCCAGCAGTTCACTCCTGGGCATACATCCTATGTTCACAGCAGCACTATTGACAGTTGCCAAGATGTGGAGACAACCTAAATGTCCATCAAAAGATGTATGGATATAGAAGATGGTATATATATACATGCATACATACATGGATTTTCTGGGTGGCTCATCAGTAACGAATCTGCCTGCAATGCAGGAGATGTGGGTTTGATATCTGGATCGAGATCCCCTGGAGGAGGGCATGGCAACCCACTCCAGTATTCTTGCCTAGAGAATCCCATGGACAAAGGAGCCTGGCAGGCCATAGTCCATAGGGTCGCAAAGAGTCAGACATGACTAAAGGGACTTAGCATGCACGCACACACACACATATGCACAATGGGATATTACTCAGCCATAAAAAAGAATGAAACAATGCCATTTGGCACAACATGGATAGACCTAGAGATTATTATACTAAGTGAAGTGAGTCAGAAAGAGAAATACCATGTGATATCACTTACATGTGGAATGTAAAATATGACAGAAGTGAACCTATCTACAAAACAGAAACAGACTCACAGACATAGAGAACCAACTTGTAGTTGCCAAAGGGGAGGGGATGGGAAAGAATGGTTTGGGAGTTTGGGGTTAACAGATGCAAACTAGTATATACAGAATGGATAAACAAAGTCCTACTGTATAACACAGGGAACTGTATTTAATATCCTGTGATAAGCCATCATGGAAAAGAATATGAAAAAGAATATACATACATATATATATATATATATATATATATATATATATATATATATATATATAGCTAATGTATAGCTAAATCACTTTGTTGTGTGGTAGAAATTAACACAACATTGTAAATCAACTATTGTTGCTGTTCAGTTGCTCAGTCGTGTCCTACTCTTTGTGACCTCATGGACTGCAGCATGCCAGACTTCCCTGTCCTTCACTATCTCCCGGAACTTGCTCAAACTCATGTCCATTGAGTCGGTGAAGCTATCTAACCATATACTTCAACTTAAAAAAAATTAAAATGAAAAGAAAAAAAAAATCTGTCTCTCTTGTTAAAAAGAAACTTTGACCACATTTGTTTTACATATTGACAAGCAGGAATTATAAAGACTTGGAATTGGAGGATTTAGCTCCTGACTCTGCCACATACTGTGGAAACTTGGATAAGTCCTTTTATCATTTTGAGCCTCAATTTCTTTATCTGTAAAATAGGGATAGAAAAGCCTACCTATGCCACAGGGTTGTTAAGAAGTTCATATGACATATGACAGTTTTTTAAAATAAAATAATGTTTTTGTATATGAAGTAGGAATTATATGAATGCAGGCTAAACAGTGACAGCACACAACAGGGGCAAAGAGCAAGTATTCCGAGGGGAGGGTCAGAAGAGGGAGCAACCACCTCTGGCTGTGGAAGACAGAAGACTTCCTAGGGGAACCAACCTTTGAATGGAGTCTTGAAGGATGGAAGAGATGTGAATATGCAGCAGTGGGTTGGAGGCAGGATGTGAAAGAGGGAAGGATGAGCTTAAGCAGCAAGTTAAGGCTTGGAAAACCTGTGATGTGTATGGGGAACAGCAAGTAGCTTAGTTTGGATGGAAGAGATACTACATGAAGCGGGGGGATGGTAACAGCAAAATATTGATACAGAAAGGTGATGCTTTTGAGCTGTCTGGACTCCCATGGAGGATGATTTTGAATGCCAAGACAAGGCAGTAGGGCTTTTTTTTAAATTGCAAACTAATTGAAAACTTTGAAGGTTTTACCATGGAAGTGGTGAGTAAGGAGGCCTGTGTGTAGAGCTGTATTTCAGGAGAGGCACTCAGCCATTGTGTGGTGGGTGGCAGCACAGATTCAATCATTGGGTAGCACGGCAGGGGTGCAGGGACACTCAGGGAGATCACTACAGTATCCCACCAGGGGGTGATGCTGAATGCAACAGCCACAGAAGATGGAGCAGCCAGTAGCATCTATAAAGCTTAGAAACAAGAGGCCATAGCCATGATGAGACTCAGAGAACAAAGAACAGGAAGGAGCCAAAGATGGCTCAATGCCTGGGGCCAGAGGAACAGGAAGGGTGATGATGGGATGGTCTTTAGTACACAAGAGACTTTAGACCCATTGCTGGTGTCTGGAAAACTGAGCCTCCCAGTCTGGGCATGCAGGTGAAACTGCTTCCACTACTACATAGGGACAAAGACGTAAAAGATCACTTAAGCTTGGGTTGAATAAAACCTCTGTAAGCAGAGCTTCTCCATTTTATGGTTGTTAATAACATAGTCACAACTCCATCTATTGAAATAGCTCCCAATAATATATTTGTGTGTTAGTCACTCAGTTGTGTCCAACTCTTTGCAATCCCATGGACTGTAGCCTGCCAGACTCCTCTCTCCATGGGATTTTCCAGGCAAGGATACCAGAGTGGGTTGCCATTTCCTTCTCTAACCTGCAAATCACAAGTTCCAGCATGAGTGATACTGTAGCCCGCTGCTACACAGCCTGCTGCTCTCTGGGGGTTAATATGCTGTGAAGACACTTCTGCATCTTTAAATGAACCTAACAGATTTCCTCAGACCTCTGGCCTTGTCTCAGTCCCACTGTTGATAAGATAGACTCAGCCAAATGCTATCAGAGAAGTATGATTTATACATGATAGTCAGAAATGGTTGGGAAAAAAATGCGTGAGGGAAAGGGGCATTTAATTTGTCTTCATGTAGCTGTTTAAAACCAGCGAGAGTAGCAAGATGACTGGATTCTTCAATAAACCTTTGAGAAAGCATTAGGAAACTGACATGACATCTCTTGATGGACCATTACTACCTGCCTCGGATGCCAAGTACTTTCATCCACTCCAGAGGTGTATTTGCTTAATGAGGCAGGAAAGGTGGACCTGGGAAATAAAAGCATCATCTAAGCACGACTTTTCTTCTTTGTTAATCATCCCCTCTTTCTTTTTTCTCCTTTCCATTTCAAAAGTTGGTCTCGGCAGAGTGAAGCCTGCTGGAGTTTCAAGAATAAGAAACCCATGCTATTGGCTCCCCCTGGGTCTCCCTGATTTTTTTTTCCCTCCCAGGCAGAGTGATGACAGTTTGAAGTTTGCTGTTGGGTGGCTTCTCCCAGGTGCTTTCCTCCTTCCAACATCTCCTTTTTGCTGAGCTTCAAAAGGGTAAATGAGGAGTCCGTGGGCATGTTGTGTGGTTGAAATAGAAACAATGGCTTTTCAAAGGCATGCCACCGAGGTTTGGAAGGTAGCTGAGGGGCATTTCTGGGACCAAGGATATTTCAGCAGTGTGTGGCGAGGGGCTCTGTTCAACAGACCTTGGGCAGCATTCAGGAGACTTTCAACTCCAAACTTTGGCATTTATTTCATGTTAAAGGGGGCAAGAAAAGAAATCGGGAGCATTCTTCAGACGTGAGTCACCAGGAACCCTGCCTGTCTTCTGCACGGAAGCCTGTGTTAATCCGTAAAAAACTGATTTATGTCACTGTCGGTGATGTGCTCATGTGGAGACCAGAGCGGACCCCATCGAGATGAAGGGCTGCTCTTCATGCTGCATTTGGATGAAGAACTTAATACCAGAATCGCCCTGCTCTTCTCCCCTGCTCCTTTCTTCTGGGAAAGACAGATTTCTGGTGTGTTACAGAATAGTGTTTGCTTAATGATGCCCTTAATGAAAATCCTTGATCAATGATCATTTGTAGGCTTCTCATAGAGGAAGCTTGAAAAGCATAATCATTTAGCTAGTAACTATTTTCTCAGGCAAAAGGGGGGAAAATCGATGCTTCAGGTCTGGCGAATATGACAGAAAGCTATGGCTGGATGAATGCTAGCTAGACAAAAGCTGCTCATGAGGATGGGTGAGGGGGTGTAAACCAAAGTGATCATTGGCCAAGCAGAGATGAAAAATAGTAAGAGTGAGTGCCAGTGTAAACAAATGGGTGAAATGCAATGAGAGAATAAATAAAGAGTGGATTGGGCGGCAAGGCCATACGCACTGAAATCAACAAGTTGGGAGACCAAACAGGAAAAAGCACAATAGGGAGATCAAAACCGAAATTGTCTATAAAGGAAGACAGCGAAACAAGGGAAATGGTCATTAAGTCATCAGACACTTGGCAGGCAGCAGGCGGGAATTCAATCAGGAATTCAGTGGGGAGGGAATGCTGTGGCAGGGGGAGGGCTGCAGGAGAAATCCCTCCTCTAACCCCCACGTGACAGGCAGGGATCTCAAGGAAGGAGGAGGGAGTCATCTCCAGCACACAGTCCACCAGAGGCTCCGAAGGGTGAAGGAGTGGCCAAGAGGTCTGCAGCCAAGCAGAGCATCCTCCACTTTTTATGAATAAAACCCAAGACCCTTTAGGTCAACACATAGTCTGCTGGTCCTCCTACTCCTACCTCACCTCTAAAATTGCGTATATGTTCTCATGAGTCCAGAAGGCTCCAGTAACTTTTCATTCTGAAGTTTGCAATAGAAAGCCCATAGGTTCCCCACCCCTCACATTTTAAATGTTCAATTATAATATTTAGAGTTGTTGTTGTTCAACTGCTCAGTTGTGTCTGACCCTTTGTGACCCCCATGGACTGCAGCACATCGGGCTTCCCTGTCCTTCTCCAGGAGTTTGTTCAAACTCGTGTCCATTGAGTCAATGACACCATCGATGATGCCATAATATTTAGAGTATCTCTTCAAATTCCACAGCTCCAGAATCTGACATGCCCCCACCTTGGGGTAATGTAGCCCCCAGTCCTCACTGAGAGTCAACGACCTAGTATATCTTTGAATAGATCCTAAAAGCCAATTAACATGAATGTTTAAAGACAGATTCTTAGAGTTATCAATACCCTTAGTATAACATTTCCTTTTAAAAATGGAGAAACTGAGGTCAATGGTGATGTCTAAGTTCAGACTTGCAGTTAAAGGCTGAATCCTGAGCCCCAATTGGCTATTCCTGCCTCTTTTCATTAATTTCCAATTCACCTTGGGCTGGGTTGAAATATAACTGGGCTTGATCTGGAAATAACAAGTCAGTTAAGCCAAAAAACCTTGTTGCCTAAATTATGGAGGAAGAGATGGCATCTGTCTGCTTCAGGAGATCTCAGTGCAACACAGGAGCTGGGCGTCTCACTTGGCACAGAAACTAGCACATTCTAAAAGTGCAGAAGATATCTAGTGAATAAAGTATGGATAAATTCAGAAGCGATCATGAGCAAGCTACCTGGTTTAGCACATGGCTCATGGCACCTTCTTTCTTGGGTGAGCCTCAGTTTTCTAGTTGGTTCAGAAAGAGCAATGGTGTTCCATCTCAAGCAGTCCTTGTGAGGATCAAATGCATGTGGAAGTGATTCGTAAACAGGGGAATGAGAATATTACGCAGAAGAACCTTGTGAATCTGCTTGATAAGAAGCCCAGAGAACAGAAATAAAGTCCTCTCCTCCTCCCCCACAAATGGAATTATACAAATCCTCTTCCCACTGTGAGTTCCCTTCAAGCAAAATTGTACTGTACCTAGCTTTATCTCTGTATACTTACCCATAAATCCGTGTGAATAGATGTGAGTCATTCCTGATAGAGGTGGGGAATGTGGGGGGAATGGAGGCTTTGGGGTAGGGAATGAAATGAGAGAGTTAGAACTATGGAAAACAGTTCCAAAATGTGAAGCAAAAATTTAAAGGCAAAGATATCAAAATGAACCACAGTCCCTCACATCTTGATAACACCATGCCAACATGATATTTACATGATAATTTTCTAAAGTGTTAGTCCTATTGAAAAGAAAAAGCAAAAAGGGGAGAAATGAAACTTTGAAGAATTAGGCAAAATAAGGAGAATAGACAAGCACAGTTACCTGTAAATAAACTGGAGTAAGGTTTGAATGAGCTATTCTTCTTCCTTTAGCCTAGACATATTTATTTAATTATATACATGCTTATATTAAAATACTAGTGTGTGGCATTTGCAAGGCAAGCATATAATAATTATGGCTTGGTTTGCAACAAAGCATTGGTCTGATGATGAAGGGAACAGAAGTTAACATGTGCTTTGAGGTGGGTGTTGGGAGCTTGGGCAAGACCCAAGATGTGGAAGCAAACCACATGACTTTAATAAATGAAAGTTCTTGAATGGAGAACCATACATAAAAGTACAATTACCTCCTTCTCCATATCACGTATAACAAAGCAGCACAAATGTAGAAACCTCTCATTGGCAATGCTGGGAGACTGAGATCCATGGAATTTCTAGTTAGTAAAGGTTGGTGTGTGTAAATGAATTGGCCAGTCTCCTGTCTCTCATTTGTGATGTATAAACTCCTGTTGAGATCTTTATTTAGTGGTCTGTCTTAACTGCTTTATTTTTGTGAAAGCAGAAAGTAATGGTAAGGGTCTTTCATCGCTACTTTGGTTCCTTGAGACTGTTTTAGGGTAGCATCTGTCAACCAGTAACCTCAAAAAAAGAACCCATCATCATAATAATCTGCTGATCAAGCAAAGTCTGATTTAAGGTAGGTTATGCAGTGCGGAGGCATGATTAAGATTGGACATAGTTTGTGATATATTAATAGTTTGGAACTGGTAGACACAGTGAGGTGAGAGTTTTGAAGCAAGCCTTGAAGAATAACAATCATATAAGTCTATTGAAAGACCTATCTTTTTGAGAAGGGAATTATTACTCCAGTGAGGATTACTTGAGTATTCTTTTTTTCAAATAAATGAATTTTCAACCCCTGAAACATTCAAAAAACTATATTTAATTTCATCTTCCTGGATAAGAATTTCATGGAAAGTAAATCATGTTCTTAATCCAGTTAAACTGTATGTCTATAGGTAGTTTCAGTTCTCCAGTGGCTGAATTGAGGCTGAGAGTCTTGGTTTCAGGTAAGATGAAGTCACCACACTCCACTCTGTCTCTCCTATTGACTGTAGCTATAAAATTTAGACGTAATACATGGAGCAGCTATTGTAGGGTTTTGTAAAGTAAATAGTCTCCTGTCATTCCATGGAGCAGAGACCCAGAGGACTACTTGGTTTCAGCAATGAGAACATATCCCCTGACAGTCCCCCTCTTTATAGAGCAGACATGAAGGAGTAGTCTTGTCCATGGTGGAGGGAGGGTGCTACACAAGACACTGAGCAACAGGCAAACTGGAGTTGGGGTGCCAATGGTTTACAAGAGTTTTCTGGGACTGCCAGCTGCCCAAGGAATGTTACAATCTCCACTGCAGGAGTAAAGAAGATACCAGTCTCGTGGAAACCTAGTTTGGGTACAGTCCCTTCCCTTCCAGAAGAAGAAGGAGCCCTCATCCCCAGGTATTTCATTCTTTGGGCAACCGAGGATGAACTATTAAGGTCGTAGTCTGCAAGGTCTGCTCCTTGCACTGCAGGGGCTACCGCAGTGGCCTAGACCAGGGATTGGCCAACTTTTTTCATAAATGGCCAAACAGAAAAGAGTTTTGGCTTTGTAAGCCATATGGTCTCTGTCACAACTGTGTAATTCTGCTCTTGTAGCCTGAGAGCAGTCTTCAGCAATATCTAAACAATTCATAAACAAATGACTATCTGTATAGTCATTTCAATAAAACTGTAGATACAGAAATAGATGGTGGGCCAAATTTGGTCCATGGCCATAGTTAGCTGATCTCTGGTCTAGGCAAGAGATTATGTTGCCAATTTACTTTTGACAACAGTGCAAAAACAATTAAGTAGAAGAAGAATAGCTTTTTCAACAAATGATGCTGGAGCAATTGGACATACACAGGCAAACCAATAACTTCGACCTAATTTTTCTAGTTTATATAAAAATTAACTGGAATGTATTATAGATCTAAATGTAAAATCTAAAACGGCAAAAACTTTGAAAACAAAGAAAAATTGGACTGAATTTAGGCAAAAAATTCTTAGACATAACACCAAAAACACAATCCAAAAAAGAAAAAAATGATAAATCAGACTTCATCAAAATTAAACATTGTTGCTTTGCCAAAGCCCCTGTCAAGATAATAAAAAGGCAATCACAGACTGGGAGAAAATATTTTTAAACCACATATCTGACTAAGGATTTGTAGGCAGAATACATATTGAATTCTCAAAACTCAACATAAAGGAAACAAACAACCTAACTGGAGAAAAAATGGTTAAAATACTTCAACAGAAACTTCACCAGTGAAGATATATAGATAGAAAATAAGAACATGGAAAGATTGTCAACATCAGCAGGCATTAGTAAAATATAAACAATAATGAAATTACTTTACAAACATATTAAACGACTAAAATAAATTTTAACAATATGAAGTACTGACAAGAATGCAGAAACACTGGAACTCTTATGTATTGCTGATGGAAATGCAAAATTGTAGAGTCAACACTGAAAAACAGGCAATTTCTATATAGTTAAACATATACTTTCCATATGATTCAGCAATCACCTTTCCCTAGAGAAGTGAAAAGTTATGTTTACGTAGCACTTCATACCAGTCAGAATGGCTATCATCAAAAGATCTACAAACAATAGATGATGGAGAGGGTGTGGAGAAAAGAGAACCCTCTTGCACTGTTGGTGGGAATGTAAACTGATAGATTTAATAGTCCCTATGGAAGACAGTATGGAGATCACTTAAAAAACCAGGAATAAAACTACTATGTGATTCAACAATCCCACTACTGGGCATAAACGCTGAGGAAACCAAAATTGGAAAAAACCACATGTACCCCGATGTTCATTGCAGCACTATTTACAATAGCTAGGACATGGAAGCAACCTAAATGTCCATCAATAGATGGATGGATAAAGAAGCTGTGGTACATATATGCAATGGAATATTACTCAGCCATAAAAAGAACACATTTGAGTCAGTTCTAATGAGGTGGATGAACATAGAGCCTATTATACCTAGTGAAGTAAGTCAGAAAGAGAAAAACAAATATCATATATTAACACAAATATATGGAATCTAGAAAGATGGTACTGATTGAACCTATTTGCAGGGCAGCAGTGGAGATGCAGACATAGAGAATAGACTTGTGGACACAGGGGAATGGAGAGGGTGGGACAAATGGAGAGAGTAGCATAGAAGCATATACACTACCATATGTAAAATAGATATCCAGCGGGAATTTGCTGTATGATTCAGGGAACTCAAACCAGGGCTCTGTGACAACTTAGAGGGGTGGGAGGTAGGAGGGAGGTTCAAGAAGGGGACATATGTATGCCTATAGCTGATTCATGTTGATGTGTGTCAGAAACCAATGCAATATTGTAAAGCAATTATTCAATTAAAAATAAATAAATTTTAAAAACCCAATCAAACAAAAAAACCCAGATAAATTTTGTTCACACATCACACATGACCTGCACATGAATGTTTGAATCCATTCATAATCACTTGGGTCGTCAACTGGAAACATAAACTAGTCTTTCATTGGATAATTGAAAGAAATTGTAGTACACATACACAATGGAATATCACAAAGCCATAAAATGGGAAGATCCATTGATACACACAATTTGGATGAATGGCAAAGGCATGCCAAGTGAGAGAAGCCAATCTCAAAAAGGTTGTATGTTGTGTGATGGCATTTATATGACAGTGTTGAAAATATAAAACTGTAGTAGTAGAGAACAGATCAGTGGTTGCCAAGGGCTAGTGTCAGGGGAGTGTCATAAAGGTGTATCAGGAGTGAGAGGAACTTTATGGGGTGATAGAATTGTTCTGTGTCCTGATTATGGTAGTAGTTACATGAATTTATATGTGTGTTAAGGTCTTCCCTGGTGGCTCAGTCGGTAGAGTCTGCCTGCAATGTGGGAGACCCAGGTTCAATCCCTGGGTTGGGAAGGTTCCCTGGAGAAGGAAATGGCAAACCACTCCAGTATTCTTGCCTGGAGAATTCCATGGACAGAAGAGCCTGGTGGGCTACAGTCCATGAGGTTGCAAAGAGTCGGACACGATTGAGTGACTAACACTTTCACTTTCATATGTGTGTTAAGATTCACATAATTCAGTTCAGTTGCTCAGTCATGCCCCAGTCTTTGTGACCCCATGGACTGCAGCATGCCAGGCTTCCCTGTCTGTCACCAACTCCCAGAGCTTGCTCAAACTCATGTCCATTTCATATAACTATACAACCCCAAAGTCAATTTGACTTTAACTTAAAATAAGCATCAAGTTTGCAATTCAACCTATAAAACATGTTAATGCTTGATGATGATTTTTTAAATAAATAAATTTATTTATTTATTTTTGGCTGTCCTGGCTCTTTGTTGCTGCAAGGGCTTTTCTCTAGTTTCAGAGAGTGGGAGCTAGTCTCTAGTTGTGGTACATGGGCTTGTCATTACGGTGGCTTCTCTTGTTGCAGAGCATGAGCTCTAGGGCCAATGGGCTTCATTAGTTGCATTCCCTGGGCTCTAGAGCACAGGCTCAGTAGTCATGACACACGGGCTTAGTTGCCCTGTGTCATGTGGGATCTTCCAGGGCCAGGGATTGAACCCTTGTCCCCTGCATTGGCAGGCCGATTCTTCATCACTGAGCCACCAGAGAATTCCCTATATGATCATTATTGCTATAATATATCTTAATTGCTTTTATTCGTTAGCAAGCAGTTTCCAAGTTAATTTTTAAAATAACAATAACCAAGACCTTTGGGATGTTTTCAATAAAATTTGGAGGAAAAAAAGTGAAAGTGAAAGTCACTCAGTAGTGTCCGACTCTTTGCAACCCCATGGATATATAGTCCATGGAATTCTCCAGGCCAGAATGCTGGAGTGGGTAGCCATTCCCTTCTCCAAGGGAATGTTCCCTTCTCCAAGGGATAGAACCCAGGTCTCCCACATTGTAGGCAGATTCTTTACCAGCTGAGCCACAAAGGAAACCCAAGAATACTGGAGTGGGTAGCCTATCCTTTCTCCAGTGGATCTTCCCAACCTAGGAATCGAACCGGGGTCTCCTGCATTGCAGGCAGATGCTCTACCAGCTGAGCTACCAGGGAAGCCCTGTAAAAATTTGGAGAGATTCTGCAAAAAGAAAAATCAAAGTAATTCATTCTGAAGGAAGTTGAGTAACTTACCCAGCTCCTACTTCCTTCCCAGGCATTTTGTTGCTATCACTGAAACTGAGCAGGACCCTGTGGGACTCCTGGGCACGAAGGCCTTTCTGTGTCCCCCTTTTCTTGTTTGTAAGGAATAGCCTTCAGCCTCCATGAACATCCCTGAGTTCCAAAGGGCAGATTTGAACTATCCTAATCAGGGAAGGGAGAGGATGCAGAGACAAGGGAGGAGCAGTCAAGAAACAATAATGCAACCTTGGGCAGGGGCCTGGTTCCACCTCAAGGGAAACACCTAAAAATATCTTTTGTGCTCTTTATAGAACAAAAAACCCCGGCTAAATGGAAGATGTCAGCATTCTATTCCAGAAAACCTTGATAAGCTCATCAGGAGACCAACTGAGGCCAGATTAAAGGAGTGCAGGCCCTGATCCTTATCAGCAACCCCACACTTGCAAATTTCAGTAAAACTCCTCATCATGTCCCCACCAGGTTGGGACACAGAGTTGTGAGAGGCACTGTGTCCCCCTTTGCCTGACAAAGCAATAAAGCCATTCTTTTCTACTTCACCCAAAACTGTCTCTGAGATTCAATTTGGCACCTGTGCACAGAGGCTGGGTTTTCGACATCATGAGGCACAGTGTCTCCCCAGCAACCAGAAGGGTCAGGTTAGTTACCTGGGCAGGAACGTGGCCAGTTCGGCGCAGGGATCCAGCTTTCCTGCACAGTGTGCTAGTTCACCCCTCCACCCTTGAGAAACTCAGTACCTTCCTTTCCCCTGCTGACAGCCCTGCTGAATACATCCCTCTGAATCACCCAGGAAACACACTTCTCCGGCAGTGATGGCTTGCTCCTCCAAGGAGAAAAAAGAATCTCTTAGAGCTCATTTTAGAGCAAATTAATAACATCAAAAATAATAATTACTAATAGGCATTGCTATTCTTTTAAGTCAAATTATATTTTGCTATAAACGAGGCCTAAAGTATGACTTTCTCATCTAGTGAAAGTCTTAATTAAAATGATGCATTTTAATATATTTTGCGACGTGATATAAATTATGTCTCCTCCATTCTTGGATTCTTCCCTTTAACGATCTTTGCCGTGCAGCGTTAAGGAAGAAGAAAACTGGTGATTAATAAAGGCGTGAACAGGTGGCCACACTACTTCTAAAAGATCAGTAGTGTCATAATTTCTTAATTATTATTATACTCTGTAAAGAGTTTCAAATATGTGATGATGTATTTCTGTCTTCTACTTCTGGCACCCTCTGCTCCTGGCATTCCATTTCATTTGGAATAATAATTAATGAGAAATGAGGTGGCATCGTCGTGCATTTTATTCCTCTGGTTTGCGTCTCTGAAGTAACCTTCCTGTCATATTTGCTATGCAAATGCACTGGAGCTGCCTGTATTTTCAGCAATATGGGAGGCTGCCTCTCTGAATGACTTAAGTACTTTTTTTGGAATTAACATTTTATTCCTGAAAGCAGAATTTTCCATATGTCTTTCAAAGAAGCAGATGAAAGCTGCATAATTGCTCTGTTTTCATGAAGGTGAATGAACCAGTGAAACACTGAAAGTCTCAGACAATGGAGGGAAAAAAATCAGCTTGTCTTTCCTCTGGAGCCGGTGTCTGTGAAAGGGTGCTCCACATATGATTAGCTACAGAGTACCTGCCATCTCCTTAATAACCACCCACTTAGTTGGATAAGTGTCCTGCCTGTCCAGATAAGCCCTGCACTTGATTAAGGAAAATCATTCCTTGTAAATACTGGCCTGTGCAGCCAATCAAATACAGAGTCAGACTGTCTATTATAGATCTGTCAATCTTGTCTGTTTGCTTATTAAAGTTTCTTTGGCAAACTCAGTGGGCTCCCTTTGGTATGCTAAGTAGTCCTAAAGGATGCTTACATCTTGGAGTGAAGTTACAGGCCTTTGAATGACTCTGAGAGAGCGTATGGTCTTCCCCAATTTACCATTTTGTTCCAAAAGTTTGTTTGTAAGTCAGTTGTTTGGAACTGGAGAAGCATTTTTCCCATGGAAACAATGTTACAAATGATGAGAAGGTTCACAGGCCAGTCGGTAAAAGCCTATTTAACCCAGAATATGGCTGTACTATAGGGCCCATAGCACTAGGGAGCCAGGCACCATTAAGATAATTGTTTTCATGGGAAAATGTGCTCCCCAAGCTAATTGTGGATGCTGGGAGCAACTCCTCAGCCCTTTCTAGCCTCTGGCAGCTGGAGCCTAAACTTCCCAGTCCCTCTTTCCTTCAGCTGGAAGGTGGAAAGTCCTGGGGGGAATCAAAGAGAAGGGGCGTGGGAAGTTCAGGGGCTTCCACAGGAAAGTTCTATGATGGATTGGGTGGCCAGATGAGCAAATAAAGATTTGGGGTGTCTAGTAAAGTCTATTTTCAGATAAACAATGAATACTTTTTCATATGTGTCCTGTGCAAGATTTGGGACATTGTTACACTTAAAAAAGTATTTGTTATTCGTTTGAAATGACAATTTATCCTGAGTTCTATATTTTATCTCACAACCCTAGGTAAGGATCACAAGCTTGGTGTGTTGCCATGGCTGTAAGAATCGTGGAACAGAAAGGCAGGGGTTTAAGAAGGAAGAAGGGAATCTTCAGAGGTCAAGGAATGCCTCTTCAGAAGCAGCAGAATGATGCTGTTGCATAGAAGGGAACATTTCCGATAACTCAAGTTTATAGGCTTCAGCTAAAGAATGCTTTTCATTTGAGCTCTTTCTGTTGGAAACATTTCTAAAGCATATACATGCTTCCTTGCCTTCTTAAAAGGATGAATATAAATTCATCTTGATGATTTCAGAGTGACATTATGACCTTGGGAAAATTATTTAACCCTTCTGTGCCTCAATTTCCTCATCAGTAAATAAGGATATTAATATTACCTTCCTCATTGTTTTTTCATGTGGGCTAAATGTCTTAATCCGTGTAAAGGGTTTACAATGGTGTTTTGTGGGTATCGTTTATTGTTATTTAATTGTCTTCTATTTTACCTATACTCAGCAGTTCACTCAGTGGAATTTCTTGCCTGAGCAGTACATAGCCCCAGATAACTTTTTCCTTCTCTCTCTGTCTCTCTGTCTCTCCATAGTGCCATTTTCAATGCCATGGATAGACCTAGACATTGTCATACAGAGTGAAGCAAGTCAGACAAGACATGTATCACTTCCTTTATTTTACATATTAACTGTTGCTTTTCTCTTTGCGTACACGCCTCAATGCTGCTAAGTTGGTGCCTTACTTTGTATAACTGATCATATGAAAGCCTGAAGTTTGCTATGGCTTCCCACAGAGTATAGAACAAGTAGAGAGATGTATAATAATTTTCCCCAACCATTTCATAATGTAAATGCTCCTCAGAGTTTATATTTTGTTATATTTTATAATATAAATGTTCACTTTATAGCAGACCCCCTATAGCAGGTAGCCTTCCAAGATAACCCCTCTCCAGTGATCCCCACATTATGGTATTGAGGACTTTGTATAGTCATTCCCCTCAATTTGAGGGTGGGCTGGACCTGATCACTCACTTATAATTTGTAGAATAGGGCTGAAGTGATGAGGTATCATTCCCAAGATTAGATTGCAGAGGACCATGATTTCTGTCTTGCTAGCATTCTCTCTTGCTCAGTCACTGCATCACCCTGAGGAAAGCCAGTCGCCTTGTTGTGAGCCACCCTAGGAGGAAGCCCATGTGACAAGGAACCAAGGGAAGTCTATGGCCATTAGTCTGGGAGGAACTGAAACCTGTCATTAACCTCTTGAATAAACTTGGTCCACCCTCAGCCAGGCTTTAAAATGCCTGCAGTATTGATTGCAACTTGGTGACAGACTCTGTGCCAGAAGACCCCAGTTAAGCCATGTCCTTATTCCTGGTTCACAGAAACTTAGAAATAATAAACATGTGCTATTTTAAGGCACTAACGTTTAGAGTTATTTGTTTACACAGCAATAGATATAATATACTCCCATGTATCTACATTCTACAATTAATTTTTTACTATACTTGCTTTATCACTATACTTGCTATATCCATCCATCTATCTATGCTTCTATTCATCCATCCTTCTACTCATCCATCAATTCATCTTATATGGTTTGTTTTTGTTGTTGATGACTGTATACATAGCTATTTTCACTTCTAGATTTATGGCTGTGTTCCAGATGCCTGAGGATATCAGAACACTGATCTTTGGATAATTAAAATAATAGAGTGTTTGATTCTTCATAAACTCTGGGTCAAGGGCTTCCCTGGTGGCTCAGGGGCAACGATTCCATCTGCCAATGCAGGAGATGTAGGAGATGTGGGTTTGATCCCTGGGTCAGGAAGATCCCCTGGAGGAGTGCATGGCAACCCTCTCCAGTATTCTTGCCCAGAGAATCCCATGGACAGAGTAGCCTGGTGGGCTACGGTCCATGGGGTCACAAGAGTTGGACATGACTAAAGTGACTGAGCATACACAAACTATGGGCCGAATACTAATGGTCCCATAACCCAGGGGCATTATCCAATAATTTAACCTTGAAAATGAGGCTCTTTCTGCCAAGCCATTTCCCCCCCTCTGCCTTGTGAAACTTTATATAATCTATTCATTTATTTATTCATCTTTCAACACTCCATATTAAGATGTGGCCATCTTTCAGTGCTTCAGCCAAAATATTCATTCTCTCATTCTGTTCCAATTACTACTGCTGCATAGTAAACTACCCTAACCAGCCTATGAAACAACAACCATTCATTATTTATGCTCATGGAGTCTGTGGGTCAAGGACTTGGACAGGACACAATGGGAATTTTTTCACATTTTCTAGGGCCTTTAGCTGGGAAGACTCATATGACCAGGGAGACTTGAATAGCTGATGACTAACTAGAATTACCTGGAAGGTTCTTCACTCACACATCTAATACCTGGGCTATGATGTCTTCAAGGGTAGATGCAGCTGGGACAGGTGACCAGAGCACCTACATGTGAACTGCAAATCATCATATGACAGCTGTTTCCTGAGAAGGAGCTTTCAAAGAAAGCAACTATTTCAAAAGAGAGAAGATCCTCTGGAGAAGGAATGGCAACCCACTCCGTTATTCTTGTCTGGAGAATTCTGTGGACAGAGGCTACAACAATCCATGGGGTTGTAAAGAGTCCGACATGACTGAGCAACTAATGCTTCCCCTTTCAGGCAGAATCTACATGGCCTTTTATGAACTGGTCTTAGAACAGTGTCACTTCTTCCATACTCTCTAATTGTCAAAGAAGTCACAGGCCCACCCCCACTCAGAGGGGGCATGGACTCCATATCTCAGTGGGAAGTTCCAGTTCCAGTTCAGTCGCCCAGTCGTGTCCGACTCTTTGCAACCGCAAGAACCACAGCACGCCAGGCCTCCCTGTCCATCACCAACTCCTGGAGCCTACCCAAACCCATGTCCATTGAGTCGGTGATGCCATCCAGCCATCTCATCCTCTGTCATCCCCTTCTCTTCCTGCCCTCAATCTTTCCCAACATCAGGGTCTTTTCCAATGAGTCAGCTCTTCGCATCAGGTGGCCAAAATTTTGGAGTTTCAGCTTCAACGTCAGTCCTTCCAATGAACACCCAGGACTGATCTCCTTTAGGATGGACTGGTTGGATCTCCTTGCAGTCCAAGGGACTCTCAAGAGTCTTCTCCAACACCACAGTTCAAAAGCACCAATTCTTCTGCACTCAGCTTTCCTTATAGTCCAACTCTCACATCCATACATGACTACTGGAAAAACCATAGCCTTGGCTAGATGGACATTTGTTGACAAAGTAATGTCTCTGCTTTTTAATATGTTGTCTAGGTTGGTCATAACTTTCCTTCCAAGGAGTAAGTATCTTTTAATTTCATGGGTGCAATCACCATCTGCAGTGATTTTGGAGCCCAGAAAAATAAAGTCAGCCACTGTTCTCACTGTTTCCTCATCTATCTGCCATGAAGTGATGGGACCGGATGCCATGATCTTAGTTTTCTGAATGTTGAGCTTTAAGCCAACTTTTTCAATGGGAAGAGCGTCAAAAAATTTGCAGCAATATTTTACCACCACCATCTTAATTTCTCTTGACAGTTTGTTTTTTTTTTTTGCCCACTAGTAAGATATTGTGGAAGACTGTCTGCCAAAATCGTTCACACACCACTTTTAGACAATCACAGGAAACAACAGTTGACTCAGTAAACAATGTAATTTCCAAACTGCAGCTGTTATATGATACTTGAGAAAAATCGACAGAAGTAACTGATGACTCATTTGCAAATTTAGGGGAATAAAAACTTGTTGACATTACAGAACATGTTGCCATCTCTATCTTGATTGTGAAGAAAGCCACTGCTGAAACACAGAAAACTGTTCTCCTGAATCATATTTCTATGGGACCTTAAAGTGTATAAAGTATATATGTATGACCTCAGGCTTCTCTTTTTGATCCTAAAGCTGCTCATTCAATGGCTTGACCCACATCCACTTATTCAAGTAGTCCCTTCAAAAACATTTGTCGTAGAGAACAGAATTGTGGTTGCCAAGGGGGAAAGGAGTGGGGGAGGGATGGAGTGGGAGTTTTGGTGTTAGCAGATGCAAACTATTATATAGACAGTGTGTAACCAACAATGTCCTGCTGTATAGCACAGGGAACTATATTCAATATCCTGTAATAAATCATTAGGGAAAAGAATATGAAAAGAATGTAATACATACATACATATATATATATATATATATATATATATATATAATCACTTTGGTGTATTCAGAAATTAACACTGTAAATACACTGTGAAAGTGAAGGTCACTCAGTTGTGTCTGATTCTTTGTGACCCCATGGACTAAACAGTCCATGGAATTCTCTGGGCGGAATACTGAAGTGGGTAGCCATTCCCTTCTCCAGGGGATCTTCCCAACCCAGGAATCCAACCCAGGCCTCCCATATTGCAGGCGGATTCTTTACCAGCTGAGCCACCAGGGAAACCCACTATACTTTATAAGTCTAATACAAACAAAAAGGCAGTGGACAAGTAAAATATCTGATATATACAATGAAAATATATACTAAGTATGAAGGAAAAGGCCAGCACATTCTAAGAGATAATGGGGAGACCTGCTTAAATAAGATGGTCAAAGGAGTCTTTTCTGGGGTGGAGACATTGAAGGTGAGCTCTGAAGGATTAAAGTGAAAGGGTCAAGTGAAAAGTGGAAGAGAGACAGTGTAAACAAATTCTCATAGGTCCTTTATAATGGACAAAAGAGAATGGTGCTGAATGAAGTATAAGCTAGGGTAAGAAGTTTGCAAGGTTTTAAGTGAGAAACAGAATATTTCTTTCCATATCAGTAAACAAGGATGTCAGTCATGAGGGATTATAGCTCTCCAAAGTGAGCCGATGAGCCCTGAGAAAACTCAAGAAAGAATAGAATATCTGTCATCTAGCAGCCATCAGAGTGCAGCCACTCCCTATGGAGAGCCCCGAGGAAACTCAGGATGTGAAAACATAAGAAACTGGCCCCAGATAGCTGAGGTGCATATCAAAGGAATGATTTCAGTGAGCCCAGACTCTTACACAACTTTTCTCTAATTAACAATAATCTTTTGACATTCAGACTACCTGCCCTTTGTTGCAAAAGTCCTATATATCCTAGCTCTCCCCTTGCCTTCTCAGAGCAGTTTCTCAGAGACCTGAAACACTGTCTCCTAAGGTGCAGTCCACGCACTCCAGTGTTCTTGCCTGGAGAATCCCAGGGATGGTGGAGCCTGGTGGGCTGCCATCTATGGGGTTGCACAGTGTCAGACACGACTGAAGCGACTTAGCAGCTGCAGCAGCAGCAGCAGCAAGGTGCAGTCCTCATTTTGCCCCCAAATAAAACTTAACTTGCAGCTCTCATGTTGTGGATTTTTTTTCAACATAAGCAAGGGAGTGATACAATCTGATTTCTATTTTTCAATGATCACTGTCTGCAATATGCATAATAGAGCAGAAGCAGTAAGGGTGAACACATTGCTTGCCTCTTCACTTTTAATGAGGTCTTTTCATATGGCTCAGACAGTGAAGAATCTACCTGCAAAGCAGGAGACCCAGGTTTAATCCCTGGGTCAGGAAGATCCCCTGGAGAGGGGAATGGATACCCACTCCACTATTCTTGCCTGTAGAATTCCATGGACAGAGGATCTTGGTGGGCTACAGACTATGGGGTCGCAAAGAGTCAGACACGACTGCATGACTTACACTTTCACTTCACTTTTCATAAAAATCAGTTGTTTACTGTGTTCCAACTTATCTTTTCCTTGATTGTTTAGTGCTTTTTGTATCCCGTTTTAAATTATTTTGAATTTTCAGTCTATGAAGATACACTCCAATATTAATTTCTAAAAGTTTTTTTATTTGCCTTCACATTTAACTCTATGTCACACTAATAATTGACTTCTGTGCATAAATGAGGGACAGGCCCAATTTCATTTTTCTCTTCAAATATATATCATGCTGATCCAACACCATTTATCGGAAAAGCTGTCCTTTCTCCAGTGCTGTATAGAGCCACTTTTTACAGAAAACAACTGTCCAAATATAGGTGGGTCTATTTCTAGGCTTCCTATTCTGATCACTTCATTTTTGTATGTGTTCATGCAACACTGTCTTAACAACTGTAGTTTTATAACAAGTCTTGATATATAATATAGAAACCTCTCCCATGTTGTTCTTTTCAATCCATATTCTTGGCGCTATGCATTTTCATATACATTTAGAATCACCATGTCAGGTTCTACACCTCCTCCCCACACACAACCCTTTGTTGAATAGAATTGGCACTGAATCTACAGATTGGTTTGGAGAATTAATTAATACATTTGTGATGTAGAATCTTTCATTCCATGAACATGGAATATCTACCCATCTGTTTCCATATTCTTCAATTTATCTCAATATTATTTTACTATTATCTGCACAGATGACTTGTACGTTTTTGTCAGATTATTCCTAGATTTTATATAACTTTCATGCTCTTTTGGAGAGTTATGTTTTATTTGGAGGGAATTTTTAGGAACTTCAAGCCTGGGAGGCAGCATCTCAAGTAACCCCGAGAAAACTGCTCCAAGGAGGCGAGCAGGGAGCTAAGATATATAGGAGTTTGAAACAAAGTGCAAGTAGTCTGAACATCAAAAGATTATTGTGAATTAAAGGGAAATCAGATATCCCAAGTTAAGGGATTTAGTGCTCTTCTATGTATGGGAAGATGCAAGAGTTTGGGCTCACTGGAATCATTCCTTTGATATGTACCTCAGCCATCTGGGGCCAGCATCCTGTGTTTTCCTCAGTGAAGGGGGCCTCAGCTACCTTTGGGGACTAAAAGTTATGCCTCACATTGGAATCACCTGAGGATTGTTTAAAAAAAAATCCTCATGCCTGGCACTGACTTCTAGGCTTTCTGATTGAATTAGTTTGGAGAGGGTATGCTCTCCTCACTATTCCTGATCATTCATACCTCAAAGTTTTTGCACTTGCTCTGTCATCTGACTGTAATACTTTCCCCAGATCTTCACAGGACTGGCTCCATTGCCAAATTCTCTGTTCTGTTCAAAAGCCATCTCTTCATAGACACTTTCCTTGACCACTCTCTCCCAAAATGGTGCCTCTACCACCAGCCTCACTTACCGTGTCACTCACTGACCCTTCACCCTGATTCATTTTGTTTCACGGTGCTTATCACCCTAGGATATTATATAGTTGTGGTTTTTCACCTGTCTCCTGACTAGACTGCAGGCTCCTTGAGGGCAGGATCTTTGCCCAATTTGTATCCCCTATAACAGGTTGGGTAACTAGCTTCTAGAAAGCTAATAGCACATGTCACCCTGATGCCTGCTTTGGTGGGGATTTATCATCATTACTGCCATGTTATTTATGCATACCCTTGAATGTCATGTAAACCACAGGATGAGATTATAAATGAGTGTTATGTGCCTGGGGTTAATGGAGGTTCCTGATCTCCCTCCATCAACCCTCCTATCCTTCCTCCCAGCACTCAGTGTCCCACTCCTCCTCCCTTTGGCCTTCAGGCCCCACATTTCTCTAAAGGATATTGATGTAGATCAGAGTTCCTTTAGGAGTCGTGAAAGTGAAAGTCACTCAGTCATGTCTGACTCTTTGTGACCCCATGAACTATACAGTCCATGGAATTCTCCAGGCCAGAATACTGAAATGGGTAGCCTTCTTCAGGGGATCTTCACAACCCAGGGATTGAACCCAGGTCTCCTGCATTGCAGACAGATTCTTTACCAGCTGAGCCACCAGGGAAGGCCATAAGAGTCATATCCATAACCAAATGTTGACATGCAACCTGATTAAATTCTGAGTAATTGAGCAATTCCAGTCTAGGATCTCTTCTTCCAGTGCCTGCATGCTAGATTTCTTTCCTGCAAAAGACAGCAGCAGCCCTTGGCTAATATCTGCTTAGTGGAATCTAATTTTTATTGCATCCCCAGCCCCTGCTTGAGGAGGGCAGGGTACATGTCAGTTCTCCTAACTACCATGACACCATACATGATTTTTTATGTTTAGGAGATGAGGCAAGTTATATAGCTTTTTTTCAATTGTCATGTCAGGAACTGGAAAGAAAATGGACATTTATTGAGTATCTTGTCGTGCCAGGCATTGTGCCAGATGATTTTACACATGTTATTCATCTACTTTTCAAAACCAACTGGAAGTTAGAAGTTCATTTCACAGGTGAAATAATTTGCTACAAGTTTCCCAGCTAAGAAGTAGTTTCTCAACTTGGGTCTAGTATAATTAGGTTCTAATGAATGTTTTTGAATGATTGATAGAGGAGTAGGGGTGGGATGAGAGTCTGGGCCCAACCAGCCCCTAACCTCAGACTCTGTTCAGCTAGAGAAATGGCTGGAGAAACCCCAGGGTCATGGGGGCAATGGCATGAAGGAGGCCTGTGATCATTCATGTTTTCCATCCAAAGAAATCATGAGGCCCTAACTTGGCAGTAATGATACGTTTTTGGCAAAAGTTGATCGAGAAAATATAGAATGACAATAAACTACTTCAGACTCAGTTCTATTTTGAAACAAATGTATGTTTCATTTATTATAATAGTACTATAGACAGTTGAAAATGTGTGATATGCATATAATAGTGATAAAATTATTAATAGGCTTCACGTATGCTGAATCTTGGGTACATATGATTCTTTATCTCTATTACATGTATGAGGAAACTGGCAAGGCAAAGTGAGGAACCTGCCAAAATATCAGAACTGAGATTGAACTCAGGGGTCCAGCTTCAAGGCCATGCTCTTGACCACCTAGTATAGAACCTTTATGAAGCACATGTGTGATGCATTCAGTCCAGGATTGATGCCCACTTTCCATGCTGAACCCTCTGTATTAACACCAAAGACCCACAGTTTTGCAGGTTGGGAAACGGTGGTCTCGAGTGCAGGCCAATGAATCTACTTCTCTCGTGCATCTCCTGTCACCGCCCTCTGCCACTTCCTCTGGGCCCAGCACAGTATCAGGCACACACACAATATGTGCAAATGTGTGGGGGATGATGCACAAGGGGACAGAGTCATGAATGACAGACATGAGCTCAGTCAAGTAATCCTTTCTGGCTTGGAAATGTGGGACCATCCTCAGCAAACCCTAGCCATCCCAGCTAGAAGCTGCCTGGAGATCAGCTGGCTGTAGTCTCAGCAGAACTGGGAGGCCCATGGGTAAAGTCCATGGTCTAGGCTCTGCAGTTTGTTCCCAATCGTCTCTCATGCCAGCGCCTCTCCTTGGAGCCTGCGGGGTCCACGTTGCACTTGAGTTGTGTTCGAAAGTGTAGGTGATTCAAGCGGCCTTTCTCCATGCTTCTACACTTCTAATCTGCCTCGCTTAAGGGGAAGAATAATGTCTCCTAACCAATCATGAAAAGTAGGGGAAGATGGCAGGGCTGTGGGATCCATGCTCCTGACTCTTCTGGTTTGGGGAATATCATCTGCTATAACATGTAATTTATCCTCTTAAAATGTTCATTGCACAATACATTAGTGTCTTTCATGATATGATGGTGGACAGCTGATCCAGAGCTTTGTTATGTTGCATGATTAAAACTCTGTCTGTTGCACAACAACCCATTTCTCATCCCCCAAGCTCTACTCCCCCAAGTGGAATGGCACCCACCATTCTACTATCAACTTCTGTGAGTTTGACTACTTTAGGTCCCTCATAGAAGTAGAATCATGCAGTATTTGTCCTTCTGTGACTGAATTACTTCACTCAACATGCTGTGTACTGTGCTAAGTCATTTCAGTCATGTCCAACTCTTTTGCAACCCCATGGACTCTAGCCCACCAGGCTCCTCTGTCCACAGGATTTCCCAGGAAAGAATACTGGAGTAGGGTGCCCTTTCCTCCTCCGGATCTTCCCCACCCAGGAGTCAAACACTCATCTCTTTCATCTCCTGCATTGGCAGGCAGGTTCTTTACCACTAGTGCGACCTGGGAAGCCCCATTTCACTCAGCATAATGGCCTTCAATTTCATCCAAGTTGTCACATAGGACGGGCTTTTCTTTTTTAAGGCTGAACAATATTCCATTTTATGTAGCTGCTGCTAAGTTGCTTCAGTCGTGTCTGACTCTGTGCGACCCCATTGACGGCAGCCCAGCAGGCTCCTCTGTCCCTGGGATTCTCCAGGCAAGAACACTGGAGTGGGTTGCCATTTCCTTCTCCAATGCATGAAAGTGGAAAGTGAAAGTGAAGTCACTCAGTCGTGTCCGACTCTTAGCGACCCCATGGACTGCAGCCCACCAGGCTCCTCCATCCATGGGATTTTCCAGGCAAGAGTACTGGAGTGGGTTACCATTGCCTTCTCCACCATTTTATGTACAGACCATTTTTTTTTTAAAAAATCCATTCATTAATTGATAGATATTTAAGTTGTTTCCACCTCTTGGCTATTGTGAATAATGCTGCAGTGAACATGGGAAAATACATATCTCTTTGAGATCCCGTGTTCAATTATTTTGGCTATATACCCAGTAGTGGCATTGCTGGGTCCCATGACAGTTTATTTCTCATTATGAAGGGAGTCTCCATACTGTTTTCTATAATGGCTGTACAAATTTACATTCTTAGGAACCATGTATAAAGTTTCCAATTTTTCCATATCCTTGCCAACTCTTGTTATTTTCTGGGTTTTTTAGTTTATTTATTGGTTTTAAAAATAATGACCCTGGCGCTAGTGGTAAAGAATGTGCCTGCCAATGCAGTAGACATAAGACATGTGGGTTTGATCCCTGGGTTGGGGAGATCCTCTGGAGAAGGACATGACAACCCACTCCAGTATTCTCACCTGGAAAAATTTCACGGACAGAGGAGCCTAGTGCACAACAGTCCATGATTGTCGCAAAGAGTCAGACACGACTGAGCAACTGAACATAGCACAAAATAATGACCATACTTGGGAGTATGGTTTAGTCTTATTATTTTTTTGCCTACTGCATTTTTGCATAGTGCAGGAGTGGGGCAAGATCCTTAGAGGCAAGAGAGACAAAGTACCAGTGGGGACACCACATGATTTCGAGGCTTTCTCGTCTTTGAAAGGGATTTGTGTTCACTTTTCTGCCTTCCCAGTGTGGAGCATATTTATTTGTAAGAGAATATTTATTTGTACTGTGAACTTATTCCTGATAAGGGATAGAATAAGAATCAATTGCCCTCCAGAGATTCATGCACTTATGGAAACTGGTCTCTCCAATGAGAGAAAGCTGTGCTGAGGGCTTGGAAAAGCTACTGGCCCAACCTGCCTCAAAGATCACTCTCTGATGACTGATATTGGGCTGTCTTTTTAGTTAAATGGACCTCCTCCTATTGGTGAAAAATGGTGACAATAGTGGTTCACAAATCAGGTTCAAGGGTCCAAAACCTGAAAATGGGCTCTTTCCTTTTCTTTCACATGAAAAGTCAACCACTCCTGTGAATGCACCTCTCTGACTACAAGCCATAAATGAAGGAGCAGAAAGACTGATTCATCCAGCACTCCCAGGAGCACTGTCACTGGTCAGAATTGAAATGCTTGCCAGAGACAATGCTACAAATGGTCACCACTACCAAGCTCACTGTCATGGTGCTTCAGCTCTAGACATCGGGGCGGGGGGGGGGTTGGTGGGGAGAGAGACAACAAAATCCATTCTCTTCCAAATTTCAGATGTTCCTGCTCAACTCATTAAGAGAAATGCTGAAATAGAAGCAGACGGGAATTCTAGTATGAGCTGGTGCTTTTGTGCCAGGAGCCACATAAAAAGCAGGACCCTCAAGCTCCTCCTTCACCTTGAAAGAGGCTTAGCGAAGGACACAGTGCAGAGGGAGCTGCTCCAGGGGAAGTGTCCGGCAGGTGCAAACTGTGCATTTCTGTAATTGGGTCACTTTCGACTTACAACAGGGAATAGAGAACATGGCTTTTGTTCTGCATGGCAGGTGAGAGCTCCCATCTGTTAGAAAATGAAAAGTATGAAAGGAGTAGCTGTGGGTGCCGTGAACATCATCCTCAAGAGCACGTGGTCATCAGAGTCTGAAATCTGCTTTCTCCTATACCAAAGGTTGTTAGGATGGATGGTGAGAGATGGACTTTCCAAAAAGGGCAAAGCACTTCCATGTGGCTTGAACTGCATATGGGTGAGTCCAGGGCAGTTTCATCTGGGGTCCCCACAGCCTTGATGCTTTTGGAGTCTGACTTGCTTATTTTACTCATTCCCTTTCCTCATGTTAAAATGTGTGAGCATTGAGGTGACATTTCATCCAGATGTAGCTGAATTATTTAGCATGATAGAAAGGTCTAAGGGCCTTTTGATGTCGTGATAATTGACAAAAGCTTCACTAGCCCCTTTTTTCGGACTCAGAAGCAGAGCCACCACTGTTTTGGCTTCATTTCCGAAGTTAGAAGTCCAGAGTCTTCAAGACACACAACTCTGGCAGGAAGTTCGTATTGCCCCCTTGCAGGGCAGCCCTGGGTTTCAAGATATGGGTCAATCGGTGAGGAAGAAAGAAGTTTCAGATACATCAGGAGGCCCCAACAGCTGGCATCCTGGTTTTGCATGCCTGCCAAATTGGGGAAATCAATAGAATGGGAAAGACTAGAGATCTCTTTAAGAGAATTGGAGGTACCAAGTGAATATTTCAGGCAAAGATAGGCACAATAAAGGACAAAAACAGCAAGGACCTAACAGAAGCAGATGAGATTAAGAAGAGGTCGCAAGAATACACAGAAGAACTGTACAGAAAGCTCTTAATGACCAAGATAACCACGACTGTGTGGTCACTCACCTAGAGCTGACATCCTGTAGTGTGAAGTCAAATGGGCCTTAAAAAGCATTACTGCAAACAAAACTAGTAGAGGTGATGGAACTCCAACTGAGCTATTTCAAATCCTAAAACATGATGCTGTTAAAGTGCTGCACTCAATATTCCAGCAAATTTGGAAAACTCAGCAGTGGCCACAAGACTGGAAAAGTTCAGTTTTCATTCCAATCCCAAAGAAAGGCAATGCCAAAGAATTTTCAAATTGCCACACAATTGCCCTCATTTCACATGCCAGTAAAGTAAAGGTCAAGTCCTTCAAGCTAGGCTTCAGCAATATGTAAAACGAGAACTTCTAGATATACAAGCTGGATTTAGTAAAAGTCAGAGGAACCAGAGATCAAACTGCCAACATCTATTGGATCATAGAAGAAGCAAGGGAATTCCAGAAAAATACCTACGTCTGCTTCATTGATTCCACTAAAGCCTTTGACTGTGTGGATCACAACAAACTATGGAAAATTCTTGATGAGTTGAGAATACCAGACCACCTTACCTGCCTCCTGAGAAACCTGTATGCAGGTCAAGAAGCAACAGTTAGAACTGGACATGGAACAATGGACTGGTTCCAAATTGGGAAAGGAGTATGTCAAGGGTCTATATTGTCACTCTGCTTATTTAACTTATATGCAGAGTACATCATATAAAATACTGGATTGGATGACTCACAAGCCAGAATCAAGATTGTCAGGAGAAATATCAACAACCTCAGATATGCAGATGATACCACTTTAATGGCAGAAAGCAAAGAGGAACTAAAGAACCTCTTGATGAAAATGAAAGAGGAGAGTGAAAAAGCTGGCTTAAAACTCAACATTCAAAAAACTAAGATCATGGCATCCAGTCCCATCACTTATGGCAAATAAAAAGGGAAAAAGTGAAAACAGTGACTGATTTTATTTTCTGGGCTCCAAAATCACTGCAGGCAGTGATTGCAGCCATAAAATTAAAAGATGTTTGCTCCTTGGAAAGAAAGCTATGACAAACATAGGCAGTGTGTTAAAAAGTAGAGACATCACTTTGCTGACAAAGGTCCATCTAGTCAAAGCTACGGTTTTTCCAGTAGTCATATATGGATATGAGAGTTGGGCCATAAAGAAGACTGAGCACAGAGGAATTGATGCTTTCGATTTGTGGTTCTGGAGAAGACTCTTGAGAGTCCCTTGGACAGCAAGGAGATCAAGCCAGTCAATACTAAAGTAAATTAACCCTGAATATTCATTGGAAGGACTGATGCTGAGGCTGAAGCTCCAATAATTTAGCAACCTGTTGTGAAGGGCCGACTCACTGGAAAAGACCCTGATGCTGGGAATGATTGAGGGCAGGAGGAAAAGATGGTGATGGAGTATGAGATGGTTGGATAGAATCACCCACTCAATGGACATGAGTTCAAGCAAACTCCAGGAAATAGTGAAGGAAATGAAAGGCTGCAGTCAATGGTGTTGCAAAGAATCAGATACAATTTAGCGACTGAACAACAAGAACAACAACCACAGGCATAACAGAAGGAAATATTTGTGTACTTGAAGACATAGCAATAGGAGCCATCTAGAATGCAACACTGAGTGTCCACCACTGTACACAACGGATAATACACCAAGATCAAGTGAAGTTTGTACCAAGAATGCAAGATTGGTTACACATTTGAAAATCAATGTAATTCATGTCATTAACAAGCTATAAATTAAATGATCATATGATCATATCAATAGATGCAGAAAGAGTATTTGACAATATACAATGCATGTTCCTTGGGCGTCCCTGGTGGCTCAGTGGTAATGAATGTGCCTGCCAATGCAGGAGAGGCAGGTTCAATCCCTGGGTCGGGATGATCCCCTCGAGAAGGAAGTAGCAATCCATTCCAGTATTCTTGCCTGGTAAATCCCATGGACAGAGTGGTCTGCAGACCAGGCGGTCAAAAAAGAATCAATCATGACTAAGCAACAAACAAACATTCCTCACAGAAACTCTTAATAAACCGGAAATAGATGAGAAAATTCTCAGCCTAAACAAAGCAAAACAAAAAGCCTAGACCCTACAGCTGAATTATAAAGGTTTTAGGCAATAAAATCTCTCCCAACAGTAAACAGTGTGTTCCACACAAGAGAAAGGAGTAATTTTTAATACCCATTCAATAGAACAAATTTCTAGTTATAATTCACAAAATAAAGGAAATAATAATGTCCAGAAAATAAACATAGTATAAAATCTATTGATCATTTTATATCTAATTATGAATGTGAAAGTGTAAGGGAATTTTTAAGAAAAAAATATCTGCACAAGATACAGTTTAAGCAGCCCCAATTAACGTAATTTTATTTTCTTTGTTCCATAGCCTCAAAATAACTGACAATTAATAAATTTCACTATAAAGCATATTTTTCAAAATCAGCAATATATTTATGTTCAAATATAAGAACATGTTGTACTTTTGAAGCTAAAAAAAAGTTTGTACCTTGCAGTGAATACTTTGTTTCACTGATTTAGTCATAAATAAAAGCACATTGTGTGTCTTTACCTTGACAATCTTTATGGTATCACTGTGTATTTAGAATCCACTGTTTGAACGTGGGGTGTATCTTAGTACCTTCCCTCAGGGACTGCAGGCTGTGCAGGAAGTGGTCTCAAGGCCTTCTAAACCATTAAGGATGCTCTGTGGAATGGAGCAGTGGTAACCATGGCGGCCTGTGTTGGCGGCAACTGTTTAACAGGGTCTTCTCTTAATTAACTCCTTCATAGAAGATAATGAATTTTTAAAGATAACTACTAAAACTGTGGTTATATGAAATTATATATATATATATATATATATATGTATACACATATATCCTCATATGTGTGGGCGTATGAGTATATATATATACTAAAATTTTGTACCTTGTGAATAATAAATAAAATATTAAAACGACATAAATGACAACAAACTTTGAAAACTTAAACCAACAAAATTTGGTTTTGCAGAGGAAAAGTATTTAATTACTGACATTATTTTAGAATACTGGAGTATGGAGATGGTAATTAAAACAGAAGCAGCTTTGACTTGGTTTTATTCTTGTAATAAAACTTTTTGTGGGCAATGAACCCTGGTATTGCCTGCACTGGATGTGGGCCACTCCCCCTGACCCACCTGTGGGAGCCCACTGCTTCATTCTAAATTCCTTAGCTAAAAAGGGCCTAATCAATGTTGGCTTTGTGACCTCCAAAAAAGCCATTATTTTCTTTCCTTTCTTCCTTCCTTCCTCCCCTCTCTTTCTTTCCTTTTCTTTCTTATTCTACAATTGTTAAAGTTTACTTTCCACTTATAGTTATTAAAAAATACTGGCTCTATTCCTCATGTTGCAGAATACATCCATGAGCTCATTTTACACTCAACATTTTGTGCCTCCCACTCCCCTACCTCCCCTCTGGTAACCAGTAGATTGTTATCTTTATCTCTGAGTCTCCATTTTTGTTATATTTTCTACTTCGTTGTATTTTTAGGTTCTATGAGTGATATCATAGAGTATTTGCCTTTCTCTAAGTTACTCTACTTAGTATTATACCCTCCATGTTGTTGCAAATGGCATTATTTCACTATTTTTATGGCTGAGTAGTATTCCATAGGTCTTCCTTGGTGGCTCAGTGGCAAAGAGTCTGCCTGTCAAGCAGGAGATGTGGGTTCAATCCCTAGGTAAGGAAGATCCCTTGGAGAAGGAAATGGCAACCCACTGGAATATCCTTGCCTGGAAAATTCCATGGACAGAGGAGCATGGATGGGGTCACAAAGAGTGGGACATAACTTAGTGACTGAACAACAATGAGTGTCCCATAGTACATATATATCACATCTTTATCCATTCATCTGTCTATCATGTGATGGACATTTAGGTTGCTTCCATGTCTTTTGAATGGTGTGCTTCAAGGAACATTGGGGTACATGTGTCTTTTGAATTAATATTGTAGGTTTTTAAAAAATTTATAACCAAAGTGAAATTGCTAGGTCATGTGCTGTTCTATTTTTAGTGTTTTGAGAAATCTCCATACTGAAAACCACCATTATTTTACTCCTAAGGACTATCTTTTAGTAAGCAAGATTGAGTTTTTGAGGTTGTTAGTTGCTGACATCATATCTTAAGGTGTAATAAACACTACTATGAGGTAGGTGCCCTAGGGGCAACTACTTTGTATGCCTTTTTAGGAAATGGCCCTGCCACCCCACACATGACACGGATCCCCAGCTAAGTTCCCACCTCTGCACTCTCACACAGAAACACCAATTCCTCTTCCTCTTCTCCCATGGGAAGTATATCTTAGGGGCTCAGTCTGGACCCAGTTCTTCCCCCTACTTTCTGGCTAAATGGACCTTCTGGTCCCATCCCCAACTCCACAGGATCCATTCTCCCTCCCTCTTCACACACATCCCTTCCCTGCCCTCTCTGAGCCCCACTATCAGAAAGCTCAGAGACATACATAATTTAACAGCAGGTTGATTTTATTTACTTTTCATTATTAACGCATGCTGTTGGTGTAAGTTTCAATGTTTGTACTGTTGGTCATTTCTTAACGGCGAGACCCCCGTAGATTTCTGAGGTCTCTAGCTGTGCTCTGAGGTCCCTGGCTGCCCACTGGTCCAGCTGGATCGGCAGGGGTCTTCACAGTCTCTGGGACCTCCTCTGGTTTGTTCTGATTCAGCTCTTTATTCAGCTTGGAACACTGGCTACAGAGCTTTGAACCTCTGATTTTCTTAAGTTTCTTTGAAGTGGCAGTTTTTGGGGAAGCTTTGCTGGCGACCTTTTCTTGAATGTGCTTATTTACCCTCGTGGTTGCCTTGGTCACCTGGAGAAAACAAGAGAGGGAGCACAGAATGGCATTGGTTTGGGGAAGAGAGTGAAGATGGATGGGAACAACAGCTTTGGGAGAAGGGGTGTGGGCAAAGAAGGGGTATGTGCCAGGCAAGGACAGGGGAGGGGGTCTTATGGGGCGGTGTCAATGGGCAAGAGGAGCTTGGGTGGGTTCAGCTCACCTTGACACTCCCTTTGGACCTCAGTTGATAGGAGATCTTCATCTTTTTGTTCTGGGCATCTGGAGTTGGCTGCTCCATAACCGCTCTAGAGCTTTGTGGCTTCCCAGTCACCTTAGTCATTTTGAAGGCTCCCAGTGGTCTGCTCCAGAGCCCCTGAGCACCCCTATATATACCCCTCCCCAAGGGGCCACATCCTTATGCTTTATGAGGTCAGCAAGTCACTTCCCCAGCCAATGGTGGCCCTAGGTGAGCCTTGACATCACAAAGCCCCATCCTGACACCTCTAGGGGAGGTTGGGGAGCAACTTAGATGTTTTGGTGGGAGAAATGAGGCATTTTTAATGCCCCTAAAGAGCCCTCCAAACTCACCTGCCATCCTCATCTCTCTAAGTCAACTCTGATGGGTCACATGGCAGGGAGAGTGTGTCTCCTCCAAACCTTGCCTCACAGCCACACTATTCAGGGTCTCATTCTGTTCTCTCTCACCTTTTACCATTATCTAGTTTTTAATATCTTGCCTAAAATCCCTCCATGGTAATTAGGCTGTATTTAAGTGTCTGTGGAAATGAGAATCATTCCAATTTCCTCCTACAAGGTGGTCTTAATGCACCTTGAAGATCATTTAATTCTGGGCCACCTACCAGAAACGTTTTCCATTCCACCTCCTTTTCTCAGTGTTCATGTAGCTCTCCTCAGTTTTCTAGTTTCCAGTTTGAAACCCCTGTCTTCAGGCTGTGAGACTGCACTGAATACACTTGCTCTTGCTCCATTTGGAACTGTCTTGTTTCAAGTCTAGGACTCATGGTCACCTCACTAGAGGTACTACCCAGGCTTGGGTTTTAACAGGGTGATGGGGATGAGGCAGATAAATGCATGCTTCAGGTTGTGCTGGGTGATCCCATGCAGGAAATGACAACCTGAGGCTGATTAGTATTCCCAGGAAGAGGTGGAACTTGCCCAGAGGTCTGTGAGCCTCGTGTGCAAAGATCTTCTCAACATGTGCCTGCACAAATCTCTTTTTTCATCTTGTTTTCCTGCTGGCAGCTCCACTGGAGCTTACCTCACAGTCGAGTCCATGGTGGAATTCATTTTCATGAATAGCTACCACAAGCTTCCAGCTTCTTGGAGGAAACACTGAGTAATCATGTCCTGTCCATCTAGTTCCCAAGGTCTCTCATTGAGGTTGTTGGCTCTGGAGGAAAGGAGAACGAGTTGTGTGCTTCACCATACTCCTTGTGTTCCTAATTGACTAGCAGGGTCAGCCAGCCTGGGGTGTGCCCCTGGGGACACAGTTTTTTGGCTTAGTGGGACTTCCTGGATTTCCTGTGAAGTGCTCACTTCCTAGTATCCACTGGCTGCTTATTCATGCAGGATGCATCACAGTGTTTAAAATTTTAAGAGGTAAAACAAAGCACACCAAAAACAAGCCCAAAAGATGACTCTTAAAATTTTTAGAACAAGGAACCTAAAACCTGATAGAAAAATGTGAAAAACACACAAGCCACAACAGTTTATAAGAAAGATGTAGCACTGACCTTTAACTTTATTAAGAGATGTTTAAAAGACACGAGCAGCCAATTCACAAGAAAGGTATGGAACTAGCCCCTAACCACATTAGAAAGATATTTAATCTCAGTAAGGTAAGAAAAATCAAATTAAAATTCCCTTGAAAAATCAAACTGACCCAGAAGTGGCCTCTATTTTAGAATTTGCAGACAGAGACATTAAAATACTTGGAATAATTTTGTTTTGTATGTTCTAAAATTAAATAGAGACCTGGAAATCATAAAATAGACCTAAATTGATCTTATAGATATTAAAGCTGTCGTGTCAGATGACAAAAACAGTGGATAGAATAAATGACAGATTAAACAGGGAAGATGGTGAAAAATGTGTACTTGAAGAGGTAGCAATAGAACGTGTCCAGAATGAAGCACAGAGTCCATCAATATATACAAACTATGACACACCATAATCTATTGAGTTTTGTCCCCCCAACCCCAAGAATGCAGGATTGGTTAAATATTTGAAAATCATTCTGTGTAGTTCATCTTATTAAAGAACTAAACTGAAACGGAAGCTGTGCTCCAATATTTTGACCACCTGATGTGAAGAAGTGGCTCATTGGAAAATACCTTGGTGCTGGGAAAGATTGAAGGCAGGAGGAGAAGAGGATGACAAACACTGAGATGGTTGGATGGCATCAGCCATGGACATGCATTTGAGCAAGCTCTGGGAGTTGGTGATGTATAGGGAGGCCTGGCATGCTGCAGTCCCTGGGGTCACAAAGAATTGGACACGACTGAAAGATTGAACAGAAATGAACAAAAAGAACTAAAAATGAAAAGCTGTAGGGTCATCTCAATAAATGCAGAAAAATAATTTGATAAAGTCTAACATCTTCCTCGGTTCGGAAGATCTGCTGGAGAAGGGATAGGCTACCCTCTCCAGTATTCTTGGGCTTCCCTGGTGGGTCATATGGTAAAGAATCTGCCTGCCATGTGGGAGACCTGGGTTCAATCCCTTGATTGGGAAGATCCCCTGGAGAAGGCATGACAATCCATTCCAGTATACTTGCCTGGAGAATCCCCATGGACAGAGGAGCCTGGCGGGCTACAGTCCATGGGGTCGCAAAGAGTTTGACATGACTAAGTGACTGAGCACATTCTATATAAAAACTCTCAGCAAACTAGAAACAGAAAACTTCCTCAAACTGATGAAGATAATAAACAGTATAACTAACATCATACTTTATGGTAGTAATGACTTATGGTGAGTGATGTCAAATATGTGATCTCTGAAGAAGAAGATTTAGCTTCAGGACCAGGGACCAGGCTTGATCACTCAAGAGCTTTTATGTAGCAGAGTTTTATTAAAGTGGAAGAGGACAGAGAAATCTTCTGACATAGACATCATAAGGGGGACAGAGTGCCCCACTGCTACTCTTAGAAAAGGGAGTTATATACTTTTTCAGTTGGTTATTACAATAAATCAAAAGGATGTCTCAAGGCTGTAAAGATCTTACTGGATCCACTCCCACAATTTACATTTTAAGATGACAGTATTAGAACTAACAATAGAAAGATCTTACCAGACCCACTCCCACAGTATACAAGTTTTAAGATAACAAGATTAGTCAGAAGGTTTTTGTTAAGGAGAAACATATCCTTGAGCAAGATACAAAGCAATGTAGAAAAAAAAAGTTTGTCTTTTTCTCCTCCTTGAGAGCCTCAGACTCCTTTCTGCTTCTTGAGGGCCCTGAGCCCCTTTCTCCTCCTTGGGGACCCTGGACTTCTTATCAACCTTCCTAGGAACTGACTCTCTCATTCCCCACTTTTCTTTTAAGAGAATTATTTTGCCAAGGGAAAGGGGCATTGTTTTCATTCCATAACTACTTTCTGCTGTTGAGGGGCATTGTCCCTAAATTGTTGAAGCACCATATTCTTCTAACCCTCATATTGAGGATCTCTGATCCAGCGGTCCCAAATAATAGTTGGAGGAGGCTGTGGCACTCGTAGGAGCTTGAACAATCATTTGTAACTTAAAACTTTCAAATGGTTAAAAACAAACCCCATTATACAGTTACAGATGTAAGGTGAAATAGTCATTAAACCAAGTTAAAACATAATCAAAATTAAAAGTTACATTATGTCCATAGTTACATCAGTCCATCTTAGTATTGTTAGATGTCATCAGAACAAGAAGAGGCATCACATATAATTGTTGTTGGCAAAGGTATATGCAGAGTTGAAGAAAGTCCTTTCCTTGAAGCAGAGAAACCCACCATGTGAAACCTTCAATTGATGAAGAGGGGAGCACTCCACAGACCGAGAAATTAGACCAATTGTGGAATGCAGCATAAGAATGAGCCCAGGACAGGAAGGCATTGTCTTCAATGTCAAATGGCAGACTCAGGACTTTTGGAGACAGCAGATGCAGGCCCACATAGATTATCAGGTCTATTTGAAAAGTAAAAAGTGAACACATAGAGGATAAAGACGTAAAATAACATTGTTTTAGTTTTGGTCAGGGTGCCACTTTTTAACTCAAGTGTGGTGCACCCAGGAATCAATTCCTGGCACCTTGACAGCTGTGGGAGAAGAAAGAATAACTTGGTAAGGGCCTTCTCAGAGAGGTTTAAAAGATTGCCCTCCAGATCCCAATGTTTTTATCAGGACCTCAGTGCCTGGCTCAAACAGCGGCTTGTTTGACTCAAAGGCTAGGTCAGGAGTTAGCCACCTGGAAATGTCTGTTGAAAAGCTAAAAGTTTAGCCACATAGTTAATTTCAAGGCTTCAGGATCTATGAAGGATCTATGATATCTATGACAATATCTGTACACAAAAACGGTCTACCATAGAGACAATCCCTTCTTAGGAACAGTTCGAGCCCTCATTAAAGCTATGGGTAAAACTTTAAACCAACTGTCTTGTGTTTCTTGAGTTAGCTTACACAGATGCCTCTTAATAATGTCATTAGCCTTTTCAACCTTTTCTGAAGATTGGGGTCTCCAGAAACAGTGTAAATGATATTCTATTCCTAGAGCTTTTGACACCCCTTGAGTTACAGTAGCTTTAAAGACAGAGTATTGTTGCTCTGAACTTTAGAGTTTAAGATCCCATTCATGAGAAGTCAGTACAGTAAGATTTTGCCCATTAGTAAACTTATGAACTTTAGGCATTAGCAAAACAATAGCAGTGATTACCCTTAAGGAATGTGGCCATTGTCTTTTTTCACTAAAACTAAACTCTGACACTGTGGGCAAGCTCAAAGTTGGAGCCTGCAAGAGAGCAGGTTGAAGAGTCTTAAAAGCCTTTTGAGCCTTGGGGTACAAAATCAATTTGTTGGTTTGGCCCTGCTGAGTTTCAGTTATAAGTTTATATAGAAGCCAGACAAGTTTCCCATAACCCAGAATAATCCAAATGCAGCAATAGTCTGTGATCCCAAAAATCCTCTCAATTGTCTTAAAGTCATATTTGTCTCATTTAGGAATGTCAGACAATTATGTATAAGGATTAGGCACCTATTATTTGTATATCTTGAACAAGTCTCCATTTATCGTTTGACTTTTTCACACCCAAAATAGGAGTGTTGGGTGGACTATTACGGGAAATTAATAGCCCCTGTTCCTTTAAATTTTCAATGATGGGTTTTAACCCTTAACCTCAGGCTTTAATGGATACTGCTTTTGATGTGAAAATAGGTGAGGGTCATTGAGCTTGATAATGATAGAAACAGCATTTTGTGTTCTACCCAGTTTTTCCATCAGTCCACACTCTAGGATTTACATTTTGCTCAATTAAGAGGAGAGAAAGAGCAGGCTCCATATTCATGAAAACAGAAGTCTGGACCTTGCTCAGTATATCCTTCCCCAGAAGGGGTGAGGGAGATTGTCACAATTAGAAACTCAAGAAAATAGCTCAGAGTCCTAATTGCAGCTTAAAGGACAACTAAAATAATAACATTTGGCTCATCCAGACAGTCCCATTATGGTAGTGGATTGGGAAGAAAGCAGACCAGGGGCTTCAGTGAGCACAGAGAAAGTTGCCCCAGTGTCCAAAAGAAATTTGACTGATTGCCCCCCCACACACAGTAATTAATACCCAGGGTTCCTCAGGTGTAATTAGGATGGGAAGTTGTGTGGGGACTCTGGGGCACCTTCAGTCACAATTGTCTTGAGAGCCTGACCCCTGGGGCCTACACCTTGGAGGGCAGTCTCTTCACCAGTATGGTCTTTTGCAGACCAGACGAGAAACTGGGACAGCTTACATGCCTGAGGGCAATCCCGCTCGAGAGGACCCTCCTTTCCACAGTAATAACAAGTCCATCCCTTCTCACCTGGCTTCCTCTGGGTATTTTTCCTCAGGCTGTTTCAGAGCAGGTCAAACAGCCACTGTTGGAGCTTCAGTCTATTGCCTGGCTCATTTTTTTGCTCTTATTTTCCTCCTCATATTCTCTACCATAATATACTGTCTGAGCCAGCTGCAACAGTTTCTAAAGACTGATTTGGTCTGAATGCCTGTTTTAGTAGCTTACAACAGATATCTGGAGCCGACTGAGTGAGAAATCTATCTTTCAAGATTATTTTTCCCTCTAACTTTCAGAATCAATGTCAGTAAGCTTACAGAGAGCCTCCTAGAGTCTATCTAGGAATTTACCAGGAGTTTCCTTCTCTCTTTGTTCTATGTCAGCCAATTTAGCAGAGTTTAAAGTCTTAGCATGTGCTTGCTTAAGTCCTTCAAGAATACATCCAGCAAAGCGGCTCTGTTATTGAACTGCATGGCTCCCAGGAAGAAGGAGGGCTATTTCATGTTCCCTCTTTTTTCCTTGCCTCATGCTTAAGTCAGTTCAGTTCAGTTCAGTCCCTCAGTCGTGTCCGACTCTTTGTGTCTCCATGAATTGCAGCACGCCAGGCCTCCCTGTCCATCAACAACTCCTGGAGTTTACCCAAATTCATGTCCATCGAGTAGGTGATGTCATCCAGCCATCTCATCCTCTGTCATCCCCTTCTCCTCCTGCCCCCAATTCTCCCTAACATCAGTCTTTTCCAATGAGTCAACTCTTCGCATCAGGTGGCCAAAGTATTGGAGTTTCAGCTTCAACATCAGTCCTTCCAATGAACACCCAGGACTGATCTCCTTTAGGATGGACTGGTTGGATCTCCTTGCAGTCCAAGGGACTCTCAAGATCTTCTCCGACAGCACAATTCAAAAGCACCAATTCTTCAGCGCTTAGATTTCTTCACAGTCCAACTCTCACATCCATACATGACTACTGGATCACATGGAGAGAGGAGCCTGGTAGGCTACAGTCGATGGGGTTGCAAAGAGTCAGACATGACTGAGTTACTTCACTTGACTAGATGGAACTTTGTTAGCAAAGTAATGTCTCTGCTTTTTAATATGCTATCTAGGGTGGTCATAACTTTCCTTCCAAGCAGTAAGCGTCTTCACAGTCCAACTTTCACATCCATACATGACCACTGGAAAAACCATAGCCTTGACTAGACGGACCTTTGTTGGCAAAGTAATGTCTCTGCTTTTTAATATGCTATCTAGGTTGGTCATAAATTTCCTTCCAAGGAGTAAGATTCTTTTAATTTCATGGCTGCAATCACCATCAGCAGTGATTTTGGAGCCCCCCAAAATAAAGTCTGACACTGTTTCCACTGTTTGCCCATCTATTTCCCATAAGTAATGGGACCAGATGCCATGATCTTAGTTTTCTGAATGTTGAGCTTTAAGCCAACTTTTTCACTCTCCATTTTCACTTTCATCAAGAGGCTTTTTAATTCTTCTTCACTTTCTGCCATAACGGTGGTGTCATCTGCATATCTGAGGTTATTGATATTTCTCCCGGCAATCTTGATTCCAGCTTGTGCTTCATCCAGCCCAGCGTTTCTCATGATGTACTCTGCATATAAGTAAAATAAGCAAGATGACAATATACAGCCTTGACATACTCCTTTTCCTATTTGGAACCAGTCTGTTGTTCCATGTCCAGTTCTAACTGTTGCTTCCTGACCTGCATACAGGTTACTCAAGAAGCAGGTCAGATGCTCTGCTTTTCCCATCTCTTTCAGAATTTTCCACAGTTTATTGTGATCCACACAGTCAAAGGCTTTGGCATAGTCAATGAAGCAGAAATATATGTTTTTCTGGTACTCTCGTGCTTTTTCAATGATCCAGTGGATGTTGGCATTCTTTAGCATTACCTTTCTTTGGGATTGGAATGAAAACTGACTTTTTCCAGTCCTGTGGCCACTGCTGAGTTTTCCAAATTTGCTGGCACATTGAGTGCATCACTTTCACAGCATCTTCTTTCAGGATTTGAAATAGCCAACTGGAACTCCATCACCTCCACTAGCTTTGCTCATAGTGATGCTTCCTAAGGCCCACTTGACTTCACATTCCAGGATGTCTGGCTCTAGGTGAGTGATCACACCATCGTGATTATCTGGGTCATGAAGATCTTTTTTGTACAGTTCTTCTGTGTTTTCTTGCCACCTCTTCTTAATATCCTCTGCTTCTGTTAGGTCCATACCATTTCTGTCCTTTATTGAGCTCATCTTTGCATGAAATGTTCCATTGGTACCTCTAATTTTCTTGAAGAGATCTCTAGTCTTTCCCATTCTGTTGTTTTCCTCTATTTCTTTGCATTGATTGCTGAGGAAGGCTTTCTTATCTCTCCTTGCTATTCTTTGGAACTCTGCATTCAGATGGGAATATCTTTCCTTTTCTCCTTTGGTTTTTGCTTCTCTTCTTTTCACAGCTATTTGTAAGGCCTCTCAGACAGCCAGTTTGCCTTTTTGCATTTGTTTTTCATGGGGATTGTCTTGACCCCTGTCTCCTGTACAATGTCATGAACCTCCGTCCATAGTTCATCAGGCACTCTGTCTATCAGATCTAGCCCCTTAAATCTATTTCTCACTTCCACTGTATAATCATTAGGGATTTGATTTAGGTCATACCTGAATGGTCTATTGGTTTTCCCTACTTTCTTCAATTTAAGTCTGAATTTGGCAATAATTCATCTCCAAAAGCAGTTCAGTCAGTTCAGTCTCTCAGTCATGTCTGACTCGTTGCAATCCCATGGATTGCATCACATCAGGGTTCCCTGTCCATCAGCAACACCAAATGGAGTAGCATCCCCCAAAACTTGAGTTTTTGAGCCAGGAGTGAGTATCTGTCCCAAGGCATACATTACATTTCTCCAAGAAAGGTCATAAAGTAAAATTAGTCCCATAAAGGCTTCTATGAACTTTTCTGGATCCTGTAGATAGTGTTGACCACAGTTGGTACTGCTTGAATTTCTACCGAGACTGAGGCAACCCCTCCTGAAAGGGTGCCCCTATTCTCAGCCTGTTCCTTTGGGAGCCCCAGATACAGGGGCAAAGTAAAATGACAGGAGGCAGCTGCTGTAGGTTTCACCCCCAAATCTGTACCATAACATAAGTCTGGCACGTCTCGCAGAGAGAAAAAGAGCAACACATATGGCACTTCTACTCATTTCTTTTGTTTTCTACAGAATCGGTCTAATTGTAAAACAGTACTATAATTAAGAGACCCTTCAACTGGCCAGTGTTTCCCGTCTCACAAAGGATATTGTGGCCATTCAGTATCACAGAAGATCAGGCTTGTCTTTTTAAATTCTGAGGATTGAACTTGTCCCAGTTTTTTAAAAATACATTTTAAAGGATTGATTCTGGAACTTCTAGCTCCCATCTGTAAGAGAGAAAAAAGTGGCACCCACAGCCGTGGCTTCTCTCCACCGGAGGCATCCCTCCTTGCTTTAGATGGGGTGTACACAGACTTTCCACCAAAGCTTTCCTTCCCTGGCCAGACTTGGTCTGTCCCTTACTGATGTAGGCATCTTACTCGTCCCTCCTGGTTCTACCACTGTGGCAGGGTGGAGATGCATCAAGGGTAGACCTGATGCCATCCCAGATTGATTTTCAGTTCCTTATCACCAAGACCTTTGTTTAATTTGCCCTTTTCTTCTGATGCCACCCAAGTTGGAGCAGAGTAGCTTTCCAGAATGTTTCCCAAGCTAGGACTACTAGGGGAAGCATCTGTCTTACATGTGCCCATGCACATTCCTGAGTACCGTCCTGACCACAGTAGAAGCGGTGAGTCATAAAGGGATGAACAACAACCAAGATGTCCCTTATGAGTGTCACCATACCAGTATATATGAGGAAAACCAGTGAGGAAAAAGTGATTTTTGTCCTCAAGCTACTTGGGTCAATCCTTCCAGTTCATTTTCACAGCTTTCACAAAAGAAATATCTAAAGAGTTGAGACAGGAGCCATTATAGAGCTTTCTCTGGTCTGCTAAGAGCTAGCACTTCCAAAGGAAGAAGCCCACTGCACTTCCAATATAACCAGGTCCTACAATTCCTGACCTGTGTCCTCAAAAAACTCATGGTTACCAGCGATGCTTGTATCCACACAGATCAGAGGCACAGCCATGACAAAGACTCACTTTCAGGTTGCTGGCCCTTGAAGCAGGCAGCCAAGAGATGGACCTCTAGCCTGAGAGATGTTCCTGGAGCTAGAGCTCCGCCTCACTCCCAAACATGCTCTTGTACATTTTGGCTCCTAGCAAGGATAGGTGCTTCTGTACAAGGGGTCTAAGTAAAAGTACACAGTAACTGCATGGATCACAAGTCCCTTGGAGGTCTGTGATCTGACAGAGTAGGTTAGTAGTTCTAATTCCCCACACAATTATGAAATGGTCAAAGAGACCAGGAAAAGGTGACCAAGAAAGTAAAGTTTGGTCCACATGCGTCACCCATTTCTGGCCACTCCCTTCACAGGGACCTTGGGTGTCTCCTGGCATTGGGAGGTCCATATAAACCCCCGAAAAGGCTCCCCTTTTGGGAGCTGCCTTGAGTCATTACAAGGCTCCTCGAAACCGCAGAGCAGGACTCATCACTTGCTTCATGCAGGGCATGTAGTTCATTCACACAAGCATACCAAGGAGTTAGTAAAGTAAAGCAGAAAACGTGTATATTGAGAAAGCTAGAGCTCTGAGTGTTCTTATCTTGTCCTGAAGATCCCAGACGAGCCCCCAAGATGATAGCTAACGGAGAATGATGTCGGATTTGTGATCTCCGAAGAAGAAGATTTAGCTTTGGAACCAGGGACCAGACTTGATCACTCAAGAGCTTTTGTGTAGCAGAGTTTTATTAAAGTGAAAGAGGACAGAGAAAGCTTCTGACAGAGACATCAGAAGGGAGGCAAAGAGTGCCCCACTTGCTACTCTTAGAAAAGGGAGTTATATACATTTTCAATTGGTTATTACAATAAATCAAAAAAAATGCTCAAGATTGTAAAGATCTTACTAGACCCACTCTCACAATTTACATTTTAAGATGATAGGATTAGAACTAACAATAGAAAGATCTTACAACATGACACCACCCTTATGGCAGAAAGTGAAGAAATAAGAGCCTCTTGATGAAAGTGAAAAAGGAGAGTGAAAGAGTTGGCTTAAAGCTCAACATTCAGAAAACAAAGGTCATGGCATCTGGTCCCGTAACTTCATGGCAAATAGATGGGGAAACAGTGGAAACCGTGGCTGACTTTATTTTTCTGGGCTCCAAAATCACTGCAGATGGTGATTGCAGCCATGAAATTAATAGATGCTTACTCCCTGGAAGGAAAGTTATGACCAAACTAGACAGCATATTAAAAAGCAGAGACATTACTTTGTCAGCAAAGGTGCATTTAGTCAAGGCTATGGTTTTTCCAATGGTAATGTATGGATGTGAGAGTTGGACTATAATGAAAGTTGAGTGCAGAAGAATTGATGTTTTTGAACTGTGGTGTTGGAGAAGACTCTTGAGAGTCCCTTGGACTGCAAGGAGATCCAACTAGTCCATCCTATAGGAGATCAGCCCTGGGTGTTCATTGGAAGGACTGATGTTGAAGTTGAAACTCCAATACTTTGGCCACCTCATGTGAAGAGTTGATTCATTTGAAAAGACCCTGATGCTCGGAAAGATTGAGGGAAGGAGGAGAAGAGGACTACAGAGGATGAGATGGTTGGATGGCATCACCGACTCAATGGACATGGGTTTGGGTGGACTCCAGGAGTTGGTGATGGACAGGGAAACCTGGCGTGCTGCAGTTCATAGGGTCGCAAAGAGTCGGACACGACTGAGCGACTGAACTGAACTGAACCAGACCCACTCCTGCAGTATACAATGAGAAAACAGAAAGAGAAATTAAGGAAACAATTCCATTCACCACTGCAACGAAAAAAATAAAATACTTAAGAATATATCTACCTAAAGAAACAAAAGACCTATATATAGAAAACTGTAAAACACTGATGAAAGAAATCAAAGATGAACAAATAGATGGAGAAATATACCATGTTCATGGATTTGAAGAATCAATAAAGTGAAAATGATTATTCCACCCAAAGCAATCTATGGATTCAATGCAATCCCTATCAAGCTGCCAATGGTATTTTTCCACAGAACTAGAACAAATAATTTCACAACTCATATGGAAATACAAAAAACCTTGAATAGCCGAAACAATCTTGAGAAAGAAGAATGAAACAGGAGGAATCAACCTGCCTGACTTCAAGCTCTACTACAAAGCAACAGTCATCAAGACAGTATTGTACTGGCACAAAGACAGAAATATAGATTAATGGAACAAAATAGAAAGCCCAGAGATCAATCCACGCACCTATGGACACCTTATCTTCGACAAAGGAGGCAAGAATATACAATGGAGAAAAGACAATCTGTTGAACAAGTGGTGCTGGGAAAACTGGTCAAAGACTGGTCACTTGTAAAAGAATGAAACTAGAACACTTTCTAACACCATACACAAAAATAAACTCAAAATGGATTAAACATCTAAATGTAAGACCAGAAACTATAAAACTCCTAGAGGAAAACATACGCAAAACACCCTCTGTCATAAATCACAGCAGGATCCTCTATGACCCACCTCCCAGAGTAATGCAAATAAAAGCAAAAATAAACAAATGGGACCTAATTAAAGCTTAGGTCCTAAATTAAAAGCTTTTGCACAATGAAGGAAACTATAAGCAAAGTGAAAACACAGCCTTCAGAGTGGGAGAAAATAATAGCAAATGAAGCAACTGACAAAGAATTAATCTCAAAAATATACAAGCAACTACTGCAGCTCAATTCCAGAAAAATAAATGACCCAATCAAAAAATGGGCCAAAGAACTAAACAGACATTTCTCCAAAGAAGACATACAGATGGCTAACAAACACATGAAAAGATGCTCAACATCACTCATGATCAGAGAAATGCAAATCAAAACCACAATGAGGTACCATCTCATGCCAGTCAAAATGGCTGCTATCCAAAAACCTACAAACAATAAGTGTTGGAGGGGGTGTGGAGAAAAGGGAACCCTCTTTCACTGTTGGTGGGAATGCAAACTAGTACAGCCACTATGGAGAACAGTGTGGAGATTCCTTAAAAAACTGAAAATTGAACTGCCATATGACCCAGCAATCCCACTGCTTGGCATACACACTGAGGAAACCAGAATTGAAAGAGACACGTGTACCCCAATGTTCATCGCAGCACTGTTTATAATAACAAGGACATGGAAGCAACCTAGATGTCCATCAGCAGACAAATGGATAAGAAAGCAGTGGTACATATATACAATGGAATATTACTCAGACATTAAAAAGAATACATTCGAATCAGTTCTAATGAGGTGGATGAAACTGGAGCCTATTATACAGAGTGAAGTAAGCCAGAAAGAAAAACACCAATATAGTAATACTAACACATATATATGGAATTTAGAAAGATGGTAATGATAACCCTATATGCGAGACAGAAAAAGAGACACAGATGTATAGAACAGTCTTTTGGACTCTGTGGGAGAAGGCAAGGGTGGGATGATCTGAGAGAATAGCATTGAAACATGTATATTATCATATGTGAATCAGATCGCCAGTCCAGGTTCGATGCATGAGACAGGGTACTCAGGGCTGGTACACTGGGATGACCGAGAGGGATGGGATGGGTAGGGAGGTGGGAGGGGAGTTTCAAGATGGGGAGCACATGTAAACCCATGGCAGATTCATATCAATGTGTGGCAAAAACCACTACAATATTGTAAAGTAATTAGCCTCCAACTAAAATAAATAAATTGAAAAAAAAGATTCACTAATAAGAAAAATATATATATAAGATTAGTCAGAAGGTTCTTGTTAAAGAGAAACATATCCTTGAGCAAGGTACATTGTTGTATTGACTAAGACAAAGCAATGTAGAAAAAAAATGTTTCTCTTTTTCTCTTCCTTGAGAGCCTAGACCCCTTTCTCCTCCTTGGGGACCCTGAACTTCTTATCAACCTTCCTAGGAATTGACTCTCTCAGTAGAAGATGGAGTGCTTTACTTCTAAGATCAAAATTAACAAAAAGATGTCCACTCTCATTGTACTGAATTTCTGTCCCTGAAATCATTTTAGAAAATTTTTGAGAAGTTATCCAGTTTGTAAAAGAAGAATTAAACTGTTTTTATTTGCAGGCGACATCTGTGTAGAATATCCAATGAAATCTAAAACAACAACAAGTAACTAAAGTAAGAAGTAATTTAAGCAATGTTGCAAGATATACAGTTGATATATGAAATCCAATTGTTTTCTATATAGTAGGATAGACAGTTGAAAATTAAAATAAAAATAGTAACATTAACAACAACATTTAAGTAAGAAAAATTTAAGAATCTGACAAAATATACAAACGGCAACAATGCAAAAAATGGACAAAAAGTTTGGACAGGAAATTCACTAAATAAAGATGACAACTAAGCACTGCACACCAAAATGATAGCTCTAGTGAGAGAACAGACAAGAACAAGTGTGATGAGGATGTGGAAAAATTTGAACTTTCATACACCATTTATGGGAATACAAAATGATATAGCCCTGGTGGAAAACACTTTAGAATTTGCTTAAAAACTTAAACATTGGGTTGCCATATGACCCAGCAATCCCACCCCTAGGTATATACCAAAAAGAATGAAAAAAAGTTTACCCAAGGACTTGAACATGAATGTTCATAGCAATCTTATTTCTAATAGTCAAAAAGTTGAAGCGACTCAAATCTCCACCAACTGGTGATCAAATAAATAAAATGTGCAATGTAATATTATTTGGCCATAAAATGAATGCAGCTCTGATACATGCTATAACATGATATACCTCTGAAATGATTATGTTAATTAAAAGAAGCCAGGCACAAAAGGCTGCATATTGCATTATTCTGTTCATCTGAATGAATATGTCCTAGATTAGGTAATTCTCTAAAGACAGAAAATAGAATAGTGGATGCCAGGGGCCAGATGAAGGGAGAAATGGAAAATGTCTGCCAACTGGACAGTGTTTCCCACTGGACTGATGAAAATATTCTAGAATATGGTAGTGGTTATGGTTATGTAACCTATGAATAAATTACAAATCAATGAATTGTACATTTTAACTGGTAAATTCATGGTACATGGACAACATGTCAATAAATAAAAAGCTAAAAATCACTAAACTTGACATCTATGTCCAGGAAAATTATCCTTCAAAAATAAAGGAGAAATAGATATTCTCATATGAACAAAAAATAAGGCAATTTATTCTAAGCAGTTATCTTGTCTGTAAGAAATGTGATGAAAAGAAGTTATTTCCACAGGATAAGATGATATTAAACAGAAACTATGAGTTAAGAAAGAAAAAGTGTCATAAAATAAATAAATGAAGGTAAAATAAAATGAAGCATTTTTCTTATTTTTAATTGGTAAAAGTTAAATGCTTGTTGTGCTTCTCCATTTTTACTTTTCACTGATTATTAATCTTCATATTAAAGTCACTTTCCTGTACACAACATATATTTTGGCTCAGCGGTAAAGAATCCGCCTGCAATGTAGGAGCTGTAGCATACTCGAATTCCATCTCTGTGTCAGGAAGATCCCCTGGAGGAAAGCATGGCAACCCACTCCAGTATTCTTGCCTGGAGAGTCCCATGGACAGAGGAGCCTGGAGGACTAAAGTCCACAGGGTCGCAAAGAGTTGGACATGGCTGAAGTGACTTAACGCCCATGCACAAATGTTTCTTTAAAGCAATTACAGCAAGAATGTATTGAGTGTTTATAACAAACGAATGAGTATATGGCTGCAATATAACAAGACAAAGAATGAAGGAACTGAGAATACTCCGCTAATTTTATGAGAATTGATATAATGTCATTTGAGGGTTCAGTTCAGGTAAGTTCAGTTGTTCAGTTGTGTCCGACTCTTTGCGACCCCATGGACCGCAGCACGCCAGGCCTCCCTGTCCATCACCAACTCCCAGAGTTTACTCAAACTCATGTCCATTGAGTCAGTGATGCCATCCAACGATCTCATCCTCTGTTGTGCTCTTCTCCTCCTGCCTTCAATCTTTCCCAGCATCAGGGTCTTTTCAAATGAGTCAGTTCTTCGCATCAGGTGGCCAAAGTATTGGGGTTTCAGCTTTAGCATCAGTCCTTCCAATGAATATTAAGGACTGATTTACTTTAGGATGGACTAGTTGGATCTCATTGCAGTCCAAGGGACTCTCAAGAGTCTTCTCCAACATCACAGTTCAAAACCATCAGTTCGTCAGCACTCAGCTTTCTTTATAATCCAACTCTCACATCCACACATGACTACTGGAAACAACATAGCTTTGACTAGATGAACCTTTGTTGGGAAAGTAATGCCTCTGCTTTTTAATATGCTGTTTAGGGTGGTCATAACTTTCCTTCCAAGGAGTAAGCATCTTAATTTCATGGCTGCAGTCACCATCTGCAGTGATTTTGGAGCCACAAAAAATAAAGTCAGCCACTGTTTCCATTGTTTCCCCACCTATTTGTCATGAAGTGATAAGACTGGATGCCATGATTTCTGAATATTGAGTTTTAAGCTAACTTTTTCACTCTCCTCTCTCACTTTCAAGAGGATCTTTAGTTCTTCTTCACTTTCTGCCATAAGGGTGGTGTCATCTGTATATCTGAGGTTACTGACATTTCTCCCAGCAATCTTGATTCCATCTTGTGTTTCATCCAGCCCAACTGATGTACTCTACATATAAGTACAGTACATATAAGTTAAATAAGCAGGGTGACAATATACAGCATTGATGTACTCCTTTTCTTATTTGAAACCAGTCTGTTGTTCCATGTCCAGTCTATTGTTCCAATTGAAGGTGGACATATATTATTTTAAAATGTATAGTGTAAGGCATATTTCAACACCAAATTAAAAAAAAATATGTTTATTACCAGAAAATGATCTAAACTGGAATCATAAAAGAAATGTTCAATTAAAATAGAAAGCAGAAAGAGACAGAGAGAAAGAATCAAGGAAAAAATTGAAAGGAATGAATCGAAAGCAGTCACAAAGATGCTATATCATTAATTACTCTAAATGTGAATTCTCTACCTATACCAGTCCAAGGCAGAGGTTGTCAGAATGTATAAACCACAACAATAGCAACAACAAAACACAAGACCAAAATACATGCTGTGTACAAGAAATCCACTTTCATCTTTTTTTTTTAATAAATTTATTTATTTTAGTTGGCTAATTACTTTACAATATTGTAGTGGTTTTTGCCATACACTGACATGAATCAGCCATGGGTTTACATGTGTTCCCCATCCTGAACCCCCCTCCCACCTCACTCCCCATCCCATCCCTCTGGGTCATCCCATTGCCCCAGCCCTGAGCATTTGTCTCATGCATCGAACCTGGAATGGTGTTCTGTTTCACATATGATAATATACATGTTTCAATGCTATTCTCCCAGAACGTCCCACCCTCACCTTCTCCCTCAGAGTCCATAAGACTGTTCTATGCATCTGTGTCTCTTATTCTGTCTCGCATATAGGGTTATCGTTACCATCTTTCAAATTCCATATATATGCATTAGTATACTGTATTGGTGTTTTTCTTTCTGGCTTACTTCACTCTGTATAATGGGCTCCAGTTTCATCCATCTCAACAGAGCCGATTCAAATGTATTTTTTTAATGGCTGAGTAATATTCCATTGTGTATATGCACCACAGCTTCCTTATCCATTCATCTGCTGATGGACACTTTCATTATGAAGATTCATAGTCAGTGAAAAGAAAAGATGGGGAAAGCATCATGCCAACACTAATCAAAAGAAAGCTGGAGGGCTATCTTAAATTTAGACAAAGCATACTTCAAAATAAATAAGATTAACAGGGGATAAGGAGGGACATTATATAATGTAAACAAGTTACACATAGCAATCCTTAGCATTTATGTACCTAACAACAGAGCATCAAAATACATGAAGCAAAATGATAGAACTCGAAGGAGAAACAGTCCACCATTACAGTTGGAGACTTGAACCCCTGTGTCATTAATTGATAGATCCAGCAAGCAGAAAATCAATAAAGATATGGATGACCTGAAGAGTACTATCAATCAACTTGATCTAAGTGACATTTATAGCATAATCCATCCAACAACAACAGAATAGACATTCTTCTGAGGTTCACATGAAACATTTACCAAGGCAGACTATATTCTAGGTCATAAAACATACCTTAAGAAATCTAAAAGAATAGAAATCATATGAAGTATGTTCTCTGACAAAACTGTAATTAAACTATAAATCAATAATAGAAAGAGGGCTGGAAAATCCCCACGTTTGGAAATTAAACTACACACTTCTAAATAAACCATGGGTCAAAGAACAAGTCTCAACATATTGAACTAAATGAGAATGAAAATACAACCTATCAAACTTTGTGATAGAGTTAAAACAATGTTTAGAGGGACATTTATAGAATTACATGGACATATTAGGAAAGAAGAATGATCTAAAATTTATAACCCATTTCTATTTTAAGAAATAAAGAAAGAGGCTCTTAGGGACTGCAGTCTGCACATCGCTGGAGGCCTGGCCCACCTTGCAGATCGCTGTGGAGAATGGCTTTGGGGTTGTGCACAGCCGGGAGAAGGCTGAATGGCTGGAGGGCGCAGTGGGGGAGTACTTCTTCCGCAATGTTGACTTGGAGCTAGACGAGGTGAAGGAATTTCTCAGGGAGCTAATGACGAACAAATTTAATACTGTTGTGGGGATGGGAGTCTGCCCCAGGTGAGTCAGCAGCTACAGACCATGTTCCACCACTTCCAGAGGAGTGATAGGGCTCCTCTGAAGGCAATGGCCTCTCTCATCACCCAAAGAAAGTGTAAGGTCAGAGCCAATGGACTGACCACAGCCAGAGAGACTGATGAGGATGATGGTGCAAATAGCATGGAGGAGGTGGAGACTTCAGCTATGAAAGATGGGGCAGCTACAGATGGGATCTGCCCACAGCCTGAACACTTTGGTCCAGACTCCCATACTATTAAGAAAGAGGATATAGTGGAGGATGGCCAGACCAGAGAAAATAAATGAGTGGGGCTAGAAACGGTCTGAGTCCTTGTTTGCTTGGGACTTGTTTGTAGGGTTTTTGTTGGAGGGTTGCAGACCTCTGGACTTGTTATCTCATCTCCATCCTTGCCCCATCCCCATACCCAGCTTCTTCCAGGGGGCAGAAGAACCCAAGGGTCCTTGGTCTTGGGCTGATCTGAGTAATAAAGTCTGGTTTCCTAGCAAAGTGTCTCTTGGGTGCAATTAGTGTGAAGAAGGAGGGATGAGTGGTATGGGAGTGACTGGGGGAGAAGCTAATCACTGGTCAATAGTAGGCAGGGGAATGTGTGAAAGGAGAGGACCAGAAGGAGAACCAGTGTTCCTGCATGGTGAGATGAGCTTGCAAATGGAAGAGAGATTAGTTGAAGATGCGAACCAAAGTAGTTGTGGCACCTCTCCCTCTCCCCTCCTCCCAATTCCCCACCCTCACACAGAGCAGCTCTATGCTTCTGCCCAGAAATCGGAAACTCCCAGGAATGTTCCCTTCCTACAGCCCAGTATCCAGCTCTGAGTTCCTTTAGGATGTCTAAGTCCTTGTTTAGGCAGTGGGTTCAAGGTCCCTCGGCTTTGTTTTCTGTCTCCTCCAACCTCTTTCCAAATGCTTCATCACATCAAAGTCCAGAGATGAGGCTTAAGATCTCAATAAATAATGCCTTATTGTTTTTTAAAAAAAAGAAATAGAGAAAGAATAACAAATTAAACTAAAGTAAGCAGAAGAAAGGGAATAATAAAAAAAATCAGTCAGAAATCAGTGAAATTGAAAACAGAAGAATATTAGGGAAAATCAAGGATTCTAAAAGGTGCTTTTTTGAAAAGGTCATTAAAATTGATAATTTTCTAGTCAGTCTAATGAATGCAAGTAAGAGAGACCCAAATTACCAATATCAGGAATTTTAAAAAGGTTCATCAGTACTGATCCCATGGATATTAAAAAGATAGTACAGGAAAGCTGTGAACAACTGTACGGCCACACAAAGTTAATAACTTAGATAAAATTAACCAATTTTTTGGAAGGCACAAATTATGAATATTAACTCAATGAGAAACAGATAACCTGAAAGTATTATATTCATTAAAATAAATTGAATTAGTACTTGAAAACCTTCCAAAAATAAAGAACATCTGGTCCAGATGGTTATCCTTGTGTATTCTGTCAAAAACTTAAGGAAGACTTAATGCCAATTTGACAATATCTCTTCCAGAAAATAAAAGATATTTGATTGTCTATAAGAAACCACAAATACTTCACAAAATACCCCTGAAACTAATGAGTGAATATATGAAGATGGCAGGGTACAACTCAATATACAGAGGTCAAATGCTTTCCTATATGCCAGCAATGAAAAATTCAAATTAGATTTTTCATGAAAACAGTACTTATAATAGCATCCCAAAATGACATACCAAAGTATTATTAGTTTAATAAAATATGTATGGGATCTGTGCACAGAAACAATAAATACTGATAAAAGAAATCAAAGTAGATCTAAAGAAACTGAGAGATAGTCCATGTTAATGGATTACAGGACAATATTGTAACGAGGCCAGTTCTTTTCAATTTGATCTGTAGATTCAGCATAATCCAAATTAAATACCTAGCAAGGCTTTTTTCAGGGAAGGTTGTAGATATTGTCAAGGCAATTCTAAAACTTACACAGCAAGCAAAAGATCTATAGTAGCCAACACATTCCTGAAAAAGAAGAACATGATCCATGAAATGAAACGTGAATAACTTGGACCTTTTTACTGACATTAAAATCTTTTGCTCTGTAAAATACACTCTTAGGAAAATCCAAAGTTATAATTTATATCCAAAATACACAAAGAACTATTAAAGTTCGGACCCCATACCTCGCCAAAGAAGACATATAGATAGCAAATAAGTATGTGAAAAGAGACCCAATATCATTGGTCATTACGGAGCTGTAAATCGAAACAATGAAATACTACTAACACATTACAGCATGGCTGAAATCCAAAAAACTAACAATTCCAAATGCCAGTGAGGATGCAGAGCAATAGAAACTCTCATTCATTGGTGCAGGGAATGGAAAGTGGGACAGCCACTTCGGTAGACAGTTTGTCAATCCTTTGGAAAGCTGGACTTTCCTGGTGGCTCAGACAGTAAAGTGTCTGCCTACAATGCGGGAGACCCGGGTTCAATCCCTGGGTCAGGAAGATCTCCTGCAGAAGGAAATGGCAACCCACTTCAGTATTCTTGCCTGGAAAATCCCATGGACGGAGGAACCTGGTAGGCTACAGTCCATGAGGTTGCAAAGAATCAGACATGACTGAGTGACTTCACTCACTCACTTGGAAAGCTGAATATACTTTTACCATACGATCCACCAGTGGTGCTCCTAGATATTTACCCAACTGATTTGAGAACTTATTTTACACAAAAACCTGTACACAAATGTTTATTCATAATCAAATACAGTTTATTTATGGAATGTATGAATATTTATTCATAATCATATGAATAAAGCAGCTTTATTCATAATCCCCCCAAACTGGAAACAACCAAGATGTTATTTGGGAGGCAAATGGATCAGCAAACTGTGATACAGACAGCAATAAAATGCAATTCAATGATAAAAAGGAATGTGCTATGAAAGAAATGAGTCTGCAAAGGATACACACTGTATGATTCCATTTCCATGACATTCTGGAAAAGACAAGAGACACACAATAGCTGAATAGTTGTCAGAAGTTTGGGGAGGAGGCAACATTGAATAGGTGAAGTACAAGGGATTTCTTAGGCTGGTGTAACTATTCTATGGTACACTAGTGGTGGATACACAGCAATGTGCATTTGTCAAAATCCACAGAACCCGACAGCACAAAATATGAGTCTTTTTTTTTAATTGATTGCTAGATCACAAACCCCAGTTGGCAGACTGTGACAAAATAATAGTATTACAAATGTACAAAATACCTGCACTGAAGAGGGTAGGGGACAAGGGTGCTGACCTAAGCAACTTTGGAAACGAATGGAAGTGTTAAGTTTAAAGACAAAAAGAACTGTACATAGCACTGTGTTCTAGTTGAAGTAGTTTCCCATTGTGTGAGCTAACAATTCTCAAATCGCTGTTCATGTATAATTTGTTTGAAAAAATAATAAATGAACAGCATATGGTATGAGCCATATTTCTCACTGTTTGAGTGAGAGGATAGAGACAAGCAAGGAAGGAAGGCTGGAATGAACCCCCTGGGCCTGGAATAGAGTCAGAGACAATAGGGAGAACTCATGTTTAGCTTGATATATATATGGATGGAGATACATGCACAGATTGACAGAGAAATAACTACAGATATATTAATATGTATATACACAGGTTCATATGTATAGATCTACTATGTGCCTCTCTCCACTAGAGAGACAGACTAGAAGCAATGACACCTTCATAGCAATAAGCAAACCTAGCATCTAGAATTTGTTTTCTAATTCCATTGTCCAAAGAAAGAAACCAGGGTTCCTTTGAGAAGTGGTGGATTCCAGGGCAAGGGAAGGAAATAGGTAAGCTCAACCTGGAGCATCTTGTAGCGCTATAAAGTAAGGACATGCTCAAAAATACAAAAGGATCGGGACATGTCAAAGTGACATAGGAGCCAACCTGAAAGAGCTCCCAGTGGCCAAAACTGGAACAAAGTAAACAATGCAATAAGTAAGGGTATATTAGATTATAACTTGAAACATTAAATAATCATTCAAGAGTCTATACTGACATAAATAAATGATTGAATCACAAGTTAAATGAAAGGGAACAAATCTCCCCTACAGAAGAAGTCCAAATATTTTATATAGTCACTACCCTTACAGGGAAGTAGAGCATCACTCCCCACCCCTTAACTGTGGGCTGTGTATGGGGACTTCGTTCCAATGAGGACAATATGAAGAGGAGGAAAGCAGTGGAGAAACCTGATGAACACTACCTCAGCCAGGTGATTGGGGTCAAAATCAACAGTGAAAAGTCATGTTGATAACATGTTCCCTTGGTATGATGAAATGAAAAATCACACTTTGCCTCTGTGATTTTCCTCCCCAAAACTCATAACGCCTGTCTAATCTTGTGAAAAATATCAGATAAATCCCAGCCGAGTGTCTTTTGACAAAATGCTTGATCAGTTCAGTTCAGTCGCTGAGTCGTGTTCGACTATTTGCGACCCCGTGAACCACAGCATTTCAGGCCTCCCTGTCCATCAGCAACACCCTGAGTCCACCCAAACCCATGTCCATCGAGTCGATGATGCCATCCAGCCATCTCATCTTCTGTCGTTCCCTTCTCCTCCTGCCCTCAATCTTTCCCAGCATTAGGGTCTTTTCCAATGAGTCAGCTCTTTGCATGAGGTGGCCAAAGTATTGGAGTTTCAGCTTCAACATCAGTCCCTCCAACGCACACCCAGGACTGATCTCCTTTAGGATGGACTGGTTGGATCTCCTTGCAGTCCAAGGGACTCTCAAGAGTCTTCTCCAACACCACAGTTCAAAATCATCAATTCTTCAGCGCTCAGATTTCTTTCCAGTCCAACTCTCACATCCATACATGACCACTGGAAAAACCATAGCCTTGACTAGACGGACCTTTGTTGGCAAAGTAATGTCTCTGCTTTTTATTTTTTTATTTTATTTTATTTTATTTTTTATAGCTTGAAAATGTAGTAATATCTTCATACACTTTTAAGATAATTGTGGATATTCTCTTTTGTTATACCACAAAACTGGAAAAAGTGGTGGTTTCTTTTTTTTTTTAAATAAATTTATTTATTTTAGTTGGGGGCTAATTACTTTACAATATTGTAATAGTTTTTGCCATACATTGACATGAATCAGCCATGGGTTTACATGTGTTCCCCTTCCTGGACCCCCCACCCACCTCCCTCCCCATCCCATCCCTCTGGGTCATCCCATTGCCCTGGCCCTGAGCATTTGTCTCATGCATCAAACCTGGAATGGTGTTCTGTTTCACATATGATAATGTACATGTTTCAATGTTATTCTCCCAGAACGTCCCACCCTCACCTTCTCCCTCAGAGTCCATAAGACTGTTCTATGCATCTGTGTCTCTTATTCTGTCTCGCATATAGGGTTATCATTACCATCTTTCAAATTCCATATATATGCATTAGTATATTGTATTGGTGTTTTTCTTTCTGGCTTACTTCACTCTGTATAATGGGCTCCAGTTTCATCCATCTCAATAGAACCGATTCAAATGTATTCTTTTTAATGGCTGAGTAATAATCCATTGTGTATATGTACCACAGCTTCCTTATCCATTCGTCTGCTGATGGACATCTAGGTTGCTTCCATGTCCTGGCTATTGTAAACAGTGCTGCGATGAACATTGGGGTACACGCGTCTCTTTCAATTCTGGTTTCCTCGGTGTGTATGCCCAGCAGTGGGATTGCTGGGTCATATGGCAGTTCTATTCCCAGTTTTTTAAGGAATCTCCACACTGTTGTCCATAGTGGCTGTACTAGTTTGCATTCCCACCAACAGTGTAAGAGGGTTCCCTTTTCTCCACACCCTCTCCAGCATTTATTGCTTGTAGACTTTTGGATAGCAGCCATTCTGACTGGTGTGAAATGATACCTCATTGTGGTTTTGATTTGCATTTCTCTAATAATGAGTGATATTGAGCATCTTTTCATGTGTTTGTTAGCCATCTGTATGTCTTCTTTGGAGAAATGTCTGTTTAGTTCTTTGGCCCATTTTTTGATTGGGTCGTTTATTTTTCTGGAATTCAGCTGCAGAAGTTGCAATGTCTCTGCTTTTTAGTACGCTATCTAGTTGGTCATAACTTTCCTTCCAAGGAGTAAGCATCTTTTAATTTCATGGCTGCAGTCACCATCTGCAGTGATTTTGTAGCCCAGAAAAATAAAGCCAGCCACTGTTTCCACTGTTTGCCCATCTATCTGCCATGAAGTGATGGGACCGGATGCCATGATCTTAGTTTTCTGAATGTTGAGCTTTAAGCCAACTTTTTCACTCTCCTCTTTCACTTTCATCAAGAGGTTCTTTAGTTCTTCTTAACTTTCTGTCATAAAGGTGGTGTCATCTGCATATCTGAGGTCATTGATATTTCTCCAGGCAATCTTGATTCCAGCTTGTGCTTCCTCCAGCCCAGTATTTCTCATGATGTACTCTGCATATAAGTTAAATAAGCAGGGTGACAATATACAGTCTTGACGTACTCCTTTTCCTATTTGGAACCAGTCTTTTGTTCCATGTCCAGTTCTAACTGTTGCTTCCTGATCTGCATACAGGTTTCTCAAGAGACAGGTCAGGTGGTCTGGCAGTCCCATCTCTTTCAGAATTTTCCACAGTTTATTGTGATCCACACAGTCAAAGGCTTTGGCATAGTCAATGAAGCAGAAATAGATGTTTTTCTGTAACTCTCTTGCTTTTTCAATGATCCGGCGGATATTGGCAATTTGATCTCTGGTTCCTCTGCCTTTTCTAAAACCAGCTTGAACAACTGGAAGTTCATGGTTCACGTGTTGCTGATGAGCTCTTTATAAAACTGTCAATGTCATCAAAACAAGGAAAGCCTGCAAAACTATCTCAGTCAAGAGAACTCCACCTAATCCTATAGAGATTCTAGGTCAGAAAAAGGACATTGGGTAAAACATAGGAGAATCTGATTAAAATATGGGCCTCAGAGATAATAATGCATCAGTAATGGTCCATGAGTTGTGATAAATGTACTAATGTAAGACATTAACAATCAGAGAAAACTGATGTGGAATACAAAAGAGCTGTTAGTACTATCTTTATAATTTTTCTGTAAATCTATAACTATTCTGAAGTTAAAATTCAATTAAAAAAAATAAGGTATAACTGTGTTCCATTTGTTCCCAAGTAGCTCCCATGTGCTGTGCCAGGTTTCTCAGTCATGTCTGAGGCTTTGTGACGCCATGGACTGTAGCCCACTCGGTTCCTTTGTCCATGGGATTATCCCAGGCAAGAATACTGCAATGGGTTCCCATTTCCTCCTCCAGGGGATCTTCCCAACCCAAGGATGAAACCAGTGTCTCTTACGTCTCCTGTATTGGCTTTACTATTGAAACACCTGGGAAGCCCTGACACCTATAATCTCACCTATTTTAAAGGTGAGACTACCAAGGCTTCTCAAGGTAAACTGAGTAGCCCAATATCATAGAGATTTGTACATGAGAAACTAGGCCTTCAAAGCACACCCCTGATTCTGTAGCGCATGGTGTTTCTATTTCTACCTGAATTACAGGAACCAGGTCATAGAGAAATGCTATGATTTTGTAACTCCTGTTTGGTTTGCATATTTGGATTATGAAGTTGATGGTTCTGCTTTTGGTTGATTATTTTTTTCTTTCTGGATTTCATAATCTGGAGGCTTTCTGACAGATAAAACTTGAAGAGATGACAATAAAGTAAAGATCATTGTTTTGCACAAGATAAAATCTGTATTCTTCTTCTGGGGGGAGAGAACGGAATGGTGACACAATCGCTTCCAGGCTGTCTCAGGACCAAAGGGCAGGATACAGAGGCTACTCTCTTGGACCAGCCTGGGCCAGTCTCCAGCCAGAAGGTGCATCCAGCTCCAAAATTCTCTTCTTCCCACACCTTCCCATTCAATATAGTCTTTTCCAAAGGAAGGGGAGTTCGTGGCCCCAAAGATTCTCTGCACTCCATGTATCAACTATTTCCAATTCTCTCCCCTCTGGGAGTGAGTTGAGATGGGATGCAGGGCGGAGAGGTGGAGAAAGGAGCAAGTGTCTCTTTTCTCCTTCCCTCAGGAGACAGAAGAGTCAGCATGACCACAACACCCTTGTCCTCCTTGTTCACGTCTCCTATGGCACTAAATGTAAGGGCACCTTCAAATCGCCCCTATTTACAGATGAACAAACTGAGGCTCGATGATGTGAAATGACCTGTCCAAGGTCACACAACTAATAAGGGGGACAGAATTAAGGATGGATCTAGAGAATATACTAGCAGATGGGCAGAGGGAAGTTGAAGTAAAAATACATGCCTTTTCTCTCGATTTCCTCAATAAAGTAGGAACACAAGAGAAAATAAGTGTCTTCATGAGGTTTGGATCAATGAGGCAGCAAGCGTGTGTTTATACCAGACACCTGAGAATGTCCTTGTCAGGTGTGTGTACAAGTGACGTAGAGTGCAGGTGCCGAAGCAGACACTTCAGGGCAATAGACCTTCTGTCCCTAGTTTGAAAGAAACAGGCAGAAGGAAATCATTTAAACCAGTTGTGTGACAAAGCCACCAGTTGATTGTCTGATATTTTTCATTTTCCGGTGATTCTCTTGGCACTGGTGTAGACAGCCTGAGGCCAGGCCACCAGGTCTGTAATTACACAGGCCACGAAGTCAGTGCTTTCCCTAATTACACAGGAAATGAAAGATAGGGGGATTATTTATTTTTTCAACCTGAATTATACCGTGTGAACTGCCCAAATTTGCAAGACAATGCCAGTCCTCTGGACTTGGCAGCCTAGATTTGTGTGTGTGCATTGCAGAGCCTTGATCAACTCCCGCACTGAGCCTACCTGGGAATTACTGCCTCCCCTTCCCCTGCTAGCCAGTTTGTACTGTGAAATATTTTATTACATAAACTCTTTTTGAGGGCAAATACATTACTTCCCTGTGCTGAAAATGCAATTGATCTCCTGCTCCACATCAGCCATAACATTTAACTGCCCTGGAATCCTGATTCAATGAAAGCCTAGTAATTTGACTTAAAAGCTGATTATGGCATCTGAACTGAGTTTTGCATCCTCTTCCCTCTTATACAAATTACATTGCCATTGAGTATGCATTTAAAGGGAAGTTGAAAATGTCCATCCATGCAGAAACAATTTCTCATCGCAGGAAGGAAGAGCTATTAGGTAGCCAGGTTGTCTCATGGGCCCCAAACACTGAAGGGCCTAAGTGTAACAGCCCATCAGAGCCAACTAGATGAGCTTCTCACCTTGCTGCTGGGCCTTGGCCAGTGAGGATCTTAATGACCACCATGGTGATCAAAAGAGTAGAAGTCCTTCCTAAGTTCACTGAATTGAGTAAGCCGTGGTGTTCTTTTCAGATCCATTGATAGTGAGGTGGATCTCCTAAGAAAAACAATACCAACAAAAATGATGGAGCTCTGTGAAAGGCAGAATAACGCCCCCCAAAGTTATCTATGTCCTAAATCCAAGACCTGTGAATATGTTACCTTACATGGCTGAAGCTAATTTGCAAATATGAGTAAGGTTAAAAACCTTGAGATGGGAAGATGATCCTGGACTGGCTTGACTCCAATCACAAGTCCTTAAAAGCAGAGAATTTTTCCTGATTGTAGTCAGCAAGAGATGTCACAATGGAAGACGGGTCAGAGAGATGCAATGTTGTTGACTTTTAAGACTGAGAAAGGGGCCATAAGCCAAGGAGTACAGACAGTCTCTAGAAGCTAAAAAGAGCAAGGAAACAGATGCTCCTCCAGAGCCTCTGGAGAGGATCACAGCCCTGCTAATACCTCGATCTTAGCTCAGTGAGACTCATGTGAGACTTCTGGCCCCCACAACTGGAGGATAATAAATTTCTGTTGGTTTAAGCCACTAAGCTTCTGCTAATTTGTTCCAGCAGTCATAGAAACCAGTACAACCTCAGATATTGATCAACAAAGAACTGGTCAGGAAGCTTATTCTCCCTACTAGAGGACAACAATGACGCATCAAGGGATATAGTCTGTGCCTTTCTAACCAGTAGAAATGAATTCTAGAATGAGTAGAGTGGAGTTCAAGCCAACCATCAGGATTTTGTGAAACAGACACACATCCAGTCAGTTGTTTGGACATTGGACCGTCTGAACCCGCACAATTTTCCAAGGCTCACTGGTCCCTTGCCCAGGCAGTTTCTAAGGCAGATACACCTCCAATAACAGGAAAGGAAAACTAATAGCAGGAGAGGGAGAGGAGGCAAAAGAAAGAGGTGCTGCCAAACGTTTTTGGCTCAATTCAGGCTATTTGAGCTTGAAATTCCCTTTAAATATACATTTTGAGTTTTAATGGCTTAATCTAAAAGTATAGTCTCATAATATGCATCATCATTATTCTCCCTGAGCATATTATCTAATACCTGCATTTCAAACTGCCCTAGGTGGTTGACATGCATACACATGTACATACACACACACAATCACACACATACATATAATCACGCACATGTGCCCATGTGCCAAACTGGGTAAAAGCAATCTTGGGCTTCATTCTGTGAAGAACAGAATACGAAAGTAAGCAGTCACCCAGAGCATGGATTTAATGGACACTGTCATTTTCTCCAATTTCGCCCAAATGAGGTTTTCTTTTTTACAAAAATATCATGTTAGAAGGTCTTTCTTAAGATGTTTGTATGTGTGGTTGGATTATTCATTCTCTATTCACAGAGCCATCCTAATCTAATGTGTAACAAGAGTCTAAAAGCTAATCAATAATGGAACACAGCTCTGCCTATGGAAGTACCCGTGGCTCCTCCGAGAGGAAGCTACACCAGAGAGTCAGCCTCTGAAGGCAGTTCCAAATTTATGTTTATTTTATGATGACAACTCCATGTGTAATTCTTTGTATTGTCACTTCCAATTATTTTTGGAACAAAAACACCAGGGAAATGAGTTACTCATTTCAAAAAGTGCATTCATATTTGATAAATAGCTTACAGATTAGAGAGAAGATGTTTACTGAAATCAGGATTCAAAGCGCTTTTCCTGGGGATCAGGCTGACTCGTTAGATGAAGGATGACAAAGCTGCATCACCCAGATCGTCTGAAGATATTATCTCAGGACTGTGATGACTTGCTCATGAAGGCAGTTTCCTGGGAAATAGCATTATGACAACAAGACTTTCAGGGGGGTTCTGGCCAGAGGCAAGACCCTGGGGGGCCTGCAGCCATTCCCCAACTTCCTGTTCAGTCTCTCTGGTGATAGAGGGGTTAGGGCCTCTTCTGGTTTGAGGGATGAGAGCCAACTTCCGCCTTTATTGTCTCATCCTGCAGTGCCTGGCTGCCCCAAGCATCATGCACCTCTGTTCCTGAGTCCTCAGTTCCTCTCCCATTTCCAATTCAAGCCACAGCAGAGGTTTGGGAACCAAGATATTATTTCTCTGTGCCCTAAAAGGTAGAAACGAAAAGCTTCTTATTTACACGCTTCTATTGGTTTATTTAGCTATTGCATTGTCTCAGCCTGTTCAGGCTGCTGTAACCAAATACCACAGATTGGATGCTTTATAAACAGCAAAACGTTACCGCTCAGGGTTCTGGAAACTGGAAGTCCAAGATCAGTGTGCCACATGGTCGTGTTCTGGTGAGAGCCTTCTTCTCAGTTACAAACATTGGACCTGCTTTTCCTCATGTGAAGGAAGGGGTGAGGGATCTCTGCTCAGCTTCTTTGATAAGGGCACTAATCTTCTTAAAGGGCTCCACCCTTATGACCTAATAGCTTCCCAAGGGTCCCACATCTTAATACCTTTACCTTGGGGGTTAGGATTTCAACATATGAACTTGGGGAGGACACAAACATTCAGACCATACTGTGAATTATTTACCATAAAACTTTGCTGAAAAAATAGCATGCTTCATTCATTCATTCACTTGTTCACCTGGCCTACATATACTCTCTCAGTGTTACATTCTATGCTGGGATATACAGCAGGTGCTGGGGCTCCACCTCATTTACATAACTCATTTCCCCCAAAATAATGCTGCTCCTGTTTTGTTTTGTTTTTTTACCTTAATCTCTGCTGACCTCAGTTCACAAGCAGAGGGCAGTTTGTCTGGACTGGGAAGATGACTTAGCAGCATCTCCTACATCAGGGTTATTTTGCTGATTGAGCAACTGGGCAGCTACAGGAACCCCATTCCAGCTGTGGTCTAGAGAAGGATCACTGGAAGACTTGACTTCTTTGAGCATCTACTTCATAGGGTTGTTTGTGAGCATTAAGTGAGTAAATACACATTAAATGCTTAGAATTATGCCTGACTTGGGACAGATGCTCTGGGAATGAAAGATACTATTTAAAATTTTGAAAACTTGGAACTTCCCTGGTGGTCTAGTGGTTAAGACTCCATGCTTTCACTGCAGGGTCCCTAGATTTGATCTCTGATCAGGAAAATTAATATCCCACATGCTGAAAGAAATAATTAAGACCTGGTCTATTCCAAGTGCATCCTGGAGCCAAACAACTGCCCAACTGGCCTGAGGAAACCTTAGTAATTCTTTGAGGAGGGACTAAGCTCTAGCAGGCGAGGAAGGCCTTCTGTCTGTGGTGCTCTGGCCATTCAGGGCTAATCTAGAAACACCTGCATTGGCTCTAGGATAGAGACCTTGGCTTTTAGGTCTTTCTATTGCTGACACCAAGCCCTGCAGCTTGGCAAATGCTGTGGCAATGTTGAAGAGTCATGTTGGTCGACTCAGCTCAGTTCAGTCGCTCAGTCATGTCCAACTCTTTCCGACCCCATGGACTACAGCACATAGGCTTCCCTGTCCATCACCAACTCCTGGAGCTTGCTCAAACTCATGTCCATCGAGTTGGTGATACCATCCAAACATCTCATCCTCTGTCATCCCCTTCTCCTTCTGCCTTCAATCTTTACCAGCATCAGGGTCTTTTCTAATGAGTCATTTCTTCATATCAGGTGACCAAAGTATTGGAGATTCAGCTTCAGCATCAGTCCTTCCAATGAATATTCAGGACTGGTTTCCTTTAAGATGGACTGGTTGGATCTCCTTGAAGTCCAACGGACAGAGGAACCTGGAGGGCTACAGTCTACGTATTTGCAAAAGAGTTGCAGATGACTGAGCAATTTGAGCACACACACACAAAATATATTAAGGATGTAATGGTACTATGCTAAATGCTTCACATGTACAATCCATCAATCTTCACAAAAACTCTGTGAGCCTGGTCCTGTTATTCACATTTTACTGATAAGGAAATTGAAACTCAGAGGAAAATTATTTTTCTAATAACACGCTACTATTAGGTGGAAAGGGTTGAAATTTGAATCTAGAGTTTTGGACTCCAGAAGCCATCCCATCACTGTCTTTCCCAATGAGACTACATCCTTACTGAGAGCAGGAGCTCAGTCAGAGATTTTCCCAAGACCTCTCGCCTCTCAAGTGAGTCCGAGATGGCTGACAGCCTGGTCCGCCAGAAACCTTCCAACGCTCCGTTCACCCCCAAGACCTCTTGACTGGACGCTGGTAGGGATCAAGCTGGAGTCAAGTGCTGGGAGGTCCCAGTCTTCACTCCATGGGGTGTTTTTTTTTTTTTTTTTTTTTTTTGCGCCTTTTTAAGGGCTTTGATTGTTTAACATGCAGCACAGATTGTAGGTTGCTGCTGCTGCTAAGTCGCTTCAGTCATGTCCGATTCTGTGTGGCCCCATAGATGGCAGCCCACCAGACTCCTCTGTCCCTGGGATTCTCTAGGCAAGAATACTGGAGTGGGTTGCCATTTCCTTCTCCAATGCAAGCAGGCATGCTAAGTTGCTTCAGTCATGTCCAACTCTGTGTGACCCCATGGACAGCAGCCCACCAGGCTCCTCTGTCCACTGGATTCTCTAGCCAAGGATACTGGAGTGGGTTGCCATTGCCTTCTCCGAATCATTCAGCTACGATCAATGAAATATCTGATGGTAAACTCACCATCCTATTCCCAGGGTCTGTCAAAGGCCTGACAATTAGAAATCCTTTCCTCTCTGTCTGCTTCTGCCAACTTTCTTTGTCTTCTTTCCAGAGTACTCAAAAAAGTCTCCATCAGAAGTTACCTGAAATCTCTTCACTCCCAGCACTCAATGCTAAGACAACTAACAGAACAAATGACACACGATTAATGTTCCCTTCCTCGTATCTCTTCCCTTCCCAACCTATTCCTCAGACCCCTAATCCTCCAGATTTCTGCTTCCCTCAACTTCCCCAACCTCCATGCTCTCAGCCCCCATGCGATCTCCTGGGGTGATGCCCTGACTCACCTCTGTGAACTGGTGCGAAGCCACATGCCACTAGTTCAGGCCCTTGGCCGCCTGCTTCATTTGAACTTGGGATGGGTTGCACAGTGACACTGCGCTAGGGTCCAGACCCACACCTGAGCAGAGCTGAGACTCACAGTACATCGCAGGTCCGGTACTACCACGCCACCCAGATTGTAGGCACCTCTTTTCAATTTAAATGGGAAGATGATTGGTTTCATATTTGAGGCCTGTTACAAGACTGGTGACTTTTATCTAGTCGAGAATAAACACTGTTACGGTTATTGAACCCATCTATCATTAAGGTGTAGCTGAGTCTTCTTGACTGAACAGGTGGCATGTTATGTTGCTAATAATGTGTTAATATGGGGGAAAAACTTTTAGCTACAAAAGAAGGGCAAAGTGGGAATCACTTGTGGATTCTAGGTGCATCTGGCTGCCATTTCATGGTAAGCTTAGAAATCAAAGTAGCATCAGTGTGAACACAGGTTCCTTAGCAATCAGCAGTACTGTAGACATCACTTCAAAATGGCTTTGTATTCCATCAGAATTGCAGCACAGTTGCCATGGTTTATAGTGTACTTTTAAAAAATTGTGGTAAGAGACACATTAACATAAAATTTACCATCTTAACCATGTGAAAGTAGGTAGTTCAGTAGTGTTACATATATTTGCATTATCTAAAGCAATCTCCAGAACTTTTGCATTTTGCAAAGCTGAAACTCGATTCCAATCCTGTAGCCACTTCGCATTCCCCCCCCACCCCCAGCCATTGGCAACCACCATGCTTCTGTCTCCATGAATCTGACCATTCCAATTGCTTCAAATTAGCAGAATCATACAGTCTTTGTCTGCGACTGCCTTAGTTCATTGAGCATAGTGTCCTCAAGCTTCATCCTTGTTGTATCATGTGACAGAATTTCCTTCTTTTTTTTTACTTTGTTTTTTTTAAATTAATTTATTTATTTTAGTTGGAGGCTGAATCATAGGATACTATGCACATACACTGCATGCTGTGTGTCTGTTGGTCCTCTGATGCAAATGTGTCACTTCCACCTCTTGTATATTGTACATAATTCTCTTATGAACATAGATGTATCTCTTTAAGATATTGCTTTCAATTCTTTTGGATATACACCCAGAGGTGGACTTGCTGGATGATAGGGGAATTCTCTGGTTAATTTTTTGAGGAACTGCTATAGCATTTTCCATAGCATTGACACTACTTTATATTCTCACCTTAAGGGTTACATTTTCTCCATATCCTCACCAACACATGTTATTTCATGTTTTTTCATAGTAGCTCTCCTAATGGATATGAGGATATTTATGCATTTTAAACTTCTGTCTTTGCTCTGCAATAATTTCTTAACATATGAAATGTGGCCTACTTTACAGAATTTCATCAAAATACTGAGGGACAATATACTCTGTGTGTGTGTCAGCAGTGGCTCTGGGAGACTTGGTTGGCTTACTCTGGAGGAGAGCCCCAGCAGTTGCTTGTTTTAAGCTTTACATCTAATGCAAAAGTCTCCTTTTCTTTTTTTTTTAAATTACTTATTTATTGGAGTATAGTTGATTTACAATGTTGTGTTAATTTCAGGTGTACAGCAAAGTGATTCATATATATATATATATGTGTATATATATATATATATATTCCATTATGGCTTATCACAGGATATTGAATATACTTCCCTTTGCTGTAAAGTAGGATGTTATTGTTTACACACTTTTTATCTAATAGTTTATATCTTTTAATCCAAAATTCTTAATTTATCCTTTCCCTGTTTCCCCTTTGGTAACCATAAGCTTGTTTTCTAAGTCTATGAGTCTGTTTCTGTTTTGTAAATAAGTTCATTTGTGTCATTTTCTGGATTCCACATATAAGCAATATAATATAATATTTGTCTTTGACTTACTTCACTTAGTATAATAATCTATAGATCCATCCATGTTGCTGTAGGTGGCATTATTTCTTTTTTTTGTGGCTGAGGAATATTCCATTGTATATATAGACTACATCTTTATCCATTCTTCTGTCTATGGACATAGAAGTCTCCTCTTCTCTGATGCTCTCTGTAAACACTGCAAGGGGAGCAGTAACTGGCCCCTGGGCTATGTGGCATCATATTGCTGTTAGTTGTCCACATGACTGTCTCTCTTCTCTAGCTTCTGAGCAGTGTGAGGTAAGGTGGCTATTTTTCTAACACCTACTAGATCTGAGCCCATTGCTCTAATTCACCTCAAGGCCTGCTTAGCTCTGCACTGTTTCGGTGTGTGTCCACACAGTATAGCAGTTATACATGTGGGCTCTGGAGACAGACTGCCTGGGCTTGAATCCCAGCTCTATTATGATTTGCTTTGTGACCTTGGACAAGCTACTACCACTCTCTGGGCCTCAATTTTCTCATATGTTAAATGAGGATAATAGTATCAATCCCATAGCCTTGTTATGAGAAGTACATTAGCCGCCATGTGTAACATGCTTAGAACAATGCCAGAACATCACAGACACTCACATTTGTCAGCTCTTATTGTAGCCGTAAGGAGCCATCACTGTGTTCCATTTCAATCCAGTGGTCTGAGTCCTGGTAGCTGTGGTCTGAGTCCTGGTAGCTGTGTTCTGCCCTGATTCCCTGGGTCTATCCTTAGAAAAGGTGGATTCTTAGATGATAAGGAGGCAGTGGCCTTGTGGAGGGCAGCAAAGGGTAAGGGGACATGAGTTCTCTTGAAACTGGCATTTCTGAGTCTGCTGGTTAGAATCGTCTCTCTGAGCTACTACTCCTGAGTGCTTGCTGAGATTGCTTTTGTGGAGATTGTAAGTGGGCTGGGAACTAAGATGGGACAGGGCCAAGATACTCTCCAGAGAATAAAACAAAAGTTGCAAGATACATGTCTAGATTCCTAGCCTAGTTTTGTTAATTTCCCCATTGCTATTCTTGAGTCCTTAATAAAGTCCTATAAAATCTTATGTAAATGTGCCAGCCATGTCTCTGTTGTGGGCAAAGTCACATGTCCACACTTGAGCCAGAATGATGGATAATAGGACAGGCCCACTGCCACCACCATGCCCACTCTCAGCCTCCAACAAGGCCAATGTATGAGCCACACCAGGAATCGGTGAGAAGGTCAGATGATGAATGGGGCTTTTGGGTTTCAGTTCAGGGTAAGGTATAGCTTGGAGAGTCAACGTTCTCACTTGAAGGGTCTCCCTCTGGTGTGAGGCTTGTCTTAGTCAGCTCAGGCTGCTCTGAGAAAAATATACAATGCATGGGCTTAAACAACCCAATTATATTTTTCCTAGTTCTGGAAGCTGGAAATCCAAGATCAGGGTGCCATGATGGTTGCTTCTGGTGCGAGCCCTCTTCTTGTTTATAGATGGCTGTCTTCTTATTGTATCTTCACAGGGAAAAGACAGAGATTGGTTGTCTCCTCAGTGTCCTTGTAAGGGCACTAATCCAATCCTGAGGGCTCCACCCTCATGACCTAATTGACTCCCAAAGGCCCCACCTCCAATACCATTATGTTGGGGATTAGGGCTTCAGCATATGAATTTGGGAGGGATACAGTCAGCTCATAACAGGGATTGCCAGCCTGGAAGGATGTAAATTTTACATTGTTAAAGAAAGTAGCAATTTCCTTAAAGTAGTCAGAGCCATCAGTACAAGTTTATGGATACAATTTCATTTAGAACTATTGAATCTTATGGTGGCAAGACTGATCTTTAAGACTTGCTGGTCTGCCCCTCATTTTCTAGTCAGAAAAACGAAGGCTCAAAGAAGAGAAGCCTTACTCCTGGGCCCAAAGCCAGAGACAGTAGAGCTGGGAGGAGGACCCAGGCTCTTATGCACTTTCTACTCTACCTAGATCTGTCCCAGGCTCCCCAAAGAAGCCACGGCAGGAAAGTCAATTGACATCATCTTGGCCAGGTATTCCTAGCTGGGGACACTTGCAGTTCAGGGGCTGTGGCTCCCAGAATTTTTGTGAAGACACTATTCCTTCTCATGGACATTTATCTTTGAGTGTAGATTAAATAATAAAGACATTTAAAATGTTTAAAAATCTTGTTTTTTTAATTAAAGTATCCTTATTTATTTTTTTTTTTTTGGCTGATTCTGTTGCCCTGCAGCCATCCTATTTCCCCACATCCAGATTCACTAATTTGAGCAGTGATTTTGGCATTAGGGGAAGAGGCAGAGACAGTCTATATCTGCATGAAACACCTCACATTATACCTGGGACAGCATACTAACAACAGGGAACATTTCTTGAGGCCTTCTGATGTGGCAGGCACATAGGATTTTACCCGGATGAACTCATTTAATTCTCATGACAACTCTCTATGTGGTAGATGAGTCAGGTTTCCGCCTTTTGCAGATGAGGAAACTGAGACACAGAGAACATAAGTAACTTGCCCTAAATTCACACAAGTGCTGACAGTGCATATCATAAATTCTTATTAACATGCAGTATTCATATATGATTATTATGATTATTACTGTTGCTGAAAGTTTTGAAGTAAGATGTTGAATCTGAAGGATTGTTAAGATACTGCATCCAGGCCCTCACTTTCCTGATGGAGAAACAGATCCAGGAAAGGGAATGGGGTGAGGGCATGGAAGTGGGGCTCATGACTCTAAGATGGTACCATGAGCTTTCCCACCCATGACTGCCTCAGATAGAAGGACACAATTCAACCTGCAGCATTTCAAAGTCACTTTACCTACGTCCTCTCTTGCTCATCAAAGGCAGCGTCTGAGGACCGAGGCTGGGTGAAAATGTGCTTTTCAAAACTACTCCACAAGACTGCTGGAATGACTGTGTCAGGAAACTCTTGGAAATGAGGTTGGAAAAGACGTTTTTTTCACTCTTTCATGAGTAAGAGAAACAGTGACCATAACTCAGATCATACCAGGACGATTTAGTAACACATTCGTTTTTTTCCAAAGGCTTTTCATTTTTTAAATCTCTTTAATTTCAGGACCTTTTCCCCACTAGCCCCTGCCCATTGGCTCTGTGCTTTGAATAGAGTCCACTCTGAGGCCTGGAACCCTCAGGGAAGAGCAGCTCCTCTTTGAAAGTGTGGATCATTGCACAGAATGCAAAGCAGTTGAAAATTAAGAAAATTTAGTGGGAGTCTTGGGAGCTTTCTGAACTTTTGAGGATTTATACAACATGAACTTTTACTCTTTTTTCCAGTTCATCCTCAGCTAACAAAAAGAAACCAGTGAGTGAAAGTCTCTCAGTCATGTCTGACTCTTTGCGACACTAAGGACTATACAATCCATGGAATTCTCCAGGCCAGAATACTGGAGTGGGTAGCCTTTCCCTTCTCCAGGGGATCTTCCCAACCCAGGAATCGAACCTAGGTCTCCCGTATTGCAAGCAGATTCTTTACCAGCTGAGCCACAAGAGAAGCCCGTATTCTCTGTAGACAATACCTTTCTGGCAAGCTGACCTCCCTCCCTCAATGCATGCAAACACACTGCATTTTCAGGTTGCAGAAAGTGCTCTCATTTTAGAGATGAGGAAAAAGCAATGTGCTTTGAGGGACAGCATGAAGGTTGGATTCTAAACTCTGGGTCAGCCTCAGACACAAGATACACCTCAGCTCGAGACATACCTCCCTAGGCCAAGGTCACACCAGGATGGGAAGAGCCCTGTGCTTTCTCCAAACAGTCCATAGGAACAAGGCAATGCCGCCCAACTATGAAGGCCTGGGTTCCCATCTCAGATCCATCACTTTCTAGCTGAGTCACTTAACTTCTAGGAGTCCTCGTTTTGTATAAAATAATTTTTACTCTACTAATAAGATGACCACTAATAATAAAAGCCCAGTAGTGAATATTAGTTGAGTGCTTATTCTGAGTTGAGGATTTTTATTTTTCTCAATACTTTTCCTGGGCTTTATCATTGAATCGTCCCTGCAATTCAATGAGCAAGGTAATGTTAAGTTGAATCATACAAAGTTACCATTATTTGACCATTTCTGACCTACAAAATGGCAATTTCATAGAGTTAATCTAATACAGCCCATTTTACAGATGAAAAACTGAGGCATATAAAAGCTAAATAACTTGGACCCCAAACTCAAGAGTTATAAAGGTAGTAAGAAGTGATATCTACCTCTCAAGCTTGTCTGAAGGATTAGGTGAGATGATGCATGTAAATCACCTAGTACAATGCCTAACCAGGGTAATTGCTCAATAAATAATAGCTACTATTATTGATCAATCTCTGCTGAGGCCAGGGCCAGCTACCTAACTTGCAATACCCAGAGAAATTTAAAACTTGAGGCCCCTTGTTCAAAAGTCAGGTTAAGGTGCTATTAAAGTAACAAAAATATAAAACTTATTTCCTTTCTCCCACCATCTCTCTGGACCTATACTGGTGATTTTTATTTATTCTTTAATGTCACATTCACTTGATACTTGTGAGGCAAGTATAGACCCTTGAAGGTGCTGTGAGGGCACACCAATGCCAGCTGCCAGATTCCTTCTCCCATCCAGCTGGCAGATGTCCACACAGGGCCCTGGCTGGGGGCTTGAGGGCAGGAAGTCAAGCTGGGCATTTCTCTTTGCCACCCAGTCACCACCCCACCCCTATGGCATACAGGAGACTTCCACTCCAGGACAGACTTCATCCCTGGCTCAAGGCAGATACAGGCTCACCTCTGCCTACTTGCTGAATATATTGTGATGCTGCCAGCCTGGAGCGGGGACTGTAGCTGCCATGTCCCACCCTAACACTACATAGCGCATGCATGCCTAGTTCTGTCCTTCCCCATGCCTACCCCCAGCCCCAGCTGGGGATAAAAAGGCAGCAGTGGTTTCTGGGAGGGGCATGAAGGAAGAGGCCAGGTGGTGCCCAGGAGGACCAGGGCCCCGGAAGCAGGGAGGTGAGTGAGGGATGGGAGGTGAGGTGAGGCTCCCAGGTTTACTATCCCACCAGACTTCACTTATGAAATGTAAAGTCAGAGATGAACTGATTTAGAATTTCAAGACAGTGGCCAGAGAACATTAAGCCAAGCCCAGAGCCTTTCTCAACTCAGAGGTGTGGGAAGCTGCCCAGGCTGCATGCCCACAAAGCTGACTCCTAATCAGACCCAGGCTGTGAACCAGCTGCTGGAGAGACCACAGCAGAATCCAAGCCCACCCAGAGCATAAGGGGCACCCTTAGGCTGTGAGGAGCACTGTGTGGGCCTCGGGTGGGAAGGGACCCACTGAAGAAGGGGTTCAGAGAGGCATACCCATCAGAGGGAGACCGGGCATGGGGCATTGGCCCTCTTCCTGGCCGAGTCCTAGGCCATGGGTCTGGATTCCAGGCCAAACTCCCCCATCACCTCCACCTGGCTACTCCAGGCTTCTAACATCTCCTCAAGCATAGACCAAAATGATGCTGTGGATTCTGGTGAGATGTAAACTCTTCTTTCTTCTGTCATTCCTGTGACAAATAGTAAAACCCTCTACTTTGTATTTCCAAACCATAGGAAAGAGTGTCACTCCTCTGGGAATGGCTCCCAGGCCCTTCAGCAGGCCTCATTCTAGCTCCCTATTGGAAAGATGGGCAATGCAGAGGCTCACAAAAGAGGCACTGTGGAGTTTCGCTAGTTAAAATAGTTGAAGCAATTTGAAGATCTAGCATGCTACATTAATTCCACATTCCATTATTACTAATAAATGCTCAACCTTCTCACACTGGAATATCCGGAAAGGGACATTTGATTCACGATGAGTCAAGAGTGATTTAAAATGTTGACCCTAGCTCTAAGCATAGCCAGAGTTTTATGTGCATCATATAATGCAATAATTGCTATGGTAACTGCTCATTTATATTAATTAGAGGAGTAAATAGAGTTCCATAATATATATTCCAGACTAATGCCGAGAGCATAAGTAAGATCTCCCCATTGAAAGGTTTAATTGATGCACTTGCCTTGTAGGAAAATTTGCTTTTTTTTTTCCTTCATAGGTATATTTAGCCCATTTAAAGCAATTTTCTTTTATTCTCCATCTCCCTTCTGCCTTGCACTGCCTCTGGGATTCCAAGGCAATTAGCCATTTGTGTGGAGAAAAAGAAGGCTTAATGTGCAGCAATCCTGAGATTTTTTTTGCTCTGTGAGCACTGGAGACATTTCATGAGTAAATAACAGGAACCGATCCTTCTGAAGCCTTGGCCATTGGAGCAAATCTTCTAAGCATGAAGGGTTTAAAAGTTTACACCAAAGTCATCAGGTGATCTTAAGACTGAAATTTGAAAGACGATAGGTGAGGCCTATTTTCTGCTCCAGTTCATTTGATTCTCAAATGTATCAGGAGGAAAATGAGAAACCTGAACTACAATAGGACATCATCTGCCCACATTTCTCAAGAGGATCTCTGTATGGCTGTGATGAGCAGAACCCCCCAGTCTGAATGGTGCAATATAACACAGGTCTGGGTTTTGCTCCTACCATGTGTTCACCAGGGGTCAGCAGACTTCCTATACTGGTCAGAGCCTTTCTGAGACTCAGGACACTGGAGGTCTCACCTCAGCGTGAGATCTCGTCATAACCTCAGTAAGAGGAAGACAATTCAGCAAATTGCACCCAGAAGTGGCAAGTTAACGCACACTCATATCTCATGGGCCAATCAAGTCACATAACCAAACCTAGCTTCAAAGGAGCGCTTCCTTGGTGGCTCAGCTGGTAAAGAATCTGCCAACAATGCAGGAAACCTGGGTTCCATCCCTGGGTTGGGAAGATCCCCTGGAGAAGGAAAAGGCTACTCACAGTATTCTGGCCTGGAGAATTCCATGGACTATATAGTCCATGGGGTCACAAAGAGTCAGGTACGACTGAGCTTCAAAAGAGGGTAGGGAAGTGTTGGGGGTGGATAAAAAGGGATCATACCATATTCAACAAGATTCTAAAAAGATAAAGGTGGTTTTTAAATTTTGCTTTTCTTTCATTTTTGAAGAAACATCTTAATTATTATTATTAAAAACATGTCATAACTCTCAAAATTTATGAAAACACATAGAAAGAAAACAAAAATCATCAGTAATCACATGATAAGCACTTGTAGGCATTTGAAAATCTCTCTTCACCCTCTTTGTCTTGTCTTGTTTTGCTCTGTTTTTTTTTTTTTTTTTTTTCTTTTCCTGAGTCTAAAACAACATGATCTTCACTGAGCATTCTCATGTCTCTGCTTTTTGGTCTTAGTTTTGCTTCTCCTCTGGCCTCTCCATAGGCCTCTCTCGCTCAGATCATGTTGATTTCTTCCTGTTTTCCTCTTGATCTACCTGAAGGGAAAGTCCTCAGTGAAATATCTATAAATAAGCAAAACTTTCGCTGATATTTGCCAATGTTTATGGAATAATTCTGAGATTTTACATCAAAGGCCTCCAACGCTTTCTTATGACTTCCCAAAGCCCCTTCCAGGAAGGAAGTGTGGGAGGCAGAAGCTCTGCATGAGTGTTGGTGGAAATCTCTCTTATTTCTTATACGAAAAAAAAGCATGTTTTTATCTTACCTTTAGTCTTGAATGCTATACCAGTTTATCTTGATGTAAACTCTTGATATAGTGAATGATTTTGCTTACTCCAAGGCTATAAACTTTTTAAAAATATTAACTTCTCATTGACTTTTTAAAAATTAATTTTATTGTAGTATAGTTGCTTTACAATGTTGTATTAGTTTCTGCTATACCACAAAATCAATCAGCCATACATAGACACACATCCCCTCCTTTTTGAACTTTCCTCCCATTCAGGTCACCACAGACCACTGAGTAGAGTTCCCGGTGCTATACAGTAGGTTCTCATTAATTATCTATTTTATACATAGTAGTGTATTTATGTAAATTCCATTCTCCCAGTTCCTCCCACCCCTCTTTCCCACTTTATATCCACACATTTGTTCTCTATGTCTGTGTCTCTATTTTTGCTTTGCAAATAGGATCATCTATACCATTTTTCTAGATTCCATGTATATGTGTTAATATATGATATTTGTTTTTCTCTTTCTGACTTACTCCACTATGTATGACACTCCATAGCCCACCAGGCCCCTCTGGACATGGGATTCTCCAGGCAAGAATACTGGAGTGGGTTGCCTTTTCCTACTCCAAAGTATCCTCCTGACCCAGGGATGAAACCCACTTCTCCTGCAGCTCCTGCATTGGCAGGTGGATTCTTTTTCACTAGCACAACCCACACTTGGTTTATTCAAATCACAATCCAAATACATTATAAATTTATACTAATATTTGCAATTCAAAATCAGGATTGTAGGTTTTATACTTTTTAAAAAATTATATTTCTATTACTGCTGTCTTGTACAGAAAATCTCAATTGCTAATGATGTTGACATAATTCCTTACTTGCTTTATAACCTATTGATAGATTGATAAATGTATAATAGATTCAGAAGAATAACACTATTTTTAAAAAAAAAAATTCATTTATTTTTGGCTCGATTGGGTCTTAGTTGCAGCGTGTGGGCTTCTCTCTAGTTGTGATGTGCAACATTTAAGATCTTACTTCCCTGACCAGGCATTGAACCCATGTTCCCTGCATTGCAAGGTGGATTTTTAACTGCTAGACCACCAAGGAAATCTTCAATGAAACCAATTTGTAAATTACCAATATGATAACTGAAGACACTGCAAGAGGTTTTTTGTTTGTTTGTTTGCTTGTTTTGCTATTCTGGGAGTTTGGGGTTTGGTTGTGTGTTTTTTTTGTTGTTCTTGTTTGGTTTTTTTTTTCTTTTTGGTCCTAGAGTATATCCCACTAGGGATGAACAGTGAAATTTCTGCCACTTGGAACAATTCGATTCTGTGTGCTTCTGCCACCGACTCAATAACACAGTTCATTTGTTCAAGTTCATTTTCAGTTTGTAGGAATAGCTTTTGTTTTCAGTTTCATTTAATTTTGCATTATAATTAAATTTAAATTGTAAATTTTCAAAAAATTTATATCATTGCAAAGTTCAATATGCAATCTGAATATGTAACTCCAAGAGGTATGACTTTTATCTCTTTACTCTCATCCTGTGTCCCCTCTTTCCCTATAAGTGGCCATTTAAAAAACGTTATGGTTATTTTTTGTGAGATATAGTTGATGTACAATGTTAAATAAATTATAGGTATACAATATAGGGATTCACAATTTTTGAAAGTTAAACATCATTTATAGTTATTATAAAATACTGGCTGTGTTGGACAAATACTTCCTTGTAGCTTATGTATTTTATATATTTGTTGTTCTTGTTCAGTCACTCATTCATGCCCGGCTTTTTGAGACCCCATGGACTGCAGCACACCAGGCTTCCCTATCCTTCATTATCTCCTGGAGTTTGCTCAAATTCATGTCCATTGAGTCAGTGATGCCATCCAACTATGTCATCCTGTGTCACCCCCTTTTCCTCCTGCCTTCAATCTTTCCAAGCATCAGGGTCTTTTCCAATGAATCAACTCTTCACATCAGGTGGCCAAAGGATTGGAACTTCAGCTTCAGCGTTAGTCCTTCCAATGAATATTCAGTGTTGATTTCCTTTAGGATTGACTGGTTTGATCTCTTTTGCTGTCCAAGGGACTCTCAAGAGTCTTCTTCAACACCACAGTTCAAAAGCATCAATTCTTTAGCACTCAGCCTTCTTTATGGTCCAACTCTTACATCTGTACATGACTACTGGAAAAACGATAGGTTTGACAATAAGGGCCTTTGTTGGCAAAGTAATGTCTCTGCTTTTTAATATGCTGTCTAGGTTTGTCATAGCTTTTCTTTCAAGGAGCAAGCATCTTTTAATTTCATGGCTGCTGTTACCATCTGCAGTGATTTCGGAGCCCAAGAAAATAAAGTCTGTCACTATTTCCATTTTTTCCCCATGTATTTGCCATGAAGTGATGGGACCAAATGCCATGATCTTAGTTTTCTGAATGTTGAGTTTTAAGCCAACTTTTTCACTCTTCTCTTTCACTTTCATCAAGAGGCTCTTTAGTTCTTCTTCACTTTCTAGCATAAGGGTAGTGTCATCTGCATATCTGAGGTTATTGACATTTCTCCTGGCAATCTTGATTCCAGCTTGTGCTTCATCCAGCCTGGCATTTTGCATGACGTACTCTGCATATAAGTTAAATAAGCAGGGTGACAATATGCGGCCTTGACATACTTCTTTCCCATTTGCAACCAGTCTGTTCTTCCATGTCCAGTTCTAACTGTTGTTTCTTGACCTGCGTACAGATTTCTCAGGAGTCAGGTCAGATGGTGTGGTATTCCCATCTCTTGAAGAATTTTCCACAGTTTGTTGTGATCCACAGAGTTTTGTTTGTTGTGATCCAAGCCAGGCTTCAACAGTACATGAACTGTGAACTTCCAGATGTTCAAGCTGGATTTAGAAAAGGTAGAGGAACCAGAGATCAAATTGCCAACATCTGTTGGATCATTGAAAAAGCAAGAGAGCTCCAGAAAAACATCTACTTCTCCTTTATTGACTATGCCAAAGCCTTTGACTATGTGGATCACAACAAACTATGGAAAAATTCTTGCCCATAGTAGTAGACAAAATGGTCATCTGAATTAAATTCGCCTATTCCAGTCCCTTTTAGTTCAGTGATTACTAAAATGTCAGTGTTCACTCTTGCCATCTCCTGTTTGACTATGTCCAATTTACCCTGATTCCTGGACCTAACATTCCAGGTCCTGATGCAATATTGCTCTTTACAGCATCGGCCTTTACTTTGATCACCTGACAAGTTCAGTGTTGTTTCTGCTTTGACCCAGCCTCTTTATTCTTTCTGCAGCTATTAGTAATTTTCCTCTGCTCTTCCACAGTGGCATATTGGATACCTGCAGATCTAAGGGGGTCATCTTCCAGTATCACTTTTTTTTTTTGCCTTTTTGTACTATTCATGGGGTTCTTGACACAAGAATACTGGAGTGGTTTGCCATTCCCTTCTCCAGCGGACCACATTTTGTCAGAACTCTCCACCATGACCTATCTGTCTTGAATGGCTTTGTAAGGCATGGCTCATAGTTTCATTAAGTTACACAAGGCTGTGATCTATGTGATCATTTCAGTTAGCTTTCTGTGATTGTGGTTTTTGTTCTGGAGGCTGTGGCATCATAGTCCTTGGGTCTTCTATCTGCCCTCTGGTGGGTGAGAATAAGAGGCTTGTGCAAGCTTCCTGATGGGGGGTACTGGCTGTGGGGAGAATGGGTGTTGCTCTGGTGGGCAGGGCCATGCTCAGTAAATTTTATTCCAATTGTTTGCCGACGGGTGGGCCTGTGCTCTCTCCCTGTTGTTTGGCCTAAGATGGCCCAGTCCTGTAGTCTACAGGCTCTATGGTATGGCTATTGGCGTCCTCCAGGAGAACTTATGCCAACCTGTGCCTCCCAGGACTGTTGTTGCCAGTGCTCCTATCCTCACAACAGGCCACTGCCAACCTCCTCTTCTGCAGGAGACCCTCAAACATTCACAGGTAGGTCTGGATCAGTCTCTTGTGAGGTCACTCCTCCTTTCACCTGGGTCTTGGTGTGCACAAAGTTTCATCTTCCAAGAGTGTCTGTTTCCCACAGTCCTGTGGAAATTCTCTAATCAAATCCCGCTGTCCTTCAAAGTCAGATTCCCTGGGGATTCTCAGTCCCTTTTCCAAATCCACAAGTTGGGAAGTCTGATGTGGGAGCCTAGAAGCTTTGCAACAGTGCAAGAATTTCTTTGGTATTATTGTCCTGCAGTTTGTGGGTCTCCCACTTGGTGGGTATGGGATTTGATTTTAACATGATTGTGCTCATCCTGCCGTCTCATTGCGGCTTCTCCTTTGTCCTTGGATGAGGGGTATCTTTTTTTGGTGTGTCTTAAAGTCCTCTTGTCAATGATTGTTAATAGCTAGTTGTGATTTTGATGGTCTTGCAGGAGAATATGAGCACATGTCCTTCTACTCCGCCATCTTGGTAGTCCTCTGATATCTGGGTAACCACAAAAGCAGCAATAAGACTTGCTGGAGATTCCCAGTGTTGGAGTAAAGCCAGGACATTTCCTTTTGGGATGAGTTCTTGTGTTAAAACAGCTAACAATGAATTGTCCTTTCTTATTTTCCAAGGCAATTATGCTATGGCTAGAAATCCCAGAGTTCATACCTGGGGCCCTCTTGACAGCTACTTTCCGACTAAGACTTTAAAGTTCTTAAAGGTTCCCAATTTAATTTCAGATTCTTAATGATCTTCGTGGTCTTTTTCCCTATTACGAGTGTGTATCCCTGTAAATCTGGAAGCTGCTCAGCATGGATGCTGTCAACCACTAAAAATGTCAATATGTTTCAAATAAGTACTGTAGCATCTCATAAAAGTCTTTTCTTTGTGAAAATCCCCCATTAAATCAATACCATCCATTATTAGTGTCTATCTGCTGTATTTCACAGACAAATGGTGACTATGAAGGGCCAGGAAATCATGTAGTCAATCAAAGCTTTGCCTACGAAAATCAGGGAATGCAAATCAACCTCAGTACCTCTCTCCATCTGTTTCTTTGGCCCCAGAGTTAACCGCTCATTGCTCTAGATCCTCTGTTTCTGAAATGGTTCATGAACTTTGGGGGAATTTTGTGGAGAACTGAGACTCTGCTGTCTGAACGTAGAAGAGCAAAGTCAGTTTCGCACTGTACAGCTAGAGATGCAAACAAGCTAAAAGACAGACCTACCACTCCTGTTAATCCTTCCCTGAGCTGTGACATCCAGGGATTTGGTATCTTCACCTACCTCAGTCCTGTTGTGTCTCAAGCTGCAGCAGCCTTAATGAGGTCGCTTAGTTATCGCGATGCTAGAAGACACATTTGGAGAACTATAACACTGTATTATGCCCATTGTAAAGGCAAGCTCATGTAAACTTGGGCTGTACATTTTGGATAACTCTTGATTCTCTAACAAACAAACCTCCCCAGTCTCAACAGTTTAACACAATCAATGTTTCTCATTCCAGTAAGAGTGCACCATGCACATTGCTGACTGGCAGCTTTTCCTCCACTTGTGCTCAGTAGCTTCTGACTCTTTGCAACCCTATGGACTGTAGCCCTACCAGGCTCCTCTGTCCATGGGATTTCCCATGGAAGAATACTGGAGTGGGTTGCCATGCCCTCCTTCAGGGGATCTTCCTGACCCAAGGATCGAACCTGCATCTCTTATGTCTCCTGCATTGGCAGGTGGGTTCTTTACCACTAGTTGTTCTTTACCAGTGGGTTCTGGGAACCCACAACCTTTCTATTTTGTGGCTATGCTACAGCTAAGACCTCAGACAACTCTCCTTCCAGCTGACAGAAGTGGAAATAAAAGCTTCACAAGTCATACCTGCTCTTTACCTAGCTTGGTCTGAAAACAGCTAACTCCCATTCCATTCATTCCATTGATGGGAACTGGCCTTCTAACCCCACCTAGATGTAAGGAGAGCTTTAAATCCAGTCTTGTGTTGTAATCCCTCCCTCAGACATGAATGAGCATGTCATCTGTGCCAGCTCCCATCCCTCAGGAGATCATCTAACTAGGAGCACTTTCTGACATTTTCTAAGATCCCCTTCCTGTGCCCAGGACTAGTCAGGGCCAGCAGCGCCCCTAAGCATGGTAGCCCAGGCCTGGGATAGGTCCTTGGTGGTTCTGATCACTACAAACGCCTTCCTTGAAATGTCTTAGTCCCCTTCCAGGGACCAGTCAAATGGGCAGTGCCATCTGAAGAGGGCACCATGATTCTGGATGGAGATCCAGGCCGGTCCCAGTCCTCATTTCTTATTTCTGTGCACCCTTCAACGATTTCACTATGGTACCCTCACTGTGGATTGTGCGGGCAACCAGATGCCCCAAGAAGCTCCTGGACTCATATCTATGGGTCGTGTTGTGTGGCATTTCTTTCATGGCATTGTGCAAGATTAGGTTGTGTTAATTGCATGACATGCTGGCTTGATGTGACTCTCATTTGTGACTGACACAAGATGAGTCCAGGGCTCTGGGCTCCTGTCCATTCACCACCAACCGTTGGGCTTGAGTTGAATGTGTGAGTCTGTTTATGGGCCCTTGCTCATCTCCAGTCTACAGCAGCTGGGCAGGAGGTAGTGGCAGGAGTGTTGATGTGACCTCCTATCACCAGGATACCATCCCTTCTGTGGGTCTGTGACGTTTGGGAAGAACTCATATGGAGGTGACTGTTGCCTCATTTCTCCATGGGCCCTTCTGATAAATGTTCTCTTTTGCTTTCAATCATGTGATGATGTCTTGTTCATTCCTTACATAAATGGGACCACTCTTCTTGCTCTAAAGATGGAATCCTCAGCTGTCCTCTCTTCTGGTGGCAGTATGTGGAATGCAGGATATAGTCAACACGGAGAAAGTTCCCATTCTAGGAATGCAGTGATTACATTCTGGGGAGCTCAGGAGAGGGCATAGTTGGAAGATGTGCTATTCTCCATTTATACTACAAAATTCAAAGAACAAATTGACCAGAAAATGACTTATCATTCACACTTTCCTGCATAGTCTGGGGAAGGCTTGTGTTTGTGGTCATCATCCACGAATCATAGACATCATGTCTGAGAGTCAGTTCAGAGCTGGTGTCCACAGGTGGCCCAATGGATCGTGGCAGCATCACCATGAATGGTGTAGCAAGCATTGAGCTGATGACATCAGAGACCTGCAGAACCATGGCATATGAGTAACAACAGCAATACTTCCTTTTCTTCTCAGTGGCAGATGTTGAATTATCCATGCACCATGCCCTGGACAATAAGGAACATGAGGAAGTGGTTCCTGGACATGAACAGGAAGACATGAAGCCTGAACCTTACATGGACCCCACATGTAGTGACAGGACAACAAACACACAGGGAACTCCCTCCTCTCTCCCCATTGTCCTAAATCTTAAGCACCAATTCTCTATAATTTGAACAGTGATTCAAAGGCCCATGAAGTTTTTCGTACATGTTTTTCATCAAACTGTTTGTGTGGAGAGGAGGCCAGCATTGGCCAGGCTGGGGAGAAGGTCTCCCACATCAGATGTGACCCCTATATTCCCCAACACCCACATTGGCTGCACCGGCTTACATGAAGCTCAGAACAGGGGGAAACCTCCCAGCAGGTCGCCATGTCTTCTGCCCATGGCTCCTACTTCTTGTGTGACCTCTGTGATCTCCCTTTGAGACATAGAATTTGTTCTCATGGTGCCTGTCCTGTCTGAGGCTCTCTGGAGAGAGGCTCCTTGTGGATCCTTCCAACCCACTCTTCAGGCTCAGCCTTCTCTGCCTGAGGGGCCTCCCTTGCCTTCTCCTCTGTCACTCAGACCTCATTAGGCCAGCATCATCAGTAAGTGCACATGAAAGAAATGACCTTGGCAAGAAAAAGAGTGGAGTTTTCATTTTCCCAACCAAGTTCCCATTTAGTGAACGCTTTTAGGACTACTGCTAGCCCTTGAGCGTGAATCAAGCCAGTGGCCCTAAAATGTACTAGGAGTGTTTATATTCTTCACTGTGCACTTTCAGTTAGTGAAAAAAAAGGAGTTTCACTTAAGAATGTCCTTGATAAAGTACAAAAACAATGACTAATCTTATGAAAGCTCAAATCTTGAGTCTGTGTCTGGCAGGAACTCTGTGTAAAGGCATCGTTATGTGGCGTGGTACCATGGTTAACTCAAAGTAAAGTACTTGTGCAATTGAGCTGTGAGCTAAACAGTCTGGCTTTCATTTTTTCATAGAATTCTATTTTTTTTCCTGACAGAATGAGGGACAGACCATGGTTATATAGAGTTAGGCATTTAGTAGATATCTTCCTGGAAATGAACAAAGCGAGCCTGTCACTTTAAGGAAAACAACTGGTACTCACCTTTTTCCAATGATAATATCTGAGCTTTCCAGCAAAAATCAGAAGCTTGGAAAACTTGGATTCACCACTGTGAGCTTGATGGTTTCCCAGGACTTAGACTCTCCCTATCAGATTGGTAGTGCTATTAACAAAAGTGACGTGTAGGTATTGCATGGCGGAAGGGGTCACCATTTGGAAGATGGGCATAAATTGGGGCACCAGTGTTTTCCAAGTGCCCCGTGCACAACATTACAACATCATGATGGCTCAAAGGCCCATTCAAAGTGAAAGAGAGACCAGTGGGTTTTAACATGGCATAGTGTAATTTTTTTTCATCACTGTGGTTTCAGATCTTAATTGTTACTAACTTTTCCAAAACTCTTCCTGTTGTTGACATTTTCATGTTGTAGCAGAGAAGAATAGCCATGATTATCTGAAGGTCTATTTAAATAGCTCTTATTTTTCCAAATGCATATCTGTGTGTATTTTCCTCTTAGACTTCAACTAAAACAACATATTGTAACAGATTCAGCGCAGAAGCAGCATATTAAAAGTTTGCAAGACTGTAAAATAATATAACTCTTCTCTTGTCACCAAGTTGTTTTTATTTTGGAAAATAGAGTTATTCTTCTTTAAAAAGGATGTTATTTATGTTACCAGGTACGGGGTTTCTTTTATTTTATTTTATTTTATTTTTTTTTTATTTTATTTATTTATTTATTTATTTATTTATTTATAAATTTATTTATTTTAGTTGGGGGCTAATTACTTTACAATATTGTAATAGTTTTTGCCATACATTGACATGAATCAGCCATGGGTTTACATGTGTTCCCCTTCCCGGACCCCCCACCCACCTCCCTCCCCATCCCATCCTTCTGGATCATCCCATTGCCCCGGCCCTGAGCCCTTGTCACATGCATCGAACATGGAATGGTGCTCTGTTTCACATATGACAATACACATGTCTCAGTGCCATTCTCCCAGAACGTCCCACCCTCACCTTCTCCCTCAGAGTCCATAAAATTGTTCCATGCATCTGTGTCTCTTATTCTGTCTCGCTTATAAATGAATTAACACATTAATATTTTTTAATCTCAGTTTTAATATTTCTAATATGATAGATGATGCTGGACATAACACACATAATGCACATTAAAAATACAAACTCTTTGGGGGTCCTCAATAATTCTGAAGAATATGAAAAGGTCTCATGACAGGAAAAAGCTTGAGCTCTACTGTTGGAGAGGAAGGAGTGAGCCGTTAAAACAGATCACTTAGCACAGGTAGTGTGGGAACCTCTTGTCTGCCTCTGCTTGAGGAGGGCAGCCTGTTGCATTCATTTCTGTATCCTCCACATCTGGCATGGCACCTGGCACATAGAGGGCATCCTGTGACTGTTGAGATCATGGAGAAATAAGTGGAGAAAACACTGGACAGCTTTAGAGAAGATGGGGGCTGAGAAGTCTGGCGGATCATGAAGTCAGACCTGGATGGGACTCACCAATGAGCGTGTACCTGAAGCCCCAGTCCAGCTCCTTGACACGTGCTGCTTATGCCCTTGGCTTCTCTCAGGCTGATCCACTGGCCAGGTTGAGTCATAGATCCCCTGGGAAGGACTGTTACAGAACGATGAAACCTCATCTGATGTGCTTTGCTTGGCTCTGTAGCAATGACACAATTCAAAGGGAAATGGGTGTCATCCGGCTGCTGCCACCATACTAACCAGGTTCACGCAGCATCTGTGTGGACACATGCCTCTGAGTGGAACCCACTCGGCAACAGACAGGGCTTGACATTTAATTGCTTCTGGCCTGAATTTACCTGTATCACGTATGCTCTGTAATGACCACTGTCATGTGCAACAGGTCAAATACATTGATCAAGTTCCCACATAGACAAGCTAAGGACCCCAGCCATTCCTGCCACATAGGTGTAGAAAGGCCACCACCCTGAAAAAGGTCTTTCATGGTTTGGCTGGGCCAGAGCCTAGCACCCCAGATGATAGGAATTTTCTAATTAGACACAAATGTCTCAATATATTTTAAAATATTAATGCAGAGCCATAAAAGCTTTGGTGCATTTGGAATTCAGGCAGTTGTATGATGGGGCAGCAGCTGAAGTCTGCCCAACACCCATAGGAACTGGATCATTGAGAAATATGCCCCCAGCTTTCTAGGCCAGAGAGCTGCTGCCAGGTCTGTCCTGTTCCTGCACATTCTTCCAACTGACTGCTTCCAAATTAGCCTTTTTAATATCCTTCCCACCATGAACTTCCTGCCTTATAATCTTAACATCTTCCCTTTGAGGGAGACCTTCAGTTTTTCCACCTCTCACCTTGGACTCACTGGGTGCTAATAAGCTCCCAGAAATTCTCATGGGGATTGGTTTTCTGCCTGGCCCCTCTGTGGTCCCGAAACCCCTCTCTTGGCATGAGCTGGTCCTTTATTGGCCATTGTCTTATTTGTTTGTGGAAGGACCTTGATGGCTTTTGCATGCCCCTCTGTAGTAAACCAGGCCGGAGTGGAAAGGACCAGAGACTTGGGTGTGCTGGTTTTGGCTGTTGGGACTTGTTGGGGAGGGGTAGAGCAACCCTGAGCTTCCCACGCCTCACAAAGAACTTCCTCCCAGGGAGATTTGGGACCCTGCAAAGCCAGCGGCTTATGATATCATTTGGTATTTAACCGGGACATGATAGCCTGTTGGTGGATGATCTTTTGGAGAAGTTTAGCTTTCTCTTTCAAAAAATAGGGTAAGTGGTGTGGCTCTGAGAAAGGAGGTATTAACTAGACAGAGGAAACAGTAGGAGATTTTCAGGTAACAGTCTCTTTCAGAGCATCGAATTGGGGCAAGGCCTTGTGCTAACTGCCAGGAAGAAGGAGATAGGGGACATAAAAGTGCTGCATTTGCCAGGCAGAGATGGAGGGCTGGGCATTTTGGGTCAGGAGAATAGTGTGGTCAAAGAAGGTATTTTCTTTGGCAGGTGGAAAGTGGTTGGGTATGGCTGGAGTGAGCTGTGTATCTGGGGGGCAGCTGGGGGAGGTGGGTGATGAGAGCTGAGATCAATGGGAGACTCAGCTGGAATATTTTGTTCTGAGCTGTGTGGACACACACGTACCGTCTTACTTTCTGGCACCGTGGCTGGACCATCGGTGCTCCCGTCCAGCACACAGCCCCCACTTTTCCAGTCTATCCCCTCTCTTATCATCCTCAATGCCTGCTTTAGCAGCGCTGACAGCAGCATTAGAGAAGTCAGCTGAGATTGTCCTCTGCCTGTCTTTGTCACCTGAACTGAAGCTCCATGACCTTCACTTTGTCATTTTGTTTTGGTTGTTTAACAATGTTGTGTTAGTTTTAGGTGCACAGCAAAGCGATTCAGACATATATATATATATGTGTATATATATATATATATATATATATATATATATATATATACACACATGCATCTGCTCTTTTTCAAATTATTTTCCCATTTAGGTTGTTACAGATATTGAGCAGCATTCCTGTGCTGTACTAGGACCTTGCTGGTTGTCTAAATACACCAGTGTGTACATGTCAATTGCAAACTCCCAATTTATCCCTGCCCCCACTTATCCCCTGGTAGCCCTGTTTGTTTTCTACATCCATGACTCTACTTCTGTTTTATATATAAGCTCATTTGTACTCTTTTAAAAATTTTCTACATATAAACAATGTCATGGGATATTTGTCTTTCTGGGTCTTGAGTTACTTCACTCAGTATGGCAATCCCTAGGTCTATCCATGTTGCTACAAATGGCATTATTTTGTTCATTTTCATGAATGAGTTGTATTCCATTGTATATATGTACCACATCTTCTTTATCCATTCATCTCTCAGTGAACACTTAGGTGGCTTCCATGTCTTGGCTATTGTGAATAGTGCTGCTATGAACATCGGGGTGCATGTGTGTTTTGGATTAGAGTTTTGTCTAGATATATGCCCAAGAGTGGGATTGCTGGGTCTTATGGTAGTTCTATTTTTAGTTTTTTAAGGAATGTTCACACTGTTCTTCACAGTCACCATTCATTTTGTCTTTTTGTTTGCAGTGATGTATTCTCAACATCTAGATAACTCAAAGTGCTAAGAAAGCACTCAACCCATGGTTTCTGAATGAAGCTAATAACTGTTTAACAAAAGCCATTGTCAAACTCCTTTAAGAATTTGAGGGTTAACCATAAATCATCGCTTTCCCCTGGTAGCTCAGCCGGTAAAGAATCTACCTGCAATGCAGGAGACTCTGGTTTGATTCCTGGGTTGGGAAGATCCTCTGGAGAAAGGATACGCTACCCACTCCAGTATTTTGGGGCTTCCCTGGTGACTCAGACAGTAAAGAATTCACCTGCAATGTGGGAGACCTGGCTTTAGTCTCTGAGTTGGGAAGATCTCCTGGAGGAGGGCATGGCAACCCACTCCAGTATTCTTGCCTGCAGAATCCCCATGGACAGAGAAGCCTGGTGGGCTACAGTCCATGGGGTTACAAAGAGTTGGCCATGACTGAGTGACTAAGCACATCCCTTTTCCAGGGAATTTGAAGAGCCTTTAATATGCTAACATCCAAGTGAGAGATGATGGTGGCTTGAACCAGAGTAGACGTGGAGACAGGAAGTGGTATTGGAGGTAGAGTTCATAGGACTTACTGATGAATTAGACATCAATGTTTATGGAAAGGGGAAAATGCAAGATAACGTGTGTGTGCACGTGTGCACGTGTGTGTGTCTGTGCATCTGTAAGTTCCTGAGTTGATTGCTGGTCTATTCACTGAAGCTCTAAAGGAGCTGGTAATTGGTTGGACAAAATGGGGGGAAAACAGCTGGAGAGCAAGGCAAGGGCCAGATTCTCCAGGCTTTGTCAAGTCATGCTGAGGCTTCTGGACTTTATCTTGGGCTGATGGGGAGTCTGTGAAGGAATGGAAGTGGGGAATGGTATAATCAGATTTGCATGTTAAAAAAATGCCTCTGTTGTAGTTCTGCAAATCACAGCCTCTGCATTGTGCCACGACCACTCTATTGGGAGAGAAAATGTAACTGTGATACAGTGCTGGCGTGAGCCTTGACCGTTGGGGAGTTTGGGTATCGAACTCATGAGGGGTCCAGTCATTCAGGGGGACTGGGGTTCAGTTGTACTAGTGGCTTGGTGGAGGGGTGAGGCTGGCCAGATGTGCACACATCTTCCAGCTGCAGACATCAGAGCTGGGTGAGCACTTAGGATGCATCCGTTCCAACCCCCTTCATCTGTTGACAGGGAAACTGAAGTTCAGGAACCATGCATAGTTGGACCATACAACTTCACAAGGGGAGGAGGGCAGCCCGGCAAGGAGGAAGATGGGGAAGGTCACCCAGAGTGTCTGGAGATCTGCTTTAGACCTTTTGCTGCTCCAAACTCCCTGGGCCTCAGTTTCCCTATCTGAGCAATGAGAGGCTTGGGCTGGAATTCAAATGCAGCATGTGGTCCTTGGTTCCTCATCCAGGTTCACCTTCCCCAGTCCCCACTTGTCACCCTGTCCACGATGATGGGTAAGGGTGAGGTTTCCAGGACAGCAGGTTCAGACCGTCTCCTTCAGGATCCCATGGGCCACCAGGAGCATCCAAGAAAAGCAGCCAGACCCGAGCCCTGGGAATGCAATGAGTTGGAAAAAATGAGTCCTACCTGCTCTAAAATTTACACCTGAGCAAAAAGAAAATTTTATCCAAACAGCAAAGTTGCTAGGCTGCAAGTTTAATAAGCTATTAAACAACACCATCTGAAACCTGAAATCAAAGCAAAAACACTGTAAAATAAATCAAGAGAGATAAGAAAAGATTTCACATTGTTAAAAGTTTATGCTATTTCTGACTTCCCAAAATGTTACCATTAACCTGGGAGTTAATCAGAGTTTTTCATTTACCCATTGTTCAGAGCCATAATGATCACTTTAACAGGGTAAATAAAAAGATCTAAAGAAGCAATAAACGTGAGTGTCACAAGTGGCAATCATCTACCTTGCCACGCTCCTGCAGTACAAAGCATTGCACAGCTGGAAACAAATGGTTCCTCAGAACACTGTAAATAACCTCCAAGCCCACTCCTAATTAAAGTGAAGCCCCACTTTCTCATGGGCATTGAATCTATGAACCAATTAAGGAAATATCATTTCTTTCTGAAAGGGCTGTTTGCCTCCCTCCCTTCCTCCCTCCCTCTCTCTCTCTGCACCCCCTCTCCCTCTTTATCTCCTCTCTCACTTTCTCTTTCTCTCTCTAAAGACTTTCCACCAAAGAGCTGGCCCCCTGATGTTCCCATACTGCAGTAATGAGACATCCCTGCTTTAAGCAAATTTTGCACCTGTAACCTGCAGAAATATAGCCGTAGCATTTGAAAAATTACCTCCATGCTGCACAGTGCCATGAAAATTTATCTTTGAGATGATTTTATTGCATGGTTACCCTAGGCAATTAAATCAATAAATCTTAACTGTCAGGAAGGTTGGCCCCATGCCAGAAATAAATGAAATGCGCGAAATCAGTAAATAAAAGGTTCCTGACAACTCACTCCAGAAATTATTTAGCAGTTGGGGTGGTGATGGGGGTGGTGGTTTCTGTCTCACTCCCCAGCCTTTATTGACATGCTTTCTGAGAAATGATTATGCTAACAAACAACAATGGCTCCACTACAAAGAAGTCAGAGTTTGCCAGGCCATAAATTATAGGCCCTGAAAGGTGGGAAGGAAATACAGCCACATGGGCAGAGGTGGTGGGCCAGGCCCCCGGTGGGTTGGGGACAGGTCCAGGGAGCAGCTGGCTTCCTGATGCCCTAGGGAGGCCCTAGCCCTGTCTTTCCGCCTCGGCTGCTACAGCCTCATCCCACTGGCCTTTGCCCTGATGGGAGGTGCCCTTTCTGCAGGGGCTCAACTTGCTTGGCCTGACTTGTCACCCTATACCACCTGTGGTCTGCTAGCAATCTGTCAATCTAAGCAGGTTTTACCCTTGTAGGTAAGGTTTGTCTGCTGGTCCCAGAACCAATCCCAAACCCAATCCCACATGTGAGTGTAGTGGTGGTGCAGGGGGTAGGATGGCTCTGTTAATGAACATACACTTAGGAGTGATTTCTCCTGTGCTATATACCCTTTAAATGGGTTCAATACTGGGAGACATCTTTTTGACCACCCCCTCTCTTTTCCAGATGAGGAAACTGAGACTTGGAAAGGTTAAGTGATGTGTTCAAGATGACTTGGCAAGCAGCAGAAGGGTGATTCAGATCCATCTCAACCCCGTGGCTCTGAATCAGGACACCTCTGCTGTGCATAAGAGCAGGTCTCATGCACCCAAGTTGCTGAGAATGGAAGCCAATGTCTGGACACTCCTATTCTTGCCTCAGCTTCCAGGCATTTTTCTCATCTCAATTTCCCTCCCCTGGTAATAGATGCATTCAATGAAAGGTCCTTCAGGGGTGCCCTCACAGAGGACGCAAGTGCTAAATGGCACTGTTGTGTGGGCTGTGAAGCTGATGGGCATGTTTGAGGGCCATCTAAGAGCCTGAGCAGAGCCCGTGGCAAGTCCTACCACAGTCCTACCCAGTCCTCTGTCCCACAGTTGACCACCAGTTCCCACAGTGGGCTAGGGAGGCAGAGGCTGGGCCTTGGGGAGCATTCTTGAGGAAGAGAATGGACTCAGGAGGATTGTGTTGAGCTGGGAATGAGGTGGGCACTTCCCTAAGGTATGAGGGCTAAGCCCGTGGAACAGAAAGCCCACAGGACCCACAGGGGAGACAGCATTGCAAGGACACAGCTCCGGAGGGGATGCAGAGTCCAAGGGAAAGGGACAGAAGTGTGCAGGAACTTGAGACGGAGGCTCAGAGGAATAGGGCTTGGCCCCTTGGTGAGTCTATCTGGGGAGCACAGCTCAGCTCTTCTGGGAGGGCCTGGGAAGCAAGGGCCGGGAAGGCAAGTTGCCCCTAACAAGTTCCCAGGCCAAGAAACCTCCAATTATCATAGGGCAGCTGCAGCTGTAGTCAAAAGGAAAGACCCCTTGGGCTGCATGCCTCCCATGGAGACACCAAGGACCCTCCGGGAGTTGTGAGGTGCTAGAAGCCAGTCCACCACATCATCATTCTGCAGACCGTGGAAGGGAAGGTGGCATCTGATGTGGATATTTTCCCCCTGCTTTCAGGCTGGTTCTCCTCTTTGAGCTTCAGCTAATGTGAATCTCTTTTTATAATTCTTGCTGGCAAGTTCCCAGGGCAGATCATTCCCCATCAGCACATCATGAGAACCAAGGTGGTTATTTTCAAATTAATGGTTTGAAGCAAAACAGGAGCATTGTTTTTGAACTGGAGGCTGAGAGATGGCAAAGGTACAGTGTCTAATAACCAAGTACAGACTCTGCAATGACAGCCACAGGATTTCAAAATAATAATAATTTGCATTTGATAGCACTTTTCTTCCGACTAATGAGCTTAACACAATTAATTCATTAATTTGTTATGCTCCCCTAAGTAGCACAGAAGTAAGGCTTGCTTGAATAGTTTTCTGCTTGGAGAAACTAAGGCAGAGAGAAAAGGCCTACATGGATGGCAGGGTCCAAGTTCCAGAAGCTCCAGGTCCACTGCTCCAGAGGTCGTGGGGAGGGCGAAGAGCTCACTGAGCAGGAGGTGGTCTTCTGGGGCCGAAGAGACTCATGGTAGGTGGGAGGCTAAGATGGCCCCCCCAGATCCCCACCTGCAGTGTACATGCCCTGTGTAAGCTCCCTTGAGTACTCAAATGAGTGGTAAGTCATTTCAGTTGTGTGATCCCATGGACTGTAGCCCACCAGGCTCCTCTCCCCATGGGATTCTCCAGGCAAGAATGATCGAACCCACGTCTCTTATGTCTCCTGCATTGGCAGTTTTTTTTTTTTTTTTTTTTTTTTTTTTTTTTTTACCACTATTGCCACTCTTGAGGGTAGGCCCAAATCAAAAATCAGATTCTCTGGGTGTGGACCCTAGGAACTGGTAAGCCATCCAGCCCAGTCGACGTTGAGGTGCCTCTGCTCAGAGGGCTGGAGATGAGCTAGGCCCTAAGTCCAGAGCCTGCACAGAGGCCCCCTACCCCGCAGGCTGGAGAGTGGTGGCTGGGGAGGCAGCCAGTAGGGTGGGAGCTGGGCCTGAATGATCAGGGGTGCCAGGATTGTCTGGGCCACCCCTGAGGGGAGCTGGCTCTTTCCCAGTGAGAGCTCTGCTTCAGGATGTGTTTGGTGACTGGCACAGGACTCAGTTCAGTGAGTCGAAGCCAGGACTGGGCCAGTTTAGAGGGTGTCTGGGGTGCTTGGAGGCTGTCAGGAGGGGACCCCACGTGAAGTCTACCACCACTCCCTGTCACTTGACCCTTCAGGACTCTTTCTGCCACCTGGAGTTAGTGAGTTCAAGGGATTGGTGGGGGGGCAGGTGGGGATGAGGGCTTGTGGGGCGGGGGGCTGTGAGTGAGGAAAAAGACACGGCCACAAGGTAGCACAGCAGGCTTCACCTCGGGAACATTCTGGGGCCGAGGTGTCCCTCACAGGATGAGACCTTCCAGAGGCTTCCACTCAGGAGTGGAAGAAAACAAGGGAATTCCCAGGAGGCAGTCAGAGTGTGGGCGGAAGCATCTCACTGCTGTGCTCAGTGCCTTGGGGTCTTTACAGCCCCAGGGTTTTCCTTATCTAGGGCAATCAGATGTTGGGCAGTTTCTGGGTTCTGTAAAGCATGCTCTCCAAGGGAGAAAATGTGCTTCTCTGGGCTCTGCCTGAAACGAATGGATGTGTAAAATGTTTGAGCTTTTCACCAGCGGGCTTTTGAGCTAACCAGTTTCAGCCAACAGAACCTGGATGAGGGACGCTCCCCTCCTGATCCCTGGATTACGCTGTGTCCTCAAACTCAGGAATTCTGAGAGAATCTCAGTTCACCACCATCAGCCTCTGCCCAGGTCCAGCTCTGCCCAGGATAATGTTTCCAGAGAGGTGCAGATGCCCCTTCTCGGGGCTAACCTCACATCTCTGGGCCGCTGCAGGGTCTGTCTAATTTGGGAAATGAGAATATGTTCAAGTGAACTGTGGTCAGAACTACCCGGGCAATTCCTAAAGAGTTACAAAAGCAGGAGACATACTCCCTTCCCTGGAGAAGAGGACTCTGAGCTTGGGTTCCTACCAGATGTTTTCTCTAGGGCACGACAAGCACCATCACCTCCTGTTCCCTCTTAACTCTCAAAATCTTCTACCCCCACCCCAAGGAAGTGGGTAGAATGAAGGGTGGAGAGTCACCACTAGAAAGACAGGGCTTGAAGGTCATTTCCTGCCTTCTACTTGCCTCCTGGTCCTATGAGTCTCAGTCCAGGTAGGCCCCCAGTTCACGATCCACACAGAACCCATCCCAGGTACCAAGGGCCTGGAGAACACAGGTCACTTTCCAAGGTCCATACCTGAAACTTATGGGCAAAATCCCCCTTCAGAAATTACCTAGATCCTACTTGTATCATGGCTAAAGATTTTAGATTTTATTTCCTTTACTAAAAAAAGGGGGACAGGGGATAAAATCGCCCACTAAGCCTGAAAGGTGTTTCCTGGAGAAACTCACAAATCTCAACATATTCTCGGACCAGAGCAAGAGTCTCAGTGCTTCCTGCCTCCTCCCACTCTGCCTGTGTGGAACATTCTGCCACATCTACCTAGTTGTGGCACAGCCCCTGCCAGCGAGGCAACCAGGTGGTTGCCCCATTAACACCCTCAGGGGTGAAGTTTGCTGACCTTGATAATTGCAGCATGTTGGGGGAGATTCTTTGGGGCAACACAGTCCTCAGAGTTGCCAGGAGGGTATGTAGGATGAGAAACACCTATATTGATGACAGCCTGCTCATCTCTGGAAAGTGGGGAGAAGGTTGATATTATCAACTCAATTTTGTAGAGGAAGGAAGTGGGGCATAGATAGGTTAAGAGTTTCCTTTTTGTCAGGCAGCAAGAGCCTGACCTAAAATCCTCTTTCAAAACCCAGGACACTTGCTCCCCAGGGATGTTTTGTCTCCCTTCTGTGCATACGGGTCACAAGGAGTTAAGCCACACCAGGTCTGCTTTCTAAAAGGACTGATTTAAAGCTCAGACAGCCAAAGACCTAATCATGACCCCAACCAGAGCGTCCAGCTGGCTGACAAGATGGTGGTATCTCTTCTATTTGCTACTTCCAAGCATAAGGAGTCCCATCTCACCACATCTCTCCTGAGTTGCTGTCTTCAGCCAGGTCCTGATCTCAGTCTTCATGGAAGGAGGCATTTCTGGGAAATGGCCCCAGGCCTTTCCTTTAGAGTCCTCTGGAAGGACAGTGAGAAGCAGTAGATGGTAATGGTTAAGATCAAGGGCTTTGGGGCCACACTGTCTAAATTCTGACTGTGTGACTTAATCTTGTGCCTCTGCCTTATCATCTATGGAACAGGAATATAATAGTGTTGATACTTATCTCATAGGGTCATTAGAGGATTACATAAATTAATATATAAGAAAGTGCTAGAACAGGGCCTAGCACACAGTAACCACCATATAAACTGATCAGTTAGCATAATCCCAGTACTCCAATTTTGAAAAATATCCCTCTGCCTTTTTCCTCCTGGGTCTTCTCTGCACACAGGCTCATATTTACCTAGGCATGATTATAATTTATGACTTTGGTTTTTTCGAGTGAAGGCGAAAACAACTTCGTTGCTCAAGAACAAATTTATACTCTGTTTAGCTCTATTTACTCACATTAAATATTTCTTCATTATCTCCTAAGAAAAATGCTCATATTTACCGACATTGTGGACTTCAAATTATGGAAAGGATTCGGAATTCTTGGTGATAGTGTTACAAGCTTCAGTTTTAGCCACAGTTAGCTACAGTAGTGTTCTTACCTGGATTATTTCAGCAGGGTCAGAATATCCGGCCACACCTAGTGCATTTCACTGGCTCACAGGAAGTTCAACTCAGCTGATTGTTAATTTCATGTTCACGTACAAGTGCTTTGTGCTGCGTAGTGTCTTAGCATTGCAATCGCTCATTTTGCATGCCCAGGGAAGAGATTCTTTATAAATGAAAATTCTAGGTAGCTGAAACTTCCTTGGCACTGCTTGGAAAATGTTAAACATTTTGAAGGTAATAGTTCTAAATATTTGGCTCTTCTGCCTTAGTAAAAAGGATATACTTAAAATAATTGAACCTTTTCCTGGTGACTTGACATCATTATTGTGACCTAAAATGATTGCTTATGCTGCCCTCCCAGGCCAGTGACTGCACGCCTCCACCAGAAATGGCCATAGTCATTGGCTGTGCTTTTAAGTTTTTAGGCTAGCTTTATAATTTAAAAGCCATTGCAATTATGACTTTATATTTTGCAAGTCTTTTTTTGTGCTGTGTACTAGGAACCCAGATAACTAAACATTTGATCATGTTCTCTTCAATGGGTTTTGAATGCTAGACCAAGGGTCTCTCATCAAATGAACAGGCTTTGTGAGAGTTATTCTCTTTCTGGCTCTGTTTTAAAGCTGTTGAGGTAATTGGATGGGGGGTTGACTATGCCTTAGAATACAAAAGGAATGGTAATTTGGTACTTATGGCTGGAAAGTCTGTAAGCAGAATCATCTACATGTCTGACATGATATTTTCATAAAAATTTTATTTTTCATTTTTCAATAATTCAATGCATTGGCAGTATAGTTAATGCCTCTATGAGAGAAACCAACGCGCCAGCTTAGCCAATATAATTTTTACAGAGACATCGTGTTGGAAAACAACAAAACTACATGAAAACGTTTGTACACAGAGTTACTGTACTGAGAACAAAGCACCAACAAAACGCTTGTGCGCCACACATTTGAAATGCAAAGCAACACAGGCAGATACAGTTTCCTTCACGTAAAGCACATGAAACCAGTTTTGAGGAACCAGGTACCATTTCATTCATTGCTTGATGTTTGAACAGTTACCTTAACTGATATAGAACATCGGAACTGACTGAAATTCTGATGAGATGAGTATGCTTGTTAAGAACAGTGAGAGTCGGTGAATCTGCAATGAGTATGAATATTAGAAATCTGCACCCACAAAAAAGTGGTTCAAAAGCTGAATTGGATTTTGGTAAAACACAGGAGGTACTTTGTGAATGACCATCAAATTTTCATGGCCACTTGGGGTGCCCCCAGTGTGAAAAGGGCCCTCCACTAGGGGCAGGACCTCTCAGGAACCAGGTCAGGCTATTTCTGATGGTTCTGCTCATGTACTGACATGGAGGGAGCCCAGGCCAGGACACTAGCCTCAGGAACTTGAGCTGCTGCTCAAGGGCAAGTTCATGCCAACCTTAAGGGCTCAACTCAGCTCAAATGCCACAGCCTCCATCTTTCTGCCTCCCTGTGTATCTTGGCCTATGGTTTTCTCTTGGAAACTTAGCTGGATTTGAACAGAGCCTCTTGAGCTTCCCTAGTGGTTTGGATGGTAAAGAATCCATCAGCAATGCATGAGATGGGGGAGACGTGGGTTCGATCCCTGGGTCGGGAAGATCCCCTGGATAAGAAAATGGCAACCCACTCCAGCATTCTTGCCTGGGAAATCCCACGGACAGAGGAGCCTGGCAGGCTACAGTCCATGGGGTCTCAAAGAGTCAGACAGGACTGAATGACTTTCACTTTCACTTTTTCCCCTCACAAAGGTCAGTGGAATCCATGCAGTTGAGCCATAATACAGTGATAATAGCTTCCAAGGGGAGAGGAGTTTATATTTCAAATAGCCTTCACATAGCAATGGAGCCATGGCCTTCCGGGAACTGTACAACAATGTTTTTCAAGAAGGAAAAGCTAAAATCCCATGAAGAACAGCAAGCCAGCCGTGTTGCACGTGTGTGCACACACACACACAGACACAGATGACGTGTTCTACGTGGGCAACTCTGGCTTGCCACAATTGTCCAGTGACACAGTGCTGGTGAGCCCCCCCCCCCACACATACAAAGCATATGATGACAATTAAATTCCCTTTTGTATCCTGGTTACTCAATAAATATTTCAATGACACTTAAATATACAAACTTTCTATTTAAAATATGCATGAAAATGTCTTTTTATTTTCAAGAAGGAAAGTTTTATAAAGTCACATCTTCATTTACAACATGTGGGGAGATTATCTCTCTGGTTCTTATATACAGGCTAATGTGAATATGAGGAGATACTTCAAATGATCACACAAGACAGGAATATGCCTCTAAGATACAAAGCAAACACACACGCTGTAGACCAGGCAGAAGACACCCCCGGTAAGTCTCGGGGGTATTTTTCAAGTCTCAGTCAAATGACTACTGGAAAAACACGTGGAGTCATTTTTTTAAACTGCATTAGGTCCAAATGGTGTTAGAAAAGTGCCTTTCTGTTCTTCAGTGTGGGGTGTGGAAGGGCCACAGGGATAGGGAGCATTCCTCTTTGAAAACCCATCAATGTCTGCTTAGACTCAGACTTCATTCCTGGCCTGATCTAATGCAGATTTGCAAAAGACTCCAGATTTAAATATTTTAACAAGGGAAGGAGAGGGGAGAGAGAAAGAGAGGGAAAGACAGGAGAAATACACATTACAGTCAAAATATCTCTTCAGTCAATAATAACAAACCCCTTCAAAATAAAAAAAAAAAAAGGAAAAAGAGAAAGAAAAAAAAGAAAAAGATGAACCTAAAATAAAACCACCTTGACTGAAGAGTTCTGGGAAATTTCTGGAACAGAAATTTGTGCTTCACATTTATCATGGTTACAGCAACATCTGAAAATGTTTGTCATCACCAGGCCTCCAGCTAAAGTTCATTGAAAAATCCTGATGTAAAGTGTCTCATCTGCCTGCAACCACTGCACTTGCTCCAAAATGACATCATCAAGGTCTAAATACTGCTCCACAAAGTTCTACAACCGGACAAATGAATTCAACAGATGAGTATTTATACTGCCATATGATAATGCGGTTGTTATAATATCACGGTTTCAGAATACAGCATGCCTCTCCAGGTGGCATGTTTGAAATCAGAACGCACATATTTTTATTAATCTGTTATGTCTTAAAAGAAAGAACAAGTTACAGTTCAGAAGCTCACATTGAATTCAACTATTCATTTCTTTAGAGACAGAAAGAGCCCGAGCAGGAAAGCGAAAGCCAGAGCCAGGTAAGAAAGAGAGAGAGAGACAAGGAACAGCCACAGCCACCACGATCACCAGCACAGAACAGAACAGAAACCAGTCTCTTCTTGGAGGAGCCTATGAATATGGCAGTCAGCCCATCAAGTGTGCTGAGGGGAAGAATCTGAGGGATCTTCTGATCCCCAGGGGCATTCTGAGCACGGTAGCTCCACCAGGCTCACTTTTAAAGGATTTATTTTATCCAAAGACAACACTACATCAAACCATCTTCAGAAGCATTATTTATTCTGAGGAAAATATGAATAAAAACAGCCATTTGTGGAATTGAACAAATGTGGGGGATTTCATCTCAGATGTTTCCCTTTCTAAAATACGCAGAGAGTAGAGTCATCCAGGAAGAAAACTATCTGACAAATTGTCTTGAGGCAATATTAATCTCATTTGTAATATTTGTGGGTGAATATGATTGATTCGTGAGGATGGTTTTGAAATAGAAAATCACTGGATGATGATGAAGATATTTCTAGCTCTCTGTCTCCATGCAAACTGGTCCATGGCCTTGGGGGATGCCAAGTCCCCGTGTGAGTGTGATAGCAATTAACCAGACCCAGATGGGACCATACCCAGTCAGGACAAATGCTGCAGGAATACAACAAGGGGCTTGAAGAACCCCCTGCTCAACCATGTTATCATGCTGGTCACAGAAAGAACTGCAGAGGCAAGTGGGATAGAGAGGAGCCAGAAATAATGCATGAAAGATACGGGTGTCCTTCAGGGCTGACACTTGACTGTGGATACAGGCCCAGACAAAATATGGAAATGTCTAAAGAAAAATAGGATTTTATAGCAAGTTCTTCACCCTTTCCAGATACAAACCTCTTATTAACTGTAGAAGATTCATGGGACCAGGAGAACAGGTCCTTTGAGACTTTCTGTTCTAGTCTCAATTGATTTATGATGAGGTCTAACTCAAAAAAAATATTTTGTGTGTTTGTTTTTAACAAAAACCTCGTTGTCTTAGAAAAATACACTGCACTTTATGTTTTCTTGTTAGTGACACTGCTTTCTTTATATTGAGTAGAAAAGGGAATTGTTTTGCTTTGGATGATAATTTCTGAATATTAATCATGGAACTGATCCAGGAGACATTTTAGTTTGATTCCAGAGCAAGGAAAGTAAATAGATACTTTAAAATTAAAACATATGCTAAATAACTTCAATTACTAATAGCAAAAGCAAAAACCTTCTGAACAACAACAGGGAGATGGGAGAATTACTGAGTTGCCATATAGTAAGAAAACAACACAGTGCATTTTGAATTGTGCTATTCCCCATAGAGGGCCTAATGTTTCCTAACTAGATGAAGGCTGTCATTAGTAGGAGCAATAGTAAATCATTTATCCAAGTGACATTTACAAGTTTGAAGTACTATTTGGGCATTTTAATAATAATAAAATAATAATAATGAAATAATAATAATACTCACCTATCCTTATTTTTAACCAACCATGAAAGTTTTCTAAGCACTTATTTCACTTCCATTTTACCTTGGAGATGTGGAGACGACCCACATACTCCCGCCAATGCATCTGTGTTTTGGGCTCAAGAGGGCTTCATTCCGTCCAGCTTAAAACCCACACCTCCAGGATCTCATCATAGATTATCTACATTTCCTAGAAGATTGACCCATATTTGAAAATGATGTGATAGTTTGTCATTAAAGTGTGTGTGTGTGTGCACAGAACATAAGTGTGAACTCCGAGCCCCTTTGATTGGCTGCAATCAGTCCTGTGTTGGAGCTGGTTTACCTGGTCTCCCAACTTTGCGTCTATCTCTTCCCAACTCTGTGTTCAGTGATGTGGCTGGAAATAGGCTATGGTGGCAGCAGTTACACCACGGTGATTAGCAAATGCTACAAATCAACTGCTCTCTGTTCTCAGAGAGCTTGTTAAACATTTAAGCAATGGATCACTGGTAGCATGTTGAGCAGACCAAAGGAGAAGCTAACTCTGGATATGGGCAACATGGTACCAATTCAGCCTCTTTGGGGGTTTCCCCAAGGCTGCTTCCTGCCCAAGGGCTCCTCTCCCACTGATGTCACAAGTACTGCAGAACCACAGAAGGGCACCAGCATCTGGGGGGCATTTGGCTGGCCTTGTGCACCCTGCTGGGCCCTAGGCTCTGAGATATTTCCCCTATTCAGAAATACAGGGGTGATGCAGGCCAGAACTGAACAGGTTACAGTTCTGATTAAGCGCCTGATCCGACAGCTGGCTTCATGCTGCAGAGGCTGGAGAATAATGATACCCTCAGTAGGAGCACACTAGCCCCAGCTGCAAGCATCCACGGGGACATTCTTTCTTCACGAGGGTTCCCAGTTGGTCTGCATGTGGCATCTGACCAGCAAGTGCTGGTGGGCCCTGGGGGTGCTCCCTGCAGCATCAAGCCAGGGGCCTGGAAGCAGGCTTCCTGGGTTTCCCCCTTCCCTCCTCAAAGTCTGGTACAAATTGAAGAGCCAACAAAATTGAGGTCACTGGCAAAAGAGTTTGAAATTTTGAATGATTTTTATTAAACACCATTAGTCTACACTGCACAGTTAATGAAACAGCAAAGCTCCAATCTCTTAGAAGAACGATGGTTGATCATGGATCGGAACAGCAGTTCTGTGTCCCCTAAACCCATGGTGAGCCTGATGGAGTCATTACCATCTCAGGTCAGAAGCAGAAAGGGGCAAGAACTGCAGCCTGGCCTGGAAGGGCTTCCCTACCTTCTAATCCCCACCCCACCCCCCTCAGCCCTCCCCACAATGCAATTTGCTTTGATTCGATGGATTACAGAGGGAAACATGATGCTCTTGGGAAAGGGGGCTTCTAGGCTTGTGAGGAGGAAACGGAAAGGGAATTCATACTTTTACTTTCCCCGAAAATATCAGATGGTAGGATTGATGTCTGAGATCAGCCTGTCCGATTAGCCTCCTGCCAGGGTCATTGCTGATTATCAATACACAGATGCCAGTTCTGTTGTTGGAGTTTGTGAACACCAAAGAGCAAATGAATCAGAGTTTCATTACGAGAATAAGGCTGTGCGAGTGGAAATGAGAACAACAATAGCAACAACAACAACAACAACAATAAGGACGACGAAGAAGAATTTAGTCCGCCAGTCGCACAATAGAGCAAGCGACAACAGGCTCCATATTTTTTCCCCACAGAACTGAATCTGGGGGCATGGAATCGACCCATCCATTCAATGTTGTGTAGCGCTAGTGTCTCGCCACACATTTTCTCAATGGGGAGGGTGATGCTTCTCTAAACAAGCAGTTCATTGCCTTACTGAGTAGTCCTACCCAGTGATCCAGTTTGGTGTCTCCCACCTGCCAGCTCATGCAGGTGAATTTTATCATGTCTATTGAGAAATATGTGAGGGCTCCACCCCCACATCTACATCGATTCTGCCTTCAGAAATGCTTTCCAACTTCATTTTCCAACTTCAACCTCTGGGATGCAAATTTCAATAAAACACAATCCAAATTAGATAACTTTGAGAAAGATATTGAGAGGGCAAGTATCTTCCCAATGAAGACCCAGTCCAATGCACATAGTAAGGTGCTGTCCAAAGGAAAATTTATCCATTTGACAACTCAACAAAAAACATTTTAGCCAATGGTTTCGAATTGAGCAACTTGGTTATTGACGGGAGATTTGAATCATTTGATGTCATTGTATGGAAATAAGGCATCCCAACCTCAAGTCTTTGAAAAGTTAGCAGCAGCTAATCTGCTTTTTCAATTCTGTCATCCAAATAGAAAACTACTAGTATTTTCCCAATGAGATTATTAAGTAATTAACAGTCTACAGGCTGGCTAACAACATGCTCACGGCTAAATTCTACCCCGAGGACCACACTAGTATACTCTTTTCAAATTAATTCTACCTACTGAACTCAGACAGTAATATGACAAAACCACTAAAAAATCCAACGTTAATTAAAATACAAAGCCAAGCCAACATCATAACACAAACTTGTCAAACTCTCTGTGGTTGGAGCTTTGGTGACAAGTGAAGGCATAGTAGTGGCCCTATGTGGGTCCCGTTTGCAGGGCTGAGATCCTTCTGTGAACTTGCTTGCTCGGTGGAGCTGCCCATTTCTTTGCCCATAACCCTAACTCCATGTGCTTACTGTGAGATGTGTCTCGTCAAGCCTCCATCACAGTCTGAGGCAGGATCTCTCACCACCATCCACATGTCTCATATCCCTCCCACAAACTGGTACGCTGAAGAGATTTGCTTGACAAAATATTATTTCAGTCCCTCAAAATGCTGCACACCCACGACACACATCAGCATTTACAACGTGATGAATAGAGTGCCTAGAAAACAGCAACAATCCTTAATCAGGAAACTGAAAGATGTATCATCTCCAGGGAGAGGAAGGCAATTCATCCTCCATGTTTAATTGGTTTATAAGCTGCTTTACAAATGGGTCTGCTAAGTAATCAGGTGGTGATCCTGAGCTCGCCTGTCAGATTTGATCATCATGCTGCTGATCTGCTGCTCTCCCTGTTGTGTGTCAGGTAGATAGAACGACTCACTGAAACTAGAGATATGAGTCTTTCATTCAGGAGGCAATATACTTGTATCCCCAGGAAACTGTCCCTACATTTTAATGTCTAGTTCCTGGAGGTTGAATTTCAAGGAGAATCTACTCATAAATCCATGATGGTCTAGGTTGGTGGTCTAGGTTGAACATGCAAGTCAGACCAGTGGGCTTCATTATATAGTCATATTTAGGCATTCCACCTGGTAAGCCATGGGAAACAAACAGAGACCTTGAGTCACTGCAGAGCCATCAGCTTCATCTGTGTAAGTGACATCCACTTTGGGTATTTGGAGTCGTTCATAGGATCATGTTCCTCACATAAGAGGTTCAGGAAAGATTTCTCTTGGGTTGCATCGGTCAGTGTGTGTCTGTGTGTGTTAGGGTTGATGCTGAGACTGCCAACGTCCAGCTCAACCACACTGGGGGCATGAAAAGTGCTGGGCCAGCTGCTGGGATGCTCCCAGATGTCATCTTCACAACGTGGCCTCAGCCACTGGAGAACAACGTCCACAGCCCTTATGATACCACAAAGGGCCTTCAGCTCAAAGATCGCCAGAGCGGAGCTCAAGTCTGGCTCTTTTGCAACTGGGGATAATACCTAAACTTGACAGTGAGAGTGTAGAGGGGATCCTTCCGTTCCTATCACTTGCATGACTTGCTTTCAAAAATCATACAAGTTTGCATCTTTTAAGGGCATGTATCTATTATTTATCTGGTCATAATTCAGTGAAAAGAATCCAATAACTCAGCTGATGAAAGGCTACATGGAATTAGATACTGGCAGGTAATTACAAGGGACTAACTAATGTATGGATAGTTTTTCACCATGTGTGTGGGATTCTTCTAGTGGGTTGGAACACCAAAGATGATATTTACATTGTGATGTTTAGGGACACAAAATGAATGCAGAGGATCAAAAGGAGTGGGGATAGTCTCAAGTGACTCTGAAATATCTCCAAATCAACGGAACTGTTCCCCACCTTCAGAGCTCTTTTAAAACCACCCGAGGGTGAAGCACTACCCCAACTCATTTTTTGTTAAAAGACTAGCTATAACTTAGAGACTCTGGAGTTTTCATTGGGATTTTCATGGAAATGATTCAAGATAATATAGACTTGAATAAAATCGGTGATTGTATTTCAGTCAAAAGCTGATGAGCCAAAATCAAAAGAAACAAAAGAAAAAGGAAGAGAAAGGTAGAAGAAAACAGAAAGAAGTCAAAAAGAAATTCTGTAAAATAGCAAATGTGGATAATAATTGGGGAAGTCCATATTTTAAAGCCATTAGGAAACAAACTGTATATGACTACTTCTAGTAGTGAGAACTTGACTTTGGTTTCCAGAGATTCAAGCAAAACACAGTAAAAAAAAAAAAAAAAAAAAAAAAAAAAAATTCTGGTTTCTTCGGTGTGTATGCCCAGCAGTGAGATTGCTGGGTCATATGGCAGTTCTATTCCCAGTTTTTTAAGGAATCTCCACACTGTTCTCCATAGTGGCTGTACTAGTTTGCATTCCCACCAACAGTGTAAGAGGGTTCCCTTTTCTCCACACTCTCTCCAGCATTTATTGCTTGTAGACTTTTGGATAGCAGCCATTCTGACTGGTGTGAAATGATACCTCATTGTGGTTTTGATTTGCATTTCTCTAATAATGAGTGATGTTGAGCATCTTTTCATGTGTTTGTTAGCCATCTGTATGTCTTCTTTGGAGAAATGTCTGTTTAGTTCTTTGGCCCATTTTTTGATTGGGTCGTTTATTTTTCTGGAATTCAGCTGCTGCGTGTACCCCAATGTTCATCGCAGCACTGTTTACAATAGCCAGGACATGGAAGCAACCTAGATGTCCATCAGCAGACGAATGGATAAGGAAGCTGTGGTACATATACACAATGGAATATTACTCAGCCATTAAAAAAAATACATTTGAATCGGTTCTACTGAGGTGGATGAAACTGGAGCCCATTATACAGAGTGAAGTAAGCCAGAAAGAAAAACACCAATACAGTATACTAATGCATATATATGGAATTTGAAAGATGGTAACGATAACCCTATATGTGAGACAGAATAAGAGACACAGATGCATAGAACAATTTTATGGACTCTGGGGGAGAAGGTGAGGGTGGGACGTTCTGGGAGAATGGCATTGAAGCATGTGTATTATCATATGTGAAACAGAACACCATTCCATGTTCGATGCATGAGACAAGGGCTCAGGGCTGGGGCAACGGGATGACCCAGAGGGATGGTATGGGGAGGGAGGTGGGTGGGGGGTCCAGGAAGGGGAACACATGTAAACCCATGGCTGATTCATGTCAATGTATGGCAAAAACTATTACAATATTGTAAAGTAATTAGCCCCCAACTAAAATAAATAATTAAAAAAAAAAAAGTCCTGCCAGTTATGAACCCACCAATCAACTGCAAAAGAGGCAGAGGTGTGCATTTCCTGGACAGTTGCCAGAGCCCTCTCATCTCTCATCTCTAAACTGGGGTGTAGCATCTAGGCTACTAGGGTATGTGCCACTGAACTGCCCTTCAAAGGGGAGCTTTACACAAAGAGAATCTCGGGTGAGGATTTACGTTTCAAATCATGGAGTTCGAAACGACTTATGCCAGCTGATGCCTTAAAGTTGTTGATATAAATGTTTTCACTCCTTCTCATCCTTGACATTTTTCAAATAGGGAATCAGGAAAGGGATACTAACTAAAAAGTCCTCTGGCTGCATGCCGGAGTACCATTCCAGAGTGGCATTGCTATGCTCATGAATTTTCTTAACACTCTTAAGTTTCCGATGTTGCTAAAACATCTAACCAGTGGGTTTCAACAATGAAAATTCTCATCTGAAAACTAAGTCTGTGGGAATCACAAAAGTTTAACAAAGGATTCTGAAATACGTTCTTATCTGGACAGAACAGCACAGTTTGGGGAATGGCTACTGCTGAAAATTTGAATCTTTGCAGGTCCTCTGTGTCTGCGTTCATACATAGACATATACAAGACATATATATATATATATATAAATATATATATACACACACACACACACACACACACACACACACACATATATGTATATATATGACATTTTGTTTCACTTCTCAAGAACCTGTTCTCAGTTGCTTTGCATTCTTTATTTTGGGTAGTGTGGGCCTAAAAAAAACACAATAAGGACTGTCATTCCATCAAGCACAAAAGAATGGTGGGATCTGTGAAATGCACAGAAAATACAGAAAAAATGACAAAGTAATAAAAGATACACTCCTCTCAAGGTGTACTGCCCACTTACAATGACTTCTGTTTTTCACAGATATCAAAAGAAACATCAAAACAAACATAATCAAAGAGAACTTTCCCAAATGAGTGGAGTTCCACCAGTGCCCATCGGCTCTGTTTTTCACAGATATCAAAAGAAACATCAAAACAAACATAATCAAAGAGAACTTTCCCAAATGAGTGGAGTTCCACCAGTGCCCATCGGCTCTGTTTTTCACAGATATCAAAAGAAACATCAAAACAAACATAATCAAAGAGAACTTTCCCAAATGAGTGGAGTTCCACCAGTGCCCATCGGCGCTCTGGTAGAGGTAGCATGGTGGGTGGCAAGGCTGGAGATGGGGGCGCAGCCACTACAACAAGTGGGCATCGATGCGCAGCCAGCACAGTCCCTGGCGAACGTAGCGGACGAGATTGGTCATGCTGCTGTGCTGCGTCAGGGTCCCCATCAACGTGTCCAGATGGCCAAAGAATTCTGAAAATCAGAGCAGACCTTAGTCAGGCGTTTAAATGACAGTAGGGCCATAAGCAGCACCCCAAGCACGTGGGCAATGGATGAGTTATACTTGGTTCATTCATTCATTCATTAGACACCAATTTCCAGAGTACCTACAAGGTGATCCAAACTTCATATGGATATTAAGCACTATGGTTTTAATCATTTGTTAGCTCCCCAAACTCCATAGCATAAATCATGTCTGTATTACTGTGATTAAGAAAACACAAATTCACCCAAATCTGTTAATTCATAGTAAGTTTTTTTCAAATTACTATACATTTTCTTAGACAGTGACCTCTAAAAGTACATTACAATCCTGTGGAGGTTTGTGAGATACACACACATATATCACAATATGCATATATTATATATAAAATATATTTGTCTAAATATTTACATATATGTTTATATAAACATATATAATATTTACAAATTGAAAATCTACACATAGTTATGTATCTAAATATATTTTATATAAAATATTGAATTTATATTTTTATATATTAAAAATTTATAGTTAGAAAGGTGTCTTTATACACAAAATGGTATATGATACCAAGCTGTTTCTCATTCTGTGTGTTATGCAATTGAAAATACTCTCTTTTCCTTTTGTCTAAATGACATGACTTCACTGATGTTTCTTGGCTTGATGTAGATATAACCAGTGAGCCTGGACTGCCGTTAGCACCATCGGTATCTAAGGCCAAGTCACTGTCTAGGAGGCATCTGACTTGGTTCCTCTTATTCCTTTAGCGAAGGAAAATAACCTGTAAGGATCTGTCACACAGCATGTCCCCTGGCCCCCTGGGACATGGATGGTAAGAGTGCGTTGCTGATTCCCCGCCAGCTAACTCAGGCAAGGAACAGCACTGAAGCCCTCCCTACTAAGCAGTGGGACCAGAGTCTCAGACTGTCTGCTTTGGGGTAGGGTGGGGGGAGTATGTCGGAAAAATTCTTTGATGTTCAGAAATCAGCTAGGCTTCTCCTTTCGTATGTCTGAATTGATTGGACTGGCACTGTGTCGATCTCCATGAGAAGCAGGCTCTTGTCCATGACAAAATGGATCCTATGCTGGCTGAGGGTGAGGTATCTTTGTGGAGGGAGAGGGAGGAGGTTTTGGAGACTACCCTCAAGTGGTTGGGATGCTCTCCTGCCTTCTTGTAAAGCAATTTCCATGCATGGGTTATGTGTGCTTGATTGCCCAGAAGATGGTGTTTCACTAAACAATGCATTGATTTTTCATGTTATATATAACATGTGGGCTCCTTCTCCATATATCAGGTTCATTTGATTATGTGATACTGTTTAACCTGTACTATGCAATAAAAGTAATTTCTGCTGATTAAGGAGTGAATTATTTTGGGCGTTGAAAATACTTTCTTCTGTAATACAATATTAAGGGAAATGTTAAAGGACCCAGTCGCTGTCGCGTGAATGTGAATGAGATGTCCCTTGGGTATTCTGCACACAGCCCGCGGTGGTGGCGTTCTTAAATAGGTACCCAGGTCACCATTTTAATAAGTGCTTCTAGTCAGCAGCTGGGAAGATAGGAAACTGGGCTTCTAGAACAAGGCCAGAGGGCAGAATCAGCCCTATTGGCCCATCTTCTGCAATGAGCCATCTGCAGCTATACAGGCAGGCAGACAGGGGGCAGGGGTGGAGACCTTCCACTGGAACAGCCAACCTCAGCCATTTCCATTGCATGACTGGGTGGGGACTTGTGCACATACATGGTAGTCTCTGGGGGGAGGGAGAGTTTCACTCAAAAGGGAAGCGCCTCAGTTTCCCCATGTCTATGGGGACAAGACAGATGTGGGAAGAGTCCCTCACTCTGAGAAGCTCAGAAATGACAAAGTGTGTGAAACTCAAGGTTGCAAACAGAAGATTCCAAACTAGGTCCTCTGTCTAGGCCCCTGAACAGCCTGCAGACCATGCAGGCAGGTGCAGTGCATTTCTGCTGGTGGAGTGACAGAGTCATGTTGACTCAGTAGTAGGCATGGACTTGAACAACTCCCTGACACATGTGCTGAGGACAAGATGAGTATCATCTCACTCAAACATCAGCCCAGCCACTACAGTGCTCCTGGGAAGTTCTGTGGTAAATTTAGAAGGAGTTACTTTACCGGATTTGAAAATGTATGCAATTATGAAGGAAATCCATAAATATTGAACTGCCCCCCAGTTACCAGTGCAACATAAGACAGAGAAGAGTGGAGGCAGATAAGCTAGGCAAGACTTGAGATGCTTATGCCTTCATGATTAATTCTAGAACTCGTGGATTGGCCTGCTTGTCTGGGTCAGTTGTCTTTGGATTTCCAGAAGCTGAGGAAAGTGGTCAAGTTAAGAACTGTCTCTTACTCAGATAAGTGAGAACTCACTGAAGGTTTCTGAGGATGCATTATTAATTCTGCCCTCTAGATGGACAGTGCATCCTGTAGGTTAACAGTTCGGACTCTGAAATCTGATAGTTCTCCATTCAATTTCTGCTTTCAGTATGATGAGCTGTGATATCATGGGTGAATTTCTGAACCTCACTGAGCCTCAGTTTCTACATCTAGGAAATTGGGATAAATGAGATGACAAATGATAAAACAAAGAGTACAGCACCTGGCATATAGAAATTGCTGCATGAACACATAGAACCAACACATGCAAATAACCCCAGGAGTCAGTGTTAATAGTTGGGTTGAGGGTTAAAGTCCCAAATTATGGAATATGCTTTGATAGCCATAGAATCTGAATTATATGCCATCATATGGAATACGGAGAAGGCAATGGCACCCCACTCCAGTACTCTTGCCTGGAAAATCCCATGGACAGAGGAGCCTGGTAGGCTACAGTCCATGGAGTCGCTAAGAGTTGGACATGACTGAGCAACTTCACTTTCACTTTTCCCTTTCATGCACTGGAGAAGGAAATGGCAACCCACTCCAGTACTCTTGCCTGGAGAATCCCAGGGACAGCGGAGCCCAGTGGGCTGCCGTCTGTGGAGTCGCACAGAGTCGGACACGACTGAAGCGACTTAGCAGCATATGGAATAAGGAAAGGGAAAGAAATATTTGTAGGATTTCTACCTTGTACCTGATATTTTATGCTAGGTGACTGACACATCCTGTTTTATTCCACCCATTTCTTATCATCCTTGTGGGTAGTTTCACTGTCATCCTGTCTTCATTATATCCATTATAGAAATGGAAGCTAGGGAGTACCTCACAGATTTCAGTAACTGTCTGAGGTCACCCAGCCAGTAACTGACATGATTCAAGCTTAAATGATTAGGCTTCAAAATCTGCACCCTTTCTAGTTCTGTGGGACTGTTTCCTGCCTGCTGAGTGATCCCGCAGTAGAGATGCAGCCAGGAGGAGGGGCCAGTAACTCATAGGAACTTCCCTCTGCATCTCAGTGGCCTGCACCCCCAGCCTGATTCCATGAAACTCCTGTTACTGCCCGGGACCCAAGCCCACTCCATGCTGCTTGTACCATGTCATGTCCTGGCAGGAGCCACCAGTGCATGTGGGCCATGAATTTTTACCTGTATCTGGCCAGATGTTTCTGCTGCTCTAAAACTCGGGTCACCTCTTTGCAATCTGATCTGAAAGACCCACATCTGTCCCCACCCTAACTACAGTGGGTCTTTTGCTAACTGCTGCTCCAGAATCACCAAAGTCCACTGAATGGCCAGGGCCAAAGTATGGTTTCTTTGAACTTTCTATCTTCATTAGGATAGTGAGGCTTCAGGGTGAACCTGGGTGACAGCTAGGGTCACAGATGCAGCTTGAGTGGTGGAGGACCATTAACTCACCCTCTGGTGAAGCAGGGTCCTCCCTGCATTTGTTTTGTAGCAAACCTCATGTGTTCTCATGAATGGGGCCCTGATCCTTCGTCCCAAGTGTCAGTGGGTGAAAAACACTAGCTGAGCCTTGACTCTGGTTTCTGAATGCAAGCCACATTATCAGGTGCCCTGGGACTGATGATTATTATCTTCAATAATTTTTTAAAAATATATTTTGGCTGCACCACACAGCATGTGGGATCTAGTTCCCTGACCAGGGATTGAACCTGGGACCCCTGCATTGGAAGCTCAGAGTCTCAACCACTGGACCACCAGGGAAGTCCCTGGAGCTGATGAATATAATGAAGATAGAAGGCCATGGTGCAACCTCACTTCTCTTTAAAAAAAAAGCCAATAGTATCTTGATCCCAATTAACTTGCAAATTATTCTTTTTGCTTTGCTCTGTTTCTGTATGTCGATCCTTATCATTGAATGAAAATATGAAAAAGACATTTGACAATACATCATAATTCATGTTACTTTAAGTTTTAAAGGAGAATTCGATTCTAGATCTTTTCGCTCTCTTCACAAAAACTGGTCACTGAGTCGACCCTGATCTCACCCCTTCTTCCCTCGTCTAGCCTTAGAAATTAGACCAACAGAAAGAGAAGGTCACCATGAGAAACTCAAGCCCTTCAAAGCAGGTTGAATCTACCATGGCCCATGAGCAACCAGTTGAACAGACCAGCATACCTTTGTTCTCTCTTGTCAGTTTTTCAGCCATGTCCCAGTGTTCATAGCCCTGTAACACGTTGCTCGTGATGTTGACGTGGCTGGCAGCCATGTGGTGAATGCGCTGTGGGATGGTGACTGGGCCGTTGTTACAGTTCTCCATTGCGTTGCTGGGAGAGACGTTGTTGAGAGACACTGGGGACGGAGTATTCCTGGGGGATGGGAAGAGACAGGCCTTGTTAGGCTGCTAGGGGAGAGTGACAATAGCATTTTAGCCCTCCCTCATCATACTGGGACCTTTTGAGGATGTGATTTGCCACAGCGAGGTTTGGCATGGTGAACACCTATGAAGCTTGCTCTTGCATCCTACCAACTCTTCTCAGAGGACACCCTACAGCTTTCACCCACACAGTAGTTTTCTCCTGAGGCCTCTGTATAGAAAGAGCTTATTATGACCCCCTCCCCACTGTTCCTGCCTCATCCAACCAACCCACCCAGGGCTACAGTGCCAGGCTGTAGAAAGAGCCATCCTTCTCCTTTTCTAACTTTAAACACAGAATTCTGACTGCCTTTGGCAACCACTGATGACTCTGTGCATGTTGCTACTTTGTTTTAAAATACCAGAGAGAGAGCTGGGTGAAGCTTTCTCTGGCATTAATTCTACCCACAAATGTAGCTCTTACTTTGAATACATATAACAAGTCTTCTGATGTTCCAGAGAAAGAATCAGCTCAGAGTTATGATGCTTTCTCTACCTGCTGCCAGAATGGATATTGGCACTTAGAAAAACTTGATGTGCTATACTGGTCTCTTATCAAAATGTTTTGTGGAAACCACGGTGACAGTTTGCTCCAAATACAGTCACCACAATAAGCAAAGTATGATCCTTAAAAGGCCCCCAAGGAGCAGTAGTAGGGAAGCTGGAAAAAAGTAAGATTCTGAATATCACTTTAGGATTCTTTAAGACCTGCTACAGGATGGCTGTTAATTGCTGACAGTTCACCTGTACACTGGGTTATAAAGAAATGTCCTGGGAATTCCTACTTTGGGAAGCATCAATGTTTGGAGGTAGATTTTTGTTTAATTCTTTAATATCAGTAACAAGAAGTCACCTGCTGGCTGCACATGGCATGGAGGGTGAGGGCTTAGGTCATGGACAGTCCCAAAGGCTGGGTTGCTGCCTGTGCCTATGAGCCAGGTCAATACACATCTCTGCTCTCCCCATATTCTTTCAACCAGGCTTTGAATGCCCAGTAAAATGCACACTTTATTATGATTGAACATTTGGGGGAGTAACAGAAATGAGGGAAAGCTGTTTCTTGGATTCCTTCTTCCTCCCAACACACTCCTCCCATCATTAGGAACCTTCTCTCACTCTCCCTCCCCTTTACCAGCCACTTGTTGCCAACTACATTCCAGGGTGACTATATTCCTCAGAGCCAACCCCTGCTCCTAGAACACATGTGCACCCTGACAGGCACCCATGGAGGATTTGGGAGAACAGCAGTCCCCATGTACCAAAATGCTGAAGGGGGGAAGACTCAATCTGGGAGCAATCGAACCAATATGGTCACCTGAGATTCACACAGGCTGTGCCTCATGAGAGCTTTGGTCCACTTCTACAAACACAGTATATCTTCTGGTAGGTTCTAGTATGAGGGGTAAAGTGAATCCCCACACTTGCTCTGCACTTGTGTGATGTAAGAGTATGTGAAGATTTGCCTGCTCTGTTTATAACTTCTGAGATGTGTGATATTCTTGATGTAAAGATTTATTTTCAAGGTAGGTTGGGGTCAGAGGAATAGTTAAACTCAGGGACCTGGGCACAGAAGGTTAACATAAAAGCAGTGAATGCTGGATTTTTTTTTCATGGCAGGTTGGAAATGCTATTATCTGGTCTCTCCCCTGTCTCCACCCCAGTGGTGGTCATTAATCCTTAAATGTCAATTTACAGCAAGAAAGGAAAACGTCCTCATTTGTGATCTCTAGAGAAAATTATAAAGGTGTCAGTGTCACAAACATTGAGAGGGGGACCATGTGGTGCTCGAAAAGTTCTGGAATCCCAGGGACTAAGACTCTCGCCTCAGGCTCCTGAGTCCCTCCCTTTGCTGGAACCTTCATGGACTGCAAGAAAAGGATGGATTCAATGATTTCCAATCATGCCCAGAAGTCCCAAGGGGAAACATATCACCTCTGTTTACCTCATATATCCCGAAATGGCCTTTTCAGTTTATAACATTGAGGAGCTATTGAGGGGCTTTCTTTCCCTTCCACTTGGTGTTTTCTTTTAAATAATCAGTGGTGGAGGCGAGGAGAATGAGGGCATGGTTTGCCTTTGGTCATGACTGACCTGGCATGAGGCTCCGTGAGCTGATCTGGCGTGGAGCGTGCCTGAACTTCCAGAACATCACATCATACACGTGAAATCTACTAGTCAAAGCCTGCCTAAGACAGTGCTCCTCTGGCTGAAAGGGCTGTTGCAGTACTCCTCTTAGTGTGCTTTCAGCTCCATCTTGGCTCTCCCCACAGCTGGGGTTTCATTCTTGAGTTCTCTGTCTGTGGATCTGCTTCAGATCTTATGCTTTTCTTCATGTCCATGACACATGGCCATAAGTGTGCACACACCAGCACAGGCTTCCACTACCCACAGCATGAGCATTCTAGATCCCCACCATTCACTCTTGCCTCCCAGCCACACTCGCCCCCTGCTGCTCCTGGTAGTCACTAGCCTTGCCCCTATCTAAGAAGGTGGTGGTGTCTGGCTGCTTTGAATGCACTTCCCCCAGGGATCTGCATAGCTCATTGTCTCATCATCCTTCCTTAATGTCCCTATTGAAGATCCTCCTCCCCCAAGCCAAGCAGCCCTTTCTATCCCCCTTCCTTGTTTTAATTTCCTCTATGACATTTAGCATATGCATTCTTTTTCTACTGTCTTTCTCTTCCAAAAGAATGTGAAATAGACAGGGATCCCTGTCTATTTCATCCAGTGCCATTCCCAGCATGTACAATGGTGCCTGGTATACATAACATGTACTCAATACCAGTTAGATAAGTGAATGGATTGCCTTCCAGTGATCCCTCTGTTATTATATGGTATCCACTACACATGAGGTGCTCTGGAGAGGGAAGAAAAATAATGTAGAGCAGCACACGGATAGGGGATAAATACTTTGGTAAAGTGCCTGGCAGAGTGTCTCATACACAGTAGGCAGGCAATAAATCTTTGATGAATAAAATAATGAGCAATCCCTTGCATTCCTATACTCCAATAATGAGAAAACAGAAAGAGAAATTAAGGAAACAATACCATTCACCATTGCAACAAAAAGAATAAAATAGTTAGGCATATATCTACCTAAAGAAACAAAAGACTTATATATAGAAAACTATAAAACACTGATGAAAGAAATCAAAGAGGACACCAACAGATGGAGAAATATACCGTGTTCATGGATTGGAAGAATTAATATAGTGAAAATGAGTATTCTACCCAAAGCAATCTATAGATTCAATGCAATCCCTATCAAGCTACCAATGGTATTTTTCACAGAACTAGAACAAATCATCTCACAATTTGTATGGAAATATAAGAAACCTCGAATAGCCAAAGCAATCTTGAGGAAGAAGAATGGAACTGGAGGAATCAACCTGCCTGACTTCAGGCTCTACTACAAAGCCACAGTCATCAAGACAGTATGGTACTGGCACAAAGATAGAAATATAGATCAATGGAACAAAATAGAAAGCCCAGAGATAATCCCACACACCTATGGACACCTTATCTTCGACAAAGGAGGCAAGAATATACAATGGAGAAAAGACAATCTCTTTAACAAGTGGTGCTGGGAAAACTGGTCAACCACTTGTAAAAGAATGAAACTAGAACACTTCCTAACACCGTACACAAAAATAAACTCAAAATGGATTAAAGATCTAAACGTAAGACCAGAAACTATAAAACTCCTAGAGGAAAACATAGGCAAAACACTCTCCGACATAAATCACAGCAGGATCCTCCATGACCCACCTCCCAGAATATTGGAAATAAAAGCAAAAATAAACAAATGGGACCTAATTAAAATTAAAAGCTTCTGCACAACAAAGGAAACTATAAGCAAGGTGAAAAGACAGCCTTCAGAATGGGAGAAAATAATAGCAAACGAAGCAACAGTCAAACAATTAATCTCAAAAATATACAAGCAACTTCTGCAGCTGAATTCCAGAAAAATAAACGACCCAATCAAAAAATGGGCCAAAGAACTAAACAGACATTTCTCCAAAGAAGACATACAGATGGCTAACAAACACATGAAAAGATGCTCAACATCACTCATTATTAGAGAAATGCAAATCAAAACCACAATGAGGTATCATTTCACACCAGTCAGAATGGCTGCTATCCAAAAGTCTACAAGCAATAACTGTTGGAGAGGGTGTGGAGAAAAGGGAACCCTCTTACACTGTTGGTGGGAATGCAAACTAGTACAGCCACTATGGAGAACAGTGTGGAGATTCCTTAAAAAACTGGGAATAGAACTGCCATATGACCCAGCAATCCCACTGCTGGGCATATACACCGAGGAAACCAGAATTGAAAGAGACGCGTGTACCCCAATGTTCATCGCAGCACTGTTTACAATAGCCAGGACATGGAAGCAACCTAGATGTCCATCAGCAGACGAATGGATAAGGAAGCTGTGGTACATATACACAATGGAATATTACTCAGCCATTAAAAAAAATACATTTGAATCGGTTCTACTGAGATGGATGAAACTGGAGCCCATTATACAGAGTGAAGTAAGCCAGAAAGAAAAACAACAATACAGTATACTAATGCATATATATGGAATTTGAAAGATGGTAACGATAACCCTATATGCGAGACAAAATAAGAGACACAGATGCATAGAACAATTTTATGGACTCTGAGGGAGAAGGTGAGGGTGGGACGTTCTGGGAGAATAGCATTGAAACATGTATATTATCATATGTGAAACAGAACACCTTTCCATGTTCGATGCATGTGACAAGGGCTCAGGGCCGGGGCAATGGGATGATCCAGAAGGATGGGATGGGGAGGGAGGTGGGTGGGGGGTCCAGGAAGGGGAACACATGTAAACCCATGGCTGATTCATGTCAATGTATGGCAAAAACTATTACAATATTGTAAAGTAATTAGCCCCCAACTAAAATAAATAAATTTATAAAAAAAAAAAAAAGAATGAGCAATTCCTTATTGAAAAGAGCAAACAGTCTAACGGGGAGAAGAATCCATTAATTTCTGGCAAACTAGGATAAGTGCCAAAAGTGATGTGTAGACGAAGAGCTGTGGGAGTTCTAGGGGCAAGATCACTTATGTTTTCCAACTTAAAAAGTAATAATGACAACAAAACTTGGCAGTGGCAGCAACTGCTATTTGTTAAAGTTGCTGTGCACCAAGCATGGTGCTCTGGGCTTCACTGATATTATCTCCAAGCCTCATGACAACTCTGTGGGTGAGTTTCTGCTGCCACTGTTTCACAGATGACAAGAGGGCTCAGAAAAGATCAGCTCCTTTTTTGAGAGCCACACAGCAGATGGTCAAAGAGCTGGGATTTGAAAGGTCTGTTTTCCTGCAAAGTCCATTTTCCTTCCATTCCACCAACTTACCTTCAAGTCCTACCTTCCCTCTACTAGGTTTCCCTCGATGTGGGTATCCACCTCGAGCCTCACCCCTGAGTCCACATTAGCTTGTTCCTACCACTCTTTCCGGGCTCTTCCCATATTTGCAGAGGCACAGCCCTCCCTAAGCTTGGGGAGAAGTTTTGCTTGATAGAAATGTTCCCTCCAGCGACAACCAAACTCTTTGCAGTCCTTTTATTGGACAATGTCCCCAACTAGGGGACATCTTCTCTTCCAACCCTTTCGATATAGCACCCAAGGCCCCCAGTGTACTGAAACAGCTCTTCTAAAAGCCTCAAATGGCCTTCTTCTGTCCTCCTTCCATAGCCTTCTGTTTTTATTCTCTCTGGGTGACATCTGAGACTGCTGCCCCTCCCTTTTTTAGCATCTCCATGATGTTGTTACAGTGACTCTCTATTGGGACTGAAAGCACTGGTGCACCCCCTGTTTCTGCATGGCCTGTGAGCTACAAATGGTTTGAAAAGATGAACATATGCAATCAATTTGATGAATGAGAACACTACATTTGAACCCCAAGAGCACAAAATGTTATTTTTGCAAAATTCCTTTCTTCTCCTTAACAGACTAGTATTCTAAAACTGCAATGAATTTCATCATTAAGATTTTTGTGGAAACTTGTTTTCTCTCATATTCGTTTTACATAACAACCTCAGTTTTGCGTCTGGACAAGCAAATCCCCAAATATGTATTATCTGGCCCTCTGCAGCAAAGATTTGCTGACCCCTGCTCTATCTTGAGCAGATTTTTCTTCTCCTTCCAACTTATTCTTTGCACTGTCTTCACGGTCAGGGTCAGGGGAGGCTTCTTCTGGAAGGATCGTGAGAGGTCTGGTGTGGGGCCAGATCCTCATCCACTGGGGGATGCAGGCTATAGTGTTGCTAGCAGGCAAAGAAGCCCTCCCTGGCCACCCAGGGAGGCCCAAGCTCTCTTTTTCTTGGGTGTCCACAGAACTTTGTTCAGATCTGCCCCCTCCTGCCACTGGAGCACGTGCTTCTGGAGTACAGGGAGCCTATGGCATTCAGTGCATCCCCAGCCTCTCATAGGGAAATGCACCCAAAGTTGGGCTGAATGAATGGGCTGTAACCCCTGGGCAACCGTTTTGAGTTGCCTCATTCAAAAGCTCTCTGACCTACCAAAGGGAGTGTGCTTTCTTCAGACAGAAGCTGCTTTAAAAAATCATTTCAGGAGGCTTTTAATGTGACTTCACAAGCTTAGAATGTGTTTGAGTTCTTTCGTTGCAGAATTAAAAAACTTTTTCCCAGTGATTCTTGAATGGGCACTTACCTGAATTTGCCCTTGCTTTACTCCGTGTTCAGAGAAAACAGCTTTCTCTGGGCCTGTGGTCTCGCTTTTGTCCGTCAATATAAGAGAGAGACCTAATTCAACAGTTTAAACGGTACTTCCTTTCAATACAGTAATTGAGTTGGCACATAGCTTTTAATGGATCTGTTCCCTCATTCGGAATGTTTTTTATGATCTTAGTGTTCACAGTCTCACTCCTTTGGGAGTGTGCTTTGTAGATATTTATAAAGCGGCAAAAGAGACTATTTCACTGTTCAAGAAAGTGTTTTGATCAGAGACATAAGAATTTTGAAGTGGTGAAAAATGGAGGGAAAGGCAGCTCTTTTCAAAAGAATACATCTACTGTTGGGAAGTGGGCTTGCAGTGGTCAGAGAGGTATTGGACTCAGAGGAGAAACGAATGCTCAGGCAGGTAAGTGTGGACACACAGCTAGTTCAGGGCTGAGACAGAACTAGGATTCTGAATTGCCCTCTGAAATGGAACCTCTCTTCAGAGGAGGCTCTGATGTCATCGGGTCTGGCCTTTCATTGCAGAGAGAATAGGCTCTCTTAGTTTTACCCTGGGAACTGAGGGCAGCCTTGGGCCCGGGTCAACTGTTTTACTGGCTCCCACCCCGCTGCTGGAAGGCTGAGCTGCTCCAAGCCCATACAGCTCTAAGGACAGCTGTGGAGTGGGTGAGTTCATTGAGCCTCAGGCCGGCAGTATAGTAGATGCTTTTACATTTTAGGGCAGGGAATTTTAGTATTAATATAAAAATCATCATGAAGGCTCAGATAATTGGCTGACGAAGTGCCTTCACATTTTCAGCACTATTATGCCTTCGGTTTTATTAAAGCACTTACCATATATCAATGAATATTTCATTGGTCTTTCATTACTGAGTGAATCATTGAAAAACCACTGCAGTGGAGGTAACTCTACCCTGCCTCCCCGAAATGGCATGGTGCTTGCCATCTCATTAACTGATATTTTTATGGTCGTCATTTGGCTTAAAGATCAAATAGTGAAAGAAATTTGGAATCACATCCTGTTAAACTTTTCTGTCCTGCCATTAGCGGAAACCTGACTAGAATTCTGTGTACATCCAAATTATCGTAATCTCAGAATTAACCTTTGTGCCCGGCTTGTCAATACCAAATATTTGGGGTCTATTCAATCACTGATTTTCATGAAAAAAACAATTTTCAGAAGATACTTACTGTCCATTGCCTACCCATGGAGATGGTATCTGAGAGACTCTTGGAGCATTTTGCTAAAAGAGAGAAACAGAGAGGGAAATGAGGACATGTATTTTGTGTTTTATTAATTCAGAAACAGATGGAAGTGTGATTTAGAGTACATTAATATTGATTGCAGCATTTTGGGATGCCTCCTGTTTCGTTAGCAGAGCTGGGATGTATGTGCACGTCAGCACACCACGACGCACACTCGATGAAAATAGCTGGTTAGGATAATTAGTGGGCTCCAATCAGGACCATGAAAGTCACTTGATGAAAGATCTTATATACTAAAAGGCCCAGTGAAATCAGACTCAGTTCTCCAAGAAGTGGTTTAATTATCCTCATCTGAAATTTATTCTGCAAAACAAGCTCTTCAGAGTACAGACAAGCTTTTCACCTTTAGCTCCAGTTGCAAACTTTTTCCCTGGGATGAAAGTTGGCTTGTCATTTCTAAAATCCCAGGAACTGGCCAGAACCAAGCAGCCTTTGTCTGTGTGTCTGTGTATCACCTGGATTTGCTATCATCACATGCATATCCTCATGGCTGATGATTTTCCCTGTTGAGCAGTGTAACCGGCCCAGGGCTGCCCTGCAGTGAAATGCTAAACATTCTTTTCCCTCTGATGGGCCAGTTTAAAGAATGGGCCTCCTTGAAAAGGGAGCCCTCCTACACTGCTGGTGGAAATGTAAACTGGTGCAGCCACTATGGAGAATAGTATGGAGGTGCCTCAAAAAAAACTAAGAATAGAATGGCCATATGATCCAGCAATCCCATTTTGGGGCATATATCAGGAAAAACATCTAATTTCAAAAGATACATGTATCCCTATATTCACAGCAGCACTATTTGCAGTAGTCAACACATGGAAGCACACCAAAATGTTCATTGACAGAGGAATGAATAAAGAAGATGTGGTTCATATATACCATGAATTATGACTCAGCCATTAGCAGCAACATGGATGGACCTAGGAATCAACATCATACTAAGTGAAGTAAGTCAGAAAGAGAAAAACAAACACCATATCACATCTCTCATATGTGGAATCTAAAATGACACAAATGAACATATCTAAGGACTAGAAATAAACTCACAGACATAGATAATAGACTTGTGGTTCTCAAGGGGGAGGGAGTTGGGGAAGAGAAGGAATAGGAGTTTGGAATTATCAGAGGTAAACTACTATAAATAGGATGGATAAACAACAAGGTCCTACTGTTTAGCACAGGAAACTATATTCAATATCCTCCTATAAACCAGAATGGAAAAAGAACATGAAAAAGAATGTATATATGTATATAACTGAATCACTTTGTTGTGCAGCAGAAATTAACACAACACTGTATATCAACTACACTTCAACACAATCCATTTTAAGAAAAGAACGGGCCTCCTCTATTTTCATGGCTGTACCCTTGGGGAGCATGGGAAATCCTGACACTCAGCACCGCTTCAATAGAACAATGATCAGATCGTTAGAATGACCTCAGCAGGTGGGAGCTTCCTGTTTTGAACCTCAAAGAGGCTCAATGCTCTGCCAGAGGAGTGAGTTACTTAACATCTGTTTGGTATTTTGCAGTGCACTGAACACTGCGCAGGACAGGACACAGAGAATGGAGGCTAGGGCTGTGGCTCAGAGTGCCCCCACAGGGCCAGCATCAGCATCGCTCAGGGACTTGTTCAAAATGCCCATTCTTAGGACCTGTCCCAGACTGCCATCTTCAAGACACCTTTCCAGAGCCCAGGTGGTGACTGCAGACACATGGTCATGGGCAGCTGCTGCATTTGACCGCATTCACAAGCACTAGATTTATGATGGCCACACCACATGAGAGCTGCTCTTTTCCCAACTGAATGGACATTCTCACATAATCGTGCACCCCTACCCACTGGCTTTGAATGTCTGAGGTAAGGTCAGGATTTGATTCATTTCAAACAACTGCTTTGATGCAACTGAGCCATGTCATCTGACGCACTTGGCAAAAAGTAATATGACTAAATAAAAAAAAAATTGTCCTTTTCTTTCAAGGCCTTGAGCCCTCAACTCTAACACATGATCAGCATTGACAGGTGGAAGGAAGCAGCAGAAGGTCCACGGAGCCTCAGCCAATGACACCTGGCACAGTTGCCAGGCCCAGCTCCAGGCTTGCCGTTTTTATGTGGGCTCGTTCCCACATCTTGGCATTGCATCTTGTGGTTCAAATATCTCATTTTCCTTGCAAATAAAAAACACCAGCTCCCTAGAGGATGAGTTTGTTGATTTATTGTTGGTTTATTTTCACAAAGCCAAAGTTATCAGTTGTCTTCAACTGCAACCACTATCTTCAACACTCCCCATGGCCAAAGGGACCCTGGGGGTGTGACTGTGCCCTCAGAGCCCAGGGTAGCTGTGGTGACTTCTCTCACTGCAGAGAAATTTCTAGGCTGTCATCTCACGTAATGTGAGCCATGTTCTGCAGGCAGTCCACAGTGCAGGCAGAAGGGATCACCATCCTGACTGGACCCAGGAAGGTGCCCAGGCCCACTTGTTCACTCCAGAGCATCATCAGGGGATTGAACTATGGTACCTTCTCTCCCTGGAATTGGATCAAACCCAAGCTCTCTGCTGAGCTCCAAAGGAGAGGTGCGATGGCCATGGCTGGCCAGGATGCGGAAAGTTCAGCCTTCGGTAGTGACAACCGTGACATTTCATAACATGCCTGCCATGTCTCATTAGTGATTTAATCACCCAGGACCTATAAATTACACAAAATAAGGATTACCTTAAAATATTCCATCAGTGATCTGGAGTACTTCACGGCGTGGTCCCTCTTCAGTTTGAACATCCTCAGGTAGAGAAGTGACAGGCATCGGTAGCTGTGATGATGAGGAAAGGAGCACATTAATGCCAACGCTTCCTCAGACCTATTCATTAAAATACAACTCCCACCTGCAGCTCCTCTCCTATGGTTGCTGAGGGACATAAGTGACAAACAGAAAATTGTTTAAAAAGAAGGAATAAGCATAGAACAGGGAACTATATTTAACATCATGTGATAAACCATAAACCATAATGGAAAAGAATATGAAAGAGAATATATATGTAACACCCAGGACTGATCTCCTTGAGGATGGACTGGTTGGATCTCCTTGCAGTCCAAGGGACTCTCAAGAGTCTTCTCCAACACCACAGTTCAAAAGCATCCATTCTTCGGCGCTCAGCTTTCTTCACCGTCCAACTCTCACATCCATACATGACCAGTGGAAACACCATAGCCTTGACTAGATGGACCTTTGTCAGGAAAGTAATGTCTCTGCTTTTTAATATGCTATCTAGGTCTGTCATAACTTTCCTTGCAAGGAGGAAGCGTCTTTTAATTTCATGGCTGCAATCACCGTCTGCAGTGATTTTGAAGCCCCCCAAAAATAAAGTCAGCCACTGTTTCCACTGTTTCCCTGTCTATCTGCCATGAAGTGATGGGACCAGATGCCATGATCTTAGTTTTCTGAATGTTGAGCTTTAAGCCAACTTTTTCACTCTCCTCTTTCACTTTCATCAAGAGATTCTTTAGTTCTTCTTCGCTTTCTGCCATAAGGGTGGTGTCACCTGCATATCTGAGCTTATTGATATTTCTCCCAGCAATCTTGATTCCAGCTTGTGCTTCATCCAGGCCAGCGTTTCTCATGATGTACTCTGCATATAAGTTAAATAAGCAGGGTGACAATATACAGCCTTGATGTACTCCTTGTCCTATTTGGAACCAGTCTGTTGTTCCATGTCCAGTTCTAACTGTTGCTTCCTGACCTGCATACAGGTTTCTCAAGGGGCAGGTCAGGTGGTCTGGTATGCCCATCTCTTTCAGAATTTTCCACAGTTTATTGTGATTCACACAGTCAAAGGCTTTGGCATAGTCAATAAAGCAGAGGTAGATGTTTTTCTGGAACTCTTACTTTTTTGATGATCCAGCAGATGTTGGCGATTTGATCTCTGGTTCCTCTGCCTTTTCTAAAACCAGCTTGAACATCTGGAAGTTCACGGTTCACGTATTGCTGAAGCCTGGCTTGGAGAATCTTCAGCATTGCTTTACTACCATGTGAGATGAATGCAATTGTGCAATAGTTTGAGCATTCTTTGGCATTGCCTTTCCTTGGGATTGGAATGAAAACTGACCTTTTCCATCCTAAAGGAGATCAGTCCTGGTTTTTCATTGGAAGGACTGATGTTGAGGCTGAAATTCCAATACTTTGGCCACCTGATGCGAAGCACTGACTCATTTGAAAAGACCGTGATGTGGGGAAAGACTGAGGGCAGGAGGAGAAGGGGACGACAGAGGATGAGATGGTTGGATGGCATCATTGACTCGATGGACATGGGTTTGGGTGGACTTCAGGAGTTGGTGATGGACAGGGAGGCCTAGCGTGCTGCGGTTCATGGGGTCACAAAGAGTCAGACATGACTGAGCGACTGAACTGAACTGAGTCACACAAGCTGGAATCAAGATTGACGGGAGAAAGATAAATAACCTCAGATACACAGATGACACCACCCTTAGGGTAGAAAGTGAAGAAGAACTAAAGAGCCTCTTGATGAAAATGAAAGAGGAGAGTGAAAAAGTTGGCTTAAAACTCAACATTCAGAAAACTAAGATCATGGCACCCGATCCCATCACTTCATGGCAAATAGATGGGGAAACAATGAAAACAGTCAGAGACTTTATTTGCTTGGGCTCCAAAGTCACTGCAGATGGTGACTGCAGTCATGAAATTAAAGACACTTGTTCCTTGGAAGAAAAGCTAAGACAAACCTAGACAGCGTATTAAAAAGCAGAGACATTACTTTGTTGACAAAGGTCCGTTTAGTCAAACTATGTTTTTTCCAGTAGTTATATATAGAAGTGAGCATTGGACCATAAAGAAAGTTGAGTGCTGGAGAATTGATGCTTTTGAACTGTGGTGTTGGAGAAGACTCTTGAGAGTCCCTTGGACTGCAAGGAGATCAAACCCATCAATCCTAAAGGAAATCAGTCCTGAATATTTATTGGAAGGACTGATGCTGAAGTTGAAACTCCAAAACTTTGGCCACCTGATCCGGAGAATTGACTCCTTAGAAAAGACCCTGATGCTGGGAAACATTGAAGGCAGGACGAGAAGGGGAAGACAGAGGATGAGATGGTTGGATGGCATCACGGACATGATGGACATGAGTTTGAACAAGCTCCGGGAGTTGGTGTTGGACAAGGAAGCCTGGCATGCTGCAGTCCATGGGGTCGCCAAGAGTTGGACATAACTGAGGTACTGAACTGAACTGAACTGTCACATTGCTGTACACTAGAAATTAACACACCAGTGTACATCAATTATATTTTAACATTTAAAATATAATTATATTTTAACATTTAAAAAAAAGAGAGTTCACAAAAGATGGAAAAAGGAGGTAGAAGGTCAAAGTCAGGGAGATATTTTAAGATACATTGCTGACTTTGATGCATGATACAGGGTGCTCGGGGCTGGTGCACTGGGATGACCTAGAGGGATGGGATGGGGAGGGAGGTGGGAGGGGGGTTCTGGAAGGGGAACACATGTACATCCATGGTGGATTCATGTCAATGTATGGCAAAACAAATACAATATTGTAAAGTTAAAAAATAGATAAATAAACTAATTAAAAAAAAGAAGAAATGTTAAAAGAAAAGGAAAAAAAGATACATTGCTGACTTCTTGATGGAGGAAGAGGCCCTTAGCAGACCTAAGAGGCAGACCGTCTCTAGAAGCTGGAAAAGGTGGAAGTGGGTTCTCCCTGGAGCTCTGGGAGGAAAGCAGCCATGTTGATGCCCTGATTTTAGCCTAGTGAAACACACTTCAGACTTCTGACCTTTAGAACTGCAAGAAAATAAATTTATGTGGCTTCATTTTTTTAAAAAGAAGGGATAAGCATTAAAATTCCATCTTGATAAGAGTATCAATGTGGAGAGTAAATGTTTAGTCAGCAACTGAAGAAATCCATTAGTTAATTTTTCAGAGTTTAGTGGAAAAAATAAATAATGACTCAAGCAGCTTAAGTTGAGTTTTCAAATCTTTTTGCGACACTTCAGCTATTTCCTGGTCACCTCCATGAGACTTACCATAGTACGGCCAGCTTTTTGTCCCCATCTGAAGCCAGGGGGCTTGCAAAATTCTTCAGCCTCATGGCATACCTTTGGAGAGAAAGGACAAGCTCAAATGGAAGCTGTCTGACCCTTCAGAAAACCCCAACACCATTGGTATTATCATCATTCGAATGAGCTAGGCCCACATTGGCTCTGGCAGGAGGACTGAGAAGGCCATGTGGGCAAAAGCGTGCTTTCTTGAAAACATGCACAAAATGATGACCACAAATGTGTCACAATAGCACTGGTGTGACCGATGGGAGCTTGCTCTGGAGAAGCCCGTTATATTTAGAACCCATGCTCTAGAACAGTGCTGTGGAATTACTGTGGGTTTCACCTGTGTATAAATGCTGGAAAAATACTGTTTCTAAGAATACTCTCAGGTGAAGCTTTTCTCCTTGTTTATTCATTAAAGTTTCCCCTCCATTTTGATTCCTCATTTTTTGCTAGGATTTTCATCTTGTACATCTTTGTAAATTGTAGGCATCCCTGTATAGACACTGAGAAATCAATTTCCCCCTAAAAGCTACAAATGACGGTGGCAGCTTTCACATAAAGTAAGTCTGAGAGATACTTTATATGCTTGTCAGAGCAGTGAAAACCAAAGATGGCTGCCTAGCCTGGCAGAGCAAGGCTGGAACTTTCCTCATCTTTTCCCTACTTTGGTGGCTTTAGCTAAATCTTATGAGTCTATGTAATCATAGTTTTTTTCCTTATTCTTCTTTATAATGGTTCCCATTCTTTTGATCTTTACAAGTGCTTTCCTCAGAAAATATGCATGCTTCAGTCTGATGCCTGTCTGAAGGTTTTGGTACAAGTGTCCTCAGATTTGTAACGGTTTATTGCAGATGCAAGAACACAATAAAAAGAAGGCCTGGCATTATCAGTTAATCGAGCCAGAGGTGCCTGGGATATAAGGGCCTATCAGGTGAAGAACTGCTTGCTCAGTCAAAAACCATGATGTCGTCCATCCAGCACATGGGGGTGAGTGCTTATCCACTATTCAGAGGTGGATGAAATTCTTTTCACAAATACCTGCAGATTACAGGAAGGCACTCAAATGCATATCATTTATTCTCTTTTCCCTTCTTACAGGAATTGTTTGATTACCCACAAACTCCACTGCACCAAGACCAACAGTCCAGAAAATTTCATTCAAAATACAAATGAAACCAATAATCTGTGCTGTTAATACACCCTTCCCTAGTGTCAGCCTCTTCTAGGCTCCCCGGCTAACACCTTGACTGTCCCTCAAATTCTAGATGCCTGGAAAGTCTACTCCACCCCTGATGTTGGAACAGTACCCCTCTCTTTTTAAAAACAGAGGCAGAAATTCTTAGAAAACATGATTTATAACAGAAACTCCAACAGGATTGCTTTCTGTGAATTATGAAACTGTGTTTTGAAAAGACAAGGGCCCGCTCAACACCATGAAATGATGATTCTTTATTTCCACCCACTACCTTTCCATTTTATGAATATCACAAATTATAACACTCACATTAGAACCTCTGAAGGGGATAACTGATAAAAAGCAGTGTCGATCAGTTATAAGTTTTCCGTGACATGAATCGAATGGCAAGAACTAATTATGATGACTTCTGAGAAGAAGGTGTCTTGGATGAATCATTACTAGGTAGAAAAGATATTTTTCAAACACACAGTAGCTTCTAATTATGAGTGGAGAGAGCTTAGGAAGAAGGCAGCAGAAAAGCACGAACCTGAGGAGTTCCACAGTCTCAGCGTACATGGTGTATGGAGACTTGGCTTCCAGAGCGTCTCTCTCCATTGCGTTGCCACATTCAGTGAAGGACAGGGCTGCGTCTGCGTAATTCACGGCTTTGCCAAATTTATCGAACTGGAACAGGAAGAAGACTCATCAACATGACAGTTCCTCTTCTTTCCTTCATTGAAAGCAGTGGTGCTCAACCCTGGGCAACTTCACACCCCTCCCCCAGAGAACATTTGGCAATGTCTGGAAACCTCTTTGGTTGTCCCCACTAGCGATGGGGGGCATCTAGTGGACAGAGGCTGGAGATGCTACTAAACATCTGCAATGCCTAGGACAGCTCCCACTATGGAGAAGTGCCTGGCCCAATAGTGCCAAGGTTGAGATATGGTGGGGGCAATTAGGAATTTGTCTTGACAAGGATGTAACTTATTTCAGGTTCTATTGTCATGACATGGAGGCTGGGTGAGAAGAGAAAACTGTAGCCAAGGTACCATGTCTTTGTGGTATTCCTATTTTTGTTATCTTTTTGGTGGAGCAGAATTCAAATCACTGCCTCGACTAGTTTCTATTGACCACATTTACTAGTCTGGTCATCATAATGTCCTTAGAACGGGGATCTCCAACCTCCAGGATCTAATGTCTGATGATCTGAGGTGGAGCTGATGTAATAGTAATAGACATAAAGTGTACAATCAATGCAATGTGTTTGAAACATCCTGAAACCATCCCCCCCATTCCAGTCCATGGAAAAATTATCTTCCAGGAAACCAGTCCCTGGTGCCAAAAAAGTTGTGGATCACTGGTCTAGACAGAGTTTGCAGTGAAACTCCACTTTTTACAAGCTTCCTGGACAAGTAACGCATCTAGTCTTTGCTTGGAACTCTAGCATAGCATGTCAACCCCACCCCCAGGAGAAGAGTAACAAATGGATGCTATTGTCATGAAAAATGGGAAACTGCAGTGTGACTGGTGACAATAATCACATCACATTCATTGTAAATGATGGTCTGAAATAGTGTGTCAAAAGCTCCCAAATATAGCACTACTAAATATTTTAGTTTAGTAAAATTTTATTGCAAAAGGTTTTAGCCCTGATAATGGTCACGATTAAACTGACTTAGACATACTGATTTCTTTTTTATGTGTAATGAATATTATATATGACACTTTTACAGTGAGTATTATATAACAGTATTTAACATTTTCAATTTTTGATAGCTGGATGGAAGAACTTCACTAATATGGAATTTTATGTGAAAGAACCAATAGAATGCAGATTGAGCTATTTTAATTTTCTTGTATACCTTTTATCAAAATATTTTCTATGCAACTGTGAAGGTTACAATTCTCAAAACAGCAGAGTAGCTGTCCCTAGCAAAGGATTAAGTACAACTATAAAATGATGAGTTACAAGTCTTGCAGAATCTCTTGCTGTAAATGACTCTCTTTACAATAAATGTTCTTCCCCTTTTATGTACTGCAGGAATTTGGTGCTTTCCTTTCTGTAAGCTGTTGTGGAAAAACATCAGTTTCAGCCCAATTCAAACTGATTTTATGAAAACCTTTGTGTATATATGCAAATTATCTCCTTCTTCTCTTGCCTTACAAGATTACTTCCTCAGGTCATCCAACTCTGATTGGCTCTCCCCTGTGGAAATTGAGGAAATCTACAGGAAATCTGGAAATCAGGAAGTTTACATCTTGATTTTTGAAACTGACTTTTCATTCACAAACCCATAGCTGGAAGGATCCTTAAAAACCACCTAGTCCAAATCTCTCTTTTTCCAAAAGGAAGAACTGAAGTCCACAGAGAGGACTACATGGGCTATAGTGCCAGTGAGTGGCTGAGTCACACCCTCTTCTGGGCCTCAGTTTCCTTATTTATAAACTGAGGGGCTTGAACTCTGAAGAAGTATCAAACTCTGGTATAGATGTAAGCCTGGCAAAGACATCTTCCTCTAAATGAGTATTTCTCAACCTTCCCCCTCCCCCCACCATTATCATTCCCTCCACCCTCCCCTACAATTCAGTTTTTTTCAGACTTTTTTTTTCACACATCCCATTGACATTTTAATACTAAAGATATACCAATTATCTCCTTATGTACTGTGGCCCTTGAGAGAGCAGTGGATGGTGGCCACTCACAAGTGATGGTGCAGAGACCATTGTGGTCCTTCATTATAAACCTCCCAGAGGTAAGCAACATGGGGCAGCTAAGTCTTGGCTGGACACAATGCAATGATGGAGGATATGATTTTTTTTAACCCAATGGAGTTGAACTGACATCTCAAATTATGCTGGGCTTTAGTCAAAGGTGGGGATTCTGAATTCAGGGTCTTCTCTAGGGCAGTGGTTCTCAAAGTTGGCTGCACTTGGGAATCACCTGGGAGTTTTGACACCCACATCTGGTCCCAGTCTCAGAAATTCTGATTCCATTTCTCTGGGGTGTGGCCTGAGCTTGGGGGTTATTTTGAAGCTCCCCAAGTGACTGTAACACACACGATTGAGACCCTCTGTTAGGTAGCTCAGTCAATCAAATAGCTCTCTGTGCCGGGTCTCTCCTGGTCTAGGTACCCACCACCCTTAGAGGCAGTGGGGCCAAGTGTCCTGGGAAATCCAGAAACCAGAACATACTTTCTCTGTGCAGGGCCCTAGGTTATCTAATGCAGCAAGCAGTCAAGTTTTTTCTATAGACCTGAGTTTCCCACAGCCAATGTTTGAGGCACTTAACCAGCCCTCAGCAACTCTCTCCCTGCCTACACCAGTTTGGAGTTCATCAGAAACCGTGGGAGCACCCACCTTCTCCAGGGCAGTTTCAAAAGTGTTTTCAAATTCAATTGAAAGGTAGCATAAGCCTCAGCACCTCTGAAGTTGGAACAAGGGGAAGAAGAGTGGGAAAACCAAGAATGGCAGGGCAACACGGCACCAAGAACTTGGGGACTTGCAGTGCTAAGGAATTAACCAGCTCCAATCTCCCTATGTCAGAGCAGCAATAAGGAAACCTACCAGTGCATCAGCTTTGTGCTTCAGCTTCTTAGCCTCTTGCATGTAATAATCAGCATTGTGAACCCTAAACAAACGAAATGAGCTCATTCAGAAAGCAATGTTTCATCTTTTAATTAAAAGACTGAATGGTCATACTTTGGGGGGCTATAAATCCATTCCTATACAACACCTTGAATAGGGCTGATGGATGCTTGTCATGCATATAATAACCAAGCTTGAAATAATCCAGTGAAAGAGATTGGTTTCTAATGGCCCACTAGGATAAATACCCACATCCTCCAACCCCAACCACTCAAGTTGCCCAAACAGATCCAACAGAACCTAGCTGTAATTCTCTTTGTTGGCACACAGTTCTACCTGAGGACATGGGTAAGCAAGGAGGACCAAGCAACCTAGGATTCAGCACCTGCCTTTGGAAACAGTAACAGAGCTCCATGTTTAAAATCAGCCAATGACATTTCTAGGTGGGGATAAAAATGTATGTGAGGAGGAGGAATATACTTTTAAGGCTATAGGAGCTGCATAGCTGCGGCTAAGGTCTTATTTCAGGTGACATATGCATGGTGCTCGAAAAGCTATACCGCCCCCACCCCCATTCGCTGCTCCCCAACTGGGTCCAGAGAATTTAGGGACAACATACGAGTCATCAAAAGTGAGCTTGGGTCTCCAGACATTGGTGGTGCTGGTGGACGGAAGGGGCAGGGCTGCCCACAATGCCATCTCCAGTTGACTGCTATTCATGAGGCCAGTAGTGACGGCGGAGGTGATGGTGGAAATGGTAGTGGTAATGGTTGTGGTAGTGGCCGTGGCAGTGGCTGTGGCAGTGACCGTGGCAGTGGCTGTGGCAGTGGCAATGGCAGGGGCTGCGACAATGGCAGGGGCTGCCTTTTTTGGAGTGTCTCTCTCCTGGGAAAAAGGAGGACAAAGAGTTTCCATTAGGTTCAGATTTTTAGAGCATCTTTTCATAAATGCTTTGCATGTCAAACACCCTAGGAAACAAGGCGAGAGAAAAGAAAACAATGCACATGGCTTGAGGATACACAGGTGATCCTGGTATATGTCATGAACTCTGGCAGTCACCAGCTTTTGTTCTATGATGACAACAAACACCAAGCCAGTCACATGCTGTGACCATATAGCTCCATCATCCCAGTAAGAAAGCCACTGGCAAAGGTCTAGATCCAGTAGGGGATATGGGGGGGGGGGAAGGGAACGAATAGGAAAGGGAGGGAAGGATAGAGAGAGGGAGAAGGGGAGAGAAAGATAATCCCTCTGACATGCATATTTTTGATAAGGAAGCCAGCCCAGAAATTTCCTCTTGTTACTCTGCAAAATGCCAGATCTAGTGCAGCAAAATGCCAGCAAACCAGTCATCCCTGGGCCATGAACAAATAAACCAGGGTTCTTCCCACCATGCCTTCCATCTGAGCTGCTCTGCTTTAATCATATTTAGATATTGAAGTTCTGTAAATTATTTCAAAACATGATCATGCTCCTGAAACTCTTTTTGAAAACCACTGCTCGATTTCATCTCATATTTCTCCCTCTCCATCACCCTCACCCAATCCATTACAAAGTCCTATTCACTTCCTCTCTCCAGTGACTCTTACATCTGTCCCTTCCTCCTCTGACACCTCAAAGGGCAGGCTCTCGTGGCTTCAGACCTGGCTTCACCCTTCCCAGCTCCCTTCCACAAGCCTGTCACAACACTAAACTCATGGTGATTTTTCCACTGTCCTGATTTGGCTCCCTTGAAGCCTTAGGGTTGAAAAAGCCTCCTCCTTGTTACTTTCCTTCACTTTGCTATAATGCATTGTATTTTTCATTTTTAAAATAGAGGTAAAATACACATAATATCCAATCTACCATCTCAACCATTTTAAAATATCCAGTTCAGTGGTGTTAAGCACATTTACATTGTCCTCCAACCAATCTCCAGGACTCTGAAGTTGCAAAGCTGTAACTTTGTGCCCATTAGACCATAACTCTCCATCCTCATCCTCCCAGCCCCTGGAAATCACCCTTTTAATTTCTGTCTTTGAAAATCTGACTCCTTGAGTTACCACATGCAAGTGGTACACTCTTTGTGACTGGCTGATTTCATCTAGCATGACCTCCTCAAGGTTCAAGGTTGTAGCACCTGGCAGAATTTCCTTCCTTTTTAAGACTGGATAAGATTCCACTGTGAATTTAGACTGTACTCTGTTTAACCACTTCCCTTCATTTCTAAACCCTCCTTATCTCTCTTAATACTCTCACCTCAACCCAGATCAACAAATGCATTCTCAGGAAAATTGCCTCTGTCTATGGCCGGAAGTGCTTTAAACCTTTCTTGTCCCTTTAGAGATGGGTCCTTTTGGAGAAGGAAATGCCAACCCACTCCAGTATTCTTGCCTGGGAAATCCCATGGACACAGGCTCCTGGTGGGCTACAGTCCCTGAGGTCACAAAGAGTCGGACACCACAGTACAGACACGGAGATGGGAGAGGTGTGTCTCAAGCCTCCCGTAAGATACCAATCAGCAGCTATTTCGTATCCAAGTTCATCGAGCATGTCTCATTGTTCACCTTAGAGTGGGAGCCCTTTCAGCGCTGGAGCCATCTCTGATTTATGACACCCCTACCCCACCCTGTCCAATCACCCCACAGCCCAGTGTGCTCAGTGATTTGCTAACTGCAGGCCTACCTGCCTTAATCAAAAGGGTCACTTTTTAGCTAAAAGTCAAATGTGAACATTTCTTATATCCATGAAAGTCTCATCTTTTCCACTTCATCCCAGATCTCCAAATTATCAAACATTCTCACCATGATGATCTCATTATGATAACTGTGCTGAGAGACTGCACATTTAAAAGTGGTTATGATGGATATGGAGAAAATTGTTTCAAGTCCATCACGGATTTTATTCAACCCAAACACATAAAAACTCAGAGCTTTCTGAACTCCTAAGCCAGCTCCACACTTCTCTTGCCAATTCCCGATGGCCAAGACCAAACAGCAGGCCAGCCCCAAAGAGAGAGCCACGTGTTTCTATGGCCAAGATAGGTGACAAGTATCCTGAAACACCACGTCCACCACACATATGGCACTGATATCAGTCCTGGCATATCTGATGGAAATAACTGCGTTCAGCCACAATCATCTAAGTCATATAAATATGTCCTCTGTTGACCCTCACCCATCCACTGAGTCAATAAACAGGACTTCATGGTTACATGGAACAGAGAAGACTCTAAGAATGCAAAATGGAAAACACTTTTGGAACTGTAAGAAGCTGTATAGATCATCTAGTCAAATCTATTCATTTCATGGATTCAGAGAGGTGTCGTAATTTGCCCAAGGTCACAGTACAGATTTGTTGCAGTGTTAGCACCATGTTTCAAGCAAGTCTTAATTTCCACAGTCTCTCAGATTGCAGTCCATGGCCAAAGAAGAGGCAAGGAGTACTCAGTTGTATCATGGGGAATTCTAGTGATTTCCTTAAGAAAATGATCCATTTCTAGGTTTTCTCGGTGCAAATGTAATCATATTTATCAGATTTTTCCAGTAGTTTTGATAGCTTTTGGAAATGCCTTTGCAGATCCTCGTATTACCATTGTCATAAGAACATCCATATTAAGCACCTGATTATTTGTGACCATGTACTAGGTGCTACATGAAGAGAATTGCCTAGATAGGTAGGGTATGTGTCCTCCAAAAGCTTGCAGTAGAAAAAGCCTCAGTTGAAGTTTATCACATTAATTATATTCAGTATGAAAAATAGGACTGATTTTTAAATTATTGCTTAGAATAGATGGCTTCATTCCTAAAACTGTAACTCAGCATCTTTAAATGTGAATGCAAATATAATCTGGGCACACATACATACAAATTTCGTTTGGAAAATGACAACTTTATAATAGAGCCATTTTTTTATATCACGAATAATATTTACCTAGGTATGTATGTCATCTAGTTATCTCTGATGATGGAGGACCATAAATTGTGGTCCTTAAAGCTCAGGGGCCTCATGGCTTTTCATGAAGTGTTAAATGGGTGCTTTTGGTTAAGGGGCTACCGGATTGGTGCTAGACATTTGAAAACTCATTGATTTTCACTCGTTTGCTTTTTATATTACATTTAAAGGATCTTGGACTGCAAGGAGATCCAACAAGTCCATCCTAAAGGAAATCAGTCCTGAATGTTCACTGGAAGGACTGATGTTGAAGCTGAAACTCCAATACTTTGGCCACCTGATGCAAAGAACTGACTCGTTTGAAAAGACCCTGATGCTAGGAAAGATTGAAGGCGAGAGAAGAAGGGGACAACAGAGGATGAGATGATTGGATGGCATCACCGACTCAATGGACGTGAGTCTGAGTAAACTCCAGGAGTTGGTGATGGACAGGGAGGTCTGGTGTGCTGCAGTCCATGGGGTCGCAAAGAGTCAGACAAGACTGAGTGACTGAACTGAACTAAAGGATCAGGTGCATATGTATTTGCATATACATGCATCTACATGAAAAGGCAGATAGATTTGCCATTAATATTCACTAGTGACACTATCACTCATGGTTTCCATGGTTCATGTACCTATACCTGGGGCAGATAAAAAGACCCTGTGTATGGATGTGAAAAGTGATACAAATTCTCAATCAATTATGCTAATCAGGCAGCAGTGCAGAAAAAAAAAGGACAGGATAATCCTTTAGTCGGGCTTAGGGAACCACAATTGTGTGATTTTAGCCAAAGATTCACCTTTTAAACTCCATCATTTTGAGTCATTATTTTAAAACACAATTCATATCAGCCAAGGTGGATGTGAAAAAGACGTTAACTTGGAGTTCCAGCACCAGCCCCCTCACCTTGAGCAATTCCATCCATTTGTTCTTTCACTTTCACTAAAGATTCTGTGCCTCCCATGTGCTGTGGTCAGTATTGTGGAAGTGTCCCCCACCCCCAAGATCTGAAGGGATTGGACCAAAGGATGTCTGAGGCCCTGAATCTCTGCATAATCATCTGTCTGGAGAAGTAAGACTGGAATGAAGAATTCATTTGAAGTTAAAAGGATCAAGATTGGAACTAATGGAGAGTTGGAACTAATGGAACTAATGTGTATTTGTGTACACACACACTTATATTAATATTTTCTCTCTGCCCCTTCCTCCCACCCCCCTGCAACATCTCCATGAGGTCAAGTTGACTTAGATAAGCTGGGTCAACTTGTTTCTACCTGACAATGAGAAGATGCCTTCTATGATGCTTACGTTTACAGATATCCCCTTGAAAGTAGCACAGAATTTGCCTTCATTCCTCTCAGGTCTGGTTGAGGTGGTCTGTCCAGTCATAGGGATGGTTTTGTCTCGACTGAAGGGACCATTATTGCCGCTGATGTTCCTGTGGCGTGGAGGGTCCTCTGGCAGTGGGGAAAGTGGAGGAGGAAATAACTTTTCTTCTTTTCTTCTATTTGCTCTCCTGGATGAATTATTTCTGTGTAAACAAAAAGTACAGGGTGTCAGAAAACTCTGTCTCTCTTTATTCTGATCTTCTGCGTGATGCTGCTACATTTAGCTAAAGTAGTATGTTGGTCAATGTTCCTTTACCTGTGGTGAAGAGTATATAGAAAATGCATAGACACATAGATGTCTATAGAGAGGTGGCCCTCCCCAGAGATTGAGCCATAGATAAATGCAATCTAAGAATAAACACGGGTCTTTGAAACAGAACTCCATGATAAATGGAAATGTCTAATGGAGTGTTGCCCCAGTGTGATATTTGCAACCTTTCAAGATTGCTGTTAATTAGATTTTTACGGAAAATCCAATGCAGACTTTAATCCCATCATTTTTTAGGATGGTTCCTACTTATTCTGCCCTAGGACTTAACTGCACAGTCACACAAAAAAATGGTACAATAAACTAGTGGAGGGATATTTTCTTAAGAAATACAGTACTTAGACATCACCCAGAAATAAACAATGCCCAAAATGCTTCTGGGACAAACTGAAAATTGTATATTCCAACTGTTCTACTGGAGGCATAATAAGCCCCTGACCTTAAGTTATTATACTAAAGTACTGATGTACTCTGCTTTACAAAACTCCATTTGAAAATATTTTGTCATTTTGCCACAAAACGTATGTGGTCCTAGAAGTGCTCCCATGCTTTCAAACTGATTTATCTGCCCATTAAATGGGCATCATCAAATAAACTGAGACTTCAAATAAAACAGAACTAAAACCTTATGCTAGCTGCTTAACATGGTAATTGGGCCATGGATTTTTATTTTAGTTAGTGTCTTTGACTAATCAATGAAGATTACTTGAATTTTAATCTTTTCCTAGACAACTAATATTGCACTGTGCAGCCATTTACTTTTCATGATTATTGACTACAATTTTCAATAGCAAATTAAGTCAACAAGAATTTATGTTTTCCTCTTGGTCAATTTCAGTCAGTGTCTAGAAATATAGATTTACAATATCACAAAGCAACAAGTCAAAGATGAACAAGCACTCAAGTGTTTTGATTTCCTGAAATGCAATCCCCTCATTCCACTTCCGCTGTGTTGCCCAAATTTGCCATCTTCTCTGTCTTCTGTTTCATAAACACAGTCCTATGTTAATTTCTGTCAGGCAGCCAGATTTTTAGAAAATTCACTGTTTCTGTCATTACTTTAATGGATTAAAATTAATTACAAAGTATTTCTCAGTGAATTTTTAAAATTGCTTTGACATGGAGAACCATTTTAACATAATGGTGAAGCCTGATGAAAATAATAGTGAAAATACAGGTTAGGATGCTTGTCCACGAAGATGCTCCAGCAACATCAGACCACACTGAGGCTAATCGTTACGGAGGAATTGCACTTTGGAGAATTTACATGGAAAGGAGTCAAGTACTGCTGTGGCATCTATGGGAGTGACTGGTTCCTTACCTCTGACCACTTGACCACTCCTGGCCTACCTGAGCTGCTGGTGAAGGGGATGGGGGCTGCAAGGGGAAGAGCTGTTCCCTAGAGGCAGTCAACCTGCCACTGGCCACAGTCATTGGGCTAGGCCTTTCCATCTGCCATTGTACATGGTACATCATACACAGTACAGTACATTTGGTGCAGTGGCCACTGTCATCTGGGCCCCTTTCCTTCTGTATGATAGTGACCTGGAACCATGGGGCCTTTAATGACTTCCTGGGTGAAAGATACCCAGAGGGTATTTTCTAGGGACTACTCTGTCACCATTATGACTTCTTACTATAAGGGCATCTTTTGTATAGGCCAGAAGAGGACAGAAGGAAAAAAGTCTCCCCTTTCATGCCTCAGAGGCCCTTATGATGGTTCAAACTCCAAAGAAGGAAAAGGGAATGCATCAGGGCCCTTCTAGTGGATGATGGGAAACTCCAGTTGTCAGGCTGGTGTGGCATCCTTCACTAGGTTTAAAATGCTCATTGAGAAAAGTGAATGTTGTGTCATGGAAATTCCCAAGGACTTAATCTGAAAGGTCAACAAAGCACCAAGGAGCAGACAAAACTCGAGGAGAAGGCTCCAAGGAGAAGAGCTCCAAGAGGCCTGTTCTGGTTTCCTTTTCCCTCAACTCTTGAAATTTTCCCACATAAGAACCCAATTCAGGTCCTTCCTGAATGGTAAAGGCTACTGGGTAAACATTGCTCTCCTAACTACTACAAAGGCAGAAAGATCATAAGGACCATGAGGTGAAACATCATTTTATGAGAACAAATTTGATTTATTTAGACATTTGCTTAATACTCAATCATCTCTCTTCTATGAAATGGGGAACATGAGGGATTACTGGGTCATCGAAGGAGGCTTGCGATGGGGACTGACGGTGTGGCAATATCCCACAGCCCTCTAGCTCTTCCTTGTGCCTTTCGGTGGCCTGGCCCAAAGAGATGAGAGCCTGGGAACTGAGGAGGTACCACCATGTCTGTCCTGTGCTGTGCTTAGTCGCTCAATTCTGTCTAACTCTTTGACACCCCAATGGGCTATAGCCTGCCTGGCTCCTCCATCCATGGGGATTCTCCAGGCAAGAACACTAGAGTGTGTTGCCATGCCCTCCACCAGGGGATCTTCCTGACCAGGGACTGAACCCAGGTCTCCCTCATTGCTGGTGGATTCTTTACAACTGAGCCACCAGGGAGGCCCAAGAATACTGGAGTGGGTAGCCTATCCCTTCTCCAGGAGGTCTTCCCAACCCAGGAATCGAACGAATAGGGGTCTCCTGCATTGCAGGTGGATTCTATACTGTCTGAGCCACCAGGGAAGCCCACCACCATGCCTAGAAGCAGGGAAATAGGCTTCTATCCTAATGGTTAAATACCATCCTTCCAGGGCCCTCCTACTTTCCAAGGAGGAAGGACTAAAATGGCATCCCTGTAGTGGTGGTACCTCCTCAAGAAGGGGGCTGACTTGCTCTACTAGAAGAGTGTCTAGTTCTGAGAACTCCAAGTATCTGAAGGGATATTTCATATCAAATTATACCGGGGAATACAAACGTGTGTCACAAAGAGCTATGGGTCCTCAGGGAGACAGCAGCCCGGGACCAAATCTGGGCTGGCAGGTCCTGGCAGTCCATGACCAAATCTCCTTAATATATCCAGCAGATCTAGTGGTCATTGATCTTTTCTTACCTTTCATCTCTGAACAACAAGGACCCAAACAAATGTAAACTGATAACTTATTTCTGACATCTTATCTGTGGCAGACTGATACTCTGTCACTGATGTTAAACAGTAATCTGTGAAATCCATTGTTAGCAGCAGTTAGCCAGATTGCCTTTCCACTCTGGGCTGCTAATAAGTTCCAAAACTGGTCGTTGATGGAAGTTACCTCTAATGCTGAATGAATTTATGGCAATAATTATCCAAACAGAATAGTTTCAGGAGCTGACATATTTGTTAGGGAGGGCTTCCCTGGTGGCTCAGACAATAAAGAATCCGCCTGCAATGCGGGAGACCTGGGTTCAATTCCTGGGTTGGGAAGATCCCCTGGAGAAGGGAATAGCTACCCACTAGATTGTTAGGGAAGTGATATGTGAAAGACAGAAGAACTCTGTCAACATGCTTGGTAGGGAAGGCTGGGGTCCTATAAGAGAGCAGGGGACAAAGAGGCCTCTTGCCTGACTCTGGCACCTTCTGCAAAGAGATAGACAGGAGAAGAGCTGCCAGCAGATCAGCATTAATTTGTCCACCCCGAGCTGGCTTTTCCCAGCACAGAACTGCCTGGGGTTGGGGGGCACTGCTAGACAGCTCATGTCCCTGGCCGCCCCAGACATGTCATCCCCTTAGCCTCTGAGGAGTTCAGGATGAAGCTGCTGGCCCTCAAGCTTCATATCAGCATTATGATTTGACAGCAAAGAGGAAGCCTCTGCTGTGTCATTCTGTTGAGGCCAAGGGAGATGGTTTCATCCCTATCAGAACTGGAAGTTGCCCAGAGGGAGGTGATTTGGCTCAAGGGGCAGGTGTCCTTTAAATTGTTTTACTCCCTTTTACCCTTCACTCAGTGCTAAAAGTCCACTTTGGCCGATTTTGGCCATCCGTCTGAGTTGGAGTAAAGAAATGTTGCTAAAAAGCTCAAGCGGTCACCTAAACCTGGCAGCCTGAAGGCCACCCTTTATCACACCCGTGTTAGGCTGGTGGCCAGAGACAGCTGTCAGGACACAACTGAATGACTCCTGTTTCTTACCTAACATTCTTTTGGGATAGGACTCCCTACCCTCAAGGGTTCATTTGAGATTTCTTAGGAGTCCAAACCAGCAAAGTATCACAGAATCAGGGCAAACTCACTCTTTAGTGCTGGGAGGCTTCTGGGGGGGAGCTGGCGAGATGCAAGGTGGCAGCAGGCAGCTGGTGGCTGCCTCCTCCAGGCGCTGCTTCTTCTCAGAGATTTTCTCTGCAACTTCTGTCGGCTTTAACAGGAATAAAAGAATACACAGAGTTTGAAGTCCATGGCACGGGCAGACATTTAAAAACAATGAGTAAGGGAGACAATGTGCTTCTATTTTAGGTCCTAGATTAGGTAGGGACCTTAAAAGTACACCTTTGATCAGACAGAAAACTGATCCGTCTTGCCTCGCCTACTCCAACCAAGAAGCTGGCATCAGAGAGGGAGAAGCTGTGATGTCAGCCTTTGATTGGGTGGCACACAGATCTCATACCAGAAGTGAAGAGAATCTACCATTTTCAGACACTTCTCCCAGCAACAATGCCCCCACAAATGAGTAGTTTAGAAACTAACACTGCAATTCTAACATGGCATAAATCCTGCCCAAGCAACATGGGGGCTGAGGGTAACACACAAAGGTCACTTGTACAACCAACAGTATGCAAGGAAATTAACCATGTGCAAGGCACACCTTTGGACCTTCATGTGTTGGTTCTGAAGGTACACTTTTACTCCTAGTTGCACTGCTGTCATCACTAAGAGCAGGGAAACAGTGATAGGGCAAGGGCCCCAGATTTTGTTCCCTATTTTGGAATACTCTCGTTAGTTAAGGTGGCACCACAGCTCAGAGATAAAACCACCTGTGAATCTTTAAAGCTGAACGATGACTTAAATCATCATTGCGGGAGTCCCCAAGGCAGCTATTCAAAGTAATATTACTCAAGAATCACCATGAGATGATGTTATGCTAAAAATCTACTGTGACACCCAGAGATGCATGCAATGAAGCTACTGGACACAAACTCAGTTTCCCAGATAGATGTGCAATGGAAAAGGCCGTTCTGGGTTTCACCTTCTGATTACATTTATAGCCCAGGAATCCAACCCAAATGTCCTGCAGGAGAGATTTTCACGAGTCAAGCCAACCACACAAGTCAGGGGGCCAAGCAGGCTGGACAGAACGTGTGTCTAGTAGGAGCCAGGGTAATCAAAATGGAACTGGGTGGCAGGGATACTGATGTTTGTATGTAGAAATTAACAAGGCCTAGAGGATGCATTTTGACCTTATGAGTCCTGGGTGCCCTGCTGCTGCTGGGGCAGGAGACTATAGAATAGTGACCCATGAATCCGGGAAGCAGAAGCAGCTTAAGTAGCCGACCTGACAGACTGGCTGCCCGGAGAAGGAGACTTCATATTCTTTGTTGCTACACATCATAATCCCTCACGTGCCATACTGGATATTCTTGACATTGGTTATAAAACCATGATTATCCCTAACACTTCCTCCCTGGTCATGTCAAATACTGCATTCCCCAGGGAAAGTATTAATATCTGTGCTTTCACCAAAGACTGCAATCCACTGCCACCAGCCTGCTGGAAAAGGAGATTCAAGATCAAAGTAGCCCAGACAGCCACTGCTCCCAATCACGTGGCTGGCCAGAGCGGATGGATGGCTTACCTTGTGCTTACGCTTGCCTTTGGGGGCGGCTTTCTCTGCAGGTGCCGCAGCTGTCTGCCGCTTGGGCTTTGAGGCCATCTCCTTGAGGTCTACCTTGGCTGGCGCCGCCTGGAGTGAGTTCTGGCCAGGCACTCGAGACAATAGGCGACGGTCAATCTTCACCCAGAGATTTCTCAGATTCTCCTGATCTTGGACAGGAGATAGAACCTCGGTTTGTGTGACAGGGACCGGTGACAGAGTAGGCTCCTCACTTGGGACTGGTGGGTTGTTACCATTGCCACTGCTGAGAAAGCTGCTGAGGGTCAGGCTAGCCCTTCCGGCTTCCTTGGATTTGGTCATGTTGCCCCCTGGAGCCATGCATGGAGGCAGGACTTTGATCTGCAGAGGCTCTTCCTGATCTGTGTTGGAATCAGACGTAGACGAATCAGTCTCAATGAATTCCCGGGACTTTGGCACCATCTTGCCAGGCCCTCGGTACTTCTTCTTCTCTGCAGCCAAGGGGATGCTGGCCCTCGGTTCTTTCCTGGGAACTGGCTTCTGGGCCATGGCTTTGCTGCGGCCTCTCGGGGGGTCAGGAAGCTCCCCGCTTTCCTTTTCTTTGGGAGTGCTGCTGGTGATATTTGGTATGGGCCAGGTAAATTCCTCATCGCTGCTGTTCTTCTCGACCCTTTTGGGCTGTTTTTTCCCAACTGTCCTTTGAGATGCTGTCCCAAGAGTTGTGGACGACTTATGCTTCAGAGCCTTTGTTTCTGGAGTTTTCAGGGTGGGTCGTGGATGGGCTTTCTCCCTGATGATACCAAGGAGAGGCCTCTCTTGGGGTTCAGGCAGGACCTGGCTGGGGTTTGCCTTCACCTTGACCTGGACTTCCATCGGTTTAATGACTGGAGGTGGCACAGAAATCGTCTCCATGGGTGTTTCATTTTGGCCACAAATAAAAGACTTGTTTTGAGATGTCACTTTGTTAAGCCATTTGTCCAACTGCCACTTGTTGGTGGAGGGTGGCTCAGGCTGTGGAGTGAGAAATGGTGGCAAGCATGAATGTCACCTTTGGGAAGAAGTCAGGAGGACCCTCAGTGCACTGACTGTTGACTGGTAAAAGCTTTGGCTGTCAAGTGACCATTCACACATTTAGAAACATACATGAAATTCACATCTATCACATTCCCTAGACAGCCAAATACTTCACAAAGTGGCTCCACTATACTAAGTTCCACTCTTTTTCTGAAACTAGCCCCTACTCTGGCCAGCAAGGAAAGAATTTTTCACAGAGAGTTTTTGCAGAGAGCGGGTAGAGAGCTGGGGAGGAAAACTGGTTCCCAAAATCCTTTGGTGGGACTCATTACTCAACCTCTCACCAGGAGGCTAAGAGAATGATCGCTGGTCCTGAAAAGAAATGTAAGCGTTCCTCAAGTGTAACTCAAAACGAAAGTCTTTCTCTGAAAGAAAGTGTCAGGGCCTCCTATACGATGTTGTAATTTGCTGCAAAAAGAAGAGGCCTTTTGTATTTTTACTGAAGGATGAAAAGATTTGACTTCCAAAAAAAAACACTGCACTTTCCTCGGTGTATGGGCAATAATCAGTTTATGTGGACATGCCTGCAGACATTAGAGTCTGCTGTTAAGCCATGGAAATGATGCGTACAATTCAGGTGCTTGATTCTCAAGTTTGAATTCTGCCTTTTGAACTAAAAGAGCCATCATTTTTTAATTAGAACTGCTCTTTTTTTTTTTTTTTTTTGCAAGCCATCAGCCGAGGCTTATGGCACCAGCCAATAGAGGATGACAGAATTCAAAACGTTTTGAGTAGCCATGATTCCAACCTGCACAGAGCAGTGGCAGGTAAGGGGTGAGGCCACTGGAGCAGCTGCTACTGTTGGCAGCAGAGCTTGAGGTTAGGGGCCCCAGCTCTCGTAGCACACACCCTGGTTTCAGCCCTTCCTGTGAGATCTTGGGAAAGTTCTTTCTTACCCTCTCAGAACCTTATCCTTTCATCTATAAAATGGAATAATGATAGCCAGGACCCCATAGGGTTGTCATGAGCATGAAATGAGAAAATGCAAGTCACGAGCTTCTCATGGAGCCTGGCACATGATCCACATTCACAAAGCATGGGCTCTTACGAACAGCAGTAATGTCACTGTGGCATCTTCTTCTGTTATTCTTTTCTGACTATTGACAAACAGTGTGTCCAGAGCCATTGAGGGATCAGCTTGCTGTATAAGGTGCCAGCTCAGGAGAACTGAGAGGCTGGCAGTCAGAGAAGATGGAGGGGAAAGGCATGGCTTTGATCTCAAAATTATAATTTTGGTATTTTGTGGGGCTATGTTAAATGTTTTTATGAATTATCATTGAGCACATTTGAAAAATATTCTTTGAAATTAAAAAAAAAAAACCTGTGACCTTTCAACCATCACACTTCTTGGATCTTACTTGCCCAGTGACAATTCATCACTTCAACCTAGAGGAAGGGGTTATGTCCCCAGATCTAGAAGTGGGTCTTGACTTGCTTCATAGGTTCTCTCGAAAAGGAATTTTAGAGCTCAGTGATTACTATTCCAGTATAATAGTAATGGGGAAGCTCAGGTTCAGAGTAGCTGAGCGAGTCACATGGCACATCAGTCACATGGCAAGAAATGTCCATTAGAAACCTTACAAATACATGTGTTAGAAGCAAAAAGTGCTATCAAATACCTGAGTGCTTTTCTGAAGTATTTACTGTGCTGAAGTCATGACTGTGCTAGAATACTATTATTATTGCATTATTGTGTGTGTGCATGTCGGGGGTGCTGTGTTGGGGCCCTGGCTCCTCACCCACCTTTGGAGTGGTCACTCGTGGTGCCTCATTGGCTTCGCTGTCAGTGGTACTGCTTTCAGTGTCTGAGTCAGACTCTGAGCTGCTCTCCGAGTCACTGGAGCTGCCGGATCCCCCACTGGTGGGCGCTGCAGGTGGGGTCTGGGGCGTGGCCAAGAGTGGGCTGAAAGGAAAATGACACCATTCATTGCCTCTTTTACTCCCAAACTGGCTGGAAAAGAGTCCAGGTGGGCATGAAGACTGATCATCTGTGAGGGCCAGGCTGAGTGGAGTGTGCCGTTCCATTTCACAGATGGGAACTATGAGGCTCAGAAGGCCCAGGGAGTGACCCACAGTCCCAGGTTGTTTTTTTTTTTTTTCTTTTTCTGTTAAGATACATTTTGAGTTGCTATCTTGTTCAGAAATCCCCAGGTTTGTCAAGGGGCTCGATCTTAGTTATATGTGCAGTACAGTCCTCTCAGCAAGAAGGGGTGAGTTGAATCTTCACTTTTGTCATACAAAACTGACGTTCAGAGGAGGGGGGTTCTTGCCGCAGCCTCACAGCTAGATAGAGGCATGAAACTGGGACCATAACCTCCCAGCTCCCTCAAAGGGCAGGGTTGTATAAAGACACTGGCAGCCAGGTGCCCAGTGCCCAGCCCCAAGGTGAGCAGGGCTGACTGTGTTACCATGGAGATGAGAGTGCGCACTGCACAGCCTCCTCCACCAGAATATCTGTAACCCCTTCAGACAACTCCAACCAGGAAGTATGATCATACAGAACCAACCATCTCTAATGGCTGATTTTAAATCTGTAAAGCTGACCAAGCAAAGCACAAGGAAATTGACACCACTTGCCACTCTGTCTTTATTGATAATCCATACTCTTCCTTACTAATCGTTTGCCCTCTGTGCCCCATAACAAATCAACCTCAGCTGACTCTTGGCACTTTGGGGTATGTCACTGCCTTTCTGTCCTTTTGCTCATCATCTTTGGGGGCTAGTTTTCCTGTTTTCGCTCTGACATGGGGCTCTAAAGTCGAGGGAGGGTTCTCATCTGTCTCTGTTTCATCAGCTCAGGCTCCTCTTTGGAGAGAAGTTTAAATCACAGAAAGGGGTGACGTGGCGGCCAGAGCATCTTTGCTGCAGTGCTGGACTGGTCCTCCTATCTGTCTGGCTGGCTGTCCGAACCTCGCCACCTCTCATACTCCCAGCTCCTTGTCTGGCTTTCCCCAGAAAACCCAGTCCTGGCCCTGGAGGACACCTGGTCTTGTGGCTCCACCTGCAAGTTTTGGCAGAGAGGGATTCCAAGGGCCCTCCTGTGTCCAAGACTCTGGAATCACAGACCATTATTCTTCACCTGCCCCCACTTCATCCTCTCACCAAAACTTCATTTTCAACATAATAATAGCTCTTGCCTGGAAAGGCAGAGGATCTCTTCAAACCAGCATGGGCGCCTCGTCCAACTCAGAGAGCCTTTTCATTACATGTGCCTGGTGCCCCTGAAGACGGCCTCTTTCATCTCCCAGGTAGCTATTCTCTTTCATATAGCCAAAGCTCCTTTTAAAATGCTATTACTCAGCCATTAAAAAAAAATACATTTGAATCGGTTCTACTGAGATGGATGAAACTGGAGCCCATTATACAGAGTGAAGTAAGCCAGAAAGAAAAACAACAATACAGTATACTAATGCATATATATGGAATTTGAAAGATGGTAACGATAACCCTATATGCGAGACAGAATGGGAGACACAGACGCATGGAACAGTTTTATGGACTCTGAGGGAGAAGGTGAGGGTGGGACGTTCTGGGAGAATGGCATTGAGACATGTGTATTGTCATATGTGAAACAGCACCATTCCATGTTCGATGCATGTGACAAGGGCTCAGGGCCGGGACAATGGGATGATCCGGAGGGATGGGATGGGGAGGGAGGTGGGTGGGGGGTCCGGGAAGGGGAGCACATGTGAACCCATGGCTGATTCATGTCAGTGTATGGCAAAAACTATTGCAATATTGTAAAGTAATTAGCCCCCAACTAAAATAAATAAATTTATTAAAAAAAAAAAATAAATAAAATAAAATGCTATCTGCTAAGTAAATGCTATCTGCAAGTACATTCGTCTGCCAAATACACCAAGTGATTAGGGGAAGCAGAAGAAACAGGGGCCTACACCCCCTGGGAAAGTGTGTGTGTGTGTGTGTGTGTGTGTGTGTGTGTGTGTGTGTGTGTGTGAGTGAGTGTGTGTGTGTGTGTGTGTGTGTGAGGCAGTGGGGCCAGGGATCTATATATACAACTCAGTGTGCCTCTTTCCCTGTATTCCTTTGCAGTATAATGACTCCATATTTAAGCAAAGTACCCTCTAAATCTAATCAATTGTCTTGGTTACTAACTAAAGACTGAGGCAACAGATTTAAGTCAGACTAATCCAGAGGCTTGCTAACTTGGCCTCAATTCCCCCCAAGTAAAGTTTCACATACAGCATAGAGCATCGGCAATACCGGGACTCCTTCCTGGCTGGTGGACTGACAGTTAAGATCTAACGTGTACTCCCACATTTATGATTTTCAAATGAAAAGGCTGTTTCCTAATTTTGTTTCCTATCTATGCATTAAATTCTGGCTTGTGTGTGTATGTGTTTGTATACAAGTGTTCCTTATCCAAAGACTTTTAGAAGCGAGATGAATTTTGATATTTAGATTTTTAATTAAACAAGTCACATGGTAGCTATACCATATCTATAATACCCCCCAGTGGATTCAGGGTAGCACCCTTTAATAAAACTCATTAACACTGCTGCAGTTAACAGTCACAGTCATAAAGACTTGAAAATAATACCTGCACATCAGTTTAGGTCAGGTTTTGTCATCAAATGAATTTCGCTCAAAGTCACTGAAAACAACAGTTCTCCAAACTCTCTGAATTTCAGAATTGTGATTAAAATATTGTAGACATGGACAGAAATCACATATGAAAAAATTGACTAACTATTTGTATGAGTAAATATAGATATACAGACACAGATACAAAATAAAGATGATTAGAAACCTAAGCGTAACCTTGACTGAGAACCAGTGAAATGAGGCCTGAAATTATTTTTCCTAAGTCTTCTTACAGGTAAATGTATTGCCGTGTTCTCAGGAAGGACCCTATGGCCAGTCAATGTTGACAATGACCACTCAGGGGAAACAAGTATAGAAAGAACAAGGAGAGATACATGACTTTTTCATACCCACACTGATGGACATAAATACTTGGGGATGAGAGGGACGGTGGACTTGAATTCAGAGAGGACACCATGAGAACTCAAGCTGGGGGTGAAGGACTTCAGCATCTTAATGAGAAAGAATTGCTTTCTCCAGGCAGTTGCACAGTTGGAACCAAGGAAGAGCCAGCATTGGTGGGAGGGAATGGCATTGCTTAAAGTGGAAGTAAAACTGCCCTCCACAGTACCTTCCTGTGCCTCCACTATCCATCTGCTCTTCCTGTGGTTGGTGGACAATCTGGCTGCACCCAGCCTGCTAAGGAACGTAGGGCACACCTCTGAGTCTGACCCTCACTTCCTGTAGGCCCACCTTGCACCCAGCTGGGGCCCCTCTGAGGGCCAAAAAGTGAGTACAAAACCAAAACACTGTCTTCACAAGCAGGACAAACCTCAATATCAGGATTGACCGAGGGCCACATTCTTGTCTAGAATCCACTGTGGAGCTTTCAAGTTAGCAAATCATCACCATATTTCACTTTCAGTTCTTCCCTGAAGCCCGTTAGCTGTTCAGTTAGTTAAATTCCCACTTTTGCTACACTTATTTTCATGTGTCACTAATTTATTTTTCAAATGTATATTAAACTGGTTATGAGCGACACTAGGAAACACAACTCTTGATTCCACTGAGAAGATGAAGGACAAATGTGCAATTTCCATATTCTTCATTTATCAAACTGCAGTAGAATTATTTCCCACACACCATTTCCTCTTGTATTTTAATAAACTGCTTTTAAAAAGAATGCTAGTGGTTACAACAAAGATAATAGATGATATCAAAAATCATTAACATTTAATATATTAAACTATCTACTCTATAGTCTGTAAATATTAAAAGTGTACTCTGTGACTTCACCCTGAATATAATAAAACTGCTCAAAGGACACGTTTGTGGACAACTTCAAAGTGAACTGTTCAACCTTTTCAAAGATCAGATTCTGCTATTGTGTTCACTGAGGTAAGTAGTCTGTACCGAGTGTAGCGTAGCCTCATTTTAATCCTAACCACATTTAGTAGGTCTTCATGGTCATGGGCCAGACTAAGGGCAAAGAAGTTGGCTTAGCAAGTCAATGATCCTAGTGGGGAAATCCAGGGCGAGGGAAGGGGATCAAAGAGCAAGCCAGTGGGAGAGAAGTTTGGGAGGCCTTTAAGATGCCTCCTCCAGACAGCATTGACTCTGGTGTGGAAGGCTTGAGAGCACCGGGGGAAAAGATGTCAGTCTCTCTAAGCTTATACTGACCAAGCCTCTTCTGCAATAAACGGCTCAATATGTGATACCATAAGATAGTCCAGAAGCCATATGAAGGAACAGGGACTTCTTTGCCTGGAGAAGATTCTGGGGCAGGGAGGAGGGTGGTTCATGTGACAACAGTCTTTAAAAACCGGAAGGTCTGTCCTATGGGAAAGGGGGTGGGCTAGCTCTGAAGGCCTTCCAAGGTAAAACTAGGATCAATTAGTTCGAGATCTAGCCAGGAAAGATCTCACCTTAACATCAGAAAAGGCTTAAAAATCTACAGTTGGCCACAGGAAGAAGCCATTGCTTTGTAGGCCTGAGAGCTTGATACCTTTAGGTGAACAGATAGCTGGCAATTAAGATTCCTATTATTGATACACAATGAAGTTCAGCGATCTTTAAAGTGTCTTCCAAGTCAAAGATTATGATCCTTATGAAACAAAAATGTGTAAGGGATTTTAGGGGAGTCTGTTCAGACCTTAGAGAAAATTGTGAGGAGACCTTTGCCCAGTTCACTCATTAAGGCAGGTCTGAAATGACCTACTCTTGGCAACACGGCTCTTATATGAATCACAGAAGATTAAAGCTGCCTTTCTGTAGGGCTATTGCATAAATCAGACTTTTCACTAATTCAGATTAACAGCCTACAGAAAACCAAACATCTGCATCAGTGCTATCTGACTCAAATCTTAATTTAACTGTAAATTCCTCTCTCAGGAGATAAACAGGGATGATGAATTGGCCATTCTGTTCAATCAAGCTGTATGGGCATCAGGAAGGAAAGGTTCCAGAAGGGGTAATGACTTTCTAAGGGGAAACATATATGGGAAGGATTCGACAAGCAAATCCAGAGGGTACTGATCTTGGCAGCATATTTTACAAGAACCCAGAATTGCCAAAGAGACATTGCATGAGATGCTTGATGGGGGACTCTTGTATTAAACCCTTGTCTTTAGTTGAGACTTGTAAAAATTTCATCAATGTGACCCTTTTCCGGTTTTATGGAGATCAAATGTCTATTTATCAGATAATTTGAAATGCTTCTTTACTTGATTCCATCATTAAGTTGTGAAGGTTTGGCCCTGGGGCAAAGGAATCAACATTTATACATGATCTTTCCTCTCTTCCTCCTTTTCCTCTTTGAACTCTGGGTCCAAAAACTGAAACAATCTATCGGCTTTACCATAGTAGGCCACTAGGGGTCGACACTCTGAGCCCTGAGCCTATTCCAGTCAGAGGATGGGAGGAATCTATTTTGGTCTGAGTCAGTAGCTTTCAAATCTACCCCAACCACCCCAGAAAATCCATTTAGCCCAGTTGTCCAATAGAAACTTTGAAGTGAAGTGAAGTGAAAGTTGCTCAGTTGTGTCCAACTCTTTGCTACCCCATGGACTATACAGTCCATGGAATTCTCCAGGCCAGAATCCTGGAGTGGGTAGCCATTCCCTTCTCCAGGGGATCTTCCCAACCCAGGGAACGAACCCAGGTCTCCTGCATTGCAGGTGGATTCTTTACCAGCTGAGCCACCAGGCAGGGGGCTAGGCAGAAGCATAATACATAAGACAGACAAAACCAGGTTTGCTCTGTTTCGCACAGCAGCTTTTCCCCCTCCCTGGGATGGCCTCTGAGCACACTTTGAAAATAAAACACTGCATACCCCAATATTCTCACAAGCAACTCAGAATCAAGTATGTTCTGTGTTAATGCAATGATGCTACTGATGAGCAGATTGCCAACCACTTGTAATTGAAGCTATACCCTGGCATAGCTCCGAGGAGATAATCTTTGTCCAGTGAATGTGTACACTGGGAATTTGTCCTTTTGTCTGAATCTGGTTTTTGAAATGGAGTCTGCTCAATTTACTTGCAAAGCATAAGGTGATGTACACCTAGCCACTCACATTCATTTTCATGGGCAAGTTACCATATGTGATATAGATTAAAGCCCTGACTGACTGAAGAGATCTGTGGTTGGTGAAAATGATGATCAAAGATGTCCACACTCCAATCTTGAACCTGTGAATATGATACCTCATGTGGAAAAAGGGTTTTTGCAGATGTGAATACATTCAGGATCTTGAGATGGAGATATGGTCCTGGATCATCTAGATGACCCCAGTGTCATCTCAGGGTCTCTGGGAACCAGAGCTTGGTGTAAGGAAGGCTCTAGTAGATTACTGCCACAGCAGTGGGCAATCAAAGAGGTTATAGCTTCCAAGGAAGCTGCAAGCTGACCATTTGAAACTTTCATGTTAACCAGAAATGAGCAGCTCCTCACATTTTTCAATCACCAGCAGTTAGCTATTTCTCCTAACTTACCTGGCATCTTACTTCCTTTCTGAGACCACAGTGCTGAGTGATTTTGGCAATGGCTTTTCAGAGTTACATTTGACTCACAATCTATTATGGCTTTCTTACCCTTTTGATGGACTGACTAGACTCAGGCTCTTGTCTTCTTTTCCTGCCTGTGCCCTTTCTCCCATCTTCAGTCACATATGTAAATAGCTACATTTCCCCTACTGGTTTTAAAGAGGTTTGGTTCAGCTTTAGTTCAGTAAGAGGAGCATGGGATTGGGAGCCAGATGATCTTTTTTGAGTGTCACCGTGGATACTTTATTTTTGTGTGACCTTAGACTAAGCACTTAACACAAGCATCTCAGTTTCCTCATCTGTAAAATGGGGTAATATATCACATAGGCTTATAAGAGGACCAAGCTAGGAAATTTAGGTGAGAGAACTCTATTAACAAGTACTTCTCAAACTTTAATGTACTATTAGAATCACCTGGAGATCTCCTGCACATGCAGATTTTAATTACAGAGGCCTGGAATGGGTCCTGAGTTCTGCATTTTTAACACATTCCCAGGTGCTACAGATGGTTCTGGTCAGCGAACCATGCTGACAGGACCAAAGGTACAGAGGCTATTCAGATATAAACTGCTGGCAAAAAATAAGTTGGTGATCTGGACTGGAAACTAATGGCTAAAACACAGTTTTGAGATCAACTGTGGATTTTTCCCCCCATAATTATTCTGTCCTTCTTTAGCAACAAATAAAGGTGACTGCCTTATATCATTTTGAATCTAACCTGATCAAGTTGAAGCTCTCTTTGGGCAATTATTCCCGAACAGGTTTTATCAGATTCCTTCTGATAAGCACTGGCTTCAGCTTATAATTTTCCTGAGACTACCTGCCTGCACCTGTACTTGACCAAGTGCATAATTCTTTCCTCCACATGTGTCCCAAGGATCACCACAGCTTTGCCACTGTCCCTGCCGAGTGTCAAGGTAGTATTAGAGTACATCCATGGTCATGGCTGGGGCCCTGAGCATGATTCATAATGGCTAATAGAGATGGAGGTGATGGAATTCCATCTGAGCTGTTAGAAATACTAAAAGATGATGCTGTGAAAGTGCTGCACTCAATATGCCAGCAAACTTGGAAAACTGAGCTGTGGCCACAGGACTGGAAAAGGTCAGTTTTCATTCCAATCCCAAAGAAAGGCAATGCCAAAGAATGTTCAGTTGCACTCCTCTCACATGCTAGCAAAGTAATGCTCAAAATTCTCCAACAAAGGCTTCAACAGTACATGAACCAAGAACTTCCAGATGTTCAAGCTGGATTTAGAAAAGGCAGAGGAACCAGAGATCAAATTGCCAACATCTGTTGGATCATAGAAAAAGCAAGGAGTTCCAGAGAAAAAAAAACAAAACATCTACTTCTGCTTTATTGACTACACCAAAGCCTCTGACTGTGTGAATCACAACAAACTGTGGAAAATTCTTCAAGAGATGGGAATAGCAGAGCACCTTACCTGGCTCCTGAGAAATATGTATGCAGGTCAAGAAGCAACAATTAGAACTGGGCATGGAACAACAGACTGGTTCCAAATTGGGAAAGGAGTACATCAAGGCTGTATACTGTCACCCTGCTTATTTAACTTATATGCAGAGTACATCAAGCAAACTACTGGGCTGGATGAAGCACAAGCCAGTATCAAGATTGCTGGGAGAAATATCAATAACCTCAGATACGCAGATGACACCACCCTTATGGCAGAAAGCAAAAAGGAACTAAAGAGCTTCTTGATGAAAGTCAAAGAGGAGAGTGAAAAAGTTGGCTTAAAACTCAACATTCAAAAAACGAAGATCACGGCATCTGGTCCCATCACTTCATGGCAAGTAGATGGGGAAGCAATGGAAACAGTGACAGACTTTATTTTCTTGGGCTCTAAAAGCACTGTAAATGGTGACTGCAGCGATGAAATTAAAAGACACTTGCTCCTTGAAAGAAAAGCTATGACAAACGTAGACAGCATGTTAAAAAGCAGAGACATTACTTTGCTGACAAAGGTCCATCTAGTCAAAGCTATGGTTTTTCCAGTAGTCATGTATGGATGTGAGAGTTGGACCATAAAGAAAGCTGAGCGCTGAAGAAAAGATGCTTTTGAACTGTGGTGTTGGAGAAGACTCTTGAGAGTCCCTTGGACTGCAAGGAGATCAAACTTGTCAATCCTAAAGGAAATCAGTCCTGAATGTTGGTTTGAAGGACTGATGCTGAAGCTTATACTACAATACTTTGGCCACCTGCTGCAAAGAGCTGATTCATTTGAAAAGATCCTGATGCTGGAAAAGATTGAAGGCAGGAGGATAAGGGTACAGCAGAGGATGAGATGTTTGTATGGCATCACCGACTCAATGGACATCAGTTTGAGCAAGCTCCGGGAGTTGGTGATGGACAGAGAAGCCTGGTGTGTTGCAGTCCATGGGGTCGCAAAGAGTCACACATGACTGGTGATTGAACTAAATTGAACTGAATAGAGATGGAGCATGCATGATGCACCAGGAAGCAGGTTCAGCACCTTTCCTGCATTTTCTCTTTCAATCCTCACAACAGTCCCCTGAGTCCGGTGCTCTTACTACTCCATCTTATGGCTGATAATACTGAGACTTAGCACCAACAATATCAATTTGAAAAATAGTTTGAAGGATACTTTCAAAGGAATGGAAAAAGCCAAGGCGTCTGGATCCCACCTCACCGCAGTATGAAATGAGATGGCACTGTGGAGGGGGCCAGTGTGTTCCCAGCAAGGCTGGCCAGTGCTGACTAATAAGCCATTTATGTCTTATTTTTTTGTCTATTCAGTTGCTAAGCCATGTCCAACTCTTCGCGACCCCATGGACTGCAGCACACCAGGCTCCTCTGGCCTTCACTATCTCCCAGAATTTGCTCAAACTCATGTCCACTGAGTCAGTGATGCCATCCAACCATCTCATCCTCTGTCACCCCCTTCTCCTCTTGCCCTCAATCTTTCTCAGCATCAGGATCTTTTCCAACGTCTTGAGAACATCACAACTTGCATTAGGGAGAATAAACCAGTATTCAAATTTTTCTAGAAATAATTAAAAGTCATCCTGATGTCTTTGCTATCGGTCAGAGCTGTTTCAACAAACAGCAAGCAGATGGAGGAAAAATCAATACAGACAAGTATTTTTTGCCTTTAAAGTCTATTTTTTAAAATGGGGGCAAGAGAGAGAATGAAGGTAAGCAAGTGGATGGAACCTGGACTCCCACAACCCTGTCTCCAGCAAAGCAGAGAATGAAATGTTGGCAGCTCGCCTTCATAAGAAGCCCAGGGACAGTAAGAAGTCAGGAATTCATAACAAAGTCAAAGCCTTCCCATTAGAACTCCCTCAGTCACAAATCCAAGGTGGAGCAGGGAAGTAGTTTGACTGGGTGACTTAAACCCAGAAGCTGCTTCTCTGTAGGAATCTCCCCATTGTGTCTACAGGAGTGGTCTGGAGATGGAGCCCAACTCCCATCAGAGCCCCAGCCATGGGCAGTCTGAGTCCCTAGAGGAGTCCAAAGCAGGCTGCTGAGAGGCTCAGAGCTGCCTTTTCCTTGCTTGAGGTCTTTTTTTCTGTTGCCCATAATACTCAGAGCTGCCTTGCAACGGAAAAGCAGGCATCCCTCTTCCAATACCCCTAGACTACATTTCTTCTTTGATGTCTCTCAATGCCGATCACCTTATCAGTATTGTCTGCTCCCCTTCACATCTGATTTGTTACCTGATGTATCAGAGACACTTGATTTGGAGGGTAAGCTTTTAAGGCCAGAGGCTTCATTCAACCACACACCAACTCTGTACAATGTCTGGTATGCTTAAGACCCCCTAGAGTACAGCCATAAAGAGGTCTTCTCTGTACACTTCTGGGAGAACTGTCCCTGGGCGCACCCACTGCCTATGGTCCCAATAAGCAATCGTCATCATTGGATCAACCAGACCAAATACTTTTTAATTGCAGAGCACTTGATAATATTCCAGTATTTTCACTCCTATGACCTCATTTGATTGCTACAAGAACATTGGACAGGGACAGGGGGAGAGATGGATTAGGTATCCTCCTACTTTATCCATGATGCTCCAGGAACTTTTAGCCAAAGTCACGCAGCTGGGCTCTGAGGGGAGCGGGGGTGATTTCCTCAAGTTACTGGGACTCTTTCTTAAACTGCAAGTCTAGCTTGAGGAATGGAAAAGAATACAGGAACCAGTACAAAATCCACCCTGTAATCATACCAAAAGGCATCCAGAATGCAGAATTAATCCCAGATGCTTTGTTTAAGTGACCTAATGAGATGCGTTGCAAGAATTCAGTGTTCAAAACACTGAAGGCCATCCACCCTGTAGGCTAAGAAAACCTTGTTTCATTTGACTCCTTCAAATGACAAAACTCACTGAGGCTAGAGGAAAATGTTTCCAGTTTACAGATGATAACTATTTCCACAGAGTAGTAGTTTGTAAAGATTAAATAGGGGAAATGTAAATGTCTTTTATGCTTCACATCCTTCTGTTTATTCAAGACTTGTATTTGTCTTTAAATAGGTAATAAACATGGTACTGAATTCAAAAGCTACAGTAAGGGATACAATGGAAAGTACATCTTCTGCCCTTCTACTGTCATGTTACACAATTGCCCAATGTTCTCCACTATTAGCAGTTTCTTATGCTTCTTCCAATAATGAAGTGAAGTGAAGTGAAGTGAAGTGTTAGTCGCTCAGTCATATCCAACTCTTTGCTATCCCATGGACTGTAGCCTGCCAGAGCCCTCTGTCCATGGAATTCTCTAGGCAAGAATACTGGAGTGGGTTGCCATTTCTTCCTCCAGGGGATCTTCTCAACCCGTGGATTGAACCCAGGTCTCCTGCATTGCAGGCAGATACTTTAACCTGGATCTCCTACATTGCAGGCAGATTCATAATAAACTATGACTATTGCTAGGTATGCTTTTCAATGAAAGTATTTTAAATTATTAAAGTAGAGCTTTCCTCATGGTCCAGTGGTTAAAAATCCACCTGCCAAAGCAGGGGACATAGATTTGATCCCTGATCCAGGAAGATCCCACATGCTGTGGGGAAACTAAGCCCGTGTGCTCCAACTACTGAGCCTGTGCTCTAGAGCCCGGGAGCCACAACAACTGAAGCCCAAACTCCACACCAAGAGAAGCCACCACCATAAGAAGCCTGCACCCTGCAACTAGAAAGTAGCCCCAACTCAACAAAACTAGAAAAAGCCCGCACAGCAACGAAGACCCAGCACAGCCAAAAGTAAATAAATAATAAAAGTTATTCCTAAAAACTAAAATTCCTGTATATGGGATGATAGGGCATTCAATGAATGACATTCCAAGTCATAATATACACAATTTCTAAAATAAAACTTCTACAGTTTCGTTACTGAATGTGCCTTAATTCTTATGTCTGAAATATACACATGAGCATTGCAGTAACTAAGTGAAAGGCAAAAATTGCAGCTTGGAAAATTGTGGTGTCAAACCCTAGTGTGAAGAAAAGGCAAGAATGTAGCCCAGAGCCATGAGGGGCAGAAGCTGCACTGGGTGAGACCAGGCTGCAGGTTCCACATCAGGAAACAGTTCGCTGACTGTTCTCCACTTCTTCAAGGTGTGGTCAACACACGATGGAGTCACTTCCTCACACCTAGAAACTTCTATAGGCCCAGCAATCAGGCTTTGTAGCTCTTTGTCCCAATTGCCACCAACAACCCTTGTCCTGCCTGCTCCCTGTTGCAAATCAGATGTTCTTGCCTTACTTTTCGCTCCACGTTAGACTTAAAGCTTTGATTTGTTTTGTACTTGGTCCCAGTGACAATATACAGCCTGAGATCTCTTGGTTTCAGAATTCGCCATGACCTCCTGGCAAGGAGATGCAGTTTGTTTGTTTGTTTTTTCTACAGGATTTTCAGAGCTCTTTCCCCATTACCTCTCTACTTTAGGACAAGTCTTTATTTCTCTCTGTTTCCCATGCCTTTGTTTACCCTGTCTATTCTGTCTAGAATGACACTTTTTCTTTTAAGGAAACAAAAGTTTCCTTAAATCATCCTTTAAGCTCATATTCAAATACCATGGATCTTCTCTATGACTTTAATTCTCTCAGATACTTCCCTGTTCTGATTTCTTTTCACTAACTGCATCACAGTTTATCACTTAATTATTCTCGAATTATGACACTGTGCTAACATTTTGCCTGCTAACCTAAAATTGTACATGCCTTGATGGCCAGGGCAAGACTGTACCATCACTCTGTGTATCCCTAGGCTGACTAGCATGGTAACTTGTATATACTCTTCTTGTTATGAAAAAACACTCTGAATGGCCTCACAATGAACAGAAAATCAGCACAAACAAGGTCACCTGGTAAAGAATAACGCTTAATTATGAAATGTCTATGGACAGCTGACTCTCAACAGAAGTCATGCTTGGGCCAGCCCACCCAACACCAAAACATCTTGAGTCAGAATTAATTTGATGAACATAAGCAAATAGGTTGCCCAATGATGGATTTGTACCCTTTTAATTAGTTGGATGGCTGTTGGCCCAATCCTTCCTTCAGCTTTAGTTCCACTGATAAAATATAATATATTTGGATGGACATGTGTGCATGCTTGGTCACTCAGTTGTGTCTGACTTTTTATGACCCCATGGACTGTAGCCCTCCAGGCACCTCTGTCCATGGGATTCTCCAGGCAAGAATACTGGAGTGGGGTGTTGTGCCCTTTTCCAGGGGATCGTCCCGACCCAGGGATTGAACCCTCATTTCCTGCTTGGCAGGTGGATTGTTTACCATTGTGCCATTTGGATGGACAGTTTCAACGTAATTGGTATCTTGAGCAACAGCTGTCGATGGGGTGCAGAGTGCAATGTACATGCATGAACATAAGAAATAAATGATGTGGCTCTTACTGAAAATGAGTTCTATCTATACACAGACCTTCCTACTTTTAATTAAAATGATGATTCTGTTATTCTGATTTGTCTGAAATGTGAGCTACCCTCATCATATCATTTTGATACATTAACCAGCCTGGTCTACACTGTGCGTGATATTAACTCCCTTTCTAGTTGATGGTTTTTCTAGTGGCATAATTAATTTCCTCATGGAAGAAAAAGTATTCAATCAATTTGGGATTAAATTTGAGGTTGAAGGACTTTCACAAAAGACAGAACTAAATCTCCTAGCCCACATGCATTGCTAATTATGACATAGTCACATTAAGAACAAGAAGGTGTTCACTTCCCATGATAAATGGGCCTGAAAATCATCCCCAGCATTTACAATAAATCACAAAGACCATTAATAAACAGGCAGGGGGAAAAAAGACAGTTTCTACAAGAATTCACTCCCATTCTTTGCCTAAGACTATCAATGTCATGTTTAAAGCTGACATCTTAAATCTTCTCTACAGAAGCCCTCTAAGTCAAAAAGCCCAGCTCTTTTAAACAGAATTTCCTATGCCTGTTATTTTGAATGGCAGCAAAGGAAATACTGGATCTTTAATCCTGTAATGCTATCTGCCTGAAAATCTTGCCTTCCAGCTAACAGTCTCCCTTCTCATCAAGGCTAAATTAAAGCAGGTCAAGTGTAAATGAGAGAAGAGGGGACCACACTTTCTTCATACTCTGGGAGCTCCTTTGATCTTAAGCCTAACATGCTTTTGACGTCAAGAGGAAAAGCCTGATCATGGGCACCAGAAATAAGATAGTTAAGTACAGGCAGCCTTATTCAACATAGATTCCTGTATGTGGAATGGCAGGGTTTACACTTGAATCTAGATCAATAGCAGTAAGAACAGCAATCCTGTATGACAAACGAACCCAGAGCCACTTAAAAGCTGACCTAGAAAGAAATGGAAACAAACGTAGGCATTTCTCCAAGAACTTGCAGGATCTGTAATAATGACAGGCTAGTAATAACAAGGTCGGGGTGTTTGGTTTTGTCATTAACAGGAATTTGTCATGTGGAGGAACTTGTCATGCAGAGGAATTTGAGAAATTTAGCCATTCTGTAGAAGGCAGAATTTAGAATAAAAAGGATTAAACAATTAAAAATACATTCAGAAATTAAGCAAATTACATTTGTGGTCATGTGAAAACCCGGAAATCTGCCTATCCTGAGAGTATGTCAGTAGCAAGTCAGCATTATACAGTGTCCCTACCAGCTAAGCCCAAACAAGTGTACATCTTAGGAATTATAGTGAAGAAAGGCATTCACAAGGTGGGGTGGGGTGGGGTGGGGCGGGGTTTTAAATGTCCAAAGCAAGAAAAATATGCTCACTTGCAAATCACATGAGATGTGTACTTTTAGTGAGATATGTTCTCTAGCCTGATGTCAAATTCCCACGCAGTTTCCACCAGCCTGCACTACTTGGGCTTTATAATGACAAGACCTAGATATACTACTCTGCTGGTCGGAAACTTGGGCAAAAATTTGGTGGGGAAGTATATGCTAAAAATGTTCCCATTGACTACAATTATATTTCACTATGTATTTCAGACAACTATGCCTAAATTCAAGGTATGTGAATGATAGAGAACGTGTGTACCCAGGTGTGAATGTGTGTACTTGCCTGTGACTGCGTGGATGCATCTATTGGCTAAAATCCAAGATGGCTAATAACAAAACAAGTAAAATAATGTCAGCATGAATTAAGATAGTTGTCTAAGGGCTCCTCAGATGGCACTAGTGTTAAAGAACCCACCCACCAATTCAGGAGACATGGGTTCCCTGGGACAGGAAGATCCCCTGGAGAAGGAAATGACAACCCACTACAGTATTCTTGCCTGGGAAATCCCATGGACAGAGAAGCCTGGTGAGTTACAGTCCATAGGGATGCAAAGAGTCAGACATGATTGAAATGACTTAGCATGCACACCTAAAAAGTAAAACAATATTTAGAGAAATACCATTCTTCAAATGAGGTGCACAATGTTGATTTTAAAAATAGTGCTGCTATTAATTGGCTAAGAACAGAAATGTTGACTTCTGTAGCCCACAATGGGCATTAAGTCATCGAATAAAGAAGATATTGTTGTTGTTCATTGTTTATGTTAATATTCATGTGGGTTCTAGCCATGTTTTGATAGCATGCACAAATGCACATTCACATGATTGAAGGTCAAATACTATTCAGGTTCTCATCATATATGCAAAAATTAGTTGTAGAAATAAGAATGTATAAAAGCAAAAAGTCTAAAAGAATTGAAATGGTGGCTATTTTTCTATCTGTCGAATGACTCATTAAATATTCAAGGTAAATGTCAACTCTCTTTCAGTTAGCCATGAAATTCATGAAAAAGTGGTATGCTTCCAATATATGGAAACAACTGAAGTGTTCATTGACAGATGAATGTTTAAAGAAAATGTGTTATCTATTTTGTTGTTGTTCAGTCGCTAAGTTGTGTCTGACTCTTTGCGACCCCATGGACTATAACCTGCCAGGCTCCTCTGTCCATGGGATTCTCCAGGCAAGAATACTGGAGTGGGTTGTCATTTCCTTCTGCAGGGAATCTTCCCAACCCAGGGATCCAACCTGCATCTCTTAAGTCTCCTGCATTGGCAGGCCGGTTCTTTAACACTAGCGCCACCTGGGAAGCCCTATAACAGGAGAACACTATGCAAAAGAACAACTCAAATATTTTAAAGTTTTTTAACATTTCTATTTCAAATAGTTCTTAGTTGGCTCCAACCTAGAATGAGCAGGGAGAAAGAACCCAACCTTCTATAATTTCCGTATTATGGATGTCATTTGAGAAGGGCAAGAAAGGGCATAGCATCAACTCCAACATGAAGAGATGTCAATCACTGCTTCTCTTGCTGTGCTTTTGCTTTAGAGGTTGCATCTTTGGAAGCCCAGCCTGTGTTAATTGTGCTTCCAAACTGTACATGGATCTGCAAGAGGAGACCAAAGCCACTTTTGCTCCATGATTTTACTTTCCTTTAATATGATGGTTTATACACTGTGGTTTATTCATTTATTGGTCTGACGGTTTTTATGAGTTGTGACTCAACATAGGTTCCTTTCGAGTATGGTGTTTTATAAAGATATGGAGAATGTAATATAAGTCTGATACAATTATGGTTATGTGCCACGCAAGACAATACTGTAAATATGAGGAGAGTCCGAAAAGCTGCTTAGCAAAATGATCTTAATATACAAGGCAGTGTGAAAATGTAAGAGGAATCTATAATGACAATGAAGATTAGCCATTTGCTCTCTAACCTTATTTACAGAAGCAATCAGAGGTATTCAGGTCGAGTTAATGACCCTGTCTCCAATTAATTCAATTGTCTACAAACAACACTGGTGCAGTGGCTCTCTTCAAGTCTGCCACACAATCTCAGAGGGAATACATAAGACTCCATTAAAAGTGACAATAATAATGCATTTATTACTGAAACACTATTGTATTATAAATAAATTCCTCATGTTAAATTATGCTCCACGCTTTAACAGAAATTCAATTACTGAAATAATAAAAAGATGGTGTATTTGCCAAGTGCTTGGACTATAATCTGGCTGCTTTAGTTACCAGCGTTGGCTGTTTTGCAATTTTTCCTTCATAGACTATTTCTTTTGAATAAATGCCAGACTTTTTCATACACATTTTATGAACAAGTTGCAAAATGAAATTTTGAGCTTTTGAATCCAATTATGAGAGACATAACTAAATCTATTATCGAAAAAAAAATCTAGTAAGCCCTTTCTGCCGTTGTTCAGAACTGTCTGGTAATTGAGGTAAGCACAGGTGCTGCTCATTATGGACCATTGTGCACCATCTGAATTCTGGGAACTGTAGAATTCAGATGGTTTCAACTCTGTTTGTGTGAATAACAAACAGGCCTGATTCTGCACTTGTTTGTACAAGCTTGTACACAGCTCATTTGGGACTTCGAAGACACCTGCTTACCCTTTTGAAGCCAAAACAGTATCATTTATGTTCTGGCTATCCTTTCCATGACAATTTTGCAAAAGCAACAGATTTTGCCTGCTTCCTTCTTTTCCACCATCCCCTCCACCATGCAGTAACTTCAACACACCCTTGTCTTCAGTGATAGAAAAATGAGTTGAGTTAAGCTATGGCAATTATCCAATAACAAGAGAAGACACAGAGCTGTATGACATGGGCAGAGGGAAACAAAGACCCAGATTTTCTCATGAAAGAGCTTTGACAAACAAACTGTCTCAGGTGCATGGGGGATACGGTTTATTTATGTTTAGGACAGGAGATTCCCCCCCCATCTTTTGCCCTTCCTCTGGGTTCTCACATTTGTCTTTCTAATGTCTTGTCTCTTTGTGTTTTTCTCAGCTATATTGAGATATAAGTGACATAACATCGTGGAAGTTTGAGGTGTATAACATGGTGAGATGGATGTAACAGAGGTGTGTAACAGAGGATGAGATGGTTGGATGGCATCACTGACTCAAACTCTGAGCAAACTCTGGGAGATGGTAAAGGACAGGGAATCCTGGTATGCTGCAGTCCATGGGGTTGCAAAGAGTCAGACACAACTGAATGGCACAACTGAACAACAACAACATGGTTATTTGGTATATGCATATATTGTGAAATGATGACCACACTAGGATTAGTTAACACCTCCATCACTCCATCAGCTCACAGAATTACAATGTGTGTGTGTTGAGAACATCTAAGATCTGCTCTATGTCTCATCTTCAGATGGGTCATCTGAAAGCAGAGAACCTTATAACACAGAGACTTGTTTCCTGCTCTCAGAATGCAAAGGGAAAATGACTTTTACCTATGGTCTCTTCTCCTGTACCCCAGGGACACAGGCCAGCAGCCATCAGTTAAGTTGGCTCCCCTGAGGACAATGGAGCCTGCACTGCAGTCCTGAGCTTCTGAGTTATGTCACACGCCCACATGAATATTCCAGCCCTGCAGTAGTTTCTCGGTGCTATAACTAACTTTAATTATACAATGACTTGGCATTGTCTCATTTCACTGAGATCTTACCTGCTGTAAAGATAACACCCCGAAAATAATATAGTAACAAAGCAGTAGTTCTGCTGTACAGCAGAAAACAAATCTAGATTATCCTTCTCTCCAACTCGCAATCCACCCAAAGTGACTACTCATAAAAGGTGACATTCTAAAATCCCATGTTTGAATGCCACAAGTTAGGTGAAAGACATAAACTTAAAGATCTCACGAAACCCCAAATGGGGCTTGCTCATCCAGACTGTTGCAGGCCTGAAAGGTGAATGAACAGAAAATTCCAGAATGGTTTCTGTTCCCCCGGGGTTCATCAACAGTATCCTGTACATGGTTCCTTTTCCATGGCTGCCTTAGAAAGGGGAGGGAGTGGGGAAGTTGGAGTGGGGGGGGGCAACCGGCACAGTAGAAGAACAAATTCAACAATCTTAATTCCTTGTAGACTTTCTCATTTATGTTGCAATTTCAGTGTGCTGAACAGTAATAAATACACATCTGTCAAAAAAAAAAATCCCATGTTTGTCAATCCTTATGCTGGGAGTTTGATTTCATATAAGCATAGGAAATAATTGAAGATGGAGGGAATGAAAAATAAAATCAAGAGAAGAAATTATGGATGCAAATTTTTAGGCTCAAAAGGTCTACTAGAAGACATACCAATTCACTCACAGTGTTTATAGAGTCTGGAAGGTAATTCTTCCACTTTGGCAAACACTCAAACCCCAAGGTCCTAGAGAAGTCCAGAGGTGAAGCAGAGTAGGCAACCCATGTCCACTGGCAAAAGCATAATGGCATATTATTCAATGTACAGCTACCTTGACTCTTTGTTACATGTTTATTTACCTTGTCCATCGGGCAAAGTTTCAGTCATGATCATGCTTAATAAAGCCAATCAAAGAAGTGATCAGCCAAAGTAAGTTCCTGCATGTCAGATACGAAATATGCCTAATGTTGTTTGACAGTGGTCCACAGAAGGTGCCTTGGAACCTTACCTTTTCCCTTATCCTTATCACAGAAAGTGCAAGAGAAAGCTCTGCAGGAATATCAATAATTTGGAAACCCTCATAGACAATATTCTACTGTGTGTCTCATTTGCACTTTAAAAAAAGCTGCCCTCCAGACCTTATGTACTTTTAAGATTTATCTGAAAGATACATGAAGAAGACTTCCAGCCAAAAAAAAATGTACATGTTTAATGGAATTAGATCTCTAGGCAAGAAAATGTCAAAAGAAAAGGCGAAATATTAAAGCGAATGCGAGGTGCTCCTTTCCACAGCTTTCCTGCTTTGATAAATATCTTCTGGGATGTCATTTACTAGAAAGTCATGATTTTACAGAACAGGGGGAAAAAAAGCTAGAGTATAAAATATACTCTTGCTGAAGTAAGTTGCTATATTCACATTTCTCTCTGAAACCTGCTTTTGTCAGTCAGAGGCCTTGATATTTGCCTTTATATCTGCCTTTTTATCATTCGCATTGAAAACATGGCAATTATGGTGAAATACTCAAATTGCAGGCAAGCTTCTGATTACATGGCAGGGACATGGATGCTGTGCTTACTCCTTTCCTTTCCTTACACCTTCCTCTAGGGGGAGTTGAATTCACCTGCAACTGAAGATCAGAGTTGGGGGTGGGGCCCTGCTGAGAGGGCTGTGGGCAAGTCCAGGAGACTTGTTCCGGAGAATAGAGATCACCATAAGCATCACTCCTGAAAATAAGCTACTGAAATAGAGAAGAATGGCGGGAATGTGAAATCTGGGCTAAGAACTGTCTAAAAACGCATGGATTCTTAATACACATACAATTTCAAATGAGAAAAAAAGATGAAGTACGTTGTTAATCTATTAATAACCCATAGCTTACAAACAGAAAGTCTCAAATATAACTTCAGAATAGGGGAGATTTCTCTCTCTTCTGAGTTTGGTGCCTGAGTGCAAGAGCTATACACGTTGTTAGGATCTGATGCCTATACATCTTTTGTCTAACATGCTCTTACTACCAAAATCTTTTATCACTCTTACCACCCAGATTTTATGTCATAATGATAATACTCCCAGTATTTCATTTTCTACAGTTATTAATATGTACCATGACTTGTCCAGGATCTCACAGCCATTAAGTGGCTAGGAGGAAACAATTCCAGTTTTTGGTTGTTTTTCTGTTTGTTTGACCAGAACACAGTGTGAAAAGTTTTGCTCTATTTTAGCCAATCTCCTATCCATATGTGTACTTTCAGACAGATCTACTGGAGAATAAGTACTAAATTCTTTAAATGCATGCTTTCATAAACTTATCTGCAGCTTTCTCTAATGACAACTGAAAAGACATAATGTTTAGGAATAGCAATGATGAAGATGATGATGGTGGTGGTGATGGTAGTGATGATGCTGATAGTGATGGTGGTGGTGGTGGTGGTGATGACCATTTATTACGCTTATATTCTGTTCCAGGCCTCATGCCAAGCACTTTTCATGAAATCTCAATCCTCACAACAGCTTTATGGTATATATACTGTTATCTTCATTTTACAGGTGAGAAAACTGAGGCTTAGAGAGGTGAAGCAACTTGCTTCCAGATTTGAATGAGGGTCTTTCTGATTCCAAAGGCTGTGATCTCTTGCTACTACACTGTATTGAATTGACTTGGGATTAATTCCAATATGTAATTTAAGTAAAATAACTATCACTATCATTTAGATTTCTGGTTTTGTAAATGCTCAGTTTGAAGAGGCAAATGGCCTTCTAATAAAATTTCATAATAACAGCAGAATCGTAGTATCATAGAATCATACTGCTGTAAAGGATCCTGCGAATTTGTAATCCACCTCTCTCTGAATTCTCAGAAGAGAAACTGAGGCCAATTAGCAGTATGTTAAGTGAACTGAAGGTCATATGGGTGAGTCAGTGAATATCCCAAATCCCCATCTTGAAAAGATCAGCTGGGGCCATTCTGTTTTGATGGCAGGCAGCAGCTGATGACTACAGACAACCCAGAGAGAGAAAATACTTTATTTCAAACAAGAAGCTATTTTATTTTGAAAGCTGGTCAGTGATCACTCACAAACCAGGCACTTGACTGACTCAATCATATAAAAACACAACAACGACAACATGATGTGTGTAGCTGTATGTGTGGGTATGTGCTTAAAGCAGAGAATCTGATTCCACAGGTTTGGGGGTGACCTCATATCTAGATTTCTTAACAAGCTTCATAGGTAATTCTGATATATGTCTAAATTGAAGAGCCACTGGCTTTAGAGAAATGTCCTTATTTCTTTTGGGGCATTTCCCCTTTAGTATCGGTATTAGAAGATAATAAGAAACTAACATTCTTCCAGTCCATGCATTATAAAAATTATTCACATATTTCTATCTGGTTTATCATGTTGTTAAAGATGATTGCAATGATTTATGAATAGCAATAGCATTTTTTGCAACTGCTCAGACTAGAAACATTGGAATCACAGCTAAAAATTGTGGATTCATTCTTGACTTGTGTATTTTTTTCATATCTCCATTCAATCAACCTATCGACGAATCCCATGTGTTCTTTCAAAATATATATCTCTAAATTCACTCACTCTTTATGACCCTCGCCACCATTACTCTGCTCCAAGCTACCACCATCCTTACCTAGATTATGACAATAGTCTCCTTACAGAATGTTCCATTTCTTTCCACCCCTGACTCCCATAGTCATTTCTCAATAGCCACAGTGTGATCCTGTTATGACATAAATCAGGTCTCTACTAGACTGAAAATCCTCCAGTGCCTCCCAACTCAGAGTCAAAGCCAAAGTCTTTCCAATGGCTGCCTGCTCTTGTACAATGGCTCCCAGTGAACACTTTGACCTCATTCTCACTCTGCTTCAACGAAACTATCTTCTTTACTGTTCTGAGGCACACCAGATACCCTCCTGTCTCAGGGCCTTTGCAGGTGCTATTGCTCTTTCCCCCAAATCTCTGTGGGTTCATTGTCTTGTTTCCTTTAGATCTTTGTTCAGACACCAGCTCTCTGTGGGGCTTTCCCTGACCACCCTATTTAAACCTGCAACTCGACTCCATCCCACTCTAGAAAAGCACTCTCCCTCTATTTCTTTCAGTAGCACTTATCACATTCCAACATGTTTTTATCACGATATATTGATGTCATATCTTGTCTGTTTCTACCTAGTAGAATATCAACTCGACAAGGACAGAGCTTTGGATTGTTTTTGTTCTCTGCTGTACCTCCAGCTCTTACAACACTGCCTGGCATCTAGGAGGTGTTACGTAAATATTTGATGCATGAATGCATGAATACATGTGAATCAATGTGTGTGTGTGCGTGTGTGCGTGCTAAGTCACTTCAGTCCTGTCCGACTCTTTTGGGACCCCATGGACTGTAGCCCGCCAGGATCCTCTGTCCATGGGATTCTCCAAGCAAGAATGCTGGAGTAGGGTGTCATGCCCTCTTCCAAGGGATCTTCTCGACCCAGGGATTGAACACGTGTGGCTTATGTCTCCTACGTTGGCAGGCAGGTTCTTTACCACTAGCACCACCTGTGAATCAATGTAAGTGTGTGTTTTGTGAATTAGGTAAGGTTGGTGGATTCAATGATTGACACAGGAATGAGTGCCTGCTTAGTGAGCAACTACGCTATGCTAGGGGCTGAGTACCTGATACAGTTACTGTAACCCTCACAGCAATTCTCTGGAGAGATGGGACCCAGTTGAACCCAACTGGAAGGAGAGGATGTATGAGTTTGATGTTGCAGAGCAGGCAAGGAAGGTTCATCAGAGTGTATGCAGATGGATCCAGCTTCCAAGACACCAAGGCTCAGGTAGCTTCAGTAACCTTGCCTGAGATCACACGGTTAATCATTGGAAGAGCTAGTGCTCAACTCCAGGTCTCCCTGACTAATATGCAGAAGGGAGAAATAAGGAGAGTGGAAGGTTTCCACATGGCTCATTCTTTCCACACCTAAAAAAGAGTGAGCTGCCCCAAGAAACCAAGGAAGGAAGGAAGGAAGTCGCTCAGTCGTGTCCGACTCTTTGCGACCCCGTGGACCGTAGCCTACAAGGCTCCTCCGTCCATGGGATTCTCCAGGCAAGAATACTGGAGTGGTTTGCCATTTCCTTCTCCAGAGGATCTTCCCGACCCAGGGATCGAACCCAGGTCTCCCGCATTGGAGGCAGACGCTTTAACCTCTGAGCCACCAGGGAAGTCCACAAGAAACCAAGAGTACCATGCTAAGTCGCTTCAGTCGTGTCCAACTCTTTGCAACCCCATGGACTGTAGCCCACCAGGCTCCTCTGTCCATGGGATTCTTCAGGCAAGTATACTAGAGTGGTTGCCATACCCTTCTCCAGGGTATCTTCCTGACCCAGGGATCGAACCGGCATCTCTTATGTCTCCTGTATTGGGAGGCAGATCTTTACCACTAGTGCCATCTAGGAAGCCCAAGAAACCAAGAGTAACCCTCGCTTGTTTCTAATCTGGAAAATTCCCAGGAGTTGAAGTGGCCTCCAACCATACCCAATCTGAAACTATGATACCTTCAGTCCCATGGGATTCATCCTCAAAAGTAAATCTAAACTCATAGCATGCACATGGAAGTTTTGAGAACTGCACTTGGAGACTGTCTCATCTGTTCCTCTGGCTTTACAGCAGAATAAACTGAGGCCCAGAGAGGGGAGGCAAGGGGGCAGATTTGGTGGGAGATGGCTGGTCTCTTGGCTTCCAGTGGTGTCTACTATATATTTGCCATACTGAGGCTGACCATGGTCCGAGTTGTGTTTCTTGACCTCAGCCATAGCAGCAGCAGCAGCAAAGAAGACAGAAATAAAGCCCCACTTACACATAAATAGCAAACAAATGACACAAATGATTGGGTTTAAGGATAAACACACTGTGATCACGTCTCCTTTCCTTTTGAAGTGGATCTTGCCCATAACAGTGTTTGAGCTAGTCCTCTGGTGCTTAGCCAGTCCAAAGACTCGACTCTCTTTTCGAGAAAAAGAACTTCACCCCACTCCAAGTATGATACAGAACTTGGAGCAGGATAAAACCACACATTTCACCCTTCTTTTTCTTAACAATTACAAAGGAAAATAAGATAATTTATCTTCGTCTTTCTGAGTCATGTTAGTAAATTTATTTCAACAAAATTAGTCATTTATAGATGATAAAAGTGGTGTGAAATGTGGAAATTAGAAGATGCTAGTGTGGTGTGATTTGTTTTTCTAATGACTAAGGCCACCAATTAATTGGAGAAGTACTATTTATAACCGTACCACTCTGATAAATGGATTATAGTGACTATTAAAGTTTTCACATTTTCCCCCTTTTTACTCTAAGAAGCAGAGCTATTGTTTACAATATCAATGCACTGCGGTAGGCATCAACTGTGAAATAATTCAGTATTGACAATGCAATCACTAGCATGGCTTGTATATGAATTTTCAAATTCTCCTATTAGCACAACCACTTGGAAAATGCACGTAGTCTTCAAGGAAATGAATGAAACCCATTACTCAGAGGCATTTGCAGTTTGCAAAAATTTCATTCATCCTAAGAGTTCCTACTTGAAGTCAGCCAGCCATAGCTGCTGAAATAGCACTGCCTCAGTGGCCAGGGGATAGGAAACACTGGGTTATTTAAACCCCCAACACCCACAGCTAAGTGACTCACGAGATGACAGGCATTTTTCCAGTTCCACTAGCCAGGGGCCTCAAAGAGTCTTTGCTTTATTTGTGACGTATGTATATGGGTTGGGACCAATGCAATTGAAATCCGAAGGTTATAACACCAGGGGTGAATGGGATGGAGGACAGAGAGGGTGACTTGCAGGTGTGGCACTGATGGGCCCTGGCTACTTGAGGATTGATGCTTTTGAACTGTGGTGTTGGGGAAGACTCTTGAGAGTTGGACTGCAAGGAGATCCAACCAGTCCATCCTAAAGGATGTTCCTTGGAAGGATGTTCATCCTAAAGTATTCATTGGAAGGACTGATGTTGAAGCTGAAACTCCAATACTTTGCCCACCTGATGCGAAGAGCTGACTCATTTGAAAAGACCCTGATGCTGGGAATGATTGAAGGCAGGAGGAGAAGGAGACGGCAGAGGATGAGATGGTTGGATGCACATGAGTTTGGGTAAGCTCCAGGAGTTGGTGACGGACAGGGAGGCTGCAGTCCATGGGGTCGCAAAGAGTCAGATACGACTGAGCAACCGAACTGAACTGAACTGAACTTGAGGCAAACTGGTTTCCACGCTGGGGAAGGAATGCCAGGACATCCAACTCCACACAGGTCACAACAGACTCTCTGCTAGCCCCTGAGTACTTCCTTTCCAGCATAGAGATGGCAAGGGTTCTGCGTGACTCCCATCTCCATCCTTCCCGAGAGCTGCTGGTGTGGTTAAAGGTGAGAAGTTCCCAGATGGTCAAGGGACTATCCCTAATGTCTCTTGGAGGCCAGGACATGTTGAGGCCCAATGTGTTATCCATCCCTCCAGTCAACATGAGATGAGGATGAGAATAATCTCATGCTAGTTTATAGCTTCTTAGAGTTTACACATCATTTGGACAAAGAACATTCTTTCTTGTTCCTTGAAGTATCCTTGTGAAGGAGTCAGTGCAGAGATTATTACCCCCATTGACCAATGAACAAACTGATGGTCCTGAATGAAACTAGACTAGTTCAAGACCACAGAGCTAGTATAAAGCAGTGCGAGGATAGCCTGGGTCTGTCAGACACTTGGCTTCTTGTGGCAGAGCTCTGATGGAAGTGGTGATGCTGTGTGGCACACCTGGGCAAGGTGTGCTGGCTTCATGCCTTTAAGTGGTCCAGGTAGTAGATGCCCACCCACTTCGTGCACTTGGGCTTGACCCATTGGGTAGGGCCTGTCAGATGCTGGCTATGAGCTCTGGCTGGAAACTTCCAGAAGGCTTCTGGACGACCTATGAATCCGGGTCTCTTTCTGTCTTTGGTTTTGCAGGCAAGGAAAAGGGATAACACCTACTGGACCCCAGATTCTGGACTGGCTTCCAGTCCAGTGCAGACTAGAGAGCCATCTGCAGAGAGCGCCCTTTAGTCACAGGATCAGGCTGACCACACATTGGTCAGATGAAAATAAAGACCTGCATAGACTGGCAAAGCATTAGCTTATAATCGACAGTGAATCATAAAGATTCATGCTGAATGACTTGCAAATGTAATCTAATTAGTTTTCTTTACTGTTTGGAGAGATTAATTTAGAGCCAGCACAAGAAATGCAGAATACTACATAACCAGGAGATCTTTTGGCTTCTGTCTCCAGTCTGGGAGAACTAGATGTGTAAGGTGTGTGGCTCTGGCCATCAAGTGGAGGAAAAGCCTAGTGTCCTGGTAAGACCCCAAGTGGGTAACCCAAACAAATTTGGGTTGGATTCTCAACTACTATGAATTAACCTCCTAAACCTCACCTCAGTTTTCTCCTATGAAGGAAGAGGACAAAATCTTGCAGAGTTGCTAAGCTAATGAGAGATGATGCATATAACTGTGTCGTGCCCAGCAGGTGCTCAGTATAGACAGCAATTTGCCTGCAATGTGGGAGGCCCGGGTTTGATCGCTGGGTCAGGAAGACCCCGCTGGAGGAGGGTATGGTAGCCCACTCCAGTATTCTTGCCTGGAGAATCCCATGGACAGAGGAGCATGGCAGGTTACAGTCACAAAAAGTCAGACATGACCAAGTGACTACACTTTCACTTTCACGGCTGGGATTACTTTCTGAAGGCGAGCTGTGTCTGCAGAGTCTGACACAATGGACAAGGCCAGCCGTCTGACAGTAGGAAATACCCAGGACGGCTTGCCTTTGCACGCCATCTTACAATCTTGGAGTCTCTACTGGCTCCCGAAAGCAGATCCACACTTTTATTTACTCATTACACAACTACTCATCCATCATTTGTAAAACTGTTTTTGAAAGATGTCAATGAAACATCCTGAGATGATGCCCAAATTTGCTCCCAACAAATGTTCTAGGGTGGCAACTTCCCATTCTGTGGCTAAATGAACCCAAGAAGCACTAATTGCTTTGAAGTTAATAAAGACTTTATTGGCTTCAAATAATTGGTGTTTGTTTGGCTGCTATGATTATAGCTACACACTCTCTCCATAATGTAAGCTGGCAGAAGTTTCTACCTTTTACAAGTTTTAAATCCCAATAGAATTGACAGAAAAGGCTATAACCACAAATTGGTTTGCAATTTTCCTCTTTCTTCCCAGCAAGTCCTGTATGGTTATATTATGAACCTTGCTTCACACAAACTGCTTGTGACTTTTATGGCCCTTTTGTGATCTAAATGGCTATCTCATAAGATATTCCATTGCCGCTTCTTTTTCAATTGCTTTTACTGTGAAATGCCCTTGTGGAGAGTTCCGGGGACCATTTCACACTCTTATGGTATTGATTTGCTAAATCTGATGATAGGTTTATATTTAAGATACAGAATTGTATATGAACAGAGTGGGAAGCTTATGAAAAACAGAGCCAAAGCTTCCATGGAGGAGATGTTGGATACCATTTCTATGTTCTAGGATGCAAGGAAAATCTCTAATCATCTTGGCATTCATCTTATAAACTCAGCACATGGAAATACTGCCCCCCAAAATGACAATTTGTTCTACTTAGTCATACTTTCTCTAATACTGCTACATTCAAATGAGGTGCAATTTAACTGGGAAGACATAAAAACATTATAACATCATTTGTTCAGTCTACTAAAGTAGGAAGATTGGCAGGGCTTTTGTTATAAACATTTCTCATGACCCTCCACGAAAGAAACCAACATCTGGCTGGGATGTGTAACATGAGGTTGACTGAATGGCTGTCTGGTGCTCAAAATAATAACCAAATGCAAGAGACTAGTTGGCAGCCCTTCACCTCTAGTCCAGCCTTCAGTTATTTCTGCCTTTGTTCTATAGACAGTATGATGAGAGCAAGGCTGAGTTTCAGTTCTGGAGGAAGAGGGAAGGCAAGACTCTGAGGAAATGGGTAAGAGTGGGAAGGCAGGCAGAGAGGAAAAAGAAAGAGAAAACATAATACAAGAGAGAAAGAGGAGAGAAGAAAGTAGAAAGGGAAGGATGATTTGTGGCAATAGAGTCCTTTATTTAAATAGGAAAATTATGACGCTTATTGGCCTGGCTGCTGTAAGGTCTCCACCAAGACATATTTCCTATCTTGAATCCTGCCTCAGCTTCACTCTCTCTCTCTCTCTAAAGAATTCTCCAAGCATTGCATTAGTAGTTATTAATAAATGTCTATGTTCAAGGTCCCAATTTCTCTTCCTTCCAGAATCTATTAGCTCTCTGGATAAATTGAAAAGTGTAAGTCTACCATAAAAAAAAAAATAAACCCTCAGCATTACTCAAAGTGGCACCAAAAAGTAAACCGATGACTAGAATTCATTTAAAAAAAAAAAACAACAGCAACAACAACTCAAACACATCACTAGAGAAAATGAGACCTTATGGCTCAGGGCTGGAGAATATTAAATTATCAGGGAAGAAACAGAACTGTGAGGAGGGCACCAACTGATTGCTTTGTACAATTTTCAATCAGAGCATCAGGGGACAACACTTCACTTTACATGTGACATCAAGGCTTTTATTCTAAGAGGTCATCCCAATAGATCCACCAATAAGCTTCCATTTGAGCAACAAAAATCAATGAATATGGATTGAAGTGGTATGCAAGATTCAATCGCTGGGAAAATGGCGAGGAGGTCATTGCAACTGGGCAAGGCTTTGATGTGGGAATGAGCGGATTGCAGCAAACACCAGCAAGATGGACTCTACCCCCACCTCCTCTATAATTATGAGCTATAAATTCCACTCTGTGTTCTCCATATGCTACATCTTCATTTAGAAACCACAGCCACTTCCATCTCAGCTCTGCAATGAAACTGATTTCCCCATAGATCCTCAACAAGAATGACTCATGAACTTGAGCGACTTCCCTTTCTATTTTGCATAGGAAAGGTGATATGACTTGAGGGGTTGTCTACCTCCTGAATTACACCATCAGTCAGCTGGTGTCCATAGTGGGGAGCTCATGCAACCACTGTGAAGCAGAGTGGGAGAATTTCTACTCATTGTTTTCATCTCAGAAGAGACCAAATAAATAGACTTGTCAGGCTTTGATGTGGTGAGGCTGCTTTTGGCAAAGGACACCAACACATACTTTGTTATTTTCTTTTATGCCATAGCAAGTTTAGAACAAAAATGGAACCTTCAGTCCAGCCTTGATGCTTCCCCAGCCCTGATCTTACTCTTTACGTAAAGGCACAGTTCATGGGAAGCAGGAGAGCTGCAAGACAAGGCAAAGAAAATACTAGAAACATCTGATCCACTGAATTATAGCATCTTTTGTGGCAAGTGCACTAAGAACCTGCATCTAGTAGCTTCAGCAGATATTTAGCTGCTTACTGTATGTCGGGGATTTTTATCCACATGATAAGGGGCATTATCTTATTTTAGAAATAAGGAAACAAAGCCTGAGAAAAGTTAAGAAAATCACTCAAGGCCAAGTCCGGAGCTCTTGCCACTGAACCCAGCTGATAGGCTTTCCAATAGAGGGATGAACATCACAGCAGACACTTGCATAGCTAACTATTCTGAGTATGCATATCAACTCACTTAATCTCCATCACAGCATATGAAGCAGGTCCTACCATTATCTCTATTTTATAGATGAGGAAATGGAGGCAAAGAGAGGTGCAGCCATTTGCCCAAAGCTACCCAGTGGGGAGGGCTTCCCCAGTGGCTCAGTGGTAAAGAATTCACCTGTAATGCAGGAGACCTGTTTGATCCCTGGGTCAGGAAAATGCCCTGGAGGAGGGTACAGCAACGCACTCCAGTATCCTTGCCTGGAGAATCCCATGGACAGAGGAGTCTGGCAGGCTATAGCCCATAGGGTTGCAAAGAGTTGGACATGACTAAAGAGAGTAAGCATGCATGAACCCACCCAGTGGGGAAGGAACAGAGTTAAGATTTGAACCCAGAATCCACACTCCTCTAGACTATGCCTTGGGTTCTTTGAAAAGCCTTGCAGAGGGTCTGCACTTCTGAGGCTAGGGCCAGTAGCCAGTATTTTGCTGTGAAGGTGACCTATTAGCATCCCTTAGGACAAGTGTGTGTGTGTGTGTGTGTGTGTGTGTGTGTGTGTGTGTGTGTGTGTGTGTGTGTGTGTGTGTGTGTGTGTGTGTATCCTAAAGGCTGAGATTAACTTTACTATTTATTTTATCCATTCATCCAAACAAATATTAAATGCCTACCTTGAGCTAGGCATTTGTTCTTCATAAATTGGTAAAAAAAAAAAAAAAAAAAAAAAAGGTCAAACTGTTTTTCCAATTTTTCTAATTTTCTCTAAAATGTAGAGATGATAACACTGTGTCCTTAGAATGGTATGTTTAAAATTTGGGATGAAACAACTAGATATCCTCAAATTTATCCCTATGGCTGTCCACTGACAGGAAACTACAAGAAAGGATCCATAGATTAGACAGGATGAGAGCTGCCTAGAGCCTTACAGCCCAGCAGGAGCTTCTCTCATTGGAGTCAAGAGAAAATGGAGGCTAACCAGACAGCAACTCTTAAAAGCTAACTGTTAAAATAATTCCATCTAATAGTATGCAGATTCCATGTGGACCTACTTTTTATCACTGTCTGTGAAAGGGTTAGGTCTGGGTGTGTGTGCAAGTGTCTTGTTATATGCATTTACTTATTGAATAAATCTTGCTGGGCTCTTTATTGATACTCACTCTATGAAGAACCTTCTGGTAAAATCTGAGAGCGGTGAAGAGCTCTCAGAAATTAGAACTCAACAGAAGCAATGTAACTCCACGTTACCCAGGGGTTGCTGGAACTGGCAGGATTTGTGGGGGAGGTTTGGTTTCATTTTAACATTAAAAAATTATTCTCTATCACACTTGGGTTGACATATATCCAGAACTGGAAGCTTCTGGGTATCTGAGCTCCCCTCCTCCACCCCACAACAGAACTCCACTGGCCCTGTGGGCAGGGACTGGCATCCACACTTCAGCCTCTGCTTCAGGGTTGAGCAGAGTAGAAACTCAACACATTTCAATTCCAGTCCAAGAATTATGCAGAATGCTTTCCTAGGAGAGGTTCTAATTGTCCAAGTTATCTCCCTTTGCAGAATCCCATAAAATCTAGCATTGCTGATCTAGATAAAAAGCATGAGATATAGGTAAGAACCTGAAGCTAAACAGCTTTGCTCTCAGTGACGGAAAATTGATGTTTGCTGAAAGTACGTACACACACACACACACAAACATATACAAAATGGATTTTTCTGCAGGTCTCACTGTAGTCTCTTTTCATTAGCTGGGAGGTTTAATCACTATCTTTGGTCATGAATTATGTCCCTGAAACAAATCAAAGTGCAGACAGTAAAAGGGTTTCACATTTTGAGTTCCCATAGTCACCACTCCAGTAAGAGGATTTGAGACTCATCCATCTATATAAAGGTGAGATTCAATTCACTTTTTATAGAAAAATCTAAAATTTGGTGGTCGTTTCTAACATTATTATCTCTGTCAATAGAACTGAAGTCTTCAGTGTAACTAGGCCCCATGTATCTGCTGACAACTGCCAAAGTCTCAGCTGTGGCTCCATTTTGACATATTCTACCTTTTCACGAAAGAAAAACAGTCCCAGAGAATCACCCTTCACTTTCCTTCTGTAAGAACTACTACACATGAACAGTTGTCTCCCTTCTAAGGTCTAGACATTCCCCAGCCTGATAAACACATGCAATCAGATAAGCTTTTGGTTGGATTTAAAATGCAATTCGGGTTCACTGTGGATTTCCTGGCAGAAAAGAAAACCTTTCTAGGCAAAGGGTATATATGTCCTACAAAGCAAACAATCCTGTGTTTTCTTAGGAATTAAAGGATTTTTCGAGTCCCTAGGCTCTCTCTGTGGGACTCTGTTCAACTCTGCTAAAGCATGCTGCGATTTTTAACATGCCTATATTTTAACTATTATGCATGCTTTGTTTTTATTTACTAGTGATTTAGATATGGTTTGCTATGTTTCTGTTCCCAAATTTCAGCATGCAGTAGTACAGTTTACTATTCCTGCACTTACATCTCATATCCTAAAGCTGACTCTAGAGGTAATATTCAAGAATGGCATCTTTAGTGAAACCGCCTTGTAACAAGGTGCTTTTAGTAGCTCAGGGACAAAACCTCTCGTGCCAAGCATATGATGTACAAAAGTAAACGATTTTAATACCCCAATCAACAAAGTCTGATAAAAGCAATCTCTAATTGCATCAAACTATTGCATCAAGTCTATTACATGTAGACCATCATAGTATAGATTTGGTTTTGAGGTATCAATTCCCTCTAGTTGTTGGTATGTGAATGGTATTACTTGTTTGATTATATGAAAAATGTCTCTGTACTTTATAAGGGGCACCTGTGTAACAATGAGCACTGTGAGGGCCAAAGGACATTCATACATGGAGAGTGCCAGCCGATTGCTTGCTCTGGCTTCAAAATCTGCCAGTGAAATCTGGCAGAGCCATGTGCTTCCCATAATAAACTTGCTCTACCACCCGTGGCTATTGGATTCCCCACAAGCCAATGAGCTCTTTTGAGTTTGAAGCAAGAGAATATACCTTGGCAGAGAGGAAGCATCACAATGAATAATGAATGAACTCTCCTCATTGCTGGTGAGAAGGGAGGGGGGACGGGAGGGGTTCCTCACTTTGAGGGGCAGGCAGAAAATTGGATAACAGGGATGGTAAGTGAGAAATGACTTAGACTCCAGTGTTGATGTTTTGCTGAGAACATCCTAATCACCAAGGACAGAGCAGGGATGTCTGAGTGCTCATTAATAAACAGCACCGAGGTATCTAAATCCCCTAGGCAAAGTCATTCTTGTGTCTGAAAAGACAAAGGGAGGGAAAAGAGGGTCCTTAGATATGAACTACAGCTTCCCACATGGCTCAGTGGTAAAGAATCCGCCTGCCAATGCAAGAGATGCAGATTCAATCCCTGGGTCAGGAAGATCCCCTGGAGAAGGAAATGGCAACCCACTCTAGTATTCTTGCCTGGAGAATCCCATGGACAGAGGACCCTGGCAGGCTTGAGGTTGCAAAGAGTCAGATACGACTGAGCACATATGCATGCAGAGATATGAACTTCTTTTTACTTTTTCTTGTTTTTCCATAAAATATAAGAGAGTAAGATGAAACAGATTCATTGAATTCCCCCAAACTGAAACTATACTCCAAGAGGACCAAATGGTGTGGCATTTGAATTAGTCTTTAGCCACAAATTAGCACCTCTTAAGAGCTTCATGCTTTTGAGCCATTGATTTTTGATAAATCCTGATTAGCAAATGTGAGAACAGATGTAGCTGTGCCAGATGGTTTCCCCAGACTTACTCAGGTCTAACTGCCAGACTTTGGGCCAACTAAAGCTGAGAAAATTAAAGAAATAATTTATTCTCTTTTTCCTGACTCTAGGGATGGTTCTCGTTGTGCCCACTAGTTCAGGCACTGTGTGCAATGCCATCCATTTGGAAGAGAAACACTTATGCAACTTCCAGGCCAAAAGAAATATACCAAGGGAGGGAAAACAGAAAATAGTTTCAAAAAAATAAAATATGCTGGAAAACAGGGAAAATACCAATTATCAGCTATCTGAGATTTTATGAGAAAACGTTTGATTCCTTTGAGCCAACCAGTGTTTACAGTTGCAGCAATGAAAATTCTAATTTTGTGCTCTAATGAACACAAAACGATCCACACTCAACCTTGGCAAAACTTATAACGACTGTGTAATTGAAGTGACTTTGTCATATTAAAATATTTCATAAAATTATAGAAAAATGCCAAGAAGTAAGAACACGGATGGGGAAGCCTTGGGTATGTGGTGCAATAGCAATATCTACCCCACCCCCATTTTATAAGTAAAATGAACAGTTTATAGGATTGAAGAATGCATTTCATACTTCACATGAGTTTAGCAGCCCATAAAATGTTAGATGCTTCTGAGAAAGATCCACACAATTTTATTCTATTTTTAAACATAGCAAGTAATAATTTCTTTTGTTGCAAAGTCTCTCAATATACTATAAATGCTCTTAATTCCTCCTTGCTATACATTTGGAATGTAGGAAAGGGAAGTTTTTCTTTTCTCATGGTATTCCCTAGTTAAAGTCAGCTAGTGGTTCTCATCCACAATGGAGGCTATGGGGACTTGCAGTTTCCAGCATAGTTGGAAGAGAAATCCAAATCACAGTGATTCATGACTGTAAACACAGTCTTTGAGAGGTCCTTGATTACAACCTAGTTCACAGACAACTAAATAGATCTGAGGCCTGATTCCCAATCCCCTTCTCTTAGGGTTCTTGGATTCAGAATTGGACAGAACCCCTTCTGCACTGCTAAGGCTTCTGTCTTTGTGTCACATATGCAAAGTCTAAATACTTACTCTTTGGTTTAGCTTTCAAAACCGACACAGTGTTTACACAAGTAAAATGAGTTTAAACAATGTGTAATTGGGATCCACAATAGCAAAGAAAAATAACCCTTAAAAATGAACAAATTGGGAGGAATCAAACTTACCAATTTTAAAACCTACTACAAAGCTATAGTAATCAAGATAGTGTGGCACTAGAATAAGGATAGCTATATAGATCAATGGACCAGAAATAAAGGTCCAGAAATAAACTCTCATATTTATGTCTTTTCAACAAATAGGGCTGAGACAATTGGGTTTCTACGTGCAAAATAATGAATTTGGACCTCGACCCCACACCACATATAAAAATCAAATCAAAATGGATTAAAGACATAAAAATAAAATCAAAGATCTAAAACTCTTAGGAAAAATCAGAGGTGCAAACCTTCACCACCTTGGGTTAGACAATGGGTTCTCAGATATGAGACCAAAAGCACAGGCAACAAAAGAGAAAAAATAGATAAGTTAGATTTCAACAAAATTAGAAACTTTTGTGCTTCAAAAGACATCCGTAAAAGTTAAAGGACAACACACAGAATAGAAGAAAAGTGTTGCAAATCATATATGATAATGGACTTGTATTGAAAGTATGTTTTAAAAAAGAAAACATATAAAGAATTATCACAGTTTGATAATAGAAAGACAGGATCTGAATAGTTATCTCTTCAAAGAAAATATAGAATTGGCCAATAGACACATGAAAAAATGCTTAACATCATTAGCCATCAGGAAAATGCAAATCAAAACCATAGAGAGATTTCAATTCACACCCACTCAGATGACAATAAACAAAAGGTAGATAATAACAAATGTTGGTGATGGTGTCAAGAAATTACAAACCTCATACACTGCTAGTAAGAATGTAAATGATGCAGCCACTGTAGAAAATAGTCTAGCGGCTTCTCAAAAGGCTAATCATAGAGTTACCATATGATTCAGCACTTCCACTCCTAGGTATATACCTAAAAGAATGACTACACAAAAACATGAGCATCAAAGTTCACAGCAGCACTATTCACAACAGTCAAAAAGGTGACAGCAACCCAAATATCCCTAAACTGATGGTGGGACAAACATGATGTGGTCTATCGTCTATCGATAAAATGGAATATTATATAGCCATAAGCAAGGTCCGATGCTGTAAAGAGCAATATTGCATAGGAACTTGGAATGTTAGGTCCATGCTGCTGCTGCTGCTGCTACTGCTGCTGCTAAGTCGCTTTAGTCGTGTTCGACTCTGGGCGACCCCATAGACGGCAACCCACCAGGCTCCTCTGTCCCTGGGATGCTCTAGGCAAGAACACTGGAGTGGGTTGCCATTTCCTTCTTCAATGCATGAAAGTGAAAAGTGAAAGTGAAGTCGTTCAGTCATGCCTGACTCTTTGCGACCCCATGGACTGCAGCCTACCAGGCTCCTCTGTCCATGGGATTTTCCAGGCAAGAGTACAGTAGTGGGGTGCCATTGCCTTCTCTGGTTAGGTCCATGAGTCAAGGCAAATTGGAAGTGGCCAAACAGGAGATGGCAAGAGTGAACGTCTACATTCTAGGAATCAGTGAACTAAGATGGACTGGAATGGGGGAATTTAACTCAGATGACCATTATATCTACTACTGTGGGCAGGAATCCCTTAAAAGAAATGGAGTAGCCAACACAGTCAACAAAAGAGTCCGAAATGCAGTACTTGGATGCAATCTCAAAAATGACAGAATGATCTCTGTTCGTTTCCAAGGCAAACCATTCAATATCACGGTAATCCAAGCCTATGCCCCAAACAGTAATGCTGAAGAAGCTGAAGTTGAACGGTTCCAGGGAAGACCTAAAAGACCTTTTAGAACTAACACCCCAAAAAAGGTGTCCTTTTCATTATAGGGGACTAGAATGAAAAAGTAGCAAGTCAAGAAACACCTGGAGTAACAGGCAAATTTGGCCTTGGAGTACAGAATGAAGCAGGGCAAAGGCTAATAGTGTTTTGCCAAGAGAATGCACTGGTCATAGCAAACACCCTCTTCCAACAACACAAGAGAAGACTCTACACATGGACATCACCAGATGGTCAACACCGAAATCAGATTGATTATATTCTTTGCAGCCAAAGATGGAGAAGCTCTATACAGTCAGCAAAAACAAGACCGGGAGCTGCCTGTGGCTCAGATCATGCACTACTTATTGCCATATTCAGACTTAAATTCAAGAAAGTGGGGAAAACCACTAGACCATTCAGGTATGATCTAACTCAAATCCCTTATGATTATACAGTGGAAGTGAGAAATAGATTTAAGGGATTAGATCTGATAGACTGAGTACCTGATGAACTATGGACTGAGGCTTGTGACACTATACAGGAGACAGGGATCAAGATCATCCTCAAGAAAAAGAAATGCAAAAAAGCAAAATGGCTGTCTGAGGTGGCCTTACAAATACCTGTGAAAAGAAGAGAAGCGAAAAGCAAAGGAGAAAAGGAAAGATATACTTATTTGAATGCAGATTTCCAAAGAATAGCAAGGAGAGATAAGAAAGCCTTCCTCAGCGATCAGTGCAAAGAAACAGAGGAAAACAATAGAATGGGAAAGACTAGAGATCTATTCAAGAAAATTAGAGATACTAAGGGAAAATTTTATGTAAAGATGGGCTCAATAAAGGACAGAAATGGTATGGACCTAACAGAAGCAGAAGATATTAAGAAGAGGTGGCAAGAATACACAGAAGAACTGTACAAAAAAGATCTTCACAACCCAGATAATCACGATGGAGTGATGACTCACCTAGAGCCAGACATCCTGGAATGTGAAGTCAAGTGGGCCTTAGGAAGTATCACTAGGAACAAAGCTAGTGGAGGTGATGGAATTCCACTTGAGCTATTTCAAATCTTTAGAGATGATGCTGTGAAAGTGCTGCACTCAATATGTCAGCAAATTTGAAAACTCAGCAGTGGCCACAGGACTGGACAAGGTCAGTTTTCATTCCAATCCCAAAGAAAGGCAATGCCAAAGAATGCTCAAACTACTGCACATTTGCACTCATCTCACATGCTAGTAAAGTAATCCTCAAAATTCTCCAAGCCAGGCTTCAGCAATATGTGAACTGTTAACTTTAAGATATTCAAGCTGGTTTCAGAAAAGGCAGAGGAACCAGAGATCAAATTGCGAACATCTGTTGGATCATAAAGAAAGCAAGAGAGTTCCAGAAAAACATCTATTTCTGCTTTATTGACTATGCCAAAGTATTTGGCTGTGTGGATCACAATAAACTGTGGAAAATTCTGAAAGAGATGGGAATACCAGACCATCTGATCTGCCTCTGGAGAAAACTGTATGCAGGTTAGGAAGCAACAGTTAGAACTGGACATGGAACAACAGACTGGTTCCAAATAGGAAAAGAAGTACGTCAAGGCTGTATATTGTCACTGTGCTTATTTAACTTATATGCAGATTACATCATGGGAAACTCTGGGCTGGATGAAGCACAAGCTGGAATCAAGATTGCTGGGAGAAATATCAATAACCTCAGATATGTAGATGATACCACTCTTAAGGAAGAAAGTGAAGAAGAACTAAAGAGCCTCTTGATGAAAGTGAAAGAGGAGAGTGAAAAAGTTGGCTTAAAGCTCAACATTCAGAAAATAAGATCATGGCATCCGGTCCCATCACTTCATGGCAAATAGATGGGGAAACAATGGAAACAGTGGCTGACTTTATTGTTTTGGGCTCCAAAATCACTGCAGGTCGTTATTGCAGCCATGAAATTAAAAGACACTTACTCCTTGGAAGGAAAGTTATGACCAACCTAGACAACATATTAAAAAGCAGAGACATTACTTTGTCAACAAAGGTCCATCAAGTCAAGCCTATGGTTTTTCCAGTAGTCATGCATGGATGTGAGAGTTGGACTATAAAGAAAGCTGAGCACTGAAGAACTGATGGTTTTGAACTGTGGTGTTGGAGAAGACTCTTGAGAGTCCCTTGGACTGCAAGGAGATCCAACCAGTCCATCCTAAACGAGATCAGTCCTGGGTGTTCATTGGAAGGACTGATGGTGAAGCTGAAACTCCAATATTTTGGCCACCTGATGTGAAGAGCTGACTCATTGGAAAAGACCCTGATTCTGGGAAAGATTGAAGGCAGGAGGAGAAGAGGACAACAGAGGATGAGATGGTTGGATGGCATCACCGACTCAATGGACATGAGTTTGGGTAAACTCCGATTGGTGATGGACAGAGATGCCTGGGGTTGTGGTTCATGGGGTCACAAAGAGTCAGACATGACTGAGGGACTGAACTGAACTGATACATCTATAAAATGGAATGAAGTACTGATTCATGCTACAATATGAATGAACTTTGCAAACATGATGTTAAGTAAAGGAGAAAAACACAAAAGGTCACATATTATATGATTTCATTCCAGTGAAAAAGGGAAACCCATAGAGACAAAAAGTAGTTTAGTGGTAAGGGCTGGGTGAAGGGGTAAATGGCAAGTGAGTGCTGAATGGACACAGGGTTTCCTTTTAGGATGATGGAGATATTCTACAATTGATTGTAGTGACTGTTGTACAAATCTGTGAATATATTATGTGAATTACATCTCAAAATAGCTATTTTTAAAAAGTGTCATCATCTAAATAATACCACTTTATATATTTAAAGTAGAGAACAATTTTAAGAGAGCAATAGACATTACAGGTGATGCTGATCTACACAAAATGAGTATTTATATTGATGTAATTCATCAGACCATAACTCCAATTTTCCAATTCACGTTACTCGGTTAAAATGGGCTGTGGCTTAAAGACTCTGCTTAGGATTTCCGTCCAGTTGCTTCAGACTAGTGGCCCCTTTTGACCCCCTTGGTAAGCTAATGAACCTTCCAGGTTGTGCCCCCAGTGACTTCATATATCAAGAGCAGTTTGGCCAAAGAAACTTGTTTCTGGCTCAGTGAGATACTGTCAAATGAGAATGAATTTGCTTAACTTATTAATGAGTTGATATCACTAATGCAACCTAACGTTACTGATCCCAGCATGTCTCTAAATAGATTTTGATATTATTTAGACAAAAGTCTTCCAGATCAAATGCACCTGGGAAACACTACAATAACTTCTATTCTTCTTCTGAGACATGCACAATGCCCATTAAAATATTAAGGGTTGGGACTTCTTTGGTGGTCCAGTAGTTATGGCTGAGCACTTCTACTGTGGGGGGCACGGGTTCCATTCCTGGTTGGGGAACTAAGACCCCATACTCTGTGCAGCACAGTTAAAAAAAAAAGACTGAAAATTCAACTTCAAAGAAAACTTTTAAATCCAGCATTCCCCATATTTATTTGGTCACTCTGCACCAAACACACACACACACACACACACACATGCACCTGTTTGTTTTGTTTCCTGCATAACACCTACTATCCTTCAAAACAGAATCCATGGACCACTCTTTGGGAAACACTAACTTAGCCCATCAACAGTTGATGAAAGGAAGAGAAAACTATGACCTTGAAGCTTTCAGCATCTGAGTACATTATTTTGTTTTAAAGCATCACATTGTTGCATCGCAAAAGCCAACACAGTATTGTAAAGCAATTATCTTCTAATTAAAAATAACTAAAAAGCCAATGTCAAAAGGGCATCTCTTTAATAAATGGGTCACTGCAGTTTTGTTATCCAAGAAAAAAAATGAACATGGATACATAATGCTAAAATACAAACAACAGTGTTTTCTAACCTTTTCCACACCTTGGTCCACACAGAAAGGACTGGAATAGAATGATTTGTAGTCAAGAGACCCCAGGGCTCCTGGGTCCTGCCACCCCAAGTGTTACAAGGATCAGTAGATCTGCATTTCTGCAATCTATGCCACTAAAAATGGTGGAGAAGTTCTGTTTTCAAAAATCCATTGCAAAACCACCCTAATTTGGACATTGGAGAATTTGTGCAGAGACTAGCGTAATGGTTTTCACGTCACTGTGAGATAGACTATAGTTTCATTGAAGTGGTAGGAAGCAGGTAAAGCAACAGTTCAGTTCAGTTCAGTCCCTCAGTCGTGCCTGACTCTTTATGACCCCATGGACCACAGCACGCAAGGCCTCCCTGTCCATCACCAACTCCCGGAGTTTACTGAAACTCATCTCCATGGAGTCAGTGATGCCATCCAACCATCTCATCCTCTGTTGTCCCCTTCTCCTCCTGCCCTCAATCTTTCCCAGAATCAGGGTCTTTTCCAGTGAGTCAGCTCTTCACATCAGGTGGCTAAAGTATTGGAGTTTCAGCTTCAACATTAGTCCTTCCAACGAACACCCAAGACTGATGTGTGGCTTCTCCATCAGTTTCCCCCTTCCTCTCCCCCACCATGGAGGTTCAATGTATCCTGTCTATACTGTTTTCAATTTGCCCTTGCTGGAGTTGGGGAGCTGAGCTACATTTCTGAATCGGGGTCTCCTGTTCATCACTGTGCTGTCAAGATAATTCTAGATTCTTTTTATAATTAAAAACGTCAACAAGCAGGAAATGATTGATGGATAAGCCATGCCTACCAAGGTAGTGTGAGAACTTCGCTGCTAGTGTCACCATCCCCCTTCCTTAATTCTGCCCTGTCATCCATCCCAGATCTGCAATGAGTCCTAGACCTCTGTGCCGAATTGCTTTTATGATCAGCAGATGAAGTAGAAACTACAGGGAGTCCTGCCACGACAAGTCAAATACTTAATGTGTATGTTAAAAACTAGAATTTGATTACTGGCCTGTTAGTCAATAAGTTCCCAAAACAATTCAAAGTAAATTTCCTTAATCTGTCTGGTCCTTTCACCCTGCTTGAAGGATTGCTAATGAATGTGCTGCCTGAATGAACAGAAAGGTGAAAGATTGGAAACTCACACAGCAGCAGCCTGGATAACATGCCACAGGCACCAGAAACCAGTTTGTCCCGTGCAAAGTTTCCTCTGGAGTACATTCCTCATCCAGCAATGATTTTCCAATAAAATCAGCCTCAATTTTTGCAAGCATAAGAGCAATCCCCGAGGGAGGAGATCGGGCAATTCAATCTTAGGAAATGCTGTATGAGGCAAAATGAACCTTGAAGCAGTGTTATTTCCTGAAAACATGGTCTTGTTTTTTAGTTTCTTTCAGACACATCGATATCCAGTGAGGAATTTGTTTTTTAAACTCCATCCACTGAGATGTGACCAAAGGATTTAATTACTTCCATATTCATGAAAATATGAGATGAAAGTAGGCTTGTTTCATTTCACTGCTCCACAGAGTTATTGTCAAACCCTTGTGGCTTAAAGCCCAGCTCCCTTAGAGATGCCCACTTTGGGACTACCAGCCAATGGGAACAGTGACCAAAGTCTTCTTCATGTTGTGATGGTGAAGCGTGTCAGGGAGGAGGAATGGAGATCAGCAGTTTCTCAGATTTCCCAGCACTAAAGACAAGGACAAGCATGTGGGTGTCCCATCTTGCTAGTTTCTGAGCATCAAGATGGCCTTTCAAAAAATCATAACTATCACATTAACTGAATGACCTCTCTGTTTTCACTCAGTCACATCTGACTCTTTGCAGCCCCATGAACTGTACCCACCAGGCTCTTCTGACCATGGAATTCCCCAGGCAAGAATACTGGAATGGGTTGCCATTCCCTTCTCCAGGGGATCTTTCTGACCCAGGGATCAAACACACGTCTCCTGTATTGCAGGCAGATTCTTTACCATCTGAACCACCACGGAAGCTCCTTCATTTCCCCCACCACGCCTTCCCTTCAAAATCCAAAACAGGACTATATCCTGAGTAGGAAGGTGAGTAGAGACCAGAAACTTCATCTGAGATGGAAAATTCTAGCTCTGTAAACACAGGACAAGTAATGTTAAAATGCCTCAGAGTTAAGCTTATATGGAATATTGATGCTTTTAAAAGAAAGCTGGTTTCCTGTCTAGGAAAAGTTAGTAATTCACATGACGGCTAACAAGGATTCAGTGATTGTCCAAATGGCAGTATAAAATCAGGCTTCCTGTGAGACTAAACTCATACTCATGAACCACGAGAGTAAAAATTCAAAATCATATCCTTAGACACCTGCACTCATTGATTCAACAAATGCTGAGCTCCTACTGTATGCCAGCTCACAAAGAGTTGGACACGACTGAGTGAGTAACACTTTCACTGGATGTCAGGGACTGCTGAGGTACTAAGTTTCTTTTTGTTTAGTCGCTCAATCCTGTTTGACTGTTTGTGACCCCACGGACTCTATCCTGTCAGGCTCCTCTACTGGAGTGGGTTGCCATTTCCTGCTCCAGGGGATCTTCCTGACCCAGGGATTGAACCTGAATCTCCTGCACTGCAGGTTGATTCTTTACCACTGAGCCACCTGGGAAGCCCTCATTGTCTTGATTAACCACTTTTTCAACACCCATGACTCTAAATCATTGTTCTGGACTAGTTTTCAAAACTTCAATCCCAATTCAAAGGTCTGCCTCCCATCACTAAGGACCAGCAGAAGAGCCTCGTGTTCATGGTGGAACTCCCCAAGAGGATCTTCCCACTATCTCTGTGCCACCATGACGTCACCGCAGATGGGCCCAGCAGTGCTCAGTTCTGTGATTGCAGGATAGCCCTCATTTGGGTGGATTTAAAAACATGTATCATTTTCTAGTTGCATCACATATGCACACAGATGTTTCTGTATTTGGAAATAGCAGATTCTTCCTGTATCTTTTAAATGTCCTCCTCTACAATCTTGTTTCAATCACATCAAATTCATCTTCAGAAGTAGGTGGGGCTTAAATTATATATGAATGCATGTATGTGTTTACAAAGAGTATATACAAATTTACAGAGATCTTCAAAGCAAGTGCCAGCTCGTCTAATTTGCTTAGTAAATCCTCACATCTTGTTTTGAGGGCAGTTTACCTTTCACTTAGCCAATGTGGGTAGTAATACACATATCCAGCTGGTGGCAGAGAGATGAATAGGGTGTGCTTCTCCAGGGAGATGCTGTTATTAGCAGATTCCTGGCACTCCCATTGTAGGATTTAATAACGCAGAGACAAATGGGTATGGAGGAGCTCCCTGATTGCCCAGGGTTTCCCTGTCAGTAACTCACAGGACTGCCATGGAGGTAGACAGCCATTCATCCCCTGAAGCTGCTAACAAAATAAGCAAAATGCCATGAGTTTTCTGAACTACTTTCCTCGACTACTTGAACCCCACATGTGGGAATGTGGGACTAAGAGAAGGAGGAAAGCAGTCAAAATATTAGGGAGTGGTGAGGACAGAGGAATGGACACTGAAAAAAAGATCTGCAGCATCACCAGCAATGATTCTGTCTCGGATTTACTTACCATGGAGCATGAGGGTAGATGGATGTACAGAGTGTATAAATATATGTGCATGTAAAAACTGGATTATAACAACATGAAATCTACTGCCATGCTGTAAATTCTACAAATGGAAACATTTTCCTGTGGAAGAGTGGTTTACCTTTTTTTTTTTTTTTTTAATGTTGACTCTCTACATAACTGCTGTTGGTTTTAGGCAAAAGCTTTAATAAAGTAGAAACTATGTGTTTCTTATTTCATTCCATGGCCAAAGTAAGTCATTCCTCTGTTCTCAGTCTCCTCAATCTGGTAGTCAACTAAATAACTTATGACCCCTGGCTCCTGACTTTGAATGTGTGCTGTGGTAGATGGAAGACAGATTTAGTGTTCGGAGCTCTGTGAATGTTACCAAGGGGGCATACATAATTTCTCTAGAAACAAAAATAGCCCTACTGTGCAAAGAGTTAGACATGACTGAGTGACTTTCACCTCACCACTTCACCACTGTGCTTATACTTGTAGATTGATAAAAATACATTCAGAAAGAATTTTTTTATCTGTAGAACAAATTCAGAAAATGAAGCTAGAATAATAGGGTCATGTGTCATGCCAACCAAAAACACTACGTTTCAGTGTAGTCTACATGTTTGAATAACGTGAAAGGCACTGTATGAAAATTTTTTTCAAATGTAAAAAACAATCCAGGGTCCGTAAAGACACAAGGGAACAGCTGGAGGCTCAGAGATGCCCTGCAGGAGCTCAGATTTACATAGAAGGATTAGCCTGATGTAATCGGAAAGGATTTGATGTCTATTTCTCTGCAAACATTTTTAAAAGGGTGCCTTATAATCTTTTCCTAACTAACTCCCACCTTTAACTTTCTAGAACAAAAGAATCCTTTTAGCATTTTCTTAATTGTGTCTACTATGCTACTATCCTCTTCATGCCCACAGTGGGGCCCCAGTTTTTGGCAGTGTGATACTTCTGGTAAACTTGGGTGTTTCCTGCTCCTATGATATACACCCCCTCTCCTTAGCTGCTCCTTGACCTCCCAGACGCTGCTCAAAACACACATGTGCTTTCCTGTTGTCGTGCCTTTTGCAAGTGTTGTTCTCTTCTGAATGCTTTCACCCCCACTGTTCACTGGGACTCTTGCATCCCAATTTCTGAGGATGCTGCACACGCTTCAATTGCAGAGCCTGTGTATCCTATAGGGTGATGATTGTCCGTTTCCTCCCAGAGTGCGCCGACTTTCCTGGCAGAAACTTTCCTTAACTCCTTTCCCAATCAACAGAGCCTGACACAGAGTAGGTGTACAATTCATGTTTGTAAAAGAACACATGGCATGATTTGTTAGAATCTTGAGCAGACCAGCCATGAGCTTCTGAGTTTTCAACAGTTTTCTGAAAGATAGCTGAATGGTAATGTTAAAATTCTAGATGCAACTCTTACATCTCAAAAACTGAGTTGGGGCTTCCCTTCTGACTCAGTGCCAAAGAATCTGCCTGCCAATGCAAGAAACATGGGTTTGATCCCTGATCTGGGAAGATCGCACATGCAGCGGAACAACTAAGCCCATGCACGGCAACTATTGAGCCTGTGCTCTAGAGCCCCGAAGCTGCAACTACTGAAGCCCACATGCCCTAGAGCTCGTGCTCTGAAACACAAGAAGCCACCACAATGAGCCCCTGCTCACCATAACTAGAGAAATGCCCAAGCAGCAATGAAGACCCACCACAGTCAAAATAAATTAAAAACAAAGACTGAGTTGACTTCTGTGCATAAATTAAACAAACTCATCCATTCTTGTCTAAGCAGCAAATGCTAATAAGCTCAGAGTTAGAAAATAACATGCTACTTTATGAATTATTGGATAAAGATGTGTTTTGGGAATGCTGTCCCTTAAAATGTGGCTGAATTTCCTTTAAAAATGGTTTGATTGCACCTTGGCTGGCTAGTTTGAGGCCACTGTGGTGCACCAATAAATGGGTGCTTTTATTTCTATGCTTTCTATTTCTATGTTATTGTCATGGTTCTTAGTATCAATTCACCACCTAATGAAAAAAAGGTTCCCACCAAACTCTTAGAAAGATGAGTGCTGGTAATGAGACAAAGCAGCAAGCCTGAAGTTTTGCAGAAACTCTTTCTTATGAAGGTTAAAGTGCCTGCAACTGTGCTGAGTCATTAATTTTTGAAGCATTTCTTGCCATATTCTCAGAAACCAAACTGTTACCAAAGTTAGATAGTAAGACTTTTAAAGTCAGCAACATATTTATAGGCATTGAAAGTGACCATGCAGGTGCCAGCAGGTAATGAGAACAAGGTGGTGGGTTCAATGTGGAGGGAGCTACTGGAATGTCAGGGTTCTGGGCATTCAGCTCTCTGGGTCTCAGCTGTCTCCTCTGAGATAGCCTAGGTGATGCAATTCCAACCACCAAGGAAAAGGTGGGTGTCCAGAAATCTGCTCAAGTTTCATTAGCTGTCAAGATGACTGCTAGAACTTTCTGCCTCCAATTATAGCTATGTGGACGACGTAGAGAGCCCCATTTACTTTACAGGGCTGTTTAGAAAAAGGTTTTATTGTTATCTTTCCTTGATAGCTCAGTTGGTAAAGAATTTGCCTGCAATGCAGGAGACCCCGGTTTGATTCCTGGGTCAGGAAGATCTGCTGGAGAAGGGATAGGCTACCCACTCCAGTATTCTTGGGCTTCCCTTATGGCTCAGCTGGTAAAGAATCCGCCTGCAATGTGGGAGACCTGGGTTAGATCTCTGGGTTGGGAAGATCCCCTGGAGAAGGGAAAGGCTACCCACTCCAGTATTATGGCCTGGAGAATTCCATGGACTACAGTTCATGGGGTCGTAAAGAGTGGGACACGACTGATCAACTTTTACTTTCACTTCCCTTTAACTACCCTTAAAATGGCCAGAGCTGATTAGAGGTTGACTATACTTTAGTCGACGTCATAGAGAGCACACTGATGACTGCTGGCTTCAGGGATTGCATTCAGAGGGACCCAACCTTCAGTGTCCCTGACCATCATTGAGAACTGCTCCTCAGGACACCCACAAGTGATAAAAATCATTGAGAGTATGACATTTGTAAAAGACACAGGAGGTAGTCTATTATTTCAGAACTGGGGGATTTCTTTCTCTCCTGTGGTTGACTTTTTCAATAATCTGCTCATCTTGAATACTCCTGTTAGAGATTGGATACCAATTTTTAGGTCCTAGGTTTCTCAAACTACCTACAGAGGTCAGGCCTCCACATGGTCCTTTTATTTCTCATGGACCAGAGAATCTGATTCTGTGTCCCATGAAACATGGTGCTGGATAATGGTGCCCTCTGCTCCAACACATTTGGGAAAACTTGGGTAAGGCAAAGATAAGTTAGCCAACTCAGGACCTCTCTGAGCCTGCAATATTCACACGACACTCCACGAAGGGGAAGGTGCAATGTCTGCCAAAGCTCCGTGGTGCTGGAGCCTTTTGTTTCTAAGGAAAACAATCCCACCTGACTCAGCAGAACACAGTACAGAATTCAAGGCCTTACCATCCAGAGAGGGGGGTGTTCTGCATGTCTGTGATGTGTATGTGTCCAAGACGACCAAAGAGAAATGGACACCAATCACAAAATCACCTTTGTTCATAGGGCTCATCTAAGAGGCTCAACCCAACATCCTTGAAGCTATATTAATCTAACATATTCCTTTAAAACTTAAACAATGTGGTTTGTCCCTCATTTCATGAATGCACAAGGCAGAAATTAACAGAAAAAGTATTATGTGTGTATGTGCATGTGTATCTATAAACACATGTATTGTATGTGTAATGTTTATAACGCATGTGCTTGTATACCTCTCCATGAAACTAACATCAAGTATTTTCTCAAATAAACATCACTGTAAAACACAATTTCACAATTCACATATAAATTTCACAATTTACCCCAACTAAAATAAATAAATTTATTAAAAAAAGAATAAAAGAATATGAAAAGCTTCTATTAAAAAAAATTCACAATTTATATGGAAGAACCATATAAATAATGTTGCTGAGGTCTGTAGCAAGGAAGGGACATATCCGATTTCATACTACGAGCTAGTGTTAGGATCAGGACTAGACCCCAGGTCCAAGGGTGGTTTGTTTATGCTTAGTAACTAACTAGTGGACTAATTGATGGGTCACAGTAAAAAGGTAGAGATCTTCAATGCTATCCAACTCTACCAAGCTCATTCTTTTATCTGGATAAGCTCTGAGGGCCCTAAGCCATCATTTCTTTGGAGCCTCAGTTCCTAGCTGGTCCCTATACTGTCTGCCACCTCAGCACCAGTTTCTCAAGCCAGCACTCTCTGAAGTCCTGGTGCTAATGTCTCTTCCTCTGATCCCCTCCCCCAGCTTCTCCAATAGTGATAACTGTAAGCACTTCTCCCGTGAGAGCTTCCCATGTACTTTATCTGTCCCCCACTTAGCAAACCTCTCTCTATCTTGTATTTAGTTCTTTACAAACTGATTTTATCTCTCCTCCTGGACTCTAAACTCCTCGAGGGTAAGACCTGTGTCAGATTTATTTTTAATTCCCTCAGCATCTATCACAGTTCCCGGAATGCTGGAGATCCTCAATAAATATTCATTGGATGAATAAATGAATAATGTACAAACATCATGGTCAGGAAAATCTTCGTGGCCATTTGTCATTTTCAATAATGAAACCATCGTATCTGTAAGATGGATCGGTTCCTAAATAAAGCTGTAATTTCCTAAGCAGACTGGATTCAGATCCTGATTTGTGAAAGACAACCATCACGTTGTTTAACTTTGTTAACGTGTAAATGCAAGGAAGAATTTTACGCTTGATAACTGCTTCTCCTTCCACCCCCTTCTCTCTCTCTTTTGGTAACAGATGTCAACCTCGGTTAGATTCAACTCAACTTATTAGTGCATGGCTTTTAGCCAAAAGCAATTCACATTTGCAGAAGTGTACTATCACATATGTCTTAATAACAGAAATGTGTTTTTTTAAAAAATTGTATGTGATAAGTCACATATGGTAAAAGAAATCTGTACATCTCTCAGGCCTTACTTCCACAATGAAGCTTGAAGATAATTGCTGCAGAATGTTCACATACAAGTGAAAGTCTCTCTGACACATTAAAGAGGCACAGTTTGGACATACTAATCAAGCTTTGATACCGGCATGGTTCCAATTAACTGATAAGTACACCAGTATCTCTTGTCCTGATCACTGATCTTAAGAATGCACAATTTTGATTCTTATCCTCAGAGGTAATACTGAATGTTTCAAGGTAAAGTCATTAGTGTATCCAGGTACATTATGTGCTTATATTCACTAAGCATATACTTAATTTCTTCTTTGTATGGAGTGTAATTAACATGTACCACCCTCTCCCTATGGTGATGAAAGAAGCTTACAACCATGAAGTTATTAAAAAGAAATTAAACAAGTGGTTGAGAAATAGGGAGGGAGGAGGTGAACCTTTAGAGAAGAAAATATGCAAACTAAATAATATTGTGAATCATTTACCCTCACTTGAACTGAAAGCTTACTCAGCCTTAGTTAAATCTTGGGAAGTAGTACAATTTTAGAAAATGCCTTTTGCAAGATATCCATCTACACACAACTTGGAAGACTACCAATATACTGTAGCTATGTGTTTACTAGTTTCTGAGGCATCACTGTCCCATGAATGGATCTCATATCCATGATGATCTTCAAAGATCTTGAATTTGGAGTTCTTTCTATACTCTGAATGAGGATTAGGTGATACATTGGCCCCAGAAAGTCCTGAACACAAGATGAGGGCTCAGTAAATATAGTACCTACTCAATGTTTTTGGAGAAGGAAATGGTGACCCACTCCACTGTTCCTGCCTGGAAAATCCCATGGACAGAAGAGCCTGGTAGGCTACAGTTCATGGGGTCACAAAGAGTCAGACATGACTGAGCAATTGAGCACTCAGTGTTTTAGAGGGCAAAAAGAGAAAGGGTTCATAGTTTAACACTCACCATCATAGAAAAGCTTACACGTGCATTTTTGTCTACCTGACTAACCAGAGCAGGGGTCAGCAAACTGTAAAGAGCCAGATAGGAAATATTTTTGGTTTGGTGGTTTGCACAGTCTCAATTCTGCCACTGTAACACAAATGGAGCTACAGACAATTTGGGAACAAATGAGTGTAGCTGTGTGCCATAAAACTTCTTTTATGGACACTGAAATTTGAATTTAATATAATTTTTACATGTCATCAAACAGTCTTCTTTTGAATTTTTCCCCACCACTTGCCAAACTCTGCACCACACATAATGATCATCTGTACCTATCTGTATTCTTCCTAAGTTGTAAAGGATGCCTCTAGACCTCCACTTTTCCAACAAAGCTGAACATTCTTTCCAATGTATGCCCCCACAAACGATTGTGTGTTAATTCTCGTATACAAGATCAAGCCAATAACTAGTCAGAGGCAATGTAGTTAGTATAAACCAGAGCAATGTGGTAATATTTTACATGTGGCATGAGTCAGAAGACTCTTGAGAGTCGCTTGGATAGCAAGGAGATCAAACAAGTCAATGCTAAAGAAAATCAACCCTGAATATTCATTGGAAGGACTGATGGTGAAGCTGAAGCTCCAATGCTTTGGCCACTTGATGTGAAGAGCTGACTCACTGGAAAAGACCCTGATGCTGGGAGAGATTGAGGGCAGGAGGAGAACGGGATGATGGAAGATGAGGTGGTTGGATGGGATCATCTACACAATGGACATGAGCTTGAGCAAACTCAGGGAGATGGTGAAGGACAGGGAAGTCTGGCATGCTGCAGTCCATGGGTTCACAGAGTCAGACACGATTTAGTAACTGAACAACATGAGTCAGAAGAGACGGGTTCCTGAAAGGACTGCTTTCTGGGACACACCCAATTTGTTTACTTGTCTATTAATTCAAAAAACACATATCAAATCCTAACCCTACTTAGGGTCACATGCATTATGTCTGACTGAGACATATTAGAAACGTAAAGAGGACTGCCATACACAAAACTTTTTAAAGCCTTGTTTCTGCTCTGACGTCAGGTAGTGTAATTGAACCATTCTCTGAGCTGAGATTCTTGTCCCTGAGCTGAGGTCTTGAAGAAGCCTCTCTTTTTAGAGTACTCAGATGGTTGTGGCTAGGCAACTGAATTAGGTAGCAGGTATTAGGTACCAAACACAAGACACTCCAACTCACACTGAGTGGTATCTTACTTAATTAGAAGAAAATTCTAAACACCTACTAGTTGGTTGTGATTTAGGCTTATTACTACACAGATTTTCAAATATATTTAAAATTAAAATACTGTTTTATGTTCTATTAGTAATCCTTTGGCTCTTCTACTTTTCCTGTTTTCTCTTTACAACATTCCTTAAAGTGCTAGACATTAGATAGAGTCTGTACTGTGAATTAACCAGAACTCATAAAAAATGTAATTATCTGTAGGGTAGAATTCTCACAAGGAACAGACAGAAAACTGGTCCTACTTCCAGGCCATTCGAGTGTGATTAAATGCAGCCTGTATGTTGTCAATGGGCTGTCTTGTGCATGCAAAGATGGAGCTTGGGATTCACTTCCTATTGGGCAGGATTGAACTTGGAGATGTTTGTCCCACTGAGGGCCAGATTTACACTCCTCCAGTCCCTGCCCCATCCCTTGTGACTTAGGGCATGCAACTGCCTGTGGGTGGACTGGAGGAAGGGGTGCAGTCAGACTGTGGGAAAGAAGATCACTAATGGCCCACTGAGGGACTCAAGTTCTGGCCTTGGCCTCATTAGCACCATCCTCTAATCCACAGAGCTTGCCTGCCACGGGCTCGCAGTAGAGAAGCCTTCCAGGCATAGACAGAAAAGAAATCAGGCTGAAGAGAAGACTTCACCCCCTACCAAACAACCAGACAACAATTCGGTTACTAAAAATGCTCCCATAAGACAATTACAGCAAAATACATCTCCAGACCACAGATAGCCCTCCAGAGGCTACAAAAGGCTGATAAGGAATATTCTGAGGCCTCAGAAAACAAAATTTAAACACAAAGTACAAAAGAAAACCTTTTGGAAAAATGAATCGGAACTTGCATTTAATGGTGTGCTAAACACTACCCTGGTGACTTAGAAAAGTTAATTATTTTTACAAAACACAAGCAGCCCTTGTCATTGGCATTAGCTGATCCATTCTCCCAGAAACTATTAAAAATCCAATGCAGTCCCAACTACATAACTATATATATCCAACCCTATCAATAGTAACATTAAATGTGAATGGATTTAACAATCTAGCCAAAAGGCAGAGACTGCCAGACTTGGGGGGGGGGAAACAAGATTTAACTATATGCCATCCACAGGAGACACACTTTATATTAAAAGCTACAAATTAAAAAAATAAATCAATGCACTCCCATTTCTGCATTTGGTATCTGCTATAGTAGAAGTTGGCTAGCGTAAATTAACACGTTGTAGTTCCTAGAGATGTGATGTTACTCAACCCGTAGTAACCCAGCAAATAGAGCAGGTCTTCCCTAGGCCACATGCTGGTGGAACTGGTATGCATCATAACATGGTAATCAGATGTCATGAAGCCAAATGACAAGACTGACATCTTTAATTTGAAAGTCTCCCTTCTGGAGGAGACAGGATGTCCAAGATGCACTATATTTAAAAGACTGCTGTGAAGCTTGTTTATAATTTAAGAGTGTCTCATAAAATGCCTTGGAAATAACTCTCTGTTAGCTAGAAAAATCTTCAGTTAAATATATTTTTATGAGCTTTTCATTAACAGAGTGCCGAGGCCTTGATGCCGAGGTGCCAAAGCTCCCCATGTGGCTGGAAATCACTTGGCACATTTTCAGTCACTTACGTCTCTGTCATAGGTCCAAGGTTTGCAATTAAAAATGTAATCTTTTTAGCATGTGCAAAACCTAAAGGCTTGAAGTACTATGCATTGAATATGATTATAATAGCATTTGGCAGCTATTCATGGATGGCATATATTAATTTATGTAAACCAGGCATAACTTGGAGCACTTCCTCATCAGGACCACAGGCAAAATTGAAAAGCTGGTCCCTGCTCATTGAAGTTTTTTTTTTTTTTCTCCTGCTTGTTTTTGTTTTTGTTTTTAAATTGTCACGAATAGAGATGAACTAAAAATCAAGATCTCTTTTATGACCTTTTTTCACATGCTTGGAGTCCATTCAAATTAACATTTCCAACTAATAAAAAAAAATTACTTACTTCACGGCATTATTCTTGGGTCTTGCCTTTTCAACAGCCTGTGAACAGAAGAAAAAAATGCAATTAGACAACATTAGCAGGCATAATCTTTGCAACTAGTTACCAAAACAATAAGCAATATAAAATGCTCTTCAGAAACATGAGGAGTTAACCGAGGCAGGCTGCTGGAGATAAGCAGACCAGAGGCACAGAAAGCAATTTCCCTCTCCTGGGGAGCGTGGTTACTGGTCCAAGTGCAGCCTTCAAACACAGGCAAGCACGGCCACGGTTGCCTGGGAAGTTCAGCAGTGCCCGCGTGAGTGGGCCCTTAGGCTCACGACTCCATCCTCCTCTTCCCATCTTTCCCTCCCATTTTTTTTTAAACCTGAGCCCTGTGATTCTGGAAAACAGAGGTCATGAAGAACTCCCCCACTCTACTTTATCCTTTCATGTTCTGGAAAACAGCTAATTTCAAAGGACCACACTGCCATCCACATGCTGAGACTCAGTTCCATCCTTCCTCCTGACTCCCCTAAATTTCCTGGATGGTTTGCCTTTCTGTTTGGTCTGACCATCTGTTGATCACTGTAAAGGGACTGACTGATGACTTACAGAGATCTTGTCTCTTGGGTAAAAGAGAACAGAGACTCTGGTTTATTGTTTCTTTTTTTCTGTTTGTGTGTTTTCAGCTCAAATAAATTGAGATATATACCCACTAAGGAGAGACCAGGTCTTTGAAATGGACCTGTGAACTTTATTTATGCTTGACTCATGACTGAAATTTTAGAATGAAAACTATAAGTTCTCTGTGTCTTTCTGTATGTTTTTATGTCTGTAATTCAGAAAAGTCTTTCCCTCTAATTACGTGAATATGTAATACTTTCCTACCTCTGGATAATACTAATCAATTAGATTTTAAATCCCTTACACTAAAGGAGCTCTATTGTGACTGACTTAGAGATAAATATTCATATAATTGGCCATTCCCGATACTTCAGAGGGGCTTCCCAGGTGACTCAGCTGGTAAAGAATCTGCCTGCAGTGAAGGAGACAGATGCCTGTTTGCTCCCTGGGTCAAGAAGATCCCCTGAAGGACTAAATGGCAACCCACTCCAGTATTCTTGCCTAGAAAATCCCATGGACAGAGGAGTCTGGCAGGCCACAGTCCATGGAGTCACAAAGAGTCAGACACGACTGAGTGACCAGCATGCAGGCGCACACATCATATTTCAGAAATATCCTCCTCCTCCGCATGTACCTGCTTGGCTTATGACAGGATGGGGAGGGAAGCACATAGGGAATGGTCATGGGTAGATCTGGGGATTTTTAGATCTAGGATGGGAACTTCTATACCCTGCATTGCTCCAGCCACCTGGCTGCACCTGTCTGGTGATAGAAAGGCCAAAATACCCATTTCTAAAATCATTTTTATTAGCAGATATCACAAAAGGTTAAGAGCTTACAGACAGCTCGGATCAATTTCCTTCCATGGAACCTTTAAGAAAACACACACCAAATCACTGAAATGAGGAAATCTCTGGGCTTCTTGGCCTGCGTCCCTTAGACATGGAGCCTGGTCCCACTTTATTGCTGAACCCATTGATCTGTGTACAGTCCATTTATCATTCATGAAAAGAGCTAGTGATCTTCACAGTATATTAGAAGAAACAACTCAGATCATCTGTCAACAGCCCTCTTATTTCTGTTTCCCTCTCCACAGGGATTGCATCTCCTTCGATTCTTCTGGAATTAAAATGTTGCTAAGCAACACAGCTGGGGGCGCTGATGGCAGAATGGCTACAGTCTATCAAACTGTTTAAGCACCTGGAGGGTTTTAGTGATGATTTTTTTTTATACTTCTGTAGCATAATTATGTAATCAGAACCAAACTTGTACTCCCCCAGACTCTTTCAGACTGTAGAAATAACATTCAGAATGGTGAGCGTTGAAGGAGTGGTTTGCCAACCTCGGGGTTCTTTAGACCCTTTTAAAAGGTATCCACTTAGAGACCTTTATATTCGTGAACCCTGGAGGTGGGTGATGGCTAAGAGATGAAGAGAATACTGTTACAAATTAGAAGGCAGAAGCAACCATGTGTAACAGAGACGATTTATAATCTAAAATTGGATTGACATTCTGAGTGACCAGTGCATAAGCATATCGAACCTTTCAATCCATAACAACAACCCAATGCACTTGGAAGCAATTTTTTGCAATCGATGTGAACCACTCTGAGGGATCCAAACTGTGGAAAGCACAGAGGGAAGTGCTTACTGGCTAGATTGCTCTCTCCACATTTGAATTCCCCTCTTCCCCTCCTGGTCACCTCAACCCACCACCCCCACCTCATCTCTCCATGTAACTCAGTGAACCTTTCTGGGTATCCCTCACTGTGGAGAATCTTTTCACCATTAACCTAAAAGTTTTATTATTGAGGCAGTATGGAAGGAGAAGTCTTGAGGCTACTGCAAGAATAAGACTGAAAGCCAGGCGAAACATTAATTTACAAGAGACCATCCAATAGCCTCCATATATACACTGAAACCAAGCTCCAACCCAAGAGCCAATAAGTTCCAGAGCAAGACATACCACACAAATTCTCTAGCAACGCAGGAACATAGCCCTGAGCATCAATATACAGGCTGCCCAGAGGCACACCAAATCCATAGACATCTCAAAAATTAATACTGGTCACTCCATTGCACTCTAGAGAGCAGAAATCCAGCTCCACCCACCAGAACACCGACACAAGCTCCCCCAACCAGGAAGCCTTGACAAGCCACCTGTCCAACCCCAACCGCAGTGAGGAACCTCCACAATAAAGAGGAACTTCATACTACCAGAATACAGAAGGGCCACGCCTAACACAGCAATCTAAACAAGATGAAAAGGCAGAGAAATACTCAGCAAGTAAAGGAAAATGAGAAATGCCCACAAAGCCAAACAAAAGAGGAGGAGATAGGGAATCTATCTGAAAAAGAATTTAGAATAATGATAATAAAAATGATCCAAAATCTTGAAAGCAAAATGGAGTTACAGATAAATAGTCTGGAGACAAAGATTGAGAAGATGCAAGAAATGTTTATCAAGGACTTAGAAGAAATAAAAAGGAGTCAATATAGAATGAATAATGAAATAAAGGAGATAAAAGACACTCTGGAGGGAACCAACAGTAGAATAATGGAGGCAGAAGATAGGATAAGTGAGGTAGAAGATAGAATGATGGAAATAAACGAAGCAGAGAGGAAAAAAGAAAAAAGAATCAAAAGAAATGAGGAAAACCTCCGGGACCTCTGGGATAATATAAAACGCCCCAACATTCGAATCATAGGAGTCCCAGAAGAAGAAGATAAAAGGAAAGGCCATGAAAAAATACTCGAGGAGATAATAGTTGAAAATTTCCCTAAAATGAGGAAAGAAATAGTCACAGAAGTCCAAGAAACCCAGAGAGTTCCAAACAGGATAAACCCAAGGCAAAACACCCCAAGACACATATTAATCAAATTAACAAAGATCAAACACAAAGAACAAATATTAAAAGCAGCAAGGGAAAAACAACAGATAACACACAAGGGGATCCCCATAAGGATAACAGCTGATCTTTCAATAGAAACCCTTCAGGCTAGAAGGGAATGGCAGGACATACTTAAAGTAATGAAAGAGAATAATCTACAACCCAGATTACTGTACCCAGCAAGGATCTCATTCAGATATGAAGGAGAATTCAAAAGCTTTACAGACAAGCAAGAGCTGAGGGAATTCAGCACCACCAAACCAGCTCTCCAACAAATGCTAAAGGATCTTCTCTAAACAGGAAACACAGAAAGGATGTTTCAAAACGAATTCGAAATAACAAAGTAAATGGCAACGGGTTCATACTTATCAATAATTACCTTAAATGTAAATGGGTTGAATGCCCCAACCAAAAGACAAAGGATGGCTGAATGGATACAAAAACAAGACCCCTATATATGCTGTCTACAAGAGACCCACCTCAAAACTAGGGACACACACAGGCTGAAAGTGAAGGGATGGAAAAACATATTTCATGCAAACGGAGACCAAAAGAAAGCAGGAGTCGCAATACTCATTTCAGATAAAACAGACTTTAAAATAAAGGCTGTGAAAAGGGACAAAGAAGGACACTACATAAAGATCAAAGGATCAATCCAAGAAGAAGACGTAACAATCATAAATATATATGCACCCAACATAGGAGCACCACAATATATAAGGCAAATACTAACAAGTATGAAAGGGGAAATTAACAATAACACAATAATAGTGGGAGACTTTAATACTCCACTCACGCATATGGATAGATCAACTAAACAGAAAATTAACAAGGAAACACAAGCTTTAAATGATACAATAGACAAATTAGATTTAATTGATATTTACAGGACTTTCCACCCCAAAATAATCAATTTTACCTTTTTCTCAAGTGCACGTGGAACCTTCTCCAGGATAGATCACATCCTGGGCCATAAATCTAGCCTTGGTAAATTCAAAAAAATTGAAATCATCCCAGCCATCTTCTCTGACCACAATGCAGTAAGATTAGACCTCAATTACAGGAAAAAAACTATTAAAAATTCCAACATATGGAGGCTAAACAACACGCTTCTGAATAACCAACAAATCACAGAAGAAATCAAAAAAGAAATAAAATTATGCATAGAAACGAATGAAAATGAAAACACAACAACCCAAAACCTATGGGACACTGTAAAAGCAATACTAAGGGGAAGGTTCACAGCAATACAGGCGTACCTCAAGAAACAAGAAAAAAATCAAATAAATCAACTAACTCTACACCTAAAGCAACTAGAGAAGGAAGAAATGAAGAAACCCAGGGTCAGTTGAAGGAAAGAAATCTTAAAAATTAGGGCAGAAATAAATGCAAAAGAAACAAAAGAGACCATAGCAAAAATCAACAAAATTAAAAGCTGGTTTTTCGAGAAGATAAACAAAATTGACAAGCCATTAGCCAGTCTCATCAAGAAACAAAGGGAGAAGAATCAGATCAACAAAATTAGAAATGAAAATGGAGAGATCACAACAGACTCCACAGAAATACAAAGGATCATAAGAGACTACTACCAACAGCTATATGCCAATAAAAAGGACAACTTGGAAGAAATGGACAAATTCTTAGAAAAGTATAACTTTCCAAAACTGAACCAGGAAGAAATAGAAGATCTTAACAGACCCATCACAAGCACGGAAATCGAAACTGTAATCAGAAATCTTCCAGCAAACAAAAGCCCAGGACCAGACGGCTTCACAGTGGAATTCTACCAAAAATTTAGAGAAGAGCTAACACCTATCCTACTCAAACTCTTCCAGAAAATTGCAGAAGATGGTAAACTTCCAAACTCATTCTATGAGGCCACCATCACCCTAATTCCAAAACCAGACAAAGATGTCACAAAAAAGGAAAACTACAGGCCAATATCACTGATGAACATAGATGCAAAAATCCTTAATAAAATTCTAGCCAACAGAATCCAACATCATATTAAAAAGATCATACATCATGACCAAGTGGGCTTTATCCCAGGAATGCAAGGTTTTTTTAACATCCGCAAATCAATCAATGTAATACACCACATTAACAAATTGAAAGAAAAAAACCATATGGTTATCTCAATAGATGCAGAAAAAGCCTTTGACAAAATTCAGCATCCATTTATGATAAAAACCCTCCAGAAAGCAGGAATAGAAGGAACATACCTCAACATAATAAAAGCTATATATGACAAACCCATAGCAAACATTAACCTCAATGGTGAAAAATTGAAAGCATTTCCCCTAAAGTCAGGAACAAGGCAAGGATGCCCACTTTCACCACTACTGTTCAACATAGTTTTGGAAGTTTTGGCCACAGCAATCAGAGCTGAAAAAGAAATAAAAGGAATACAGATAGGAAAAGAAGAAGTAAAACTCTCACTGTTTGCAGATGACATGATCCTCTACATAGAAAACCCTAAAGACTCTACTAGAAAATTACTAGAGTTGATCAATGAATATAGTAAAGTTGCAGGATATAAAATTAACACACAGAAATCCCTAGCATTCCTATACTCCAATAATGAGAAAACAGAAAGAGAAATTAAGGAAACAATACCATTCACCATTGCAACAAAAAGAATAAAATACTTAGGAATATATCTACCTAAAGAAACAAAAGACTTTTATATAGAAAACTATAAAACAGTGATGAAAGAAATCAAAGAGGACACAAACAGATGGAGAAATATACCGTGTTCATGGATTGGAAGAATTAATATAGTGAAAATGAGTATACTACCCAAAGCAATCTATAGAGTCAATGCAATCCCTATCAAGCTACCAATGGTATTTTTCACAGAACTAGAACAAATCATCTCACAATTTGTATGGAAATATAAGAAACCTCGAATAGCCAAAGCAATCTTGAGGAAGAAGAATGGAACTGGAGGAATCAACCTGCCTGACTTCAGGCTCTACTACAAAGCCACAGTCATCAAGACAGTATGGTACTGGCACAAAGATAGAAATATAGATCAATGGAACAAAATAGAAAGCCCAGAGATAAACCCACGCACCTATGGACACCTTATCTTCGACAAAGGAGGCAAGAATATACAATGGAGAAAAGACAATCTCTTTAACAAGTGGTGCTGGGAAAACTGGTCAACCACTTGTAAAAGAATGAAACTAGAACACTTCCTAACACCGTACACAAAAATAAACTCAAAATGGATTAAAGATCTAAACGTAAGACCAGAAACTATAAAACTCCTAGAGGAAAACATAGGCAAAACACTCTCCGACATAAATCACAGCAGGATCCTCCATGACCCACCTCCCAGAATATTGGAAATAAAAGCAAAAATAAACAAATGGGACCTAATTAAAATTAAAAGCTTCTGCACAACAAAGGAAACTATAAGCAAGGTGAAAAGACAGCCTTCAGAATGGGAGAAAATAATAGCAAATGAAGCAACAGACAAACAATTAATCTCAAAAATATGCAAGCAACTTCTGCAGCTGAATTCCAGAAAAATAAACGACCCAATCAAAAAATGGGCCAAAGAACTAAACAGACATTTCTCCAAAGAAGACATACAGATGGCTAACAAACACATGAAAAGATGCTCAACATCACTCATTATTAGAGAAATGCAAATCAAAACCACAATGAGGTATCATTTCACACCAGTCAGAATGGCTGCTATCCAAAAGTCTACAAGAAATAAATGCTGGAGAGGGTGTGGAGAAAAGGGAACCCTCTTACACTGTTGGTGGGAATGCAAACTAGTACAGCCACTATGGAGAACAGTGTGGAGATTCCTTAAAAAACTGGGAATAGAACTGCCATATGACGCAGCAATCCCACTGCTGGGCATATACACCGAGGAAACCAGAATTGAAAGAGACGCATGTACCCCAATGTTCATCGCAGCACTGTTTACAATAGCCAGGACATGGAAGCAACCTAGATGTCCATCAGCAGACGAATGGATAAGGAAGCTGTGGTACATATACACAATGGAATATTACTCAGCCATTAAAAAAAATACATTTGAATCGGTTCTACTGAGATGGATGAAACTGGAGCCCATTATACAGAGTGAAGTAAGCCAGAAAGAAAAACAATACAGTATACTAATGCATATATATGGAATTTGAAAGATGGTAACGATAACCCTATATGCGAGACAGAATAAGAGACACAGATGCATAGAACAATTTTATGGACTCTGAGGGAGAAGGTGAGGGTGGGACGTTCTGGGAGAATAGCATTGAAACATGTATATTATCATATGTGAAACAGAACACCATTCCATGTTCGATGCATGAGACAAGGGCTCAGGGCCGGGGCAATGGGATGACCCAGAGGGAGGGGATGGGGAGGGAGGTGGGTGGGGGGTCCATGAAGGGGAACGCATGTAAACCCATGGCTGATTCATGTCAATGTATGGCAAAAACTATTACAATATTGTAAATTAATTAGCCCCCAACTAAAATAAATAAATTTATATAAAAAAAAAAAGCAAAAGATAGGCAATGAGCTATATGTGGAAAGAATGCTATGCTAGAAATCCACAAACCTGGGTTCTATTACCAGGTTCACCATTTCCTAATCATGACATTTCCATCATCATAACATTAGTGATGCAGTTAACATCAGTGAACTTCAGTTTCCTCATTTTAAAAATGAAGACCATCATTCCTGCCTTGTCTACACCAAGGGTGGTTGTGAGTAGCCAACATCAATGACACTAGTTCTAGAAAGCACAGCATACTAAGCAAAAAGGTGCATCTTGATTGTGACTGTATTCCATACAGGTATCGGTGCATACATTTTTATTTTAACTGAACTATAGTTGATTTACAATGTCATCTTAGTTTCAGGTGGACAGTAAAGTAGTTCGGGTATATATTATTTTCAGATATTTTTTCATTAGCGTTTATCACAGGATATTGCATAGAGTTCCCTGTGCTACACGGTAGGTCCTTGTCGTTTACCTATTTTATATCCAGCAGTGTGTATCTGTTCATCTCAAACTCCTTATTTATCCCTCCCATGGATTCATGTTTTTTTACAGCCAGAGAGTTGATGGGCGTTCTGACCACTGACCAGGTTGCAGTATCAAATCTATGCAGTTAATCCAACTAGGATTATAGAAGCCATTCTGCTCCTCTCTCCATATCAAGAGTAGTTCTGGGGTTAACAGAATGCTTCTGTCTGCAAAGTCCTACTGGAGAAAGACTTTGATGTGTTTAGATCCTGCCAGACCTAGCCCAGCAGGAGAGAGGGCCCTCTACCTTCACACAGGCCTCTTAACCTTGCTGGGGTTCATGTTGGTGGTAGAGAGGTCAGGACAGCTGAGATGCTGTTGGGGCACAAGTGCATGCCACGCCCCTCACTCTCTCTCCCCCCCTACAAGAAAGCCTAGGAAGCATCATTTTTTTCCGGGTGACCCTTCCTTTAGTTGTCCCTCCTCTCATGGGCTTCCCTGGTAGCTCAGTTGGTAAAGAATCCGCCTGCAATGCAGGGGACCCCGGTTCAATTCCTGAGTCAGGAAGATCCGCTTGAGAAGGGAAAGGCTACCCACTCCAGGATTCTGGCCTGGAGATTTCCATGGACTGTACAGTCCATGGGGGCGCAAACAGTCAGACATGACTGAGCAACGTTCACTTTCACTTTCCTTTCAAACCTTACTCCATCAGGAGGGCTCTTTGCTTTTGCACTAACATTTGACCCTGAGGTTGGGAAGCCCCAGGGATGAACTTCCTCCATGATATAGGAGCTCAAGAAATTATATTCCCAGGGAGAAGAACTTGTCTCCTTCCAAGGAGTGCTCATGAGCTAATTCTTCCATCATTACCAGTGTTGTACTCTTGGTGGTATCCTGCTAAGCAGCAAATTTATTTCCTCAGGAGGGATGATGTGGCTAAGGACATGCTTAAGTTGCTCCCTCATTAAATCTAACTTCCTAAAAAGAACGGCCTTGTCTCTCTGTGAGGTAGAGAATCCTTTTGCTGCACCAAAGCTGAAGTGACTCAAGGACCACACTTAATTACATGAGCCATCAAATGTAGTTCTCATGAGAAAATAGAGAAAAGGAAAGAAAAAGGAAGGAAGGAAGGTGGCTCTCTATTGAGTCACATCCTCCTGTGTAGACAGAACATCATATTTCTTTAGGGAGACACATCTACCTAGAAGGCACTTAGGAAATTTGCTAGTCATCTTCTATATACTGACTGAACTTTGTCAAAATTCTTTGGTAAGGTTAATTCTGCCCTAGTTATTATATATCATGATGTGTTATTCTAGTCCAATAGACATGTATATTATATTCACAAAAACATTTAGAGAATCTTTTGGGGCTTTCAAGAAGCATGACCTCAACATTTATATCCAGACTTATGCCATTATACCCCCTGAGACTGACAGAAAACAAACTCAGTGCAGTATGTTTCCTGTTTGTTGAGACCGTCAAATTGAGCATGCAGAAGCCATGATTGAAGCCATGGATTCATTTTGCAAGTCTACAGAGTTGGTGACTGCTTTTCTTCTTAATCAATAACCATACTGTCAGTCAAGCATAAAATGTAATTCTATTACTATTACCCTACATGCCTTTTACATTCCCTGTTTATGTTTTTTTTTTTACTAGCAGATACACCCAAGTTACATCTATATAATACATTTCTTGATTAAAAAGTGAAAATTCAACCATTCAGATAATTTCAAATAACTGGATATTATACTTTATGGAAAAAAGAGAAATGCACAGTCAACTGCATTGGTTTTCTGTGTTTTATCTTTAACTTTTCATGGGGCTGCTCTGCGAGACCCAGCCATACTTTCATCTAATGGCATGTATTGGTAAATTGCATTGATTGCCTAAGTTCATAAGAGAAACTACTCTATGAACAAATGAACTCACCATTAGGGTATTCAGATGGTCAAAAATCAATACCTACAGAATTGGTTAAATCAATTAGAGAGACATATCCGGAGAGCACTTGCCCAAATATAAAAATGATTTGCTTAATTACAGCATTTAAATAGAGTTCACTGGAGTGAGTGAAATAGCAAGAGGCTTATGTCATATCCTATAGGCTGAGATATCAGCTGGCAGCATGCACACACAGCCAGGATTGCAGCTGAAGAGGAGAAAATGGCACTCAGCATTTCACAACACCCGCGTGCCTGCCTGAATTTCTGACACTACACCCAGGTATGGCAACACATCTTCCCTAGCTTTGGAGTATCAGGCTTCTCCCATTTTAATTTAATCCATTAAAAAAAAATTATTTGTTTACTTTTGGCTTGCTGGGTCTTCTCTAGTTGCAATGAGCGGGGGCTACTCTCTAGTTGTGGTGCTCGGGCTTCTCACTTCAGTGGCTTCTCTTGTTGTGGAGCACATGCCCTAGGCACTCAGGCTTCAAAAGTTGCAGCTCCCAGGGTCTAGAACCCAGGCTCAGTAGTTGTGGCTCATGGGCTTAGTTGCTCCACAGCATGTGCAATCCTCCTGGACCCGGGATCGAACCTGTGTCTCTGCTGCATTGGCAGGTGGATTCATTACGACTGAGCCATCAGGGAAGCCCTAATTCATTGTTTTTGATGCATATATAAGGCAGGCCTGTGCTGGACATGATGGGTGCAGGATTAGAATTTTGACAGATACTGGAAGAAATTTGTTCCAGATGTCTGGCACCTAACAGCCACTCAATAAACACAGACTGGGTAAAAGATCTGGGTCTGATTGTGGAGTCTGAGAGCCTGACTGCTCTGGTTATGAGAAAGTGCCAGTAGGTACTCAGCTCTGTGCAGAGGGAAAAAGAGCAAAAGCTGCGCTCCAGGATCACATGTATCTGGATCCATCCTGCAACTGCTCATGAGGCTCGACTTCACACCCCAGTGAAGAGGGAGTGCAGAGCAGACTGGACAGGGTACATGTCCATTCCTTCTTCACTTTTCCTGCAGCTATGGCCTCACTGGAGACCTATTATTTCTCATCAGGACAATAGTCCTGGCCTCTTCTTTGGGCCACATTGTATGCTCCCCTTTGATCATGAATCCTTCATGGCTTCCCAAGTCTCATTGAATTCTTGATCATCTTCACCCTCTCATGATCCTGCCAACACCAGTTGAATAGAGGCCTCATAGTGGGTCCTACCTGTCCTTACAGGTGTATTTCACCAACAGTGCAACCTCCAAGAGTTTTTTTCTTTTTTTTTTTTTTTTGTCCAAAGATGTCCATCTTTTTTGTCCATCTTGTCCAAAGATGATGTGATAACTGAATTCAGAAGTGCAAGCATTCCATGAAAGCTTGCTCCCTCCAGGCTGGCTCTTTTGCTGGATATAAAACCCTTCAGCAAGATTCACTTGTCAACTGGAGATCTTGTTTATACCTCAAGTTTTGGTATATTGTAACTTCATGAAAAATGCACTGTCTTTGGTGAAGAAGCACACTTCACTCCTGAGTCATCTATTGACACTAATCATTCTCCAAGTGGAGTAAATATGGAGACACGAGGCAGAGCATCTCAGTGTTGGCTTCTTTATTCTCCATATTAGAAGGACCAAGGTAAGTGGCATTCGATTACTCTGTTCTCCTGAGGTTTGGGGATTTGAAAACTCAATTTTCTTTTCCCTAACCAATCGAAGCCCTCTTGCCCTGATACTAAGGAGGCCCCCCCTTACAAAATGACCTGTGTCCTTTGCTGGGAGACACTCAAGACCTAATAGAGGCTTTCTCCTTACTATGTGTGACCAGGGAGATGGAAAGCGTATTTTTAGTGCATAATAGGTACCCAATAATACGTTTTCCAAAACCTACATGGGAATGAGTACTGATGACGCATTTTCAGTACTAGCATACTAGCCTTTCCAGGCTTTCTGTCCCTTTAGAGCGTATTCTACTCTGGGCAAAATGCTACAGCCATTTTTATTATCAATCTGTATTAGAAAACCCAGTAACCTTTCCACTCGAGTTTTTCCTTTGTTCTCATACTACGACCACACTCACAATGCTCTTACACCAGACGTGTATGGGCTCATCCCATATCAAGTACATTTCTGCAACACCAGCCGTGTATTCTACCATGTAACTCAATTCTGACACTGTCTACCGGGAGAGAGAATCACATACAACCAGTTAAGGGCTCAGTCTCATGAGACTGCCTCCCCTCACCTCAGATATCAGTTGCCAGCCCAAGTTGTCACCTGTGCTTCTGATCTATTGGCTTAGACACCAGAGGTTCCAATGGTCCCCTCCTTGGGTTTGATTAATTTGCTAGAGTGGCTCAGAGAACACAGGGAAACAGTGACTTATGTTTACCAGTTCAGTAAAGGATATGACAAAGGACACAGATGAACAGAGAGATGAAAAGAGACATAGGATGAGGTCTAGGAGGGTCCCACAGGTAGGAGCTTCTGTCCCTCTGGCACTGGAGCATGTCACACTTCATGTACATGGATGTGTTCATCCACCTGGAAAGTCTCTGAACCCCATTGTTGTTGTTTAGTTGCTCAGTTGTGTTCGAGTCTTTATGACCCCATGGACTGTATGTAGCCCACCAGGTTCCTCTGTTCATGGGATTGCCCCAGCAAGAATACTGGAATGGGTTGTTATTTCCTCCACCAGAGGATCTTCCAAAGCCAGGGATCTTCCAAAGCCAGGATCTTCCAAACCCGTCTCGCTTCTCGGCGCAGAAGTGAGACGGCTGCGACGGCTCGGCGCAGAAGTGAGACGGCTCGGCGCAGAAGCGAGACGGCTGCGACGGCTCGGCGCAGAAGCGAGACGGCTGCGACGGCTCGGCGCAGAAGCGAGACGGCTGCGACGGCTCGGCGCAGAAGCGAGACGGCTGCGACGGCTAGGCGCTGAAGCGAGCCGGCTGCGACGGCTCGGCGCAGAAGCGAGATGGCTCGGTGCAGAAGCGAGACGGCTCGGTGCAGAAGCGAGCCGGCTGCGACGGCTCGGCGCAGAAGTGAGACGGCTCGGCGCAGAAGCGAGCCGGCTGCGACGGCTCGGCGCAGAAGCGAGACGGCTCGGCGCAGAAGCGTGGCCGTCTGCGACGGCTCGGCGCAGAAGCGAGCCGGCTGTGACGGCTCGGCGCAGAAGCGAGACGGCTCGGCGCAGAAGCGTGGCCGTCTGCGACGGCTCGGCGCAGAAGCGAGACGGCTCGGCGCAGAAGCGAGACGGCTCGGTGCAGAAGCGTGGCCGTCTGCGACGGCTCGGCGCAGAAGCGAGACGGCTCGGCGCAGAAGCGAGACGGCTCGGTGCAGAAGCGAGCCGGCTGCGACGGCTCGGCGCAGAAGCGAGACGGCTCGGCGCAGAAGCGTGGCCGAGAGGAGCTAGGCCGGGCCGGGCGCCGGGGGCCGGGGGCCGGGGGCGGCGGCCGAGAGGGGCTAGGCCGGGCCGGGAGCCGGGGGCGGCGGCCGACAGGGGCTAGGCGGGGCCGGGGGGCCGGGGGGCCAGGGGCGGCGGCCAACAGGGGCTAGGTAGGGCCGGGGCCCGGGGGCCGGAGGCGGCCAACAGGGGCTAGGCGGGGCAGGGGGCCGGGGGCCGGAGGCCGACAGGGGCTAGGCGGGGCCGGGGGGCCGGGGGGCCGGGGGGCCGGGGGCGGCGGCCAACAGGGGCCAGGCGGGGCCGGGGCCCGGGGGCCGGAGGCGGCCAACAGGGTCTAGGCGGGGCCGGGGGCCGGGGGCCGGGGGCGGCCAACAGGGTCTAGGCGGGGCCGGGGCCCGGGGGCCGGAGGCGGCCAACAGGGTCTAGGCGGGGCCGGGGCCCGGGGCCCGGGGGTCGGAGGCGGTGGCCAACAGGGGCTAGGCGGGGCCTGGGCCCGGGGGTCGGGGGCAGCGGCCGACAGGGGCTAGGCGGGGCCTGGGCCCAGGGGTCGGGGGCTGCGGCCAGCAGCCAGCAGGGGCTAGGCGGGGCCGGGTCCCGGGGGCCGGAGGCGGCCGACAGAGGCTAGGCGGGGCCGGGTCCCGGGGGCCGGGGGCGGCGGCCAACAGGAGCTAGGCGGGGCCGGGGCCCGGGGCCCGGGGGTCGGAGGCGGTGGCCAACAGGGGCTAGGCGGGGCCTGGGCCCGGGGGTCGGGGGCGGCCAACAGGGTCTAGGCGGGGCCGGGGCCCGGGGGCCGGGGGCGGCCAACAGGGTCTAGGCGGGGCCGGGGCCCGGGGGCCGGAGGCGGCCAACAGGGTCTAGGCGGGGCCGGGGCCCGGGGCCCGGGGGTCGGAGGCGGTGGCCAACAGGGGCTAGGCGGGGCCTGGGCCCGGGGGTCGGGGGCAGCGGCCGACAGGGGCTAGGCAGGGCCGGGGGCCTAGAGGAGCTAAAGGGCTAGGCGGGGCCGGAGTGAAGAGGAACTAAAGAGCCTCTTGATGAAGGTGAAAGAGGAGAGTGAAAAAGTTGGCTTAAAGCTCAACGTTCAGAAAACTAAGATCATGGCATCTGGTCCCATCACTCCATGGGAAATAGATGGGGAAACAGTGGAAACAGTGTCAGACTTTATTTTTTTGGGCTCCAGAATCACTGCAGATGGTGACTGCAGCCATGAAATTAAAAGACTCCTTGGAAGGAAGGTTATGGCCAACCTAGATAGCATATTTAAAAGCAGAGACATTACTTTACCAACAAAAGTCCGTCTAGTCAAGGCTATGGTTTTTCCAGTGGTCATGTATGGATGTGAGAGTTGGACGGTGAGGAAAGCTGAGCGCCGCAGAATTGATGGTTTTGAACTGTGGTGTTGGAAAAGACTCTTGAGAGTCCCTTGGACTGCAAGGAGATCCAATCAATCCATCCTAAAAGAGATCAATCCTGGGTGTTCATTGGAAGGTCTGATGTTGAAGCTGAAGCTCCAATACTTTGGCCACCTCATGCGAAGGGTTGACTCATTGGAAAAGACCCTAATGCTGGGTAGGATTGGGGGCGGGAGGAGAAGGGGACGACAGAGGATGAGGTAGTTGGCTGTTATCACCGACTCGATGGACATGGGTTTGGGTAGACTCCGGGAGTTGGTGATGGACAGAGAGGCCTGGCGTGCTGCAATTCATGGGGTCGCAAAGAGTTGGACACGACTGAATGACTGAACTGAACTGAACTGATATGTGTCTGAATGTAGTTACTGGGTTCTGAGAAAGTTTCTATGCATAATGCTGGCTCAAACCCATGGAGTGGTCTGATCCCTCGGACACATCATTTATCGCACCTGTGCATTTGTTTGGATGCTTTCCCTTCAACCATCCTGACAAAAATAGAATGATTCTGCAATTCCGCAGCTGGGACTGGAGGCCCAAATCTACCGCTAACATTTTCCATGAGGTTTGAGTAAGACTAACCATCTAACTTAATGTTTGGCACAGATCAGTGGGAGTGCTCAGAACTTCTAATGTGGCTGGAAATGTGATGGGCTCAATTAAAAGATGTGGGAATAGTACCATGTGACCTATGTGGTGCCATGTTATCTCGTTTGAAAAGAAAATGATTTTGGTTGTTCCTCAGTAAGTTAAATTGTAAAGTTAAAAAATAGATAAATAAACTAATTTAAAATAAAAAAAAATTACCATATGATTCAACAATTCCACTTCTAGGGGGGAAAGACTGAAAGAATTGAGAGATTCAATTCAAAATTACTGAAAACAGGTGTTCAACAAGAATGTATACACCAAGGCTCATGGCAACTCTATTTCTAATAGCCAAAAGGTGGAGCCCAATGTCCATCACTTGAGGAATGGATGAATAAAAGGCAGCAGAATAGTATTTAGCCATAAAAAAGGAAAGTATCGATCCAGGCCACAACATGGATGCACCTAAAAAGCACAATGCTGAGTGAAAGAAGCCAGACACAAAAGGTCATGTATTGTATGATTTCATTCAAATGAAAAAGGCAAATCCAGAGAGACAGAAAGTAGACTAGTAGTTGTCAAGGGCTGGGAGGTAGGGGAGCTGGGGAGTAGCAGCTCAATGTATGATTTCCTTGTGGGGTGATAAAAATATTTTAGAACTGGTGTTGGGTCCATAAGCTTGTGAATGGACTCAATGCCACTGAATTTTAGACTTTAAAATAGTGGATTTTATGTTATTTGGGTTTTACCGCAATGACAAAAAAAGGAAAATGATGTCAATCCATGCATTTTTGAAAAAGAATATTGGGTCCCAGAAAGCCAGAACTCACCAAAACTTGGTGTCACAGTGCCTGCCTTCTACTGCAGGAGCATTGTCTCCTGACCTTGAGCCTTCGGGCTTTGTAACTAGTTCTCAGACTCTATAAGGAGGGTTCATTTGCAAATGTTTGTAACTTTATGCCCACTTCTTGCTTCCTAGACTCAGTTAGAGGGAATAAATTGTCATTTTGCCTTACTTTAGATATCCCAGGTCAACTCCCCCTTCAAATGAGAACCTCTGTTGGGGAAGGCATGACCAGGCTAAGGGCAGTGTGCCATGGAGCACCACCAACTCATCAGCAGTGATTACCTGAGGGTCACGGCATTGACACAGTCACCTGAAACATCTTAAACCCCTAAAGGATTCAGGCCAACTGACGTAATGCCACTTCTTCAGATAAATACAGAAAATAACAACTTGAGAAGCCAAAACAGCAGACTGCACTTGCAGTCTGAAGAAGTCAGTCAACCTCAAAACTCTATTTTCGCTTACTGTTGATGACTTGCTGGAAGTGTGTTCGTTAAAAAGTCATGTTGCATCTGTCAAAATCAATGACCTAGGATTTTTTTGGAGGGGTTATTTGCCATTATAATATTCTGGTCACTGGCATATTAAACACTGAAAGCAGGAGTGGCAGACACGGGAATGTAAGTGCACATTTTCCATTTGCTCCGGAGTCTACAGCCCAAGTAGGAAAGGGATGGCTTGCATTTAGGAAATGTACCACAAGCTCCTGGGGTACAACAGTGCTTGGTCTTTATAAAGCACCAAAGTTACAAAGATGCAATTTTTACATATTATCCAAAATACAAGCCGAATAAAGTGGAGAAAATAAGGGAGAGGGAAATTGTGGCCACCTAACATTGAAGATATACTCAATTTTAAAATTATACTAAATGTCAGGCATTCTCGTGGGGTCAACAATTATAGATGAGAATGGAGTGGTTGAGCCTCGGAGAGTTTTTCCTAAGGTTTTCTTTGCAGGCTCCTCACAAAATATTTAGTGAATGTGGAATTCTGTACTTGTTAACTACCTTGAAATACTAGTGCTTGAGCATACCTTGAAACACCCTGGTTTCAGTTTTCTAACTTAGCAGACTTCACTATAGAAAGAACATGATTAGGTCTTAGCTTTTTTTTTTTTTTTAAAGGTTGTCTTTCTGTGTTTATTTGAGATTCTTGGGACACCCAGGAGGACTCCACAGGCAAGACAGTTTTCTGTCCTAAAGGACACACATGAGCATCAATGATACTGCACACTCCACTGCCATTCTCATGATTCATACATGACACCTGACCTTTTTAAATCAACAGGTCTGGGCTCATTGGAAATGCTGCAAACACACATTCTGGCCATCTAATTTGGTGTTAAGTCCTGTAAATATTAATGATGCAAAATGGAAGAAACCAGGGCAGCAATAACTTTTTGCCAAATGTCTTTTGCCTAAAGGCTCATGTGGGTAGTCACATTTATACCCTAAGGAATGGATGAGTCTGGGTGCTAAGTCTTGGCTGGAGTCACTATAGGAAAGTTACAGTGCACTCTAGGCCATACTTAGTCCAGGATAGGGAACGATGATCTATACTGCTTTTGATTACCAGTAGGTGTATATGGTGAGGAGGGAGCAAAGGGCAGGGGTGAAAGTAGTGAATTTTAAGAGCTCAGCATCTCCTCACTGAAAGTGTGACCTGAGTTGACCTGGTCCAGAACACTGCCTGCCCTTGCTTGTTTCCCTTGCTCCAAAGCCCAGCGATGAAGCAGCAGGTAGGCTTGTGGATGGCAAAACAATTCTAGTTCCTTTAGCTCCCTCCCTGCAGGTCCAAGAATGAGCCCTATGCTGTTCCTACCTGGTAGAGCTCAGTGGCAGTGCACTGAGTGGTCAAGGTCTCCACGGGCTCAAGGTCATCTTCATCACTGCTCAGCTTCAAGTCGTCTTCAAGCATCCTACCAAAAAAAAAAAAAAAACAGTGGCACTGATGTTAAAAACTGTCTTTTCTAAATCATCCTCAGATACATCTTGTGATGAGGATAAAATATTGATGCTCCAATCTGACAGCTGCAATTCTGTCAAAGATGCAGAGGGAACCAAGATTCTTTCAGCTAATTAGATATTTGAGCTCTTATATTTATGTCTGACTCTGCACACATCCTACCTCTCTACCTTCCCCTAAATCAAGGGAAAAAAGGACTATTTCAGCATCTCCAGAGATGACTGGAGTCTATATATTTTTACTACTGAAAGTGTAATAAATGTACTGATCAATCATTGTGGAGGCAGAATGTGGTGGTGGATCTCTACAAGAAAAGATGCTTCGAGTCTCCCATGAAAGAACAGGGGCATGGGGGCAGCCCCTGGCTGGAGAGACTGTTGTTGGAGCCTGCTGGGCCTCTCTGGATGACAGAGGCAAAAGGCCCAGTGAACTTCTGCTGCCTTCCAGTGCCCTCTGCACTGTGGCAGCTCAGTGGCTACAAAATAGCTGGGTGAGAAATGGCTCGTCATTAACCTTTTGATATATGACCGATCTCTTCCTGTAAAATTTGATCCCAGAGATGTAAGCCCACGATACATATAAGAAATCTTTCTCTCCTAAGGCAAGGTACCTGAAAAATATGAGTGGTCGGAATTTGGGTGATGAACTAGCACTTTCAAAATTGTTTATTGAGCAGACAGAGCCTTCTGTTTCTATAGGGATATTAATTCCAGTGCCACCAACTTTCTAACTCCAAACTTGAGCTACAGCAAGAAGAGTGACTTACTGTCTTAGAATTCCAGTTACACTCTTTTCAAACACCAATTGGTGTTACCATTTTTATTTCTTAAACACAAGTTTTGACCTCATCCCCAGGCTTCAAGTGGGGTCAGCCCCAGCCTCGCTGGACTGATTACTAGTTTCTGAGCATACATGGTTCTTTCTTGCTTTCAGACTCAGCATCAGGCTCCACTCCCCGTCTAGAAGTCCCTTCTTCAATTCTGAAAGTTCTATTTTTTCCTCCACAGCTCGGTCAGATCCCACCTCCTTCACAAAAGCTTCCAAGAAAGAATCTCTTATCTCAGAAAGAATCCTCTTTCCCTCTCCCCACTCCCAGCTCCGTCTGATCCCAGCACTGGCTGTCCACTGAGCACCCCCCAGCTCCCAGTTTCCATGTACACAGGTGCAGCGACTTATCCACCTCAGCCTTCCACACAGTGTCTTCCCCAAAATAATACAGCCCACCAGCCTCATTTTGCAGACAAGCAAAGAAAAGTTCAGGGAAGCCAAGTGTTTTTTTCAAGGTCACACAGCTAATCAGTGCTACAGCCCATCCTAAAACTCCCATCTCCTGATTCCCACTTGTGTGTGTTTTCCAGAAGGGGAGCTGGAGGGCAAAAAGCAACTTCTAATTTGATAACTAGCAGAGCACATTATTTCGGAGGTTATGTCCAAATGTTAGAAAGGGATTCAGGTCACAGTGGGTTTCAGAAAATCTCCAACGAAAGTCTAGTTCCTCCAGTTTTGTGCTCAGTCACCTAAGACCAGGATGTGTTCACTGAAATTGGAAGATGGATATAAAGGATGATTCGTGGGAAAGACAGTTGTTAGAGTTGGTTTCAGATGAGTGAAATTTGCAGGATTTATGACTGTCTTTCAAAAGACTAGTGGATGTTTGGAAGATTTTAGAGAAGTAGACAAAATGTATGTTAGCATTTCTTTTGCAGTTGCAGGCTTATGACTGAACAAATAATTCTTTACAACCCATTGTGGTAAATGAAGACTGTATCATTCTCATAAGCAATAGAACTCAAACATCTAAAAACGACCTGTGATGGGCTTCATTTTCTGTGTGTGTGTGTGTGTGTGTGTGTGTGTGTGTGTGTGTGTGTGTGTGTGTGTGCGTGCCAGTAGGCAATGTCTATGTGTTAGTTTACATGTAAGGGTTCAGCCAAATAAATGATAAATGTTCCTAACCCTTTAGAGAATCTATTTCTGTGTCAGGGAAGGTGCTAAGTATTTGATTGTTGTTGTTGTTTAGTCGCTCAGTTGTGTCTGACTTTTTGCAACCCCATGGACTGTTGCCCACCAGGCTCCTCTGTCCATGGGATTCTCCAGGCAAGAATACTGGAGTGGGTTTCCATGTCCTTCTCCAGGGGAATCTTCCCGACTCAGGGATCGAACCCATGTCTTCTGCATTGGTAGGCAGATTCTTTACCACTGAGCCATCAGGGAAGCCCTAACTATTTGACTAGCAGCATGTAATTTGGATCTTATGAAGGAAGTTCTCAAAATAATAATTAGCCCCATTTTTGGGTGGAAATTATTAGCCCCTCCTGGAAAATGGGGCTACAGTGAGGCCTAGAGAAGTTAAGGAACCTGCTCATGGTCACCCAGCTCATAAATCATGGTGGCAAACACAGAACCCAGACCATCTCCAGCCAGAACATCTCCAGCCAGAGTATGTAATGTTTTCTTAGAGGATGTAACTTAAAAAGGGCAGAATAAGAAAGAAAATCAACAGCAATAATAACAACCCCACAAAACAAAATTGACGTGGAATCAAAATGTTGGATTCAACTGCAGGTTAATCATAAACTCTGATACAATAGGTAAGTTATTTACTGTCTCTGCACCTCATCTATGTCCCTCGCCAGTTAAATGGGATAATATTAATAATTAAACTCCTTGCAGGTTGGTGGCAGTGAGCATAACATGAAGCAATGCATGAGGAATGAAAACACAAAACAATGCAGGGTATTATCTGTTATTTTGGAAATAAACTGCCACAGTTAGCAATAACTGTTAGCAAGTCATCACAAGCAAAGTCTTAGTGAGACTTTTTTTCTCTCATCTCATTTTGCCAACCCGGAGAAGGCAATGGCACCCCACTCCAGTACTTTTGCCTGGAAAATCCCACGGATGGAGGAGCCTGGTAGGCTACAGTCCATGGGGTCGCTAAGAGTCGGACACGACTGAGCGACTTCCCTTTCTCTTTTCCCTTTCATGCACTGTAGAAGGAAATGGCAACCCACTCCAGTATTCTTGCCTGGAGAATCCCAGGGACAGCGGAGCCTGATGGGCTGCTGTCTGTGGTGTCGCACAGGGTCGGACACGACTGAAGCGACTTAATAGCAGCAGCAGCAGCAGGATTTTGCCAACCAACCCAAAGTTTGCTGTGGTGACTCAGGAAATGTCTCAGGGGTCTCTAAGATCCAGAAATGGGCTCATGATCTTCAGGCTACTCTCCTTCAGGTAGAACCAGGGCACGGAGAGCAGAACTCAGCACTGATTTGACTCTCCAATCAACTTGATAAGATCTTAACATGGAAATGAAAGGCCCTCCAGTGAGCAGTTCTAGAAATAGGCAGCCAATCTGTATAATGATTGACATTAAACACTTCCTGTGCAACAAGCTTGGTGTGGAGCTGGTTGTTAATAAAATAAAGGACAGTCTGATGCATAGATTCAAGTCCTGGCAAATACAAGTCAAGGAAATCACTAGAAAGGCAAATGATCATGAGTTATCTCTGGAGGTGTTAAGCATTCATTTCATCCTACTCCTTCCCTGATCTATTAAGCTTTATTATTGAATCTACATGTACTTGTTTGCATTTCCATCTAGAGCTAATGCTGAACATTACTCTAGGGAAAGTGGAGGATTATGAAAGATTTGGGATTTAATTATTATAGCAGCACCATTCATGCCCATTGCAGGGTGGTCTCAGCAGAAAAATGGTAATCTCTTTTCACGAGGTTATAGTTCCAGAGACAGATTCAGCACACATTGGAGAGCCCCAAATATGAACAGACCACACTGAGGTGAACGTCTGCCCACGTGTGTGGTCGTCAACAATGACAACAACAATTGTTCTCCCACTTCTCAATTACACTAAATCCCTAATACAAGCCTTCAAGTTGTGAACTTTCAAAGATGTGAACTTGCCCCTGTGTGCCAGCTGTTTCACTGTACTATTGTACTTTTCCAGGTACTACGCTGTAAGATTAAAAATGTTTTATTTTTTGTGTGTGTTTGTTTTTAAGTATTATTTGTGTGAAAAGTGAAAGTGAAAGTTGCTCAGTTATGTCTGACTTTTTGCAACCCCATGGACTGTAGTCCATGGAATACTCCAGAGCAGAATACTGGAGTGAGTAGCCTTTCCCTTCTCCAGGGAATCTTACCAACCCAGGGATCAAACCCATGTCTCCCGCATTGCAGGTGGATTCTTTACCAGCTGAGCCACATGAGACAGTTTTATAAACCTATTGCGGTACAATACTGTACAGGTGATCATTTTAGTTGGGTACCTAGGCTAACTTTGTCAGACTTACAAACAAATTGGACTTATGAACACACTCTCAGAACAGGGGGACTTACTGTAGATGAAAACAGAACAAAGCAGTGATCCTTTGTGACTTCAGATGTTTTTTTAGGATCTAGTGCTTCATGGGGTCTGCCTTTGTGCGAAAATTCTGTTTTCATTTTATCTATGACATCATTTCTTGAGTATTAAGAAATAAAATAATCCATTAGATTGTGTCAACAAAAACAAGTCCTGGTCTAGAAAAGCTTAGATACTGAAGGTTGGGACAGATGAGATGGGATGAACAAAAAGAAGACTTGGGAGGCCTTGGAGGAGAAAGGAAGAGCCATGTTCAGGGTCTTCTCTGTTCCTAATTCTCTGGGCCTTGAGCAGATCCTGGTGGCCTCAGAGGGCTCTTGGCACCAGGAAACCCTAGGACACTATGGTGTGACAGGCCCCATATTACTTGCAACTGTAACATCTGTTGTCCAGAAACCATGCCAATTCACAGAGTGGAATGCTCAAGTGATTTTGAAGTGGAAAAAACAGAGAGATTGAAACATTATTCCAGAAGGTTCCATGAAAATGAAGCCTTTAGTTGTGGCAGCATGAGCCTCAGAGCAAGGGCTTAAGAGCCAGACACATCTGAGTTCAAATACTGGATTTTCTAATGGGTTTGCAGTCTTGAACTAGTTAATAAAACTCTTGGAATCTAAATTTTCTCACATGTTAAAATGAGCAATAATAATATCTACTCTGGAGAATTTTTAGAAGGATTTGAAAAACAAAGCTTATACAAACTGCCTTGGAGTCAATACAGGTGGCCTTTGCTTTCATCTTGGCTATTATTACTATTGTTGCTATTAGTACCTGAGCAATGGTGTTATAAACATTTGAATAATACCAAAAAAGTTCTGATGGTAACCCAGAGACCGGCAAAGGCATCAGCTAGCAGGCATCATTGGAAGCCCTTAACCAGGTGAGGAGAGGTGCAACGATCCTTAAGGAGTTTGGAAAGTTTCAGGGTTTGGATTTATTCTTCTAGAATGTTCTAAACACATTGTGGCTGTTTTGGGTTTCCTGAAATCCTCCAGAGTGCCTAAAATCCCCTGGAGAATTTGAAGGCCAGTTGCAAGAGGAAATACTTAGGTAGTTCCAAGTGAGAGTTAAAGAAAAAAAAAAAAGGCCTGTCTTTGATGTCCCGCTCCTATATCTGCAGAGTGACCTGTGGACCCAGAGAAAGAGGTCAAGGATGGCCCTCACTGGACATTGTGCTCACCTTGGGTTCTGTCTTTGGGCCTACCACTCTCAGGAGGTGGTTCCAAGACACGTCTGACTTTAACCTTCGCATGTAAGACTGGGCTTCATGAGCTGGTATTTGACCCAGAATCCTTGCTCAGAAGCAACCTTCTGAACCCTGAGTGGTTCTACAGCCTGCACAGTGCCTTTTTGTGAATAACAAAATGGGGCCCCTCTGGGCAGCCCATCAGGTGCACTACTTGATATGGGCTGGATTCTGGCTTCCAGGTGTTGATGGAAATAGCTGCCATATTGGTGGATGATGCATAGATGGACCATGGCTCTTCCAGCTGGAAGTGCCTAAAGTGTTACCTCTGTCACCTGTCACCCAGAGGAGGTACCTACAACATTGCCCATGTACGGCTACAGCCTTTGTCTGATGCTGCCAGACGTTTGCTTCTACTGTAGCTTTAACTATTTTCAGTTCTACCAGTTAGGAGTTGCCCTGTGCTATTTCATAGCTTCCATCTGGTAGCCTGAGTGTTGTTCTCTGTAGCCCTCATGGGGACCCTGGACATGCAATGGGCTTGGGAGGTAGGGCCAGTGCTGCTAGTTCCATTGTGTGGGGGAGGGGAGCAAGCTGTTTCAGTCAAGTTTTAGGCACTCAAAAACTAAGAACCATAGCTTCTCTTTCAATTATTTTGGGGTTTTCAGGGGACTAGCTTAAATTACCACTGTCCTCATAAATATTCAGAGCTGATAGCAATCAGAGTAAGTGTTTTCATTTTTTTCTCCAAATGAATAATACAGCAGAGCCGGCCTGGGCATCCCAAAGAGTCCAGGGGTGCCTGAAGATCTGAGCCTTCTTGTCAGGCAGCCTCTTACTGTGGATCCTTTTCTAGAGTAGTATCTTAGTCCTACTGACTCCTTAAAGGACACTTCCTCTTCATAAAGTAGGTTGGGGGAATGAAATATGACTAGACTAGAACTACTCAGGGAATTGTCTATTTCCCTACCTAGTGCTTTGTAGTCTCAGCAGCACTGAAGCATTTGTGGATAGTGAGGCAGGCAATGAGGAAGAGGCTGTGATATTTTTCAAAGCATTCATTCTGTTTCCCCAAGGTAAAGGCTCTTTTCCCTGGAGAAGCTGCATTTAATTTTCTCAAAGTTTTAACTTAAAAGTCAGATTTCATGACCACCCCACTGGGAATCCTAGAAATTCCAAGTCTGAGGGCTGGGGCAGTGACAAATAGTTTGAAAATCCAGACTGTATTCTATGGGGATAGATCTCCAAGATGTATTAGGTGGGACCTGTAGCCCAGTGTCACCCAGTGGGTCCACAGCCTGGGTCCCAACTAGATCGTGCAACCTTCCATGGGCATACAGACCAGAGAAGGAGTATCTTTTATAGCTGATGGTCTTATTGGGGTTTCAGAAAATGGGGCATCTCATAAGGTTACTCTGGTTCCTTAGCGAGAGAATTGAGAGGTCCCTTAGATATCATCTATCTAGTCCAGGGGTTGGCAAACTGAGGCCTTCAATCCAAACTAGCCTTCCTTCTGCTCTTATACTGCCTGTGAGTTAAAACTGGTTTTACATTTTTAAACGGTTGAGAAAAAAATCCAGAGAAGAATAATATTTCATGACATATGACAACTATATGGCATTCAAATTCAAAGTCATATTAGAATATAGCCACACCCATTCATGTATATACTAACTGAGCTTTTATGCCACAATGGCCAGGTTCAGTAGCTATAACGGAGAACATAGGGCCCCAAAAGCCTGAAATATTTACTATCTGAGTGTAATAGAGTTTGCTGACTTGTGCTGTAAACCAATGGTTTTCAAACTTTCCCACACCCAAGATTCCTCCCTTGCCAGGTGAAATCTTATTAGGAACCACAAATAAAAGAGTCATGCTGCTTGGCTCACAGCCAGGATTGGGAACCTCTGGGGTACCCCAGGGATGATGAACATATTGTGAAAACAACTCATCTGGTCAAGTCATATGTTGCGGGTAATTATGGCTCCATGGATATTACACAGGATTTTGTTAGAGAACATGTGTTAAGTTACTTAACTCTTCTGAACATCAGTTTACTTCTCTGTGCAATAGGCATAAAAATAATATCTATCTCATAGATTCAAGGGATACAGACTAGTCTGTTTGGCTTGAGTCCTGAGTACATACATTCAAGGCAACAGTAGGAAACAAAAGAGTAAGTATCTGATTTCTAGCCACATGCATGGCATGTATGAATTTATATCTATATTGCATACATAAGCCCAAGCTCATAGCATGAGCCTTGATGTATATGATTATTGACTTGTATCAAACTGCCACCTCTTCAACCTTGGACTTCTATTGAATTGATCACATAAATTCAGCACAATACCAATTTTCTCCTCCATGGGATTTATTTTGAATTTGATTTTCGTTTTCTTGGTATATTTCTCTGGGTTATGACATTTTCTCCAAATGTGGGAACTCAAGTTATCATGCAAAAGACAAACTGCCTAATAGAATTCAGATGGCATTCAAGAATGTTACACACACCCAAACATTATTGTATCATTTTTCAGGGTGTGTGTGAAAACATCTGAGAGTGGATTTCCCTGGAGAAGATCATAACCCAGTGGGCCAACCTGGACCTGACGACAGCTGCTGGGATCATTCCAAAGGGGAAAAGAGAATCTTTTGTTTTAAAAAATATCCCAAGCATGCATCTTAATAGTAGATGCTGCCAACTCTTCAGTAGGACTGTCCAAGTCATCTTGAATGAGTTGTGGAGCGTCATCCACACGGAGTAATAGGGATTCATTCAGGACCATTTGCTGGGCTTGGTGTTTGTGGGTGAGAAAATGTTGGAGCACACAAGAGCACAAGTTTTGGAGTTGGGCTGTGCTGAATTTGAACCCTAGTGCTAAAACAGACTTCTCTGGTGGTTCATTCAGTAAAGAACACGTCTGCAATGCAGGAGACCTGGGTTTGATCCCTGGGTTGGGGAGATCCACGGAGAAGGGCATAACAACCCACTCCAGTATTCTTGCCTGGGAAATCCTATGGAGAGAGGAACCTGGCGGACTACAGTTCATAGGGTCTCAAAGAGTTGGACACAACTGAGCGACTAACACTTGCACTTTCTAAAGCATACTGAGTGTGGACTGGGGCAAGTTATTTATCATAGCTTCAGTTTCATAATCTGTACAATGGAAGCAATAATAGTACCTATTTCAGAAGGCTGATATGAGGATTAGATGAGATTATGTATGTGAGATGGTTGGTAGACACTCTGTGATTACTGTTACTATCATTACTACTTGCCATGACTGTGCTTGGCCCTGGGGAGGCAACAGTGAGATGAAATGGTCCCTTCCCCTAAAAAACTCACACCTTAAGAAGGATAAGACTTGATAAACAGACAATAACAACATAACGTTGTAAGTTTAATGTTAGAGGCATTTAAGAAGGGACTCAAAAGAAGGAATGTTGATGTCTACTCAGAGAGTCTGGTGAAGGCTACCCAGAAGCAGTAGTCTTTGCGCAATGCCTCTGAGGCAGAATGAACTGCTAGGGGAGGAAGAAGGAAAGAGCAGCCTAAGGAGAACAAGCAGAAGTAGCAAGAGACTTGAGGTTTGGGGAAGAGTAGGGCACTTGGTCTGGTTGGAATATACTTCGTGTCGGCACCAGTGAAAAGGGCTGAGTCTAAGGAGGTAGATGGGGTGAGACCAAACCTTACCTCATTCTAAAGAACAACAGAGAAGGGAAAGAACCACAGTTTTAAGCAGGGGAGGGACATGGGGAGCCAGACATAGAGATCTCTGAGACCAAAGGACCCATAGATGGACTGGGAGAAGGAGGCAGCTCTGTGAGACCACCGTTGTCATAGTCAAGGGAACCAGGACACTGACAGTCAGCTTGGGGGAGAGGAGGGACCAGATTCTACAGAAATGTTGGAGTTAGAATCAGCTGGGTTGGGACACTGACGATCCTGACACCCAATGTCTTCCGAGCCACTCTGAGGGCACTGAACTCTGCCAATCTCCAAAGCACGCACACATCCCTCATGCTAGGCTGTCCCTCTCTGTTCACGAGTGTCTCCTGCTGCTCCCATGGTTCGCATATATGCCCTAGGACCAGGGGAGGGGACGGTCTCTCATACTCAACCTTATTCTCTCTGAAGACACATCTCATAAGTTCCATTCCCCACTGATGAGGTAAGGCAGATGTTTCATAAAGGCACCTTAGAGCAACCGTGGCTGAAAGAGAGCAGAAACCCCTGCGGTTCCTGCCAAGAATGTCCTGATCACACAGGGCACTTCATTACTTCTCTCTTCCCATCAGTTCCTAATTGTTAAAGGATTAAGTAAAGAACTCCTTTATTGAGCTGGTCCATTAATCTCCATCTAATGAAACTCTTCAAAACTGAAATATTAAGGTGCTATTAAGCACCTTACAACTGGTGCCTGCTGACAGTCCCTGTGCTTTCCATGAAACTTGATGGGAGCTGGGGCCAATTCTTAGTGAGATCCAAGGCACTGCCAATCCTTAGCCGCTGACAACACAGCACTGTAGCTTGGAGTGCTTTAAACTGTTTCTCAAACCCCTTTCTAGAGAAAGGTTGTCAAGAAGGGCTGTTTACCTGAACTGACATGGCAGAGAGGATTTCCTGGAGGCTGAAGCATAAAGGATCCACATTGTCTTTCAGATTGTTGAAGCACAATAGTCAAATCTAACCATTGAGGCCTACATAAAACCTTGACAGCAATGTTGCCCAGTTGCTTATGAAAAGCTCAGCTGATTGATATGTTCAGCTCTTTCTCTTGCATTAAAAGAACACCCCCTCTAACAAACGCACATACCCACAGTTTGTTTAGGGTAAAGGAGGCAGATTGTCTTCTAACCCATACTGACAGTGTTTCAACCCTACAACATCCTACAGCTGGACTTTTCTTGGGGCACACAGAGCCCAGGGCCCCTGTGAGTGTCCCGTCAGGTGAGCACGGGTGAGCATCTGTCACACAACACATATAAGACAGGGCAAAGCCTGGGTGATGGGACTGCTGAAGATCCAGCCAGCTACTTTTACAGTCAGGCAGTTACATACTCACATAATGAAAGCAAGGAAGACCTGCGAGCTGCCCCTGGATCTTTGACCCTCACACCAAAAAGGACACCATCAAGACTACTGGAACCGGATGTCGGCAGAGTAAGCAGTCTGTGGTGGAGAAGCCCATTCTACACCTCAGTTAAGGGGTTTTATGGGCTGCAGTTCTCTTCTTCGGGGTGTGTGTGGGGGGTGGTGGTGGCACAGAATGTTCCATATCTCCCCAGTCCCTGGGAAGCCATGGGAAATTGTGTCATGACAGGCTCCCAGAGGAGACAGGAGGGGAGGCGAGTGGGAGAGAGCCTTGAAGTACATCTTGAGATCATCTTGTGCTCTCCCGTTCATGGAAGATCATTAGGTGTTCTGCCAACACTCAGAGTATCTGTGGCTTAAGCCTCGGCCTACACAGCCTATTTGAATACCTGTGGGGTGTTCACAGTGCCTTGGCAGAGCTCTTCCCCTACACTACTGGAAATCCTAGTCAGTGGCTCCCTGCTCCCTATGGGACCAGCTGTACAGACTTGGGGGCCATGCTGAACACGCTCATTTACGAAGCTTTCCCGTCAAACGTGATGCCCACATTGCACTTCATCACTATAAGCAGAACAACAGCTAACGGACTTGTCTCTGCTAGGAGTGATGAATGTGGACTAAAGCAGCCATAGCTCAAGTACAAGGACACACATCTGCAAGAACTAGCCTGTGTTCAGAGTCCTCGGAGACCAGTGACTTGCCCCTTTGCAGAGCCAGCTGAGCTGCATGTAGTTACTGAGCACAGTGGCCTGAGCCTGCTCTGCAGTCAAGGCCCAAGTTCAAACCCTCACTGGCTGTGTCACCTTAGATCAAATCCCTTGAACTTCCAAGTGAGTCCTTGGTGAGAGAGGAATCATAACACTAACACCTTATAGGATTGCTGTAACTATTAAAAGAGACAATGCTAGCACATGGGAATCACCCCACTTTTATCATCTATTGTGATTATTGGCTCAAGATAACTCAGCCTGGATTATCCTGAATACATTAGATGTCATTTTTACTTGGAACCAAGTAAAACTAGAGAAGTGTCTTTTCACATTGATGTGAAAGTTGCAGAAAGGGAAAGAACTGTACCTCAGCCCCAAATAATTTTCGCACATCAGAGGTAGAAGTAGATCAATTTTTTTGAGTACAAAGTCTATTAATATTATATCAACTTTATCAAATCTATAAAATTCAAATCTACATAAAATAAAACTGAACTGCATATCATAAAATATTAATCTGCCAGATTCCAGGAGTGCATAAACTGTTTGATATTGAGAAGTCTATTTGTATACTACATCATGTCATCAACAAATAAAATGATAAAAAACATATGATCATCTCAACAGATGCCAAACACACACCAGATAAAATTTCATGCCTATTCCTGATTCAGATCTTTAAAAACTGGGTAGAAAAGGATACATCTTTTCTGGATAAGGACTATGTAATGGAAACTGTCAATCTAAAGGTATGTTTTAGTAGGTAAAAAGGTTAAATCAATTTTTAAACATGTATTTTAAAATAAAAATGGAATCACAGATGACTGTTTCAAGTGTTTCTAAAAATCTGTATTAAATGTTGATTCATTGGGTAGGCAGAAGGAACACAAACAGACTAATATCATCCAATGACACCATTTGTTCTGATAATTACTCCAATTTAAACAGTTTTGAGGCGTCACATATGGCTTCCATGAGGAATTCTTCTCATGTAGGTAAAGACAAAATTAGAAAGTCACAGGAAAACCCTCAGTTTCCACTTCCACATTTCATAAAGTATTAATCCCTTAAAAACACATCACCATTCTATTGACATTTGTGTCTGCCTACAAGTTTTATAAATGCGGAGATGCTGGGTAACTTGATAGAAAATTTGATCCTATTGTTTTAACAAAATGAGAATTGTTTTAGAAGGGGCTCCACAGTGTCTGGGCATATATTTTCCCTAAGTAACAGTATGAGGCAAGCATTTTCTCCAGGGAATTCAACATTTATGTTGATACACTTGGCTGCAGAACCAATCCTGCACTGGCTCTAATACAGAGGAATTTTCTGAACATTTTGAGTAATGGAACTGAAATAATTTAACAGCTCCTTCTGTGCATGTTAAATTAGTTCCATGATAAATTTAGCTTCTGCAGAAAACTTGTTTACACTATAAATTACAGCACATGGCACAATCACATTGATGTGGAAAGCCAGCCATGTTGAATCATTTTGGCCATCTCTTTCCAAACTTCAGCATGGTGCAAATGAATTATCTGTGGCTCACCAACACAGTGTGGGTGTTTCTTAACCCTGGGATCCTGCTGAAGCCATGTAAAGCCAATATCTTAGAACTGCCATTGACTCCAAAAGAAGAGTTGAAGTTCTGAGATGAAAAGATTCTCAAGATAAGTGAGTGGCACACAGATATAAATTGTTCTGTGTTGTTGTTCAGTTGCTATGCCGTGTCCGACTCTCTACAACCCCATGGACTGCAGCACATCAGGTTTTATGTACTACAATTTTATCAGTGGATTAGGAGGGATTGACTTTCTGATTCTGAAACAAAGAAATAACCCAGGTGATTAATGAATAAGAACTGTGGTAAATATAAGCTCCTAAGAGTTGTAAGGCCATATAAAGGAGAGAACAAAGATTTGGAAATTGCATGGACTAGGGGTCCAGTCTGGGCTCTTGCCTTTACTAGCTGTGCAAATGTAGGCAAACTGATTGACCTCTCTGAGCCTCCATTTTTGGGTCTCTAAAACAAGGTCCCTGATATCTATTTTGCATGGATTTTGTGAAGAGTAATGTGAAAAAAGTAAGATGGTGAGTGCTTAATAAATGCTACCACTTCTATTATTATGGTATTAGGACAAATTGGATCCTGGTTCTTATACCAATGCATTCAGAAGCAGCATTAAAAGAATCCCTGCAGATGAAATTACCAGATCTCTGGTTGAAGAAAGCAGTTTCAGCCACAAGAGTCATAAGTAGGTTTTACATACTGTCGGCAAACATATTAAGAAATTGGAGGTCTATCCTTTCATGATTTGCCTTAAGTAAGAAAGTGCCAATTCTAAATACTTGTCCCAACACTAGGCTATTTCTATTCTATTGTTCACAGACACATTTGTGATATATGGGCAGCTAGCTGTCTAGATAGAAAGAAAAACAGAGAGAGCTATAAATATAGACATGGAAAGTGGCAGATTCCAATACTGGCCAGGAATTATCAGTTAATTTCTAAAACTATAAAATATACTTAGAATAAAAGTGTAATCACCTGAAATAAAACAGCTCCAGTCATTCTAGGAATAACACGTTAGTCAATTCAAAGGTCTTTGAACATCACACTCATTAGATGTAAACTGATGGCTCCAGGGCTCCCACCTTGCCTCTGTCTCACCATGAATCTAAGTTGGCTGATATTAGTGAATGATCAGTAGACTTATTCAGGTAAGTTCACTGTGTGCCAGACACTCACTCTGCCACGTCTGCCAATGGATCACTTCATTGACTCTTTTCAAAAAATCTGGGAGGCTGCACTTGTACTTTCTGTTTTTAGTTAAGGAAACTCAGAAAAGTCAAGAAATGTCTCCACAGAATGGGAGAAAAATAGTTGTGGGTCATATATCTGATAACAGTCTAGTATCAAAAATATATAAAGAAGCCTGGAACTAAAACCATAAAAATGCAGCCCTAAAATTAAAAGATGCTTGCTCCTTGGAAGAAAAGCTATGACAAAACTAGACAGCATATTAAAAAGCAGAGACATTACTTTGTCAACAAAAGTCCATTTAGTCAAAGCTATGGTTTTTCCAGTAGTCATGTATAGATGCGGAGAAGGCAATGGCAACCCACTCTGGTACTCTTGCCTGGAAAATCCCATGGACGGAGGAGCCTGGTAGGCTATAGTCCATGGGGTCGCGAAGAGTTGGACATGACTGAGTGACTTCACTTTCACTTTTCACTTCTATGCACTGGAGAAGGAAATGGCAACCCACTCCAGTGTTCTTGCAGAATCCCAGGGACAGGGGAGCCTGGTGGCCTGACGTCTATGGGGTCGCACAGAGACAGACACGACTGATGTGACTTAGTAGCAACAGCAGCAGCATGTATAGATGTGAGAGTTGGACCATAAAGAAAGCTGAGCACCAAAGAATTGATGCTTTTGAACTGTGGTGTTGGAGAAGACTCTTGAGAGTCCCTTGACCTGCAAGGAGATCCAACGTCAATGGTAAAGGAAATCAGTCCTGAATATTCATTGGAAAGACTGGTGCTGAAGCTGAAGCTCCAACACTTTGGCCACCTGATGCAAAAAGCTGACTCACTGGAAAAGACCCGGATTCTGGGAAAGATTTAAGGCAGGAGGAGAAGGGGATGACAGTGGATGAGATGGTTGTATGGCATCACCGACTCGATGGACATGGTTTTGAGCAAGCTCCGGGAGTTGGTGATGGACAGGGAAGCCTGGTGTGCTGCAGTCCATGGTGTGTCAAAGAGTTGGACATGACTGAGTGACTGAACTGAACTGAACACAATTAAAGAATGGCCAAGGGATCTGAATGGATGTTTCTCCTAGGAGGATATATGAATGGGCAACAAGAAGGTGAAAAGATGCACAACATAATTAGCCATGAGGAAATAGACATAAAGTGAAAACAACTGAAATATCCATGAAATGATGAGTGGACAAACAGCATGTGGTATAGCCAGAGCATAGAATACTATTCACCCATAACAAGGAACAAAGTATTGGTACACGCTACAACACAGAGGCATCTTGAAAATACTATGCTGAGTGAAAGAAGCCAGACACAAAAGACCACATGTTGAATGATTCCATGTATATTAAATGTACATAATAGGCATAGCTATAGAGACAGAAAGTAGATTACTAGTTGCCAGGGGCTGGGGGTTTGGGGAGTGAGGAATGAGTGCTCATGGCACAAGAATTCTTTCTGTGGTGATGAACATATTCTGGAATTAGACATTGGTGATGATGGCATAAGTCTGTGACTACCACAAATCACTGAATAGTACACTTTAAAAGGTTATTTTATGGTACCTGAATCTCAATAAAGCTGTTATATTTTAAAAGTCACACAGCTGGGCGAATGGGAGGAGGGAGAGCTGAGATGACAGCCCGCAGCTGCCTGATGCCAAAGCCCATGTCCTTAACCACTCCACTCACTGCCCTGCTTGATGGAGATTGACGGGAGCTCTCATATACATTGCTACTCACATACATGGAGAAAACTGCCTTGAGAAAAAGAGCTATTTTTCCCCACACACAATCCCTTTCTCCTTCCATTTTTTCTATGTTAAAACTGCAGTTGATACAGCCAGCAGAAGCTTCACCAGGGGAAAAGGGCTTTGTCTTTTCCAGGAGAGATAAAGCATTATATTAAAGAGACAGCTCTCTGGATGGTGCAGGGACCAAGCCCAGAACCCTTTAGCAAAGATGCTCTATCCCTCTCTGACTTTAGAATTTCCAAACCGGAGGGTAGTAAAGACATGAATCCATCTGCACAGAGGTCTCCTCTCACAGGACAAATCACCTGTCCTCTCGCAATGAACCCACAGGCAGGCACGAGTGTCATGTGGCCTGACGGTGTGGATGAGGTGATTTAAGTAGACAATTAGGACCCGTGGCAGGAGGCTCACATTTTAGTGGTTAAAGGAGAAGCCAGGGTGAGAATGTAGACTTGGTCCTCACTGATCGTTATATACAGAGGTTCATTAAGCACAGGGAAACTGGGACTCTAAAACTCCTTTTCCATATTTTGAGGTGGGGAAAAGGTGTTAGTTCTTGCTGGCCTGATGTGCAGTATGCCCAGGACTGTGGCAATTTCTCTTCTGTTGAGGCCTCTCCATGCACAGTGCTCTACTACCTAATCGATTTTCCAGATTCTGACACATGGGATTAGGTAGGTGGGCTCCTATCAGGGCCTCGCACTGGTGATGTGGTTCCGATGCTCTTGCAAATGTTAGATCACAAATCCAATTTAAACCAGGGTTCCCTTGAGCCGAGAGATAATTTACCTTTAATCCTCTTCCAGTTGGCTATCATCTAAGCTTCCCCGTCTGAGACATGACACTGTGAGAAATGTCCACAAGTCTTGAGCACACTCAGAAGGAGTCCCCAGCACACACACCCCCCCCCCCCCGACTAGGAACACTGTTTCTAACCATAGACTTTCAGGTCTTGACCCAGACCTTGAACCCAACCCAGATCTTGCTGCCATCTCCCTCACCACCCACCTTGCATTCCCAGACCTGGTCAAGGAAACCATGCATGGCTGGTTCAGGGACAATGCCCCACCCTGGGATCTGCCCCTCTGATTGGGAGTTCTGTTCACATGGGGAGTATTTGGCTGCCCCCTTGGTTTGGGGACCACGAGGTAATAGAAGCTTTCCCCTCTCATTCTTCATGGGCTTTGTTATTTTTAGTCACCCACCTATCAGGGCCAAATTGCCTTGTCGCTGCCTCAGAGCTTGCATGTGACAGAGGGAGCTGCTGTTGCTAATGGGTGCCGTCACTCGGGCACGTTTCACTTGCCTCAGTTTGACAGCCACACAATAGCCACCTTCCCGCGAAAGAAAACTGTGATTTAGCGGGGAGAGAATGTGGGGCAACAGCCGGATTTGTCTCTGGGTCTCTAGCGGGCTCTCTTGGCACAGCCTCCCACCTCAAAGCCCAAGAACGATCGGCCCCAGGGAAGCAGGCCGGTCTGAAGCCAGGGTTGCTTCAGAGCTGCTGGCAGAGAAGGTGGGGACTGATTCCTCTGAATGGGCTGTCTTCACAGGAAAAAAGCAAATCTGTCTGTTTTTTTCATTACTTTCTCCATTGCCCAAGTAGCGGCTGAGCAGCCTTTTCTTAACTTGGTAATTGCAGTAACAATGTTATCTGGAAATTACTGTTTGCAGATGCGGCCTGAGTCAGCTCCCTACACCGGAGTCATTCTGAGAGGGCGGAGGAGAAGGGAGCTCAGCGTGGCTTTCCTGGGGTGGGCGGGGGCGTGTGTGTGGCGGGGGGTGGGGGGGGTGGGGGGCGCAGATTTCATGCTTGCGAGGCTTCCCCCTGGTGGTGATGGGACAGAACCCAGCAGCCCATCACTTTGTCCTGCCATCTGAAGGAGCCCATCTAACAAAGGTCGTGAGACCTGTGCCATGCAGGAAAGGCAAATTCAGGCAATAGGCTGATTATGGGTACCTCTGCATGTGACCATATTTGGAGACAGGGTCTTTACAGAGGTGATCAAATGAAAGTGAGATCATGAAGGTGGGCCCCCATTCAACACAGCTGGTGTCCTGACAAGAAGAGGAAATTGGGATGCAGAGATCCCTGTATATGGATGGTGATATGAAGAGAGAGAAGGATGAGATGTCCATCTACAAGCCCAGGAGAGAGGCCTGAAACAGATCCTGCCCTCATAGCTCTCAGAAGGGACCAACACTACTCACACCTTGATCTCGAGCTTCTAGTCTCCAGAACTGGGGGACAATGCATTTCTGGTGTTTCAGCCCCCAGCATGTGGGACTGTTACATCAGCCCCAGCAAATGAATACAGGATTATATCCAGGACCTCCAAATATGTGGATTGGAGGGGAATGAGTATCTTTTCACTGTTTTCACACACTCGCCTTACCACCTAATGACCTGGGGAAAGAAGCAGTTGTTGGGGGGTAACATAAACAGGCTTGCTCAAAGAAAAGAGCAACCAAGGTGATGGGGGAGGGGAATCCCAGGGACCAGTTTTCCAAAGTGGAAAATAAGTGAAACTTGGGTCATCTGAGCCTCTTGATTGCCATAGCATCTCCAAAGCTAAAATGTAAGCAAACTCCAGGTCACATCTCACCCTGTTTAGGAGGGTCTTCTAGTGAAGTGAGAGTATTGTTTTGCTTGGTAATCCTCGTTAATTTTACCTCTATTCTTGCCACTGGTAAAGCTGAGCGTGGCTTCCAGGGACTTCTAATAATGCCATCTGAGGGCAAATTCTAACTCTTTAAATGAGTAGTATTTTAGAACTGAAAGCATTCTTATAGCATGGGTTTGTCCCCTGGAGAGCTTACCATGTCACCCTTTTGGCACACACTCAGCAGACCTCAGACTAAGAGCTGAGTCACATAGCGTGAGAGGCCAAATGCCAGAGAGTATGACGTCAGTGAAAAGCCCAGCACAGAATGCAAGATAATCATTGATGCCCAAGGAACGGCCAGCAATTTTCCCGCCAGGAATGATTGAGCATGCGGCTGTAGACATGGTTCTGAACTGCCCTGCTTGGGCTGCTCCATATGGGCCATCCCGCCTGCCTTCTCCTCCTCTGCCTGCCCATCTGCAATGACACTCTTCCCCCTGAGCTGCTTGCTTTTCCACTCTTCTTGGGAGACATCACCCAGTGCCCTGCCCCCAAATATCCATCTTCAGCCCAGACATTTCCCTGAGCTCTGGACTCACAAATCCAGCTCTCTGCTAGACAGTTCCACCACCATGGCCCACAAACACCAGAGTCGCAGAAAGCCAAAATTAAACCCATCATCTTCAGCCTCCTCCTCCTCATGGTTTGTTTCATTTAAGCATTCGTTTTGTTTTATCTATCTGTCGATCCACTGTTGTGGTTAAATACACATAACAGAAAGTTCACCCTTTTAAAACGAAATATTTAGTGCTTTTTAGTGCATTCACAGTGTTGTGCAGCCACCACCATTATCTTGTTGCAGGATATTCTGAGCACTCCAAAAGGAAATCCCATACCCTTTTCCTATCACCCCCCAATCCTTCCTTCCCTTCATCCCCAGGCAACCTCTAACCTGCAGCCTAACCTCTAGCTTCTCTTGATTTGCCTAGTCAGGATCATACAATAGATGGACTTTTGTGACTGGTTTCTTTCACTAAGCACAAAGTTTCCGAGGTTCGCCCATGTCGTTGCATGGATTAACACTTCAGCCTCAAGCTTCATGTTCTGCCTATCTCCATAGTGTCACCATCCACCCATGTTTTAAAGCAAGAAAACTAGCAGTTATTTCAAAATTTCTGCTCTAGCCCTCAGATCATATATCTTGTCAATCACTTACTCCTCGTGATGGGACCACAGACCATCCTTTCCCTCTGGATCCCCTCTTCTTGACTGACACCTTATCGAAAGCCTTCAGCATCTCTCTCCTGGGCCACAGTGATCTTTCTACAGCATGACTCTGGCCATGTGACTCTACTTTGAGGGTAGCAGTCTTGGGAGGTCTGGAATCTGTAAGGGGCTGTGGCCTTGAGGGAACTGGGGCCTGGGGCCTCTGGAGGAGGTTCTTTCACAGGTCTGGAAATGGGCTGGTGGGAGGGAGTGATTGGCACCAGAACGTATTGGGACTTGTGTGGGACTTGAATGGGATCTAGGGTCAGCATCACAGCATGCTCCCAGGGTTCCTGGTGGGAGGAATATCCCTTTGCCTTGGGAACAAGAGGGGTTTATGCAGCATTCAGAGAGCCTTCTGGCTGGGATGGTCAGGTGTTGGTGTGCCACCCTGAGGGATGACTACAAAAGAAAGACTCTAGAGATGAGGTGTGCCACATGAGGCACAGGCCGGGAGGAAAGAGCAGAGCTCGGCGGCGGCACTGCCAACTCCTCTGTCTCTATAACATATGAGCATATCAGAACCCCATGTAACCTCCAGGTTGCCCTCTTGTACTTAAAACAGGACTGTTCATGTAGCAGAAAAGACTGTTGGGCTCATCTATGTGCAGACTATGCTGGTCATGAAAGGCTATTTTAATCATGTTAGTTGGGATGGACTTCCTTCTGCTGAATACATTCCAGCTCTTCTGAAGGTTGCTCACTCACCAAAAGGCCCCACTTAGGGAGAGGGCTGCCTGACTTTACCAGCCTGCAGCCCTGGAGCCTTCCCACATCCCTGTCACCAGCTGCTCCCTCCCTCTAGCCACTGTGGGTCCTCCCCAGATGAGCTCTTCCCTAGAGAAATGCCCTTAGCAGACAGAGCCACCTGGCTCTTGGCTAGGAAGCCCCCATCCAATGACTAAGGGACAAGGTCCTCCGTGGGATCAGCTACAGCCAGGCTCTTTGCTTGGCTGTCTTCTATGCATCTTCTATTTCTTAAAGATTTTTCCTTTAACACACATTCTTAGGAAAGGCCAGCTTCTAGGTATCCTGACATCAAATCACCCCAACTTCACATATGGTGTCTCATACCCATGGGTCTTGTTGATGGGAATTCTTTGGGTCTACTTCATTTTCAAGATCTAATCCCTCAGTCTTTTTAGGAGAAAGTAAGGGCTTAATCCATATTTAATATCCTCTCCAGCTCTTCAGAAATGTACACCATCATGCTACAATATCAGAAAAATTTGTTATATTACTAACAATGGTTTTAATTCATTCTTTGAGTTCTTTATAAGCACTAAATTGAATAAATGCAAAAATAACAACTTTTGTATATTTCCCAAGTATGTAATTATATAGCAAGGAGCCTTTGCTGAAATGTAAAGCATCTTTCCACAGAGTTTCACTTAGTATTTATAAAACGCTGCTGCAGACTCCTTTATCACATACTGACTCTCCACCATCACTTTTTCTCACAATATTTCAGCCCTCTTCCAAGGCTGATGGACTTCCCATTTTATAGATGCAAGTGATTAGAAACAGAGCATTGAAAAGATGTATCACACAGCATGTTGCAGAGGTCTGTGCCAGTACAAAGCATCTTCTATGTTCTATACTAGTGTGAACATCTAGAATGTGCTGAGATTGTTTTTCTCATCCTTAATACAGCTTCTTTTTTTTTCCCTTTTTGCTTCTGCTTCTTTAAGCAGAGACAAACCCACAAAAAAGTGCCTGTCACTCTGCTGTATTGTTTTTCCACTAATTATGCTTTATTTAATTAAAAATAAAAGCCAATGTATATCCTAGGCAAAGAATCTTACTAAGTTGACAGCTTAGAAATGTGAAGCCTCTCTTTGTTTAGGGGCACAAATAATCCTTGAAGACTAAGAGCATAAGTTTACCTACACTGCCCTCCCCTTGTCCTGGAAAGAACAGCTCTGGGAGTCAGGGGTGGGGGGTGTCATAGAAATAACCTTGTCAATCCTTTCTGCCAACTGCGGTGCTAATTAGAGCCAATTAAGAGCCTCGTTTTTTGTCTGTGGAACATCTGTCCATAGGCATTGAACTCTAACACCCCGACTCATTTTATCAAGCCCCAAAATATCAGAAAGCATTTCATGTTGGTCCCTGCTAATGCAGCTTGATTTTCAACTCAAAAGAAGTTCTGAATCCTGTTCTTCTTAGTCAGGATCAGCTACTATATTCCTGTACACTCTCACCGTCATTCATATTTACCCTATTTAGAAAGAAAAATCTTCGTGAGGTGTTAAGATGCCCTGGTCAAAAAGAGAAGTGGCAAAGATAAAACCATGGGAGACCCACGCTTCTTGCTTACCCTATATTCTGCTTCATTTTTCTAAAAAGTAATGTATTGTTACCTAGATAAATGGTCTTTGTTTTGTCTCTCTCTTTTTAATCCTGGTGAGGTAAAGGCCAGTGTAAAATAGCTTCTTTTTAATTGAACCTATTCTGTGTACACAGTGCGTCCATAAAAGCGCCTCCATCATTAGCGTTTGGTCATGCAAATGAAGGTGCCCCGCTGTTTCTTTCTCTCTTTATAAAGGGCCCTTTCAATCAATGTTTGGGACAGGACAGGACCCTTGTGACTTGCAGCTTGTTTTATTCTGTGTGGCCATGAGAGAACTTTCATTCATTCCAGGGTAGCTTTATAATGACACATTATCACAGACGGTGCCTACGATATTTCTTCCTACTGCCAAGTACGTGGTATATTTTCTGAATTCACTGCAGACTAGGAAATCTGCTCATTTAATCTGGCAAAGATTCCTTTAATTCGGCTGTTTTTCTAGATTCCATTATGAAGCCTTTTGTCCTTTCACTTCAAAGTAAACAAACACACTCATTGATCTTTAGAGGACTATCAAATTTTACTGTAAAACACATTATTGCCATATCATTTTCTTCAGTTCTCTAATAATGTTATTTCACATTATTTAATTTGTGACCCGCCTTGTGCAGTGAAATGTCATGAGTCTTCTCAGAGTGAGTTAGAGTCTCACAAGAAGTAGAGAAATAAATTTACTTAAAACAAGATGGAGTTCTGACTGCTAACACATTATAAATTGCTCTATTTTAAATGTCTGAACTGGGCACACTAAAAATACAAGGGCATATTTCATTAACGTTTATGCAATTTTTCAGGAGACTTTTCCCAGTGTTACCACTCATCATCAGATGAGAAAGCTTGTCAAGAAAAATTACAGTTAATAGTAGTTAATAGTGGTGAAATTCAATGGACTTGTTTCTATTTTGTTTTACTTTTGCTGGAAATAATGAAAGTATTACACGCACAACCCTGATGTTGCTTGCAAAAATGCATCCAGTTCCAATGGTAGGTAATAGAAAGCTTTATCTGATTTATAAAACAATCTTTGTAAACCTATTTTTATGTCTTATTTGATTCTCACCATTAGCCTGAGCTAGGAAGTAATTCTAAAATGTATCTCACAGCAGCAATTGGATGCACTATGCCAAATTAATCTGCATAAATCTATACCTGTGTATAGAACAGTGGAATGCATGTTTGTGAAAAAGCAATACATTCAGACTGTTGTGTAGGTGGAATCTGGGGAAAAGTCAAACCACCGGGCTTCACCTCAAATAGCAATGCTCACTTCCCCAGAGGCAACGCACATTGTCTATACTAACCACACCATTGGGTCTCCTAATTCTCCATTGCAGGGAGGCCTTTCCACCCTTTTTGGCCAATCTCAAGTCACTGAGTTGCATCCCCAACCAGTTGGATTTGGATATCCCTTTGAAAAACCACATCGGTTACCCATCTGAAGCCGATCCACTTTGGTATTTCAAGGTAGGCCAACCGCAGTGTGACATTCGATCAGCATGCTGCCTGCTTCTCTTTGAGTTAAATATCCCTCATTGCCATGTACCAAATGATGAAGACGTGCTCAGAGGGCACTGGACCTTAATAAATGACAGAGAGCAGCAGCAGTGAAGCCCTGAGCCCTGGTGTGATACTTTTCCATTTATTTCTTCCTTGGCTTTCATCAGAACTCAGTCTCAGAGAAAGAAAAGCAAAACAAGGACTTTCTACTCCAAGGCCAGATCTACCCTCGGATGGATTTGCTGGCATAATTTTATCTGATAGCAAGCGTAAAAATCTTCCAACTTCTACAAATTGAATTTCTACTTCTCTTTATAAACAAAAATGTGTGTGTGATAAGTCGCTTCCAGCATGTCTGACTCTGCGATCCTATGGACCATAGCCTGCCAGGCTCCTCTGTTCATGGGATTGTCCAGGCAAGAATAGTGGAGTGGGTAGCCATTCCCTTCTCCAGGGTATCTTCCTGACCCGGGGATCGAATCCACGTCTCTCATGTCACCTGCATTGGCAGGCAGGTTCTTTACCACTAGCGCTACCTGAGAAAGCCTGCATTCCTTTTCACATGGCCCCTGGATTTCCAGCCTCATTCCTACCCTATCCTCTTCTCCCTGTAGACAAAGTAAAGTATTGGGTTGGCCAGAAAGTTCATTTGGGTTTTTCTGTACCATCTCACAGAAAAACCCAAACATACTTTTTGGCCAACCCAACATAAGGACAGCATGAGAAGGCTCAACTGGCAGTAAGAAGCATCCCTACAAAATTTCACAACTTGACAAGGTAAACTGGGCCTATGGATCTACACTCGATAAATCCTCAAAGAATAACCATGAATCTACATCGGAAGTTTACTGGTGCACCTTTAATGCCCTTGAAAAAGTAACTTGCTACTCAGATGATGGTTCAATCTGAGATACCAGCCTTCAGTGAATAAGCAATCAATGCACAGATTTTGAAAACACTAAAGGTGACTAGATGGCCACTTCCTAGTCCAGTTACCAAGATAATGTAAAGAAGAGCTTTGATGTCTGGACAGTGAGTTTAGTGAGATCACGTGTGTGATGGTCACCATCTTGCCTCGTCCACTTCCAACCTGGAGAGGGGCACAGTCTTACAAACCGGAGTATTTATTGTACCACCCTCTCAGAGCACTTTTTATTTTCATCTTTGCTATTTTGGGTGTGTACCTCATCCTTCTATTGCTGGATTTCTTATTTTAACCCTACTAGTATGCTGAGAAACAGGGTATTTACAAAAATGCATCTGTGACACGCGTGCATAAAATCAGTAGTGATAAGGATGCTTAAGAAAATCTAAAGACAGGGTTAATTTCTGAAACAATATTTGAATTTCTCCATATTACAAAGTAGGTGTTATAATATCTTCCAAACACAATCACTGTACCATCTCTCTCTACAAGTTTTGCAAGCTGCATGTTACTCAGTATCCATCAGGAATAAATACAAAAACAATATATAATTGATGATGGCAGAAAGAACCAACTAATCAGAACTCATCTCTGCTAGCCATCAGTATTTTGGGTGCTTTCATATCCAATCAACTAATTATCTACCATCAAGCCTCACACAATGTGCATGAGATAAGATATAATGAAAATTATAAATTGCTTGTATGTTATATTCATTATTGTAAAATGTGTTCCAAACTAATGTTTATGTCAATAAAGTAATTAAAATGATAATTAAATGGAGTACTGTGTACACAGAAACATCTTGTTTTAAGTGTGTAGCTCAGAAGACCAGAAATACCAATGTAGGGGTTATAATCCCAGCTTAACTACGTCGTAAATATTCCCCATAATAGGAGATCTGTTATCAAGAAAGTACTTAAAGTTAAGGACACATTCTTGGCCTCGTTGAAAGTATGATTTGGCTGTATGGAAGGGAATACATCAGCTCTGGAGGACTGGTGCTTTTAGAGCCAAGCAGAACACAGAAAACAAGGGCAACGTGGGAAATGCTTTCCTTAGACTCTGGATTGGTGTGATCCAACCTCCCTTCCCACACTGAAAAATAAATTCTCTTTTAATTGTGTTTTTTCTCAATCTAAGGTTATGCACGTTTGCATTCCCAAAACGCATTCCCACAGAGGGAGGAGGGAAGCCAGCCAGCTGGGGCAGCCACAGTTTGAAGTGGACAATCCACCCGCTTAGATTTGAGAGGTGACTTCATTACTGCATTTTCAATAACAGCAGCATTCAGAATGGTCTCAAAAGTCACCAGGATAATAGGACTATTATCTCTCTCAGCAATATCTAATAAAAAGCTCTTAAGCACATCCAGTCCCTGGTTTTATAAAACATGCAGTAAATGATCTCCCAAGAATGTTCAGTGAGTCTGCAGCATTTCTTTCTCTATTCAGCCAGCTTTTCTCCCCATGGTGGGGGAAGATGATGGGCAGTGTTGGAGTCAGCCACCCCTGAGACAGCTTCTAGCTGCAGGTGGTCTGCAGGGGGAAGGAAAGGCTCCCACCAAAGAAATCTTTAGGAAGAAAGTTGGTGAGCTCAGAACACTCTCCATACTGTGAATTCAAAAATAAAGCCTCCATGATTTTTTCATACAAATTGTCATTTCACTAAACTGCCTAAGAGGGCCATTTGATTTTAAATGTCCTCTCTGATCTGGTGGGGCAACTGGAGAAGTGGAGTAAGGGTGGAAAGATAAAAAAGGAGTATTACCACTCCAGGTACATGTCGAAGCTGTGTCTAGATACATGATATATGTACAGAGAACGCCATGATGATGTTGTTATCTGGATGGGCACGGCCCAAGATATTCTGGGCAAAAAAATTCTATGGCCAAGTCATAGAAGCCCTTCCCATTCTACACCCCTATGGTAGAAACACAGCGAACATTAGCATATTAAAGGCTCAAAGAATTCCTACAATGGAAAGACTCATTAGGTTTTTTTAACCCGCTGTTTCCCAAATATATTGGTTCATAAAACTTTTTTTTCTGAATAACAACTAATATTATATGGTAATCCTTTTATACTAAGATTTTATGCTAAAGCATTAGGAAAGGTGAAATCTAGAAATTTCATATCTCAAAGAATTTTACCTTACATATCTGCATAATTGACAGAAAAGTGAGGTTATTTTCTTTCCCTCTGAATTGATTTGTCTCAAATATTCACAACACTTGCATGGCATAAATAAGACTATACAGCCAAAGTTTCCAAGGGAAGTTGTTTGACACTAATAAGATTTTTTTTAAGTCACAGTAAAAAACTCTGATTTTCAATTAGGCGATGAAAATCAACATGCTGAAATTCTCAAAATAATCACCTAGAGCTACATTTATGCCTCCCCCACCAGACCTGCCTAGTGGTCACAACTGAACACAGAAATAGACCTTTTAAGTGGAAAAACTCAATGTGTTCCTGGAAATTATCTGAGAATCAGTCTGAAATTAGTGCTCTATAAATCAAAGACCCAAAATTTATCCTGTATGATCAGCTCAGAAAAACCTTTGATAAAGCTGTTCAAGTTGAATTCCATAGGGAAGTTCAAAACTGTGTTTGGCCAAGCGATCGGGTGACGGTTTTCCTTTGTTTCGGAAGCTGCTTAGTTTCATGCAGAGGAAGACAAGTTTCCCAGAGAAATCATCTTGGAAGACAAGCAAATCCACAGAATGTCAATCTCTGTGTTGCTGTCAGTTTTCCTCCGCGGTCTGACCCTCTCTCTAACAGAGACTAAACACCTCTGCTGTTAAAAAGCCAAGCCATCAGCACCTGAATGAAAGCATCACAATGAATGCAGGGAGCTCAGCCCTGGCTCCCTTTTCAATGGCATTTTGCTCTATTCTAAATGACGATTCCAGGTAACCTTTCCACATTGGCTGCCAGGGTTCTTTAGAGAATTCTTGATCTGAGCAATGCTACACCACGGCTCTAGTTACTGACCAGTCCATTTCACGTTGGCTGTGAATACTCTGCACTCCAAGGATTACATTCCATTCCCAATGTGAGTCGTAATAAAAATGGCTCTAATTTTGTCCCTAATTTATTGTTAGATTTTCAGCTCATGGAATGTCCATGAACCAGGCAAACTGAAGGGGGAAGAAGGGGCCAAAGGATTAGGTTCCCATGAGAACAAGAACAAGGCTGTGTCTGATTGACTGCTGTCGAAATAACGGCATTTCTCTAATTATGAATGAGCATTATGGAACCACCTCTGAGGCAGCCTGTGGCATCTCCATCTCTACCTGTGTTAGTGAAAGCTGCTGGACTATATAAATTAATATTAATGATGAGTACACTCTATAAACTATGGACCCTGATTTTTTAAACATATTTTTACCTTTTTATGCTATACAAGTGAGCATCACTTTGCACAATAGATTTGTTTCTAGAAAGTGCATGTAAATTGATGTTTTGAAAATCAAACCATATTGTGAATGCATGAGATGAACTTACTATTTAGAGGAAACCTTCGGTGAATCATTTTCAAAGGGTTCTTTTATAGGGTGAAAAATTACCTTTTTATCTGTTTGGAAATATATGCGAGAGTTTTGTGACAGGTTTGCTTCAAGTGGGAAAACATCTTTCTATATGTCCTTTCTTCTCCTCTCCCACATAAAACTGTGAGCCACAGTCATTCAGTGATAACCATCATTCAACCAGACTACACTGGGATGGAGTGGGCACGTGGATGTGCATATTATCAGGTTTTCATTATGAGAGACTGTCATGATTTGTCAACTTGTCCCTTGCCTTCTTTTGCAGAGGAGGAGCTATTGAAATGCTGTTTCTGAGAAACACTGCTTTGAAACCTTGTATATATGCACCATTCACGTTATGGAATTAAACTAAGAAAATAGTTTTATACCATAGGTTCAAACGGGGCAATTATCCTACGGCTTTAAACTGGACCTGGTTTGACATGCTCTGATGTGCATAATGAACTGTCTCATTATGTCTCATCACACTTTTGTTTACATGGAATTAAAAGACAACATCTGAACTGAACCATGATTTTGATTTTAGGAGTCAAGTTACTTTAGTTTAGATGTAAAAGTTTTAGCAAAGTAATAGAAGAATGTTCTAGAAAAATACTTCCTATTATTCTATAATTTTGGAACAGGGCTTCTAGGAGTTTAATATAAAACTCTATGCAAAAGAATAGGCTTCAGGAGCCCTGTTCTTCCACAGAGGTGGTCTCTTAACTAGGATAATTCAGACTGTCCAGAGGAAAAAAATTACTCTCCAGAACATGGAAATTCATTTACTTGTACTGATACACTTATTTTACCTACAGTTTCAGGTTCTTATAATAATAGAGGTGCCAGTACACAATATAAGTGATGCTGGATTCTAAATTAGGTTACAGATTGGAAAGATTTCATTGAACCTCTTTTGATTGTGTTTTATACTTAACTTCTGTCCAATTCACAATCAATTGCTAAAGACAATTCTTTTCTGAGAATTGTTATCTTCTAAAACTCTTTTAGATCTTCACTTATTATACCACTTAACTAAATTCCTTATAGTATACTTTTCCCAGCAAGGGAAGAAAAACAATTAGTCTGTTGGGCCTGAAAGAGATGTTCTAAAAAAAGACACATAAGCAAATATTTTTCAACACTGCCTATCTACTTTATGGTGATATACTCTTAACCCAGTGCTTAGGATTGAACAAAATAGCACCTCCGTGGAATATTTATCATAGTTCACTCAGTAATGTGTTTACTAAGCTACTGTTACAACTATGTGCTGATATATTTTAATATACAGTATGTTCTACAATAGTGTGTCTTCTGAAATTTCATTCTTATCTTTAAAACCTATTTAAATGTTACTTTACCTTCCCTCTCAGCAAAAACAAGCTTATTTCTCAAGGGATTCAGAGTCAAGTCTGATCATAATTAAAGGCAGAGTCTGAAATGTCTTTTAAGACCAAGGAAACAGACATGCAGCATCAGGAATGATTTGACCAGGCAAGGGATTAGAGTGCTTATTTCACAGAATGGTGGGGACTTGTTCATGAAATTTTATTCATTTTTTTCTTGTTGTTGTTATTCAGATGAATCCTTTATGCATGCCAGAAAAAGAGCAAAATCAGAAAAGGATTCTGTGCTACTTGACTAGAATACTGCCAATGTGTTGCTTTAATATTTCAGAAATAGTCATTCACATAGATGTCAGCCAAGCAATCCACAATTATGAAATTACCCCAGTGGTGATTTTACCAAAGGTGAGAAGCTATCCTGAGAATCAGAGACAGAAAAAGTCTTGGGTCAAGTTCTGGTCCTCTGTTATCTCTGAGAAAGTGTTGCACTTGCCAAGACAATGGAGTCTGGTAGATTCCAGGATTGGCAGCAAGGTGGCATTTCAGGAGTCTCTTACTGGAGTCAGCCTGACATAGGCTCAAAACATGAACCCACCGTTCTTGGCTGGGAGAACTTAGTTTCCATTCATGAACCTCAGTTTCTTCTGGGTAAAATGTGGGTAAGAGTGGTGCCAACGTCTCACTGAGTTGTGAACATTCAATTAGCTAGTGGACATAAAACACTCAGAAGAGTGCCTAGACATCATAAGTCCTAGCTTTTTTTTTTTTTTTAAATAATCACAGGATTAAAAGCACAAGTGTGGCTGTGATAAGATGCTGTAGTGAGCTCCCAAGAAGAAGAAAGTGCTTAGTTCCCAAAGTGGATGAATTTGACACATTTCCACCATTCTTCATTTTTACCCTTGGGTCCTGGGGTAGGTGAGTCCACAGAGGAAAGGCTTATCCTGTAGAGGTCTTCCTTCAATTGGGAGCCTCTGGGACAAGTCAGGGAAATGGAAGGAAGGGCTCCCCAAGTGACTGAAGAGTGGAATGCAGCACAAAGGTCTCTGCCTCAGAGCACACAGTAATAATGACAGTATTAACTTTAAGCATAATGAATAAAACAGTTAATGTCTATTGAGAACTGCCTATGTACCAAGCACGATAATAAGCAGTTCAATCATTTAGTGCTATCATGCGGGTGCTATTATCATCCCCATTTTACAGATTAAGAAACTGAGTGACAGAAAGGTTAAGTAACTTGGCCAAAGTGAAGTGAAAGTCGTTCAGTCATGTCTGACTCTTTGTGATCCCATGGACTATACAGTCCATGGAATTCTCCAGGCCAGAATACTGGAGTGGGTAGCCTTGCCCTTCTCCAGGGGATCTTCCCAACCCAGGGATTGAACCCAGGTCTCCCACATTGCAGGGGGATTCTTTACCAACTGAGCTATCAGTGAAATTGGGACTTGAACCCAGGCTCTGGAGCCTGTCCACTTCAATGTCTACATTACATGGATTTCCATGACTAAACTCCTTAGACATGCACATGTGCACACACTCACACATTTTTATTTCTTCTTATGACACTACCTTTTCAATATGGATTGAGGAATCTAAGAATAAAAGATCTTAAAAAATGTTATTTTTAATTCAGAATAGCTGACACCTTCTGGATCCTAATTTGACTATGTACTATTCACTCGAGAACAATTTCTGGTTATCTACTATGCAGCAGGTTGTGTACTAGTTGCTAAGAAAGCACAGGTGAATCCATACCACCCTTGTCCCTAAGGAGCTCAGAGACTTGTGAACCTATTATGTCAGTAGAGCCCAAGGTGTTACCTGAGGTTCTAGAACCTTCTCAAGGGGAATACTGGTAGTGTTTGCTGGGCTTTCCCAAGCATTTCTTGGGTTGTAGGAATATCGCAATTCCGTCATCGTCCTCCCAGTCTCCTTGGCACACGGACTGACCAAACCAGGCTGAAGAGACACTCAAGGGATGTGAGAGGTTATCTCCCCTCAGGTCTTCAGCCAGAGCTGCCCCTCTGTGGAAGGCGAGAGTTCCTGTTGCTTCACATCCCTCCCCCAGCTACCTGATATCATCCTGTTGCCTCCCATCCTTTTCCCAGCTACCTGATATCATCCAACAGGTTGAATATTTGCTCTCTGTTGTGTGGGAAAGAGTCTGCCAACTTTCTCAGAGTGAGATCATCACTTCTGGTGGGAAACTGCTCCCTTCAGAGCGTTAAAGAGGTATTTTTTAATGTGTTGCCTAAGAAACATATTCCAATCCTGTTGTAGTGTGTCAAAAAAAGCCCAATCAAAATTTTGTTCCTGTTATGGAACCATAGACAGAGCCCACAACTAATTATAAAGCCAGAGTCACCATGAACTGCTTGTCTTGAGAGAGAAATACAAAAGGAAGGATGGAGAATTTCTGGAATTTCAAATTCCTCAATCCCCCATCTGCTTCAGAGGTGAGATGCCCCATATTGCTCGGTTCCTACTGCCCTCACTTTGGGAGCAGCTCTTTATGCCCCTGGGCAAATCAGCGCCTGCCCGCTATCTTGATCTGCAAGTCTGTCGTGTGCCTGCTCTGTTATTTCCCTCCTCTGCAAAATTCTGGGTGCAGCAGCCTGTGGTTTGACAGTGGCTGCCATTTGGACCATGGGCCACTGAGGTTTGTCTGAAAAGGACCCCCCAGAAGTATCTTTTCTCAGTGTCTTTACATCTTTTCTGTGTCTCTTGGCTTCCTGCCACCCCAAATATCACAACTCTCTGTGAATACTATAAATTGAACTGACGTTGATTTAAATCTCATGCAGAAAACTGCTCTGCTTCAAACCACAACCATTTTTTATATTTAAAAAATTCATCAAGATATAATCTCTTTGTGGTATCCCCCCAAACACACACACACAGACATACCAGACAGAAAGGCAGATTATTTAAATCAAGAGGCTGTCTCTAACAATCTTAAGTGACCTTTCTTCAAAGTTCATGGCAGCAGTGAACTTTTAAATTTCTTGTGACTGTCAGGATCTAATTTTCAAGGTATGGTTACCACAGTAGCAACCTGGAATTTTAATCCAGTTGTAAAGGTCAAGACAGGTCACTGGCTTCAAGTCCTCTTCAACCTCAGAATAAAACCTCAGAATCCACCTGCCAATGCAGGAGACAGAGGGTTCGATTCGTGGGTCAGGAAGACCCCCCAGAGGAGGGAATGGCTACCCACTCCAGTATTCTTGCCTGGGAAATCCCATGGACAGAGGAGCCTCGTGGGCTACAGCCCATGGAGTCACGAAGACAAATGACTGAGCAGACATGCAAGTGTTCAGCCTACTTTGGCCTGACACCAGGGCAAGATCATAGGTGAATTCCAAGGTGGTGGCTCAAGTGCATGTCAAGAGTATGTGCTCTGGAGTCCGTCTGGTTGTGGTTCTGTTACTGTAGCCCACGGGGTGACTCACTCAAAACCCCTAAGTTTTGCTTTCTGCTGCTGTAGAATTTAAGGTGCTGACTCCCATGGGTCTGTAAAGAGAGAAAGTTCCTGACACGCTCGCTGCAGGTGCTCAGTGGGTAGGCGCTGGTTGAGATACTGGTGTTACCCATGGAAGTTTTCACTAACCTGTGAGCTTGTTGGTGGGGAGTGTGCATGGTTTCACTGAGTTATCACCCTGCGTTGCCCAGAGCCTTACACATAATAGGGGCTCAAAGCATTTTTGTTGTAAGGAATGAAACAGTGAATGAATGAATATAAATATGGATGCAAATCAAGTAGAAAAGATGACATACTTGACTTTTTCCTGAGAGAAAGAGAGATGTTTGTTTCTAATTACAGACACGTCTCAAAATCCACCTGAAACATACAAATCTTGGGCACCTGAACAAAGACACAAAAAGCAAATCTGATCTTTCAAGATTTATGCTCCCTGAGCACAAACATCTATGTTTGCAGCTTCTGTAATGAAAGCAGAAATCCACAGCTCCTGTCAAAGGTGCCCAGTTTTTAGTCTTGGCGCCCGTCAAGCACCAGCAGCTTCAGTGCTTCTTGACGTGCACATTGCAAATGCCAATATTGCTTGTTGTCACATTAGCCAATATACAGTCCTCAAAATAAAATCCTCTTGATGTCTGATTACTCTTCTTAAGGACCTCATGCTGATTCATTTCAAACTGTGAATTACCTTTAATTCACAGCTTGAACAGGCTGCCAAATTTTGTTTTCTCTGCTCCCAGGTGGCTGTCCCTGATGTAGTGGAGAACTTCCAAAATTATATTAAGTCCTTAGGAAAAGTTGGCATGCTCTAAGATGCAGGGCATACAAGATGGGCTAAATGCAAGAGTTGGCATATGTCTCAGTTTGAAAGCTGGAATGGCTGCGACCAGTGACAGTCACCAAGATTACCAGTTTATTGGGAGAGTTTAGTTTGGTTTTGTAAGCCTTAAACTAATTACTAGTATTTCTAAATTCCAAGTACAAAATCATCTATTCTGATTAAGAATTAATCTGATTATGAAAATAAAAGTCATTTTTTCCCCTGCCTCGTTACACATTTACTTTGCTCCAGAAACTGTATCTAAGTAGAAGACCAAATTAACTACTTAGGAAAGAACATATAAAATTGCTAAAATCTCAAATCAGATTCTCAAAGGAAACATTTTCCATGATGAAAGTTTTTGTAGAAAGAAACTGTATCTAAGTAGAAGACCAAATTAACTACTTAGGAAAGAACATATAAAATTGCTCAAATCTCAAATCAGATTCTCAAAGGAAACATTTTCCATGATGAAAGTTTTTGTAGAAAGATGGTCAAAATTTTCATGCATGTTTTTTTGTGTTTTGGAGTTTTATTCATAAAAAAAAAAAAATGTTTCAAAATTCATCTGAGAAATTATGTAGCACTTGCTACTGGTCATAACAAACTAGAAAAAAATTCTCATTATCTTTCTATTCCCTGTGATAATGAAATCTTCATACCATATAGAGAAAAGATGAGAAATAATGCTCTTTCAGTTAAATCAAGCAACTTTAACCAGGTTTGGAATCATCAACTTCAGCTCTTCAAGTCTATTTGAAGGTTTGCGCCCAGGTACAAAATGCCAAATTTGGTGACCAAATCCCTGACTGCATCAGATTCCACGAAGAGGGACAACTTAGTGGGAAAAGAGAAGGCTTTGAGCATGCAAGCTTTCCCATGAAGAGCAATGTAACTTACTTGGCCCTCCTGTGTACTCATAGCTAACATGTCTGTTCAAGATAAACAGTCAGTTTGTCCTCCCACTGAAATGTGTATAGTTCATAAGGAGGGATGATATTCTAGTATCATTTTTCTCATCTGTAAAATGAGAATTATTGGGAGCCCCTCCAGGGTGGCATGGACTGTAGCCCACCAGGTTCCTCTGTCCATGGGATTCTCCAGGCAAGAATACTGGAATGGGTAGCCATTTCCTCGTCCAGGGTATCTTCCTGACTCAGGGATCGAACCTGGGCCTCCTGCATTGCAGGCAGATTCTTTACCATCTGAGCCACCAGGGAAGCCCTGCTAAATATAATAGGGTAGTGTATATAAAAGCACCTGGCATGAGACCTGGCACCTAGTCTCGCCCATGATCCACCAGCACAGTGATTATTGTCACAGATGTCTACCATTCCTGTGAGAGTGTAACTTCCTTTCCTCCTATCTGGTGCTACATTCAAGAATTTGTCCATGTGGTATGCATAGTTGTCACCCACAGGTAAACAGGCCACAACTAGACTCTCTTTGTCAGGCCTCTCGTCAACTGTCTGGGTCCATGGCTGGGAAGCTTTCAGACTTGTAGGTAGTGCCATAAATGAAGAAACTGGTTTCATGGCAAGGAAACAGCAGACTTATGGTTACATCTACCTTTATGTTGGGCTTTTATAGAAACTATCCAGGAATTCTCAACAGCACGGCCTAAAACACTGGAGACACCTGATTAAAAGGGAGTCTGCATGGTTTCCGACTGGACAGAATCCAAATGCAAACAACCAAGGATGACAAAGGAAATATCCAAACATCCATATATGGAGCTTCCATCTTCTCAATGGTCCTCACGAAATGAGCTAAAGTCAAGGAAAGACTAGAGGGATACTCTTGAGTTCATGGTTTCTGTCTGAAAATGATTTACAGGAAGAATTTGATCTGTCCCTATTCAGGATGGCTCATAAAAGACCAACAAAGTCTTTACCAAAGTATTTACTTTACCAAAGTATTTTGGTAAAGCTACTGCACTGACAAATAATTGACAAGCTAGAGTCAACTAGATGAAGACATCTAACTCAATGAAGAAAATTCAAGTTTTTTGGATTTGATTTCCATTTTCTCCTCCATTGTTTTTTAGTGGTGTCATAAAGAAACTAGAAGGTAACTCATTGTCTGGGGTGTCCCTTCAATCTCTGAATATTTTCCCTGAAATAAATGGGTGCTTTAGAGGCAGGACGGGCATGGTATCACTGTAGAACTACACAACTCTACAGCCTGAGAAATACAACTTGACCTTCGATAGCCCATGTTCCACTCTTTTGGGGGAAAGAGACCTTTCGTGAAGGAGGCTAGAAACTCCACTGGATTTAGAAGACCTGGGTGAGGCCTGTTCCAAGACTATAATACAAGTCTGCCTTATACAGGATGAGGGAAACAAAACCTCCTGGGTCTTCTTTCCTCCAGAAATTATTAACGGTTTGCATTCAGTGCACTTTGAGGTTGAGTTGAATTACTAGAGAGTATTAACTGTTTACATTTGAATTGTGACAAGTGTTTGCATGTATACCAGTATGCATATATACATATGTTTGTTATTTTGCCTCATGTCCCTCAAGGGGCTCTATCTCTATACTCTGAAATAAAAATAAATTCCCCCTTGATTTAAACTCGAATCCTCTGATTCTGAGGTCAGTGCTTTCCTCCAATGCCATCAGTGTCATGGAACAGAGACTCAAGCCTGGATCTTGAAACTCTCCCAGTTGCATGCTCTGGCCTCCTGGGAAGTCAGGGTTCCAGCTGTAACAGGTAGGACATCACCACTTAGATGGACACCCTATAGAAAGCACTGTGTGTCAATGGAGCATGCTGGGGCGAGAAGAGTTTCCATCCTCCCAAGGCCAGTGATCCTGCTGCATCACAGAGCCTGGCTAGTTTTGAGCTTGCACTTGGGGAACCCTGCGCCGGTGTTTTCAGTCCTGGTGCAGTCCTTATAAACAACTCAGGCCCAAATGGAAGATCTGCATTTTGTCATTTGGGGAAATGAGGCCAAGATGAGGAAAAGAATCAATAGTCCAGTAGCAAAGGGACTTTGATTTACAGGGCTCCCATGTCTTCCTACTGCAGTGAGGGCTAGGGCCTTGCCCAGGACATTTGTAAGCCTTAGGAGGGTGTCTCTCCTGCAGAAGGTCTGTCTTGGGGCTGCTTCCCACCAACCTCCAGCCACTAACAGTCTGTCTACACACAGGATGTTCTCAGATGCCTGGAGGATGACCTTGCCAGATGAAAAAGCCTAGAAACTGACTTAAAAAGCACAGTGAGGTAAAATAAGGGAGAATGACCATAATGGCTAAGTTGATAATAATTTGGAAGCTAAAAGTGAAAATAATTATTATAGCTCTGATCTGTCCCGTGTTAAACCTATACCCTACCACAAGAAGGTGATTTATTCCAGCTGGAGTCTGACAAACAATGCTTAGATTTTAGATCAAGAAGAGCAGTTCATGCCATATGACCCAGCAATCCCACTGCTGGGCATATACACCGAGGAAACCAGAATTGAAAGAGACGCGTGTACCCCAATGTTCATCGCAGCACTGTTTACAATAGCCAGGACATGGAAGCAACCTAGATGTCCATCAGCAGACGAATGGATAAGGAAGCTTTGGTACATATACACAATGGAATATTACTCAGCCATTAAAAAAAATACATTTGAATCGGTTCTACTGAGATGGATGAAACTGGAGCCCATTATACAGAGTGAAGTAAGCCAGAAAGAAAAACAACAATACAGTATACTAATGCATATATATGGAATTTGAAAGATGGTAACGATAACCCTATATGTGAGACAGAATAAGAGACACAGATGCATGGAACAATTTTATGGACTCTGAGGGAGAAGATGAGGGTGGGACGTTCTGGGAGAATAGCATTGAAACATGTATATTATCATATATGAAACAGAACACCATTCCATGTTCGATGCATGTGACAAGGGCTCAGGGCCGGGGCAATGGGATGATCCAGAAGGATGGGATGGGGAGGGAGGTGGGTGGGGGGTCCAGGAAGGGGAACACATGTAAACCCATGGCTGATTCATGTCAATGTATGGCAAAAACTATTACAATATTGTAAAGTAATTAGCCCCCAACTAAAATAAATAAATTTATTAAAAAAAAAAAAAACAACCACATTTCTTCAGAAATTAGGCACCAACAAAAAAGTGGGAAATAGGAGACAGTCATCCTGCTCAGGTTTCTATATTACAATAAGTTAGCATTACACAGTTGCAACATATGCCAGGCACCCTGTTTAGTACTTCATACTGACTACCTTGTTTAACCCTTATAATTACCTCACAAAAGTGGGTTTTCCAGATGAGGAAACTACCATTTTCCTAGGTGCACAAAGTTAGCAAAAGGCTAGGATGGGTACTTGAATTCAAAAGTCATGTCTTCCACTCTGCTATGCTGCCCCTCAATGACTCTCCAACTTGCTCAAAACTTCCTTCTAGCATCACCAAGAAAAGCTCAAATCACCACTAACTAACAAAAATAAAACCTATCTGCACATATAATTATTTTCAATTATTTCCATCTTTAGAAACTTTCTGAAAACCCCTTAATGAGAGGTTACTTTGGATGTTCAATGGTGAGCAACAAAAAAGCCACAAAACATGCAAATTAAAACAATTCTGTGTTACATCAAGTATAAATAAGAAATTAAAAACAAAAAAGAAACATACATATAACAGTGGAATTCTTACCAACATTAATCATAGCCTCTCTACTATTTACAGAGGTTTGAATTCATACTTATTCTTACTAATTTTCTCACATTTTAGGCAGCAGTAATCACTGCTATCACCTGGTGCTACCACTTCTGAGTCTGTGGAATTTCTAGAAAGATTTATCACTTTTCTTTCTGGGTCAATTAACAGAATAGTTTGAAATACTCCTAAATCATTTTAAGAGACAAAAAAAAAAAAAAAAAAAGAGCAGTTCACTCATTAAACAGACTGAGTGTCTTCCGGTTTTATCAACAATGCCTATAGAGCACGTTAGCCCTACTAAATGCACTGCATACCCAGTGCTACTGTCTGGAGATGCAGCCTCTAGCTATAAACCACAATTGACAAGTTTATTTCTGTTAGTTACAAACTACTGAAATACTGCATTTTATGGTCTATATGGAAATCAGCATATTTCACAGCAGGAGCCTAAAACTCCTGCTTTAGGAGTAGAATCATTGTACAATGGAAAAAATATTCTTATATGTTTTCATGTTGGGAAACCTGCACTGATTTCCTGAATGTTCGACTGTGTGTGTGTGTGTGTGTGTGTGTGTGTGTGTGTGTGTGTGTGTGTGTGTGTGTGTGTGTGTGTGTGTGTGTGTGTGTGTGTGTGTGTGTGTGTGTGTGTGTGTGTGTGTGTGTGTGATGAAATAAGAGTGGAGCAAGTTAGGAGTAGAGGTAAGGAGAATAAGGTTTATTGTCTACTAGGATAACTAGGGGGAGGTCAATGCAAAATGATGACTGAAAAAGCTGGAATGAACAATAGCAAAGATGATTTTGGGACTAATTGTTAAGAATCCACCTTCCAATGCAGGGGACCTGGGTTTGACCCTTAGTTGGGGAACTAAGATCCCACCTGCCATGGGGCAACTAAGCTTGTGTATCACAACTACTGAGCCCATGCGATTTGAAGCCTGCAAGCCACAACTTGAGGGAAATCCAAGTACCACAACAATGATCTGACATAGCCAAAAAAAAAAAAAAAAAAGATTTCAATTACCACATTTCCATGTAATTTGGTCCTTAAATCAAGGTTATAGTTTTATTTTCCTCTTCTCTCTTTCTTTTTCCCTGGATTCTTTAAATGGAGAATTCTTGGGATTGAAATGGAACCTTGACTTATAAGGCACAGATCAGGCCAGAAAACCAAATAAGAGGACTGATGATGAGGTCAGCGTTTTGGGGAATTTAGTACTAAACAGAACCGAGACCATGGAAATACCACTGACTTTCTCAGAGCCTTGGTCTATTTGGGAGTCATTCCCAGTTGTTTTATGCAATTATTCGTGATCTTCCAAAAGGTGAGCAATTCACTTCAAGTGTGCCATTAGGCCACTCAAATGACATAAATTATTTCATTTTGAAAATTTTCAAGTATGTGACTATTACTCACACAGAAAAGTTGGCTTCCATTTTCTATTATTAGGAATGAAAGAAGTTGTGAGAGAACTACTCCCTTGATACGCTTGTGGACAAATGGATATTACAAAATCTACAATAGTTAATCTGAGGAAATTGGTTTCTCCAAGCCCCTCCTTCAGTGAACATTAATAAAAAATGAAGACAGTGTGGAGTGAATTGCAGGGCCCTGGCTTCTGAACTTCAACCTAGTATCATGCAATCTTTTATTCCATCTCTTTCTGGCTGCCCTGTTTATCTTTAATATACAGTCACCAGATGACCTGTGAACAGCGAGGTCCCAGGCTGACTGGACAGAACAATGCACTCAAGCCCTCATGTTCAATCACGGCTACTTAGGCGGCTTCTTTCTCCATCCTAGTCAGTGGTGGCCAAATGTTACATATAAAGATGTCTGTGGCTGAACTGACACAATGCTCAAACAACTAGACAACTGAAGAATCACAGTTCAAACAACTCAAGAATCACAGTTATTTTTGACCCAGCTTGTATCTACAATGCTAGAGAGCCTAATGGTGATTTCATTCATTTGACTATTATTGGCTTATCGTGGGAAGTCTCATTCTCCCCTCTAATCACACTCCACATCGTTAAGAGGCAAGTTTCCTGTTTTCAAGGAGCAGCAGAGAGAACAAGATTCGCTCAGCACCAAAGCACGTTTTCCTTGCCAAATGCCCCAGAAGAAGCCTGTTTCAGAAACCCGAATACTCAGGACTTGAACGGTACTCACCTTATAGAAGCTCTGCTGGTTGGGTCACTCCACTCTGAAAAGAAAGTGCACAGACATTTACCATCCACGTTTTTTTACTGTCAAATGATAATTCTGAACAACATTGGTCTTGAACACGCAGCCCTTCCAGTTACACTTTTTCACAGAATCCTACCATGTATAACAGATGAAGTAAAAAGGAAACCAATTGGATATATCACAATGTGACTTTTTCTTACTGTTATTTCATGTTTTCATGATATTAGGTAGAAAAGAGAAGAAAGTGAGGGAGGAGAGGAGATAATGGTTTGGACCAAGAAAGATTTTTTTTTTTCAAAACACCTACTTTGTAAGGAAAATCCTGGAGTCAGATGTTGGGATTCCTATAAGGAAGAACACAGACAATACAAACATTAGTAAAATGATACAAAAGAAACAGAAGGTCTATTTGTTATTGCTGAAGATATAACTTGACTAATGTTGGCAAATAGGAAACCACTGTTAAGGAGTCCATTAATTAGGCTACTGTCTTTAGCTCTATTTAAAGGATAGACATTTGCCAGCTAAACCTGCTGCAACATGACCATAAGTGCCATTTGATCAGAATTACACATAAGACTGGTGTCTGTTTGGAAATGTGTGCAATCTGGAAACAAATGACCCATGTGTGTGAGATTCAAATGTATAATTTCTCACTTAGCTAGGCAATGATGCCTCTATGGAAGTAAAGGGGACTCGGTTCAAACAAAGGATCATGACTTTGGTAGAGGTATAAATAACACTCTAACAGACTGGCTCAATTGTTCCATTTTATAGAAACAACTCCAATTTTCTACCTTGACGGTGACACATATACAATAGATGCCTCTTATTTTTACAAGAATAGTGTTCTTAAAACTTCATTGCAAAGTTGGAGATGTACAGGAAGCAATTCCAACTACGCGAGTGGAGTGCATGATCTAAAGAGATTTCAATTTCATTTGAAAGTCAGCCTCAACGTGACTTATAACTGTGTTAAGAAATCCAGATTTGCACACATCAGGCCTTCTGGGAGCATGGACACATGTGTGGAGGAAGGAGGAAATTTCAAAGGCAAAGCAAGTGTTTCCAACCAGAGACAATGAATTCAAATAAATACAAGAATTAGTTGTATCAAGAACATACACACACATAGACACACACACATGTTTACATAACTGACTCACTTTGCTGTCCATGTAAAACTAACACAACATTGTAAATCAACTATAGTTCAAATAAAAAATTCTTTAAAAGAATTATATCAACCTGCTGCAAGTAATCTATTTTTTAAGCCTAATCTTACCACCCTATAGAGTAAAAATAAGATCACAGCATAATTTTATGTAAGAGAAGTGAGCTAGAATGATGATGATGCTGTGTTTAAATTGAAAGTGAGTTCTCCAATCTATGTAGCTTGACTCTGTTACCCAAGACCCTTATCTTCTAGCATTATCACCACACCAGAAGACAAGCAGAAACTCCATAAGACATGTGAAAGGCTTCTCAAGCAAAGGGCTGACACTAAGCCCAGGTAGTTTGCTGCTCAAAGGCTTCTCCACCCCACACTGCCATCTTTTCCCCAGTCTGCTGGACAGCTGACTTTTGACAAAAGACCCTAACAAGCTTTGCCATTTGATTCCCACCCCTTAGCAAATTATACATGGTGAGGAAGGGGAAACATTTCTAAAAACACAGCCACTAGAAACATTGAGACGTGAAACCTGACAGCACAGGGGGCCAAAGCAAATGACACAGCACAGTCAGAACTGAAAATACACCAGAGCCCATGGCCATTTAATAACACAGGCAAGCATTCCTAGCCATGTCAATAGCTCCCGAGGACACAATTACAGCATAGTATAATATTACTTGGACTTCCCTGGTGGCTCAGATGGTAAAGAATCTGCCTGCAATGTGGGAGACCTGGGTTCAATCCCTGGGCTGGGAAGATGCCCTCGAGGAGGACATTGCAACCCACTCCAGTATTCTTGCCTGGAGAATCCCATGAACAGAGAGGTCTGGTGGGCTACGGTCCATGGGGTTGCAAAGAGTCGGAGACAATTGAGTGACAAAGCACATAATATTACAGCATGCTACAATAGCTAAGGGCTTCCCTTGTGGCTCAGCTGGTAAAGAATCCGCCTGCAATGTGGAAGACCTGGGTTCAATTCCCGGGTTGGGAAGATCCCCTGGAGAAGGTAAAGGCTACCCACTCTAGTATTCTGGCCTGGAGAATTCCATGGACTGTATAGTCCATGGGGTCGCAAACAGTCGGACACGACTGATCAACTGAACTGAACTGACTGATGGAAGGATAGCCTTTTGTTATCCAAGAACTTCAGTTATCCAGAGCATCACATTTCCCAGAGTGCCAAATAAATGAGGAGTTAACCATTTGTCCATAACTATATGCTCATTATTTTTAAAAAAGATTTCATTACAATTGTATAGGACAAGTTTGGTTTTGCATAGCTTCAGGAATCAAACAACAACATTCAGAGTCAAATAAATGATATCTCTGATTATGGCCAGCCTTTGTACTGCTCCCAGAAATCTGGACTGAGTTTTTACCCTTCATCCATGTATCGTGGACATCAGACCCAAACAGTCAGTTGTTTGAGGCTTCAGAGCAGTGATGCATGAAACAAATTGGAGGGTTATATTTTTGAGTGAATTTGAGTCAACTGTGTTATGTATTCTTGATACAGTTTTTAAAGTTTAGCTGGGTAAGACTGTTTCAAACCAGAATTCCGAACCAATGAAACATCTTTGGGTATTACCCAAGTTCCTTTGCATACATACCCAATCCTGACTGAAAAACAGCTTGGTCGTGGGGAGAATTTGCATCGTTCATACAGCAATTGTTGATGCACATCATACAAATTTTTTTAAATGTCTGACTTTGATCTGTGCATTTCTTGCATGGACATGTCACACAGATAATTTTAGGAGTAAAATATAACAATGCCAAAATGTTTTCACAAACTTATGTCAGGCTATTTTAAATAATAGCCTTAATTGTAAAATCAGAGGCTCCTGTAGGATTTAGATTCTAGAGCAGGGGTTGGCAAACCTCTCCTGTAAAGGGCTAGATAGTAAATATTTTAGGCTTTGAGGGGCCTGCAGTCTCTGTCATAACTATCCAACCCTGCCATTGTAATGTGATGGCAGTCATAGATAAGACATACATGAATTGGTGTGGTTAGATTCCATGAAAGCTTGATTTATAGACACTGAAATTTGAGTTCCATATCACTCATAGCATCTCATAGCATTCATATTACTAGTAATTTTCATATTCTTTTTCTTTGGAAAATCTTAACCATTTAAAAATCTAAAAAGGCATGGGCTGTCGTTTGCCAACTTCTGTCTAAAAGGACTTTCCCCAGGGGACATTACTAGCTCCCTCAATGTGGCATAGAGTTTTTCCATTTTCCATCTGAAAACATGGCAGTTCAATTTGAGATGGATAAGTAAATTTCACTAAGTTGATAATTTTCAAGTGTATTGGTTTTTGTAAGTTTATAGAATCATAGATTATTTGGCCTGGAAAATCCACTGGGATTACACATACCACATATGTTCATGCACGCACACACACAGTACAAATGAGGAAACTGATGCTTAGAAGAACTTGGACAGAACCACACAGCCAGCAAATGGCAGAACCAGGATTAAGAACAGCCAGGTCTGCAGCTCCTAAGGCCCTTTCCTCCATGCAAGCTCTGTAGTGAAAGGACGAAATGGATGCTTCCCGAGAGGGTGGTGCCACCTAGTCCTGGTGAAAGCACAAGGAAAGGGCCAGCACCCCAGGTGCATGTATTTGCTGGAGAATACCTGTGTTTTGGAAGATGGAATCTGAACTGGTGCATCTATAAACTGATATGATAAACATATCATTAGAAAACCCAGAACTAAAGACAGGCTCACTCATTTATTAGCTGAGTGATTCTGTGCACATTACTTGACTGTGTGCCTCAGTTTTCTCCTCTGTAATCTAGGGACAGTCAAATTACCAATATAGTGCATGTGTACATGCTAAATCACTTCAGTGGTGTCTGACTCTTTTGCAAACCCATGGACTGTAGCCCACCAGGCTCCTCTGTCCATAGAATTTCCCAGGCAAGAATACTGGAGTGCATATCCACTCCCTTCTCCAGAGGATCTTCCTGACCCAGGGATCAAACCTGGTCTCCTGCACTGTCAGTGGATTCTTTACCACTGAGCCACCGGGAAGTCCACCAATATAGTGAGCATTGAATTATTTACTATGTAGTCAGCGCTCAGAACCAAGAGAGGCACACGACAGCATTATATGCATTGTTCATGTTGTTATTATTATTTAAAATGTACTTTTCTTTCAAATCAACATTTTGGCAGGAATCAAGGGAAACAAAAGAGTGGGTGGATAGCCATACTGGTTTCACCATTTTACCCACTTGCTTCTACCTTTATTATGGGGTTGATGGTAGCAAAGATAATTGACAGAAAATGCAGATCAGGCCTGATTCCAAATTTTGCACTTACTATAAAAGCCCATTTCAACAACCAATTCTGTTGTAAACACTTGCAAATGTCAAAATTGTGACTTGCACGAATTATCTGCAAAATTGGAAAAATACAGCTGAAAACACTGCAATCGCTGTACAAGCATTGGATTCAACACCTGAAACAGATGAATTGATTGCTTGGCTGCGATGCCAGGGAGAAGGATATCAAACTCAGGGCAGCCTGACCACAGAGAGTTGGACTTCAGGAAGGAATGCCACACTCCAGACCCTGCTCACTTAGTTCTGATCCCTTTCAAAGGTGGAAGGGGATGATTAAATGCAGTTTAGGCCAATGTTACTCTCAAAACAATGACTCTAAAATTAAAGGATGTGATTGGGTTTCTTCTACAAATAAAGCACAGTCTCCTTGGTTGGCATTCAAGGCCTTTCCCAGAGATGCACTTATGTGCCTGGGGTTCACTCGAGACCATAATAGTCTACACCCCACCGTGATCTCTCTAGGTGCCTCGCCCTCCTGTTCTGCACAGATTGTTCTTCTCTTGGGCCCTTCTCCACCTGTCAAAGTTGTAAGCAGCCTCCAGGTGATGTCACCTGTAAGCACTTGGTCACTGCCCCAGGGAGTATGAAATCCTTCTCAGGGCCTTTATTCTCTACGAAGGCACATGCTACATTTCTTTGTCATTTCGTGTTTTTCTTCATCCCTAACTTTATTGTATGTCCTCGGTAAGTGGTTTCTGAATAAATGGAGGGATGGGTGGATGGGTGGGTAGCTGGATGGGTGAATGGATGGATGGGTGGGTGGGTGGGTAGATGAATAGGTAGATGGATGGATGGGTGGATGGATGGATGGGTGGGTGGGAGAAAGGAAGACATTATTTTTTCTTTTAAAATGTGTTATGGGAATATCCACGTCTACTCAGGCATTTTAAAAATTAATGGTGAGAAAAAATTCTTACTGAGAGCAAGTGAGGAAAAACTTTATACGAAACACTTGACATATATGTTTCATATATTTCATTTATATGAAACACTTGACAGTTCTACACTAGAACTGTAGGAGAAAAGGTTCTGTCAATATGATTTGTTGGCATGTGAAAATCTGTCTGCTTGTGGGCGAGGACTAGAAGTGATACATGAAAGTGAAAACTGATCCGTTAGGCTGAAGAGCACTGGGTTTTTTAATTAAAACAGTCTGGGATGTTGTTCCATCATCTATTGGGTCTTTCTTAAGGGGTGAGTTCACTCCTCTCTCTGGTCCATCAGCTCTGGGGACAGTAGCTCGGCCAGTGGTAACGCTCTAGGAATAACGATCTACAAGCCAGCATCTAGTGGACATTCTCTTAAAGATACTCTTTCAATAAATATACTATCTGTATTAACATCCGGAGGGATACGAAAGAGTCTAGATTTTATGGTGGTAGAACAAAAAAGCCATTTCCGTTTTTAAGATTCCAATGGGAAGATTGGTATAACTGACATCATAGCGAGGGAAACGGAGCAAGAAGACCACTGACCTGTCCTGTGATGGAAAGTGAGCTCTGCTCAGAACTTCCGGGAGTATGCAAGGCAGTGAGAGGAGTAGGCCAGGGATGAGTCATCTCCTGAGGAGGAAAAACAAGGCAACTTTATTCGCAGGAACTTCAAAAAATGAGACACTTTCTTGGCACTAAACACGGTAGGCCCTTTCTATATACCTCCTGACCTAATTGGCTTAAATTTTTTCAGGGGAACTTAAAGTCATTCAGTCCATTCCCCTGCTCCACAGCACTGCTTAAAGCCTATCTTTGAGACAAAGGACCATTCCACATCCACTTGTACATTGCCAGCGATGGGGAGCTCACTACTGTTCAAAGCAGCCAGTCTCATGTTCAGACAGCCTGATCACACTATCCTTTCCAGCCAGGAGATAAAAATCTGTCTCTCGAGAGGTTCTACCTCAGGATCGCCCTTTGGAGCCACACAGAACACATCTCTTCTTTCTCCTGACAAGCTGTTGGAAGACAGCAGCTAGATCCCCTGGTGCCATCTTTTCTCCAGTCAGAGACGTTGGAAACTTGTTCATTCATTGATAGGGAACCTTCAACTTCTCTTCTAATGCCTGAATTCTGCGTTCTGTCAACTATCTCAGGTGCTCCCAGGAGGGACTCAGGACTGCCTGGGGCTCTTCTGACTCATGGTCTCCTGTTTCAGGTGTGATCTGCCAGCTCAAGGCAGGGCAGCACGATCACCACCCTTATTCTGGATGCTCTGATACTCATTTCTCTTGATGTAGCCTAACTGTTAGTGACAAGTTTAGGACCATGCTATTGACACAGTGCGTTTGTGAGCTGAAGTCTTAATGTTGGCACGGCCCCTCTGGTGCCCACTCTCCACTAGCAGAGAGGGTACCTCCTCAGTTCTTTTAAACACTTGCTTTGGAAAGAAGTGCTGTTCAAATCTTGTTGGAGTCTTAGGACTCATGGTACTTTCCCCGAATAGTGAGGATAATTAAATCACATGCTCGACATCCCAGGAGAGATGACAAAGTTTGTGAAGCTGGATGGTGCCGGCCTATGCTGGATTCATCAAACATTTTGGTATATGGACATTAAATCTAAAAATCAATGTAATGATGGAAATAAAGGCAAACTTGGGAGGAGGGGATCAAAGTTTATGAAAGGCCTTTTTAATGAATCAGTTACATAATACTTTCCCCCAATCTTTATGGGTAAGATAATTAGTCATTTCAAAGGTAATATTAATGAGAACTCTCAGGTAGCACTAAACCATGTTTTTTTCCCCCTTCTATAATTATCCAGTTCAAAAAGAGTCTTTGATGTCTGAAGAGCTGTAATGCAAGGAGATACTTCACAGATTCATTCACAGTAGAACCGCTGAAGCAGAATCTGTAAGTATGATTCAGAGGAGCCCTGACACAGATTGGATTCTACCTGGCACTATTTAAAAGGAGGCGGTAAGTACATTAAAAATGCATACCAGATTTAGAGGGGATGCTTAACCTACTTAAAAGATAGACAATTTCCAAATGTTTTTGAGTTGTGCATTTGTATGCAGTTGATAACGTTTATGACAAATGCCACTTATGTATTCATCAAAACTGGTCCAAAGTAACTATACATGACAACAGCTTCAAGCTGAATTCTAGTTACTCTGTGTCTTTAAAATACACAATGATTTCTATGAAAATTTAGATAGTGTTTCCTGAGTAAGACTGGTCTTCTCCAATATTAGTATCATCATTTAAAAGACACAGGTCCGGGAGGCGGGGCTAAGATGGCAGAGGAATAGGATGGGGAGACCACTCTCTCCTCCACAAATTTATCGAAAGAACATCTGAACGCTGAGCAAACTTCACAAAACTACTTCTGAACGCTGGCAGAGGACGTCAGGCATCCAGAAAGACAGCACATTATCTTCAAAAGAGGTAGGAGAAATTATAAAAGATAAAAAGAGAGACAAAAGAGTTAGGGACAGAGACCCGTCCCGGGGAGGGAGTCGTAAAAGAGGAGAAATTTCCAAGCACCAGGAAACCCTCTCACCGGCGGGTGTGGGGGAAGATTTCTTATCTCCGAGGGCAACATAACTGGGAGAAAAAATAAATAAAACCCACAGATTACGTGCCTAAAGCAACTCCCAGCAAAGAACCCCAGACGCTCGCATCATCCGCCACCAGCAAGTGGGGGCTGAAGGGAGAGGAGCGGGCGGCACTGCCTAGGGTAAGGACCGGGCCCGAGTGCCCCGAGGGCAATCTGAGGGAGCTAACGTGAGATAGTAACCTAAACTGTGGGACAGCCAGAGAGAGAGAACTATCCCACGAAAAGCCCAACTCTAAGGCACTGCTGGCCCGCTCACAGAACAAAGGACTGAGCGATACCAGAGGAGAGCTAGCCAGCTGCGGACCGCCCCATCCCCCGCAAGAGCCGGAAAGGGGCAAACTCGGCCCCAGAGAGGGCACCCCCTACCAAACTGCAAACAGGCTCCCAGTTTCTAAGCAAAGACTGCCTGAGATCCCGGAGGGTTGACAGCCGCCGGGAGGGTCGCAGCCAGAGACCAGCTCCCCAGAACCGACACAAAGCACACCGGAGCCGGGCACGCCCATAAACCGAGGCAGGGACCAGGGAGGTGATAAGCCGCACCGCCCCAACAGGGGAGAGTGCGCTTCCCAAACTCCTGGCCGCCTGAGCAGCTCCGACCGGGAACGGCACAAGCCGCGGCCGAAACCGAGTCTGCGCCTTTGTGGAGTAACCAGGAGACTGAACCTGAGGGGCTTAGACCTGGGAAGTGCACGCAGCTCAGGGCCCGCTCCCTGGCTGAGTAACCTGAAGCCTGAGCAGGGTAGACGGGGAAAGCACACACACCGTGAGCGGGGGCGAACCCAGTGCGGCCGAGACACTGTGAGCTCACCACACACACGCCAGATTTGCAGTGTTCCTTCCTCCCCACAGCACGATTGAACAAGTGAACCTAAAGAGACCACCTCCACCCCTTTGTTGCAGGGCAGAAATTAGATACTGAAGAGACCTCCAAACAGAAGCCAAATAAACAGAGGGAAGCACCTTGGAAGTGACAGGCCAACAGATTAAAATCCCTGTAGTTAATACCGACTGCATTGAAAGGGGCCTATAGATCTTGAAAAGTATAAGCAGGAACAAGGATCTATCTGAAACTGAGCAGACCCCACACTGCTCACAACAGCTCCAGAGAAAGTCCGGGATATATATATATTTTTACTATTATTATTATTTTTTTTTAAATTTTTTTTCTCTTGTTTCCTTTTTCTTCAAGTCCTCTATTACACCTTTAACTTTCATTTTCATAACCCACTATTAACTTACAAAAAAAAAAAAACCTATTTTTGAAGCAAACTGCATACATATATCTTATACCTTTTGTGTTTTCTTTTTTTACTGTTTTTTTCCTGTTTTACTTTTTTTACTGTTTCTTTTTTTTACTGTTTTACTGTTTTTTTCTTTTTACACTGTTTCCTTTTTTCTTTTTTTTTATATTGTAAGTTTTATAAGAGTCTAACATCTACTCTAGATTTTTAATCTTTGTTTTACATATTTGATATCAATTTTGTACATTTAAGAACCCAATCTATAGGACCCATTTTTACTCAGGAGTGTGATCACTGGCCTGATTACTCTCTCCCCTTATTGATGCTCTTTCTTCTCCCCCAGGGAACCTCTATCTCCCACCCTCCTCCTTCTCTTCTCAACCCAATTCTGTGAATCTCTGAGGGTGTTCTGGGTACCAGAGAACACTTCAGGAACAGGATACTGCCCAGATCTCTCTCTCCCCTCTTGATTCCTCCCTTTCTACTCATGCTCACCTCTATTACCTTCCTCCCCCCTCTCTATGTATCTCTGTGAACCACTCTGAGGGTTCCAGACTGTGGAAAGCACAGAGGGAAGTGCTTACTGGCTAGATTGCTCTCTCCACATTTGAATTCCCCTTTTCCCCTCCTGGTCACCTCAACCCCCCCCCACCTCATCTCTCCATGTAACTCAGTGAACCTTTCTGGGTATCCCTCACTGTGGAGAATCTTTTCACCATTAACCTAAAAGTTTTATCATTGATGCTGTATGGATGGAGAAGTCTTGAGGCTACTGCAAGAATAAGACTGAAAGCCAGGGGAAACATTAATTAATAAGAGACCATCCAATAGCCTCCACATATACACGGAAACCAAGCTCCACCCAAGAGCCAATAAGTCCCAGAGCAAGACATACCACGCAAATTCTCCAGCAACGCAGGAACATAGCCCTGAGCATCAATATACAGGCTGCCCAGAGGCACACCAAATCCATAGACATCTCAAAAATTAATACTGGTCACTCCATTGCACTCTAGAGAGCAGAAATCCAGCTCCACCCACCAGAACACCGACACAAGCTCCCCCAACCAGGAAGCCTTGACAAGCCACCTGTCCAACCCCAACCGCAGTGAGGAACCTCCACAATAAAGAGGAACTTCAAACTACCAGAATACAGAAAGGCCACGCCTAACACAGCAATCTAAACAAGATGAAAAGGCAGAGAAATACTCAGCAAGTAAAGAAAATGAGAAATGCCCACCAAACCAAACAAAAGAGGAGGAGATAGGGAATCTATCTGAAAAAGAATTTAGAATAATGATAATAAAAATGATCCAAAATCTTGAAAGCAAAATGGAGTTACAGATAAATAGCCTGGAGACAAGGATTGAGAAGATGCAAGAAATATTTATCAAGGACTTAGAAGAAATAAAAAGGAGTCAATAGATAATGAATAATGAAATAAAGGAGATAAAAGACACTCTGGAGGGAACCAACAGTAGAATAACGGAGGCAGAAGATAGGATAAGTGAGGTAGAGGATAGAATGGTGGAAATAAACGAAGCAGAGAGGAAAAAAGATTCAAAAGAAATGAGGAAAACCTCAGGGACCTCTGGGACAATATGAAACGCCCCAACATTCGAATCATAGGAGTCCCAGAAGAAGAAGATAAAAGGAAGGGCCATGAAAAAATACTTGAGGAGATAATAGTTGAAAATTTCCCTAAAATGAGGAAAGAAATAGTCACAGAAGTCCACGAAACCCAAAGAGTTCCAAACAGGAGAAACCCAAGGCGAAACACCCCAAAACACATATTAATCAAATTAACAAAGATCAAACACAAAGAACAAATATTAAAAGCAGCAAAGGAAAAACAACAGATAACACACAAGGGGATCCCCATAAGGATAACAGCTGATCTTTCAATAGAAACCCTTCAGGCTAGAAGGGAATGGCAGGACATACTTAAAGTAATGAAAGAGAATAATCTACAACCCAGATTACTGTACCCAGCAAGGATCTCATTCAGATATGAAGGAGAATTCAAAAGCTTTACAGACAAGCAAGAGCTGAGGGAATTCAGCACCACCAAACCAGCTCTCCAACAAATGCTAAAGGATCTTCTCTAAACAGGAAACACAGAAAGGATGTTTCAAAACGAACTCGAAATAACAAAGTAAATGGCAACGGGTTCATACTTATCAATAATTACCTTAAATGTAAATGGGTTGAATGCCCCAACCAAAAGACAAAGGATGGCTGAATGGATACAAAAACAAGACCCCTATATATGCTGTCTACAAGAGACCCACCTCAAAACTAGGGACACACACAGGCTGAAAGTGAAGGGATGGAAAAACATATTTCATGCAAACGGAGACCAAAAGAAAGCAGGAGTCGCAATACTCATTTCAGATAAAACAGACTTTAAAATAAAGGCTGTGAAAAGGGACAAAGAAGGACACTACATAAAGATCAAAGGATCAATCCAAGAAGAAGACGTAACAATCATAAATATATATGCACCCAACATAGGAGCACCACAATATATAAGGCAAATACTAACAAGTATGAAAGGGGAAATTAACAATAACACAATAATAGTGGGAGACTTTAATACTCCACTCACGCATATGGATAGATCAACTAAACAGAAAATTAACAAGGAAACACAAACTTTAAATGATACAATAGACAAATTAGATTTAATTGATATTTACAGGACTTTCCACCCCATAACAATCAATTTTACCTTTTTCTCAAGTGCACATGGAACCTTCTCCAGGATAGATCACATCCTGGGCCATAAATCTAGCCTTGGTAAATTCAAAAAAAATGAAATCATCCCAGCCATCTTCTCTGACCACAATGCAGTAAGATTAGACCTCAATTACAGGAAAAAAACTATTAAAAATTCCAACATATGGAGGCTAAACAACACGCTTCTGAATAACCAACAAATCACAGAAGAAATCAAAAAAGAAATCAAACTATGCATAGAAACGAATGAAAATGAAAACACGACAACCCAAAACCTATGGGACACTGTAAAAGCAATGCTAAGGGGAAGGTTCATAGCAATACAGGCGTACCTCAAGAAACAAGAAAAAAATCAAATAAATCAACTAACTCTACACCTAAAGCCACTAGAGAAGGAAGAAATGAAGAACCCCAGGGTCAGTAGAAGGAAAGAAATCTTAAAAATTAGGGCAGAAATAAATGCAAAAGAAACAAAGAGAACATAGCAAAAATCAGCAAAACTAAAAGCTGGTTTTTCGAGAAGATAAACAAAATTGACAAGCCATTAGCCAGACTCATCAAGAAACAAAGGGAGAAGAATCAGATCAACAAAATTTGAAATGAAAATGGAGAGGTCACAACACACAACAGACTCCACAGAAATACAAAGGATCATAAGAGACTACTACCAACAGCTATATGCCAATAAAATGGACAACTTGGAAGAAACGGACAAACTCTTAGAAAAGTATAACTTTCCAAAACTGAACCAGGAAGAAATAGAAGATCTTAACAGACCCATCACAAGCACGGAAATCGAAACTGTAATCAGAAATCTTCCAACAAACAAAAGCCCAGGACCAGACGGCTTCACAGCGGAATTCTACCAAAAATTTAGAGAAGAGCTAACACCTATCCTACTCAAACTCTTCCTTAAAATTGCAGAAGATGGTAAACTTCCAAACTCATTCTATGAGGCCACCATCACCCTAATTCCAAAACCAGACAAAGATGTCACAAAAAAAGAAAACTACAGGCCAATATCACTGATGAACATAGATGCAAAAATCCTTAATAAAATTCTAGCAAACAGAATCCAACATCATATTAAAAAGATCATACATCATGACCAAGTGGGCTTTATCCCAGGAATGCAAGGTTTTTTTAACATCCGCAAATCAATCAATGTAATACACCACATTAACAAATTGAAAGAAAAAAACCATATGGTTATCTCAATAGATGCAGAAAAAGCCTTTGACAAAATTCAGCATCCATTTATGATAAAAACCCTCCAGAAAGCAGGAATAGAAGGAACATACCTCAACATAATAAAATCTATATATGACAAACCCACAGCAAACATTATCCTCAATGGTGAAAAATTGAAAGCATTTCCCCTAAAGTCAGGAACAAGGCAAGGATGCCCACTTTCACCACTACTATTCAACATAGTTTTGGCCACAGCAATCAGAGCAGAAAAAGAAATAAAAAGAATACAGATAGGAAAAGAAGAAGTATAACTCTCACTGTTTGCAGATGACATGATCCTCTACATAGAAAACCCTAAAGACTCTACTAGAAAATTACTAGTGCTAATCAATGAATATAGTAAAGTTGCAGGATATAAAATTAACACACAGAAATCCCTTGCATTCCTATACTCCAATAATGAGAAAACAGAAAGAGAAATTAAGGAAACAATACCACTCACCATTGCAACAAAAAGAATAAAATACTTAGGAATATATCTACCTAAAGAAACAAAAGACTTATATATAGAAAACTATAAAACACTGATGAAAGAAATCAAAGAGGACACAAAGAGATGGAGAAATATACCGTGTTCATGGATTGGAAGAATTAATATAGTGAAAATGAGTATACTACCCAAAGCAATCTATAGATTCAATGCAATCTCTATCAAGCTACCAATGGTATTTTTCACAGAACTAGAACAAATCATCTCACAATTTGTATGGAAATATAAGAAACCTCGAATAGCCAAAGCAATCTTGAGGAAGAAGAATGGAACTGGAGGAATCAACCTGCCTGACTTCAGGCTCTACTACAAAGCCACAGTCATCAAGACAGTATGGTACTGGCACAAAGATAGAAATATACATCAATGGAACAAAATAGAAAGCCCAGAGATAATCCCACGCACCTATGGACACCTTATCTTCGACAAAGGAGGCAAGAATATACAATGGAGAAAAGACAATCTCTTTAACAAGTGGTGCTGGGAAAACTGGTCAACCACTTGTAAAAGAATGAAACTAGAACACTTCCTAACAGCATACACAAAAATAAACTCAAAATGGATTAAAGATCTAAACGTAAGACCAGAAACTATAAAACTCCTAGAGGAAAACATAGGCAAAACACTCTCCGACATAAATCACAGCAGGATCCTCCATGACCCACCTCCCAGAATATTGGAAATAAAAGCAAAAATAAACAAATGGGACCTAATTAAAATTAAAAGCTTTTGCACAACAAAGGAAACTATAAGCAAGGTGAAAAGACAGCCTTCAGAATGGGAGAAAAGAATAGCAAATGAAGCAACAGTCAAACAATTAATCTCAAAAATATACAAGCAACTTCTGCAGCTGAATTCCAAAAAAATAAATGACCCAATCAAAAAATGGGCCAAAGAACTAAACAGACATTTCTCCAAAGAAGACATACAGATGGCTAACAAACACATGAAAAGATGCTCAACATCACTCATTATTAGAGAAATGCAAATCAAAACCACAATGAGGTATCATTTCACACCAGTCAGAATGGCTGCTATCCAAAAGTCTACAAGCAATAAATGCTGGAGAGGGTGTGGAGAAAAGGGAACCCTCTTACACTGTTGGTGGGAACGCAAACTAGTACAGCCACTATGGAGAACAGTGTGGAGATTCCTTAAAAACCTGGGAATAGAACTGCCATATGACCCAGCAATCCCACTGCTGGGCATATACACCGAGGAAACCAGAACTGAAAGAGACGCGTGTACCCCAATGTTCATCGCAGCACTGTTTACAATAGCCAGGACATGGAAGCAACCTAGATGTCCATCAGCAGACGAATGGATAAGGAAGCTGTGGTACATATACACAATGGAATATTACTCAGCCATTAAAAAATACATTTGAATCGGTTCTGAGATGGATGAAACTGGAGCCCATTATACAGAGTGAAGTAAGCCAGAAAGAAAAACACCAATACAGTATACTAATGCATATATATGGAATTTGAAAGATGGTAATGATAACCCTATATGCGAGACAGAATAAGAGACACAGATGCATAGAACAATTTTATGGACTCTGAGGGAGAAGGTGAGGGTGGGACGTTCTGGGATAATAGCATTGAAACATGTATATTATCATATGTGAAACAGAACACCATTCCATGTTCGATGCATGAGACAAGGTCAGGGCCGGGGCAATGGGATGACCCAGAGGGATGGGATGGGGAGGGAGGTGGGTGGGGGGTCCAGGAAGGGGAACACATGTAAACCCATGGCTGATTCATGTCAATGTATGGCAAAAACTATTACAATATTGTAAAGTAAAAAATAAATAAATAAATAAATCCATCCCTGGGAAGTGTAAAAAAAAAAAAAAAAAAAAGACACAGGTCCTACTGAATAGGAGTGTTGTTTCTTCAGCAACCGGGGAGAAAGCTTTGATCAATGAGAAACTTAGTTATCCATCCCTTTCCACCACTGGCTTTAGAGGTGTGCATCTGGGTTTATTCAAAGGTGTTTCAGACACCTAGAAGGGTGACTCACTTCTTAAAGTTGTACCTTCTCCCTCAGGTCTGCTATATTTACTTGGTGGCAGAAAATAATCCTTAATTACTGTTGGAGTGTGCTTCTCTGCTGGCCAATCCATATGAAGCTACATATCCTTGCATATTTTCAATGATGACTGAGATACTGAGATACTGAAATGGTGAGATTTCATGAAACAGCAAGCTGGCTCCATGGTACCATCGATGCATTTGATTAAGACAGGGAGGAGGCAGCTGAAATGAATATAATTTCCTGAAAGTCTATCTTCTGCAAGGAACCTTGGCACAAGCTCTTCTGCTTCTCAGATGAGTTAGACCAGAATGTGTGCAAAGCTCACAGCAGATTTTTCATCGTCATTCTTTTCATTCACACTTGAAGGATATTAATCTATTTTTATGTTCTTGTTATTCCCAAGATAAGAACATGCACACCCCCTTATCCAACTGTAGCAATCTCCTGCCTGTTCTCCACGTGGGATTGAGCACCTGCTCCAAAGTGTTGCCAAAACTTTGACAACATGCTCCAGGGCTGAGCACCTGTACTCAATACCAAGCATCACTGCTCCATTAACCACAAAAATTACACACACACACACACACACACACACACACACACGAGATTGGTCTGAAACTCCATCTCTGGGCTCCTTTGATCATCCCTGAGAAAGATAAAGCAGGGATTCATCCCTGCACTAGTTCATCAATGTAGTGGAGGTTCACACTGGCCAGAAGTAATTGCTGGGGACCAGGTCCATGGCACAAACTCTTTCCATACTAGATGCATCTCCCCTTTGGGAGGTCAACTTTGGTTTATGGAGAAAGGACTAAGCAAGCAATGCTGTTTTATTTTTCAGTACTTCACAAGCAATAGGGAATTCTATGCAATTTCTAAAAATAGGGCAGATGCTTACCCTCCTGTGATCTGAAGACTCCCTAGCCAAACCCAGAAGAAATCTGAAAAGGCCCATTTCCCACTAGCAATTATTTTCCAACCAGATCCTCCAGCACTACGACTTGAGCAAATCCAAAACAGCTTGTGGGGGGCCTTGCTTTGCCTGACTTAGAAACAGAAGCTGGGTGCCCCACACTCTGAAGGGCAGAAATAGTCAGAATTCCAGACCCTGCTGGTCTCAGTTATGTCCCATATTCATCCAACACACAGCTGGCTGTTGCTTCAAGTGTCTACTATGTTGGCCAAGCCTTATCTCATTCACCTTTCTATCTCTAGTGTCTAGTACATAGTAACTGGCTATTGTGAGATATTATTATTAGACTTTGAAGTTTCTACGTGTGACTTATCATTATTATTAACAATAACAAAAGTATCAAGATTTACCTAGTCATTACAGTGTGTCAAATCTCCTTTCTCCTGGGTCGTGGTGCACACAAGGTTTTGTTGTGCCCTTCACAGCAAATAGATGGGGAGACAATGGAAACAGTGACAGACTTTATTTTCTTGGGCTTCAAAATCACTGCAGATGGTGACTGCAGCCATAAAATTAAAAGATGCTTTCTCCTTGGAAGAAAAGCTATGACCAAACCAGCCAGCATATTAAAAAGCAGAGACATTACTTTGCCGACAAAGGTCAGTCTAATCAAAACTATGGTTTTTCCAGTAGTCATGTATGGATGTGAGAGTTGGACCATAAACAAAGCTGAATGCCAAAGAATTGATACTTTTGAACTGTGGTGTTGGAGAAGGTTCTTGAGAGTCCCTTGGATTGCAAAGAGATCAAACCAGTCCATCCTAAAAGAAATCAGTCTTGAATATTCATTGGAAGGACTGATGCTGAAGCTCCAATACTTTGGCCACCTGATGCGAAGACCTGACTCATTAGAAAAGACCCTGATGCTGGGAAAGATTGAAGGCAGGAGGAAAAGGGGATCACAGAGGACTACAAGATGGTTGGATGGCATCACTGACTCAATGAACATAAGTTTGAGCAAGCTCCAGGAGATGGTGAAGGACAGGGAAGCCTGGCATGCTGCAATCCATGGGGTCGCAAAGAGTTGGACAGGACTGTGCAACTGAATATCAACAACAAGTGTGTCAGGCACTTAGTTCCCACACTTGGCCTTTCTGTACCATAAACTATAGAGGCAGGGATTAGCATCACATTCATTGGGCAGATGAGGAAATAGATGCAAAGAATTCCCTTTGATGGATTCCCTGCATTTTGTTCTACTAGCTTGTACTCTTATGTACCAGTCACCAGGATCCAGAAAGCATTAAATGCCAAATTCCTTCCACAAAGAGGTCACTCTGCTTGACACACTAAGCTGTCAGGGAAGAGTTCGCTGTGCGAGGTCCTGGGAAAGGCTTTGTGGTGCAGGCAAGGGGAGCAGTGTGTGTGCATGTACATGTGTGTCTGTGTGTGTGTGTGTGTGTGTAAATAATGATAATAATGACGACTTACATTGGGGCTTTGGTTGAAATGAATGCTTTCAGAAAAATTATCTCATTCAATCAATAACTTAAACATATAGAATGCCTGCTTATCAAAATTGCAGGTGACAGTAAACTGTGAGCATTCAAAATTCAGAAAGATCCTGCAAAACTGGCCTGAAGCCGATGAGATGAATTTTAACAGAGGTAAATGAAACTGCCATTATATTCCACAAACCAAGCGTAAAACTGTAAAATGAGAAAGACCATCTGACTCAGCTGTAATTCATGGGCTAAAACCCCAAAGATTTTAGTTTACCCTCAAGTCAATTTGAGGGATTTGGCAGTCAAAAGAACCAATGCCAGCTCAGGTGATATGTAGTTTAGCATGATGCCCAGAATGTGGAAGGCAACTGTTGGTTAAACCATAACAGTACGTTGTACAAGACAGAGTTTACCATCCTAGATGCCCCATAACAGCAGGGGCACTGGAATACTGCAAGCTCTTAAAAGGGATGGTTACCAGAACCATCAGAGCTTTGAAAGCTCATCCCATTTATGGATGCTCTTCAAGAGAATGAGGAAAGTTTAGTCTACAGGAAAGGGAAGTTGAGGGAAGGTCTGAGTGGTGCATTCAGATACCTGAGGGGTGGTCACACAGAAGAGATCTGGAACCCACTCTGTGGACCGAGAGGTTAGGACCAGCCCTATGGATCGAAGTTACCAGGGAAACAATTTTAGCTCTAACTAAGGAGGAATTTCCAATCAGGTGAGCTTTCCAACCACAGAGCCTACTGCTTCAGAAGGCAATGAGTGACCCATCTCTAAAGGCAAGACAGCCCCTGCCTAGGGTACCAGAAAAGGGATTCCTAGAAAGTTGGGGGGCTGGGTGGGGCTCATGGACTAACTGCATTGCCTTATATGATTGTGGGATTCTAGTCTTTCTCTCTGTAAAATTAATGATATGGATGAGACAATGCAAAATTGAATCTGGAGCAGTAGGATCTTTCACATGACATGTAAACATGACTGACCAAACTGGCTAAGGAAATTCATCATGGTCTTGGAGGTGGTGGGCAAGTGCTGGGGGAGCCTACTCTCTCACAGTGAGATAGCAAACAACTCAATTCATCTGATTATTTGCTCAGCTCTCGGGAAGTCCAACAACGGTGGAACCATAGACTTCCCTGGGCTTCATAAGTAACACTCCTATCAAACCTCTCCTGTAGTCTCAAAACCCTGTTCCACTTAATTGAATGAATAGTCTTCTGTTTGGAATGCTCTTAAGACAGCCTCCTGAGCTTGTATCTCTGATGTCTATGCAAGTTCTGGTCAGGAAGAAGTAGAAAATCAACTGTTAAATTAAACAACTTCCCAACAATGAGCCAACACATGAAATGCAATCCACTAGGAAAACAAACAAAAAAGGCTAATTCTTTTTAAAGTTTCTAACAGTAAGATATGATTTCATTGACATGGTATAAAAACCCTGGCAAAATTCCTTCAAATAAATAATTGACTGTTTTATTCAAAACTCTTTATTTAGTACTGGCAATTGTCTCAGGGAATCTGGAGATTTTTTCCATTGGCCCTAGGAGTGTACATGCAAAACATCTAGCTCACACAGGCTGCCTTTGTCCTGGCAGCCCCCAAATCAGTGTTCCACTAAAAAAGAGCCTGATTCTAATTTACAATTGGGGAGCGGTCATCAGTGACCCTGCAGCTTCACCATGTGCTCATTCAATCAATCAATTCATCTTCTTGCCATTGCCAGATGCAATCAATTCCATTTCATCTACTGAATATAATGGGGATGTGGATGGCCATAGGCAGGGCCTAGTCATGCAAATTCTTTTGGACCAGTTACTCCTCAGGCACTCCACATTTAAATGCTACAAAGAAACACCATCAAAGGCAGCAAAAGGGGGCAAGACCACCATAGCGACATACTGGGCAGAGTTCAACCAGATCCATCGAATTCTGCATATTTTAGCAAGAGCAACCTGAGGCCACAGCCCATGCAACTAATTGGATGAGTCCTCAACAGATGATTACTCTGAAAATATCAATCCTTATCAGGACATTTGTCTCAATCAGTTGAACCCATCAGAACAGAAACGGGCCACCCCACTAGGAAATGTGGTTAGATCGAAATTTCCTTCTTTGGTAAAGTCAGTATTAGCATGAATTCAAGAGTAAGAAATGTAAGAACTGGCCATCGAGAAATGTTTTGGGAAGATCAGGAGAAGAAGGAAATCGTGATGGAGAGATTTTGCTCAAGAGTCCAGTGCACCCATCAGAGGAATCTGATGTTACCCAAAGGCCATTTCTTAGCTTTTTTTTTTCACCCGTGAACCTGTTTTTCTCATTTGTAAGCTAACTTGGAAATCTGTAAGCTACTCTTTTCAAAACTATTTTTAACCTCATTGTCAAGTGTTTAGCTCTTCTTTTTCAAATTATTTTACCATTAAGTACGTCCAAGTGACCATCATTTAAAATATACTGGTTTGACTGTATCTATGTGTGTATATCCATCTTGCTGCAGATGACATTATTTCATTCTTTTTTTTTATGGCTGAGTAGTATTTCATTACGCATGTATGTGTGTGTGTGTGTATACATACATATATATGTAAATTTTCTTTATCCATGCCTCCATCCCTGGACATTTAAGTTGCTTCCATCTCCTGCCTATTGTAATAGTGCTGCAATGAATATTGGGGTGTATGTATATTGTCAAATTATGGTTTTGTCCAGATATATGCCCAGGAGTGGGATTGCTGGAGCATATGGTAACTCTATTATTACTTTTTTAAGGAACTTCCATACTGTTCCCCATAATGGCTGCACCTAATTACATTCCCTTGTCTCCTACATTCTCTCCAGCATTTATTATTTGCAGACTTTTTGATCATGGCCATTCTGACCAGTATGAGGTGATACTTCATTATTCTTTTGATTTGCATTTCTGAGAAATATCAATAACCTCAGATATGTGGATGACACCACCCTTATGGCAGAAAGTAAAGAAGAACTAAAGAGCCTCTTGATGAAAGTGAAAAAGTTGGCTTAAAGCTCAACGTTCAGAAAACTAAGATCATGGCATCTGGTCCCATAACTGCATGGGAAATAGATGGGGAAACAGTGGAAACAGTGTCAGACTTTATTTTTTTGGGCTCCAAAATCACTGCTGATGGTGATTGCAGCCATGAAATTAAAAGATGCTTACTCCTTGGAAGGAAGGTTATGGCCAACCTAGATAGCATATTAAAAAGCAGAGACATTACTTTGCCAACAAAAGTCCATCTAGTCAAGGCTATGGTTTTTCCAGCAGTCATGTATGTATGTAAGAGTTGGACGGTGAAGAAAGCTGAACGCCACAGAATTGATGCTTTTGAGCTGTGGTGTTGGAGAAGACTCTTGAGAGTCCCTAGGACTGCAAGGATATCCAACCAATCCATCCTAAAGGAGATCAGTCCTGGGTGTTCATTGGAAGGACTGATGTTGAAGCTGAAACTCCAATACTTTGGCCACCTCATGAGAAGAGTTGACTCATTGGAAAAGACCCTAATGCTGGGTAGGACTGGGGGCAGGAGGAGAAGGGGACGACAGAGGATGGGATGGTTGGATGGCATCACTGACTCGATGGACATGTGTTTGGGTAGACTCCGGGAGTTGGTGATGGACAGAGAGGCCTGGCGTACTGCAATTCATGGGGTCGCAGAGAGTCGGACACGACTGAGGGACTGAACTGAACTGAATAATTAGCAATGTTCAGCATCTTTTCATGTGCCTATTGGCCATCTGCACGTCTTCTTTGAAGAAATGTCTATTTAGATCTTCTGTCCATTTTTTCAATGGATTAGATTCTAATATTGAGCTGTATAAGCTCTTTGGAGGTTAATCCGTAGTTGATTGCATCATTCACAAATATTTTCTCCCATTCTGTATATTGTCTTTTTGTTTTGTTTATGGAATACTACTCATCCATAAAAAAAAAAAGAAATAATGCCATTTGCAGCAATATGGATAGACCTAGAAATTATCATACTAGGTGAAGTCAGTCAGACAGATTAAAGGCAAATATCATATGACATCACTTATATTTGGAACCTTAAAAAATGATACAAATAAACTTATTTACAAAATGGAAACAGACTCTCAGACATAGAAAACAAACTTATGGTTACCAAAGGGGAAAGGTTGGGCAGGGGATGAATTAGGTATTTGGGAGTAACAGATACACAACAACAAACTGTGAAAAATTCTGAAAGAGATGGGAATACCAGACCACCTGACCTGCCTCCTGAGAAATCTGTATGTAGGTCAAGAAGCAACAGTTAGAACCGGACATGGAACAATGGACTGGTTCCAAATTGGGAAAGGAGTATGTCAGGACTGTATATTGTCACTCTTCTTATTTAACTTATATGCAGAGTACATCGTGTGAAATGCTGGGCTGGATGAAGCTCAAGCTGGAATCAAGATTGTTGGGGAAATATCAATAACCTCAGATACATAGATGACACCACCCTTATGGAAGAAAGTGAAGAGGAACTGAAGAGCCTCTTGATGAAAGTGAAAGAGGAGAGTGAAAAAGCTGGCTTAAAACTCAAGATTCAAAAAGCTAAGATCATAGCATCCAGTCTCATCACTTCATGGCAAATAGATGGGGAAACAATGGAAATAGTGAGGGACTTTATTTTCCTGGGCTCCAAAATCACTGCAGATGGTGACTGCAGCCATGAAATTAAAAGACACTTGTTCCTTGGAAGACAAGCTATGACAAACCTAGAGAGCATATTAAAAAGCAAAGACATTACTTTGCCAATAAAGGTCCGTCTAGTCAAAACTATGATTTTTCCAGTAGTCATGTATGGATGTGAGAGTTGGACCATAAAGAAGGCTAAGCGCTAAAGAATTGATGTGTTCAAACTATGTTGTTGGAGAAGACTCTTGAGAGTGCCTTGGACAGCAAGAAGATCAAACTAGTCAATCCTAAAGGAAATCAGTCCTGAATATTCACTGGAAGGACTGATGCTGAAGCTAAGCGCCAACACTTTGGCCACCTGATGCAAAGACCTCACTCATTAGCAAAGACCCTGATGATGGGAAAGACTGAAGGCAGGAGAAGGGGATGACAGAGGATGAGATGGTTGGATAGCATCACCAACTCAATGGACCTAAGTTTTAGCAAATTCCAGGAGATGGTGAAGGACAAGGAAGCCTGGTGTGCTGCAAAGTTTGGTGTGCTGTTTTTTTTTTTTTTTTAATTTTAAATTAGTTTATTTATCTATTTTTTAACTTTACAATATTGTATCTGTTTTGCCATACTTTGACATGAATCCACCATGGGTGTACATGTGTTCCCCTTCCAGAAACCCTCTCCCACCTCCCTCCCCATCCCATCCCTCTGGGTCATCCCAGTGCACCAGACCCGAGCTCTTTAGATAAACAACAAGGACCTACTGAATAGCATAGGGAATTATATTCAGTATATTGTAGTAACCAGTAATGGAAAGAATTTGAAAAAAGAATATATATATATATGTATATATACATGTATATGTATGTATTTATATATATAAATACATATAACTGAATCATTAAATATATATATATATATATATATATAACTGAATTACTTTGCTGTACACATGAAAGTAATACAACATTGTAAATAAATTATGCTTCAATAAAGAAAAAAATTAAATTTAAATACACTGGCTTGAAACAATTTCCCAGGCTTTCCTAATGTTACAAACATTTTTTTTGTCTTTTTTTTTCAGAGACATTTTACTGGGTGGAATGACATGCTATATCCTCATAGCATGAGATATTTCTTTATGGTTAACCTCCAGTTTGCACCTTCCCTCACTTCTCCCCTAGTACCATCCTGAATGATCTACATTTTATTTCATTTATTCTAAAAACATTTCTCAGAGTGTCTACTCTCTAGGCTTCTCTGGTGGCTGGCCAGCTAGAGCTAGACGAGGTCCAGGCTCAGGGTGTGCATGGACTCCTGGTAGTTAGAATCTTTATACTCAGAATCAGTGTAAGATAATGACAATTATTAGTTATCATTCAAAGTGAAAGTGTGTTAGCTGCTCAGTTGTGTCTGACCCTTTGCGACCCCATGCACTATAGCCCACCAAGCTCCTCTGTCTGTGGATCTCCAAGCAAGAATACCGGAGTGGAGAATTCCCTTCTCCATTCCCTTCTCCACATTCCCTTCTCTCCATTCCCTCTCCATATTTCCTTCTCCAGGCCATCTTTCTGACCCAGGGATTGAACTCCAGTCTCCTGCATTGTAGACAGATTCAAAAGTAGAACTAAAATAAATTTGTCAATTTTTTTTTTTAAGAGTAACATGCAATATGTTACCATGTTCCAAAAATTACCAAAGTGATTTGTTGATCTCTTATTGCTGGACAAATACACAGTGTACAGGCAGCAACAGGGTAGTCGTTTAGGAAGCCAGCTTATGCTGTAAGTGAAAGGCACTGGAGAATGACAACTCCAGGCAAATGGAGACAGAAGGATAAATTTCTCTCAGTCAAAGACTTACACAAGGCATTAGTATTCCATTTCTGAGGGATGCTGTAGCTTTTCAAACATTATAGCTTTCTTTAGTTTACACTTATCATATTAAGAAAAATGATAATGAGGAGTTCATGACAATTGCTTTGAAAACGAACAAAGCTTCAGTTGCTGAGGAAAAAAGAAGTAGTATCTATTTTCATGGAAAGAGGCCTCCAGTGAATGACTTGGCTGTAGCTTTGCTCTCTCATTATTTCTGAGCTCAGTAAAAGTAAAGCAGCAGACCACTAATACAGCTGAAACTTCAGCCAATATGATTTGCATGGAATTGTCTATTTCAGTCTGAGAACTATAGAATCGCAGTGCCACGGGGCCGAAAGAGAACCGGTTTGTCCCATTCACATGACATTAACTCGCAAATTGATCACAAGGTGTCAGTCTAATTGAACACCACCAGGCCCAACTTCCCGCAACACATACTCCCTCAATAAACAGAAAAATAAACCAACAGAGGCATCAAACTCTTTGCAATAGCCTGAATTTAACATCAAAACCACAACTAAGCCCCAGTGAAACTGATTCAGAGAGCCCCCTCGGAATATTCCAGGCCCGAGAGGCTGAGTATTCCTGAATGCCTGGACAGCTTCTCCTCTCTCCAGATTAGCTTTTTCTGCAATTACTTCAAATAATGGGAAATAAATAGCTTCTTTATTCCACATAGAAGTGGCACAACTGAGAGTCCTATCTTTTTCTAAAGGCATGTCTGACTAATGGAGAAAGAGAACATTCTCAACTTAATATAAAATGCACCAAGAGCAGGAGGTATGGGAGGAAAACCCTGCCCCATAGGCTTGCTATAAAGCTTCAGTCCCATGTTCAAATCAGCCAGGAAGTTTTCCCTCTGCCTCAGGAGAAACAGCCACTTGCCAAACTGCATAAGCAAGGAAAAGCTACTGACACAACACGTCTTTGGAAATCATATCACGTAGCAATGAGATAATTCACACCAAGCATTTGCTAAGCAGAAATCCAATCCAATACTTGCATTTCACGGCCTAGTCATTTTTTTTAAACAAAAAGTTAACAATTGCACTTGAAGTCTATAATCAAAGTGTCTTTTATTAAGTGTTTCCCATTGAAATCTTTGAGGTATCCACACCTGTACTCTCATTTGTTCAACACGAGGAGGGGATGCCTAATGACACCGTGGGAATCCATTGCCCATGGATATCTCTAAATCCTCTTTAAACCTGTATGTGTTTTCCACCTAGACCATCTCTTGGGGTCACCAGGTCAATACTTTATTCCCTGTTATAAATTTAGTAAAGCACCACAGAGAAGGTTGGAAGCCGGGAATGCCAAGCCCTTTCCTGGACAGGGTACAGCGAGGGAAAGTCACATTGGGCTCAAGGTAAATAAATAGCATGTGGAGGACTCTCCCCTATAAACTGCCTCTCTTTGGCCTCAGCTTCAGACTGTGGTGTGGAATCAATTTGTATCTCTTATCCCAAAGCCCATGGTCAATGTTTTCATAGTGGGCTCTAGTCACATCTTTCTTCCCCATGCTAGGGTAGCTTGCCCCTCCCTTCCGCTTGCTCCTGCTCCCCTCACCTCTCCCTCATTTGCTTTGAGAAAGGAAAAAAATGTGAAAAATCATTTTTCAAAAGTCCTGGTCAGGGGTTTGCAAGCTACCCACAGAGACTGTTCTATGGCTAACAGAAATGAACATGGCAGGGTCTCTGGGCTAATTAAACAAATGTGACAATTTGAAAAAGCTGCGAAGTGCCTTGTGAAGCACAGAATGGTCAAAAATGAAAAAGAAACGAGAAACCCTGCACTGTATTGATGACCTAAAAGGGGCTTACATATTTAATAACTAATAAAACCATTCAGGAACAATTTAAACTCCTCAGCAAAACCAGATTGGGAGTCTGTGAAGGCTTGAAGCATGGAATTCATCATCACACTTGGAAAATATTTGAACTTGCTGAACAACAATAGGAAGAATCACAGTAAAATCCACTAGACACTTCCGTGTATCTAGGGGATAGAATGAACCAAATTTCATTTATGTTATCATGTTTAATCCACTTAATCTGAGGAAGGCATTTTTCTTGTTCTCACTTCACAGATCCAACTCCTGAGTCTCAGAGAAGAGGATTTGCTGACATAAAGTCACATGACCAGCATGTGCCATGTCAAGGACCACCATCCAGGGGTCTGGCTCTGCACACTGAGCTTTTTTCACCACCATTCTGCTCCATAAGGATGGGCCCTCTAAAAGGGAATGTTGTAGAATGTGCGGCAGGAACCAGGATTTCTTAGCTTCCTGTATGCCAAGGACACCTGGGTGGTTTGAGGAGGTATCTTATAATTGTTTGGAAAGCACTGCCCTTACTAATGCCACTTTCTCAAGGCATTGTCATATGTAAGGGCTGTACAACCTGGATGGCAAGTCAAAGAAAACAAGTTCATCTCTAAGGAACCTGGATGTATTAAATGTACCTTGTCACCAGAATACAGTGCCATGAATGGCTGTTCACAGGACTTAGACCATATCAAGGTTAATAATCCAGCTCTAGGGTCCCTTTGCATTTCATGGGCACAATAAATAACAGAAACAGTGTGGACCTAACAGAAGCAGAAGATATTAAGAAGATGTGGCAACAATACACAGAAGAACCATATAAAAAAACTCGTAGTGACCCAGATAATCATAATGGTGTGATCATTCACCTATAAGCAGACATCCTGGAATGCGAAGTCAAGTAGGCCTTAGGAAGCATCAATATGAACAAAGCTAGTGGAAGTGATGGAATTCTAGCTGAGCTATTTCAAACTCTAAAAGATGACGCTGTTAAAGTGGTGCACTCAATACACCAGCAAATTTGGAAAACAGCAGCAGCCACCGGACTGGAAAAGGTCAGTTTTCATTCCAATCCCAAAGAAAGGCAATGCCAAAGAATGTTCAAACTACTGCACAATTGTACTCATCTCACATGCTAGCAAAGTAATGCTCAAAATTCTCCAAGCAAGGCTTCAACAGTATGTGAACTGAGAACTTCCAGATGTTCAACTGGATTTAGAAAAGGCAGAGAAACCAGAGATCAAATTGCCAACATCTGCTGGATCATAGAAAAAGCAAGAGAATTCCAGAAAAAACATCTACTTCTGGTTCACAGACTATGATAAAGCCTTAGACTGTGTGGATCACAACAAACTGTGGAAAATTCTCAAAGAGATGAGAATACCAGACCATCTGACCTGCCTCTTGAGAAATCTGTATGCAGGTCAAGAAGCAACAGTTAGAACTGGACATGGCACAACGGACTGGTTCCAAATTGGGAAAGAAGTATGTCAAGGCTGTATATTGTCACCCTGCTTATTTGACTTATATGAAGAGTACATCATGCAAAATGCCAGACTGGATGAAGCACAAACTGGAATCAATACTGCTGGGAGAAATATCAATAACCTCCAATATGCAGATGACACCACCCCTATGCCAGAAAGTGAAGAGGAACTGAAGAGCCCGTTGATGAAGGTGAAAGAGGAGAGTGAAAAAAGCTGGCTTAAAACTCAAGATTCAAAAAACAAAGATCATGGTGTCCGGTCCCATCACTCCATGGCAAATAGACAGGGAAACAATGGAAAAAGTGATAGACTTTATTGTCTTAGGGTCCAAAATCACTGCAGATGGTGGCTGCAGCCATGAAATTAAAAGACACTTGATCCTTGGAAGAAAAGCTATGGCAAACTTAGCATATTAAAAAGCAGAGGCATTACTTTACCGACAAAGGTCCATATAGTCAAAGATATGGTTTTTCCAGTAGTTATGTATGGATGTGAGTTGGTTCATAGGATGGTTTTGAGTAGAAGAGTGACACAATCTAAGGGGCAGGGGCAGACATTTGGAAACTCATTAGGATGCTCTTGCAATAATTAAAGGGGGGAGATCATGGTGACCTGGAGCACGTAGCAGCAGTGGATATGATCAGATTTGGAGTATTTTGAATTTGATTTTTATGAATCAAGTGAATTAATGGTGTTAGTTCGCTTTTGAATTGTGGTGTTGGAGAAGACTCTTAAGAGTCCCTTGGAAAAGGAGATCAAACTAGTCAACCCTAAAGGAAATCAGTCCTGAATATTCATTGGAAGGACTGATGCTGTAGCTGAAACTCCAATACTTTGGCCACCTGATGTGAAGAACTGACTCATTGGAAAAGACCCTGATGCTGGGAAAGACTGAAGGAGGAGAAGGGGACAACAGAGGATAAGATGGCTGGATGGCATCACCGACTCAATGGACATGAGTTTGAGCAACGGCTGGGAGTTGGTGATGGACAGGGAAGCCTGGCGTGCTGCAGTCCATGGGGTTGCGAAGAGTTGGACATGACTTGGCGACTGAATTAAGGGTCTCTGATAGGATTCCATCAAGTCATGGGTCATCTATGTCGCTGGAGCTGTCCAAGTGCTGATGCTGTCCTTTCATTAAGCATGTAGCTTAGGTGAATATCTCAAGAGATGGACAAGCTGGAGAGGGTAGGAAAGGGAGCATGAAAGACAGGGAGGGAAAGGAGGGAGCGAATATGAAACAAGTTCTGGAGGCGGGGCTATGATGGCGGAGATTTGCAGTGTTCCCTCCTCTCCACAGCACGACTGAACAAGCGAACCTAAAGAGACCACCTCCACCCCTTTGTTGCAGGGCAGACATTAGATACTGAAGAGACCTCCAAACAGAAGCCAAATAAACAGAGGGAAGCGCCTTGGAAGTGACAGGCCAGCAGATTAAAATCCCTGTAGTTAATACCGACTGCATTGAAAGGGGCCTATAGATCTTGAAAAGTATAAGCAGGAACAAGGATCTATCTGAAACTGAGCAGACCCCACACTGCTCACAACAGCTCCAGAGAAAGTCCGGGATATATATTTTTTTACTATTACCTTTTTTTTTTTAATTTTTAATTTTTTATTTATTAAAAAAAATTTTTTTTCTCTTCTTTCCTTTTTCTTTAAGTCCTCTATTACACCTTTAACTTTCATTTTCATAACCCACTATTAACTTGCAAAAAAAAATAAATAAACCCTATTTTTAAAGCAAACTGCATACATATATCTTATACCTTTTGTGTTTTCTTTTTTAACTGTTTTTTTCCTGTTTTACTTTTTTTTACTGTTTTACTGTTTTTTTTTCTTTTTACACTGTTTCCTTTTTTTTCTTTTTTTTTATATTGTAAGTTTTATAAGAGTCTAACCTCTACTCTAGAATTTTAATCTTTGTTTTACATATTTGATATCAATTTTGTACATTTAAGAACCCAATCTTTAGGACCCATTTTTACTCAGGAGTGTGATCACTGGCCTGATTACTCTCTCCCCCTATTGATGCTCTTTCTTCTCCCCCAGGGAACCTCTATTTCCCACCCTCCTCCTTCTCTTCTCAACCCAATTCTGTGAATCTCTGAGGGTGTTCTGGGTACCAGAGAACACTTCAGGAACAGGATACTGCCCAGATCTCTCTCTCTCCTCTTGATTCCTCCCTTTCTACTCATGCTCACCTCTATTACCTTCCTCCCCCCTCTCTATGTATCTCTGTGAACCACTCTGAGGGTTCCAAACTGTGGAAAGCACAGAGGGAAGTGCTTACTGGCTAGATTGCTCTCTCCACATTTGAATTCCCCTCTTCCCCTCCTGGTCACCTCAACCACCCCCATCTCATCTCTCCATGTAACTCAGTGAACCTTTCTCGGTATCTCTCACTGTGGAGAATCTTTTCACCATTAACCTAAAAGTTTTATCATTGATGCTGTATGGATGGAGAAGTCTTGAGGCTACTGCAAGAATAAGACTGAAAGCCAGCGGACCATCCAACAGCCTCCACATATACACTGAAACCAAGCTCCACCCAAGAGCCAATAAGTCCCAGATCAAGACATACCACACAAATTCTCCATCAACACAGGAACATAGCCCTGAGCATCAATATACAGGCTGCCCAGAGGCACACCAAATCCACAGACATCTCAAAAATTAATACTGGTCACTCCATTGCACTCTAGAGAGCAGAAATCCAGCTCCACCCACCAGAACACAGACACAAGCTCCCCCAACCAAGAAGCCTTGACAAGCCACCTGTCCAACCCCACCCACAGTGAGGAACTTCCACAATAAAGAGGAACTTCAAATTACCAGAATACAGAAAGGCCACGACTAACACAGCAATCTAAACAAGATGAAAAGGCAGAGAAATACTCAGCAAGTAAAGGAAAATGAGAAATGCCCACCAAACCAAACAAAAGAGGAGGAGATAGGGTATCTATCTGAAAAAGAATTTAGAATAATGATAATAAAAATGATCCAAAATCTTGAAAGCAAAATGGAGTTACAGATAAATAGCCTGGAGACAAGGATTGAGAAGATGCAAGAAATGTTTATCAAGGACCTAGAAGAAATAAAAAGGAGTCAATATATAATGAATAATGAAATAAAGGAGATAAAAGACACTCTGGAGGGAACCAACAGTAGAATAACGGAGGCAGAAGATAGGATAAGTGAGGTAGAAGATAGAATGATGGAAATAAACGAAGCAGAGAGGAAAAAAGAAAAAAGAATCAAAAGAAATGAGGACTCCAGTTTCGCCCATTATACAGAGTGAAGTAAGCCAGAAAGAAAAACAACAATACAGTATACTAATGCATATATATGGAATTTGAAAGATGGTAACGATAACCCTATATGCGAGTCAGAATAAGAGACACAGATGCATAGAACAATTTTATGGACTCTGAGGGAGAAGGTGAGGGTGGGACGTTCTGGGAGAATAGCATTGAAACATGTATATTATCATATGTGAAACAGAACACCATTCCATGTTCGATGCATGTGACAAGGGCTCAGGGCCGGGGCAATAGGACGATCCAGAAGGATGGGATGGGGAGGGAGGTGGGTGGGGGGTCCAGGAAGGGGAACACATGTAAACCCATGGCTGATTCATGTCAATGTATGGCAAAAACTATTACAATATTGTAAAGTAATTAGCCCCCAAGTAAAATAAATAAATTTATTAAAAAAATAAAAAATAAATAAATAAATAAAAAGAAATGAGGAAAACCTCAGGGACCTCCTGGACAATATTAAACGCCCCAACATTCGAATCATAGGAGTCCCAGAAGAAGAAGATAAAAGGAAAGGCCATGAAAAAATACTCGAGGAGATAATAGTTGAAAATTTCCCTAAAATGAGGAAGGAAATAGTCACAGAAGTCCAAGAAACCGAGAGAGTCCCAAACAGGATAAACCCAAGGAGAAACACCCCAAGACACATATTAATCAAATTAACAAAGATCAAACACAAAGAACAAATATTAAAAGCAGCAAGGGAAAAAAAACAAATAACACACAAGGGGATCCCCATAAGGATAACAGCTGATCTTTCAATAGAAACCCTTCAGGCTAGAAGGGAATGGCAGGACATACTTAAAGTAATGAAAGAGAATAATCTACAACCCAGATTACTGTACCCAGCAAGGATCTCATTCAGATATGAAGGAGAATTCAAAAGCTTTACAGACAAGCAAGAGCTGAGGGAATTCAGCACCACCAAACCAGCTCTCCAACAAATGCTAAAGGATCTTCTCTAAACAGGAAACACAGAAAGGATGTTTCAACACGAACTCAAAACAACAAAGTAAATGGCAACGGGATCATACCTATCAATAATTACCTTAAATGTAAATGGGTTGAATGCCCCAACCAAAAGACAAAGGATGGCTGAATGGATACAAAAACAAGACCCCTATATATGCTGTCTACAAGAGACCCACCTCAAAACTAGGGACACACACAGGCTGAAAGTGAAGGGATGGAAAAACTTATTTCATGCAAACGGAGACCGAAAGAAAGCAGGAGTCGCAATACTCATTTCAGATAAAATAGACTTTAAAATAAAGGCTGTGAAAAGGGACAAAGAAGGACACTACATAAAGATCAAAGGATCAATCCAAGAAGAAGACGTAACAATCATAAATATATATGCACCCAACATAGGAGCACCACAATATATAAGGTAAATACTAACAAGTATGAAACGGGAAATTAACAATAACACAATAATAGTGGGAGACTTTAATACTCCACTCACACATATGGATAGATCAACTAAACAGAAAATTAACATGGAAACACAAACTTTAAATGATACAATAGACAAATTAGATTTAATTGATATTTACAGGACTTTACACCCCAAAACAATCAATTTTACCTTTTTCTCAAGTGCACACGGAACGTTCTCCAGGATAGATCACATCCTGGGCCATAAATCTAGTCTTGGTAAATTCCAAAAAATTGAAATCATCCCAGCCATCTTCTCTGACCACAATGCAGTAAGATTAGACCTCAATTACAGGAAAAAAATTATTAAAAATTCCAACACATGGAGGCTAAACAACACGCTTCTGAATAACCAACAAATCACAGAAGAAATCAAAAAAGAAATCAAACTATGCATAGAAACGAATGAAAATGAAAACACGACAACCCAAAACCTATGGGACACTGTAAAAGCAATGCTAAGGGGAAGGTTCATAGCAATACAGGCGTACCTCAAGAAACAAGAAAAAAAATCAAATAAATCAACCAACTCTACACCTAAAGCAACTAGAGAAGGAAGAAATGAAGAACCCCAGGGTCAGTAGAAGGAAAGAAATCTTAAAAATTAGGGCAGAAATAAATGCAAAAGAAACAAAAGAGACCATAGCAAAAATCAACAAAACTAAAAGCTGGTTTTTCGAGAAGATAAACAAAATTGACAAGCCATTAGCCAGACTCATCAAGAAACAAAGGGAGAAGAATCAGATCAACAAAATTAGAAATGAAAATGGAGAGGTCACAACAGACTCCACAGAAATACAAAGGATCATAAGAGACTACTACCAACAGCTATATGCCAATAAAATGGACAACTTGGAAGAAATGGACAAATTCTTAGAAAAGTATAACTTTCCAAAACTGAACCAGGAAGAAATAGAAGATCTTAACAGACCCATCACAAGCACGGAAATCGAAACTGTAATCAGAAATCTTCCAGCAAACAAAAGCCCAGGACCAGACGGCTTCACAGCGGAATTCTACCAAAAATTTAGAGAAGAGCTAACACCTATCCTACACAAACTCTTCCTTAAAATTGCAGAAGATGGTAAACTTCCAAATTCATTCTATGAGGCCACCATCACCCTAATTCCAAAACCAGACAAAGATGTCACAAAAAGAAATCTACAGGCCAATATCACTGATGAACATAGATGCAAAAATCCTTAATAAAATTCTAGCAAACAGAATCCAACATCATATTAAAAAGATCATACATCATGACCAAGTGGGCTTTATCCCAGGAATGCAAGGTTTTTTTAACATCCGCAAATCAATCAATGTAATACACCACATTAACAAATTGAAAGATAAAAACCATATGGTTATCTCAATACATGCAGAAAAAGCCTTTGACAAAATTCAGCATGCATTTATGATAAAAAAACCCTCCAGAAAGCAGGAATAGAAGGAACATACCTCAACATAATTAAAGCTATATATGACAAACCCACAGCAAACATTATCCACAATGGTGAAAAATTCAAAGCATTTCCCCTAAAGTCAGGAACAAGGCAAGGATGCCCACTTTCACCACTACTATTCAACATAGTTTTGGAAGTTTTGGCCACAGCAATCAGAGCAGAAAAAGAAATAAAAAGAATACAGATAGGAAACGAAGAAGTAAAACTCTCACTGTTTGCAGATGACATGATCCTCTACATAGAAAACCCTAAAGACTCTACTAGAAAATTACTAGTGCTAATCAATGAATATAGTCAAGTTGCAGGATATAAAATTAACACACACAAATTCCTTGCATTCCTATATTCCAATAATGAGAAAACAGAAAGAGAAATTAAGGAAATAATACCATTCACCATTGCAACAAAAAGAATAAAATACTTAGGAATATATCTACCTAAAGAAACAAAAGACTTATATTAAGTAAACTATAAAACACTGATGAAAGAAATCAAAGAGGACACAAACAGATGGAGAAATATACCGTGTTCATGGATTGGAAGAATTAATATAGTGAAAATGAGTATACTACCCAAAGCAATCTATAGAGTCAATGCAATCCCTATCAAGCTACCAATGGTATTTTTCACAGAACTAGAACAAATCATCTCACAATTTGTATGGAAATATAAGAAACCTCGAATAGCCAAAGCAATCTTGAGGAAGAAGAATGGAACTGGAGGAATCAACCTGCCTGACTTCAGGCTCTACTGCAAAGCCACAGTCATCAAGAGAGTATGGTACTGGCACAAAGATAGAAATATAGATCAATGGAACAAAATAGAAAGCCCAGAGATAAACTCACGCACCTATGGACACCTTATCTTCGACAAAGGAGGCAAGAATATACAATGGAGAAAAGACAATCTCTTTAACAAGTGGTGCTGGGAAAACTGGTCAACCACTTGCAAAAGAATGAAATTAGACCACTTCCTAACAGCATACACAAAAATAAACTCAAAATGGATTAAATATCTAAACGGAAGACCAGAAATTATAAAACTCCTAGAGGAAAACATAGGCAAAACACTCTCCGACATAAATCACAGCAGGATCCTCCATGACCCACCTCCCAGAATATTGGAAATAAAAGCAAAAATAAACAAATGGGACCTAATTAAAATTAAAAGCTTTTGCACAACAAAGGAAACTATAAGCAAGGTGAAAAGACAGCCTTCAGAATGGGAGAAAATACTAGCAAACGAAGCAACAGACAAACAATTAATCTCAAAAATATACAAGCAACTTCTGCAGCTGAATTCCAGAAAAATAAACGACCCAATCAAAAAATGGGCCAAAGAACTAAACAGACATTTCTCCAAAGAAGACATACAGATGGCTAACAAACACATGAAAAGATGCTCAACATCACTCATTATTAGAGAAATGCAAATCAAAACCACAATGAGGTAACATTTCACACCAGTCAGAATGGCTGCTATCCAAAAGTCTACAAGCAATAAATGCTGGAGAGGGTGTGGAGAAAAGGGAACCCTCTTACACTGTTGGTGGGAATGCAAACTAGTACAGCCACTATGGAGAACAGTGTGGAGATTCCTTAAAAACCTGGGAATAGAACTGCCATATGACCCAGCAATCCCACTGCTGGGCATATACACCGAGGAAACCAGAATTGAAAGAGACGCGTGTACCCCAATGTTCATCGCAGCACTGTTTACAATAGCCAGGACATGGAAGCAACCTAGATGTCCATCAGCAGACAAATGGATAAGGAAGCTGTGGTACATATACACAATGGAATATTACTCAGCCATTAAAAAAAATACATTTGAATCGGTTCTACTGAGATGGATGAAACTGGAGCCCAAAATACAGAGTGAAGTAAGCCAGAAAGAAAAACACCAATACAGTATACTAATGCATATATATGGAATTTGAAAGATGGTAACGATAACCCTATATGCGAGTCAGAATAAGAGACACAGATGCATGGAACAATTTTATGGACTCTGAGGGAGAAGGTGAGGGTGGGACGATCTGGGAGAATAGCATTGAAACATGTATATTATCATATGTGAAACAGAACACCATTCCATGTTCGATGCATGAGACAAGGGCTCAGGGCCAGGGCAATGGGATGACCCAGAGGGATGGGATGGGGAGGGAGGTGGGTGGGGGGTCCAGGAAGGGGAACACATGTAAACCCATGGCTGATTCATGTCAATGTATGGCAAAAACTATTACAATATTGTAAAGTAATTAGCCCCCAACTAAAATAAATAAATTTATTAAAAAAAAAAAAAGAAATCTGGGAGCGACGATTTGATTTCAATAATGGGCAGGACTAGCCTCCATTTCATTGATGGTGATAAATCTATTTAGATTTTCTCTTTTGAAGTCAATTTCAGTCGATTATAATTATATTTCACTAGAAAAATCATCCATCTCATCTAGATGCTTACATTTATTTGTACATAGGTGAGTAAATTGTTATTCATGATTATTTAATTTTCTCTGTATCTGGGAGGTTATTTTTCTTTATCTTTCCTTGTTTCATGTTTTGTGCTTTTGATATTTTTCTTCTTGATAAGGATACCAAATTATTTATTGCTGTTACTCTTTTTTAGGGAAAAATGCAGATCTTAAATGTGCTAATTCTAATGATTTTCTGTTCGTAATCCATTACTTTGCAGTTCTTTATTTACGTACTTTTTAAATAGCATCTTTAAGCTCTTGTATCACTGCTGTGGCTCTTGTCTTTTAGATAAAACTGCTTCATTTTCAAACAGTTCATGCTACTTTACTGGTCACAGCTTCAATTTGTCCCGTAGCAACATTTTTTCTGCTACATAGCTTTGCATAGCTCTTGTAGTGATTCTTTTTTGATTATTAGTAATTTTTTTAGGGACAGGCATTCTTCCTGGATCAGTTATTTGCAGGATGTGTTGGTGGCAGTGGGGGCCATGTTTAATATTAGACTATCAGGTATTCACTTCTGAATTCCAGGGTGTGTGACCAAGTGCTTGTTGGGCCTTTACTTCTGCCTTATCATGAGACAATAGCTCTGCAGGCTGCTCTCCAGCAGCATCTGGCTCTTCCACCTTATCTCAGCAACAAGTGCTTTCCACAAATGTGGGTTAATTGTGTAACTTCTCATTCAATTTTGCCTTTCCTACTTCTCAAAATCTGCATGTGTCAGAGTTGTTCCACAGAACTTCCCATCACAAACCTTTAAGCCCACTCCCATTATTGCAATATCATTTTTGTCTTCTGTGGTGTGGCACTGAAAATCAGTGCCTCGTCATCTATGCCCCAGATCTATGACCATGGAATCATCTCTTGGATTCTTCCCTGTTTGGTCTTTTTTTTTTTTTTTTTTTAATTTTCTTTCTTTTTTTTTAAATTAGTTTATCTATTTTTTTAACAAATATTATATTTGTTTTGCCATACATTGACATGAATCCACCATGGGTATACATGTGTTCCCCTTCCAGAACCCCCTCCCACCTCCCTCCCCATCCCATCCCTGCGGGTCATCCCGGTGCACCAGCCCCAGGCACCCTGTATCATGCATCAAACCTGGGCTGGCGATTTGTTTCACATATGATAATTTACATGCTTCAATGCCTGATTTTGGCTTATGGATGTCTTCTAGTTAGAGCAATTATGGAGTTTACATTTCTTTTTCTCATTCTCCATAATACTTTTTGGGATCAAAAAGAGAGTGGGGCAAGTCATGCTTGATGCTTTCATTACAACTCTAAGATGCCTATCAAACTGATTTTGAGAGGCTACTTTCTCCATGCCTTTTTCAGAGACACTGGTTTTACCTTTACACAGATGCAAACAGAGTGGTTAACCTCCTTGCATTACAATATTTTTCCCAACCCAATCCCACTAACACAGCTAGGACAAAAAGACTTGTTCTTAAACAACAGTTGGAAGCTATTACTTCTTTCAGATAAGCCTAGACTGCTTTTTGGCAAACTAATATATCATTTCATTACCATCCCAGTACATCCCAGATAGAGAAAGCAGGTGTAAATTCTACATGTGGCTTAAATTCTCACCTGCTTTCATTCAATTCAATAGAAAATAATAAATCACCATATTCAGAAAGAGAAACAGGTTGACAGAAAACAGGCTTATTTTTATAGCATACCCAAAGTATACACAAACTCATATATTTACTCAGCTATTTTAAAGGGCCTACTCTTGCTCACTCCCTGGACAGCTAAATGCTGAGTTGCTAAGTTACTGGTATTTGACATCATCTCTTCCCTGACATGTCCCAGGTTTGACAGGTTCCCATGATTCACTGGGCCAGTCACCTCGTTACTCATGTTACTCATTTACCCAACAACGTCTGGATAATCATTTAAAATTCACATCATACACTAGCTGCAAACCCTCAGATTCCACATGAAAATATTTGTTCTGCTTGACAGGCTCTAAGAGCATTTGGAAGCCCACTGGATGGCTTACCTATATTGTTCACATAATAGTTGTTATAATTAAATTTATCATCTTTCTTCTGGGTTGGTTTGTATATAAGAAAAGAAGAAATGATTACTGGGAGGCAAATAATGGGTAATATCTCTTATGGGCCAATTTGGTTCCATGAATAGCTCACCCCACACATGCATAGTACGTATTAAGTCCATTAGTGCTTTGAATTAGCTTCAGAAAAGGTAATACTCCACATAATTTACCCAGTCAAGGGCATTTTCACCTGCTGACAAATTTACGTATTTCCCAATGTCATTAGGTAAGAGCTAGTCATCAGAATAGCAGAGGTGCAATCAGTAGTTAGTTCATTTATTTGACTTCATCAATGTTAACATTAATTATAGTCTAAATTATATTTAGCAATTGTTGTCTTTCTTAGACAGAAAACTATATTACTATTTCAAGAAACTATAATTTTGAAAGTCTACAGCAGAATAGGATAGATGCTTTTTGAATCATCCTGGAAGGATTGGTATTTAAGATGGCTATATAGAAAATCGTTTGCATGATTCCAATTTGAACATTATTTATACATTAATTTGACAGGATATAAAATCAATTGCCTAATTATTGGTTAAATTTATCAAAGAAATTCTACTGAAAGGTGCTTGATTATCTTGCATAGTTATGATAATATAATCAAATTTCCTTTCAGACATAATTGTCTGACCAATTTTGTTTCCAGATCCAATTTTCCCCCTCACTCTTGAGATGGGGTTTTTCACTGTTTCCCCTTTAAAAGTAAAAAATAGCAAGGACTGTACATGGTCGTCCTGTAATTATTTGGTAAGTCCTTTCTACACTAAAACTGTGCATTTAAACACAGACCTAATAAGCAGAATTGCGATAATTTAGAATGCTGTAAACACAGATCATGCTGCAATCAAAAAGAGGTGCCCATGTCGGTGTTTACAAACCTGATCCATATGGCAGGAGAGATCTGTAAGATGCTACAGTTTATCAAATCAAGTTCCCTAAATCCTAGCTAGCAAATTCAGCATCCCTCATAAACAGTGAATTACCCATACAGATGTTTGCTTATGAAATTATCAACTATGGAAGGTACTCTGCTAGGAAACACAATCTGTTCAGCGTCAGATCAAAGAGAAGTGCTGTATCTGCATTTTTGACTCTGGAAAGGATTTAACTGATAGTCTGTTGATATTTTTAAGTAAATTCTTGCTAAGAACAAATAAATCATACCACTGCAGAACAAATAATCATTGAGCATGCATCCTCAGCTAGTAGCATTTAGTGCATGCTGCTCTCCCTGGCTTAACTCTGCCAGAAATGATTACTCTAGGACCCATAAAACCCTGCAGAGCTAGAAAAGAAGCTGCTGCTGCTGCCCAGATTATTACATACGAGAAGCTTAGGAATCCCTCATATGATAAATGAATTGTAACTCCAGAATGCCATCACTAGGGCCAGAGTTGTTATTATTTTTCATTTCTGTTTGTACTCAAGGGTAGCTTGACTCTAAAGAGAAAATGGCATGCTGATGGAAACAGGTACACAGGCTTGGTTGTGCTGCGTAGACTGCTGCCTTTAAGTTTCTGATCTGTAAAACTTATAATAAGCAATAATATACTTGACAAGGAGCAAAGCCATCTGAATTTCCACAGCTAGTCTTATGGGAGAAGGGCAGGTGGCAGGAAAGGGCAGGTGGCGGGAAAGGTGTTGTGGGCTGGTGTACTCTGGTTTGTTGGAGAAACTATGTGGAATTATTTTGGCATAACTGAATGTGTATGAATTAAGGAAGCAACAGAAGCTGAAATGAACTGTTGGTTGATGCCATTTTAATGTCAATCATAAAATAGACCTGAGCTTATGAAATAAGCATGGGTTCAGGTAAGCCAACAGGAACAGAAAGGAAAGCGAAAAGCCTTACAGTTAGGAAGTGATATCATGTCAGGAGCAAGTGGAGGCAAGATCTTATATGGGGCTAGGGTGTCTTCCTCCACAGAGCCCCCTTCACTGAGAGAGAGTGTGACCTCGCTCTGGACTCTGCTTAGGTGGAAAAGCGCAGAGGGGGTCAGAGAGAAGAGGAGAGACAGAAAAGTTATCTCCCTGCCCTCGCTAGGAGGAGGAAGACAGGGAGCAAGGTGACCACCAGACTTACTGCAGAATTGTCCACAGGGCTCCAAGGCCTGCAAACAGGCACGAGAAACTTGCCAGAACAAAAAATGTTCAGTAAGCACTCTGTTGTGCCGTGTAATGTGGTTTATAAAAATTTAAGAATAAGCCATAAAACCTGAGACATAAACTTAAGAAGGCTGATTTTTATTCCAAGCATGGGGATTGAAATGTGTCATTCTTCAATAAAGGAAAGCCCACTCATTAATGGTATTGTCAATAAAACAAAACAAAAAAGCCCCCCAGAATTCTATACAATCTATAGTCCTTCAAAACAAACAAACAAAAAAAAGTGCCATTCCTCTAGATTCTCTTTCAAGAACAACAGAAAGTCTTTTCTTACTTTCTCAAAGGGTGCTATCTTTTATGAGCTTATTAAGGCAACTACTTCTTTTCTTTCCATGTTTAAGTGACATTCTGTTGTTTCTCTAAGTGGCTCTTCCAGCAGACTGGAGTCGCCAGGCTCTGCCAGGTGTCCAGCTGTCTTTCCTAGCTCAGTCGCTGTATGGGCCACCTAGGCACCAGGGCTGGGCTGCTCTGAAGTGGAGAATTTCAACTGTCACAAATGAGGTGGTGATTGTGAAATGGGTCTGACATTCTTTGGGGAGTTCAGAAAAGACCACAGCCTTCATTTGGAAAAGCAAGACTCCTGTAGGGACTAGAGGGAGAGGTTTATTTCAGCATCACTTTTTTTTAAAAAGGCAGGTGGCCAGGACCCTCACAGTCTGGTGTATTGGGTACATCAGAGCCATCTACATCTGAGGCAGGGAGCAACTGGCTGGGTTCCCAGGGTGCATCGCACTGTGGATTTCACAGCAGCTGCCCACGTTCCCTGCCCCCTGACCCAGATCCTAGGGACAAATGCTGGAGGAGTCCCTGGGCTCTTACCAAAGGAGCCAATATGCTCCTAAATCAGATCCTCTCATCTCTGATGAGAGTGATCAGACTCTTCTCTTCAACAGTCAACAACAATGATCGATCTTGGGCTAAAAAAAGGTGCAGGAATATTCACAGTAGGGGAAGTCAGGTGGACAGTCAGCTAAATGGCAAACAGGTTTCTGCTCTTTTTATTCCTTTGGGTGTATTTCCACAGGGTTTGCTTCCAGCACTAAGGCACTTAGCAGGGGGTGTGTTGGGGGAGCAGAGGAGACTTGGGTAAGTGACGAAAGGGGATGCAGCATTTTCACTGGCACAGAGGTTGTTTTCTTTCCTCAATGGAAAGCTGGCACGGTTTTCTCTGGGCCACACAGACCATTTCTCATAATAAGGAGCATTTATATACAGCTAGACAGCTTATAAGGGAATTAGGACAGGCATTATTGTCCTCTTTTACAGACAAGGAAGGGAGATTCAGAAAGATGAAGTTATCTGTCCAAACCACAGAAGTGACAACTACTGGAGACAGAACTCACTCCACAACCCCAATTCTTCATCTACCACATCACCTTAGGATGCCAGCAGCCAGAGATGGGAGGGAGATACACACTTCTGCCTTGGCTTTGGTTTTTCCTTTTGGTTTAATCACGTATTTTGGGAGAGGTCGTTGCCACTTTTTGCAGCTCTGTGCTGCCTCCATGCCATTCTCACGAACCAAATCACCCCCATGAGGAACATTTCCCACGACTTGCCATCATTCTCAACTCTCTCCTCATCTCCTCCCCTCCATCCTGCCACATCTCATCCACTCATTACAGGCCACAATCTCCATGACCCGGTCCCATCAACGACGTAACGTGGGGCAGCAGTGAGGCTGACATGAGATCCCAGAGATCCCAGAAAGACAAAGGTTGTGGGTAGGATGCTTGAATAAGGAACACTTCCCAAAGGAGGTGGGAAGTCTCTGTTCAAGACCTCAAAAGAAAGAGCCAGAATGATGCGAGAAGGGGGCAGATCAGGAGACTAGCTTGACTAGAAAGGGAGAAGAGGTGAGAAATGAGACAGGAGGTGTAAACAGGAGTCTTGAAATGGAATGCAAGGATTTCCCCATCATGACACTCTTGGAAACAGAAGAGGAATTATTTTAAGCAGCTTAAGCAGATATATTACTTCATTATTCAAAGGCAGAGAAATAGAGGTTTAAACTCACCCGCAAGATTTCTTCAGCACAGCTTGGGTCACTGGGAAGGCTTACCTAAAACAAAGAAAACAAAAAAAAGAAAATGAAGCATAATCTAGTTATTCTCAGCAAAGCAGACAGTATAATATTTTACCCTGTGGGAAAAATTGTAAAGAAAGTAAATATAGCAGTAGATGTGGATTTTCCTCCCTATTAAATACAATGCAGTAAATACCTGCAAATGGCCAATTTTGTTTTCCTTTAATGAAGCAGTAAGACCACAGTGCAAGATGCGGAGACAGTCTTGTTCTGTCACCAATTTGCTCTGAGATGTGGAGCCATCCTCCCCCATCACCTGGGCTTCTTTTTGTTCATCTTTCCAAAGAAAGAGCTCACCTTCCTGGTCTTTGAGGCCTCTGCCACTCTCTGACATAGTAGTTCACCATATCATTTGTAACCCCAGATTTGTAAAAGAGGGCACCTATATGAAACAGTTTTGTGACTAAATTAAGTCCCCTTTTAACTCAGGAGTCCAATCAGATACCTACAATTCTTGTCCAAAACACTAAAGCCAAAACTCTTGTGTAAACTGCACACTTGCCCTGGCACTCAGAATCTCACAAATATCCACACTGAATGCCCTGGGATTTTTTTCTCAGTGTGAATCACACCTTCCTAATCAATCAAAATTCAGGCAACTGTAGAACTGTACTGAGGACTTAGTCCGCGTCTGGCACATGCGTTTTCCTCCAGGAGCTCCATAGTCGGTGAAAGCAAGAAGCCAAATGCCAAAGAGTGACACCAAATCAATAGCGGGGTGTGATGAGGGACCTGGGAGTGGGACCACTACCTGGAGGAAGGCCTACGGGGTGTGCTGTCACCTGTGCTGCTGCTGCTGCTGCTAAGTCGCTTCAGTCGTGTCCGACTCTGTGTGACCCCATGGACTGTAGCCTACCAGGCTCCTCCATCTATGGGATTTTCCAGGCGAGAGTACTGGAGTGGGGTGCCATTGCCTTCTCCAGTCACCTGTGCAGGTACGGGCATCCCCCCAAACCTTCCAAACTCTCTCCTTCACACCTTTACCCACTCCGGGTTGGCAATTTGATCACCTCCACTTCCCTCCAGGTCCAGTAGGGAGAACATTTGGCCTCTTTCATTCACTGCCTTGGGAGGTGAAAGGCAAGTCCTGTAAAGAGCGCACTGCCACAGGGGCTATAGGTTCCAGGTCTCTCACAAGGGCAATTAAGCCCCAATCCCCTAGCTACTCTGATAGATTCAAGTCTAAATACAACTATATTTGGGGAAATGGGGAAGAGAATATGGCATCAGTTGCCCTCAATCTTAAAAAAATACAATCATCAGTAAATATTAAATAAGCATAACAGTCACTCCTGTACATTCTGATACATTAATTTCAACCAGTGTGTTTTCTTCTTTTTTTTTTCTTCTCCATGTAAAAGTTGTTGCTCCAAGCAGCAGAAAATCCCTAGTGGGGATTAGAGAGTCACCAGCAATGAGGTGGCCATCCAGCCTGGGTCAGCTAGTATGGTTCCAGTGTACATGTGTTATTCTGATGCCCCCTTTCATCCTCAAAAATGTCCCAATTTGGATGATAAATTATATAGTTATCCTTCCAAGAACACAAACACTTGAGTACTGAGTGGAAAGAATAGTAGAAGGAAAGGCTGACAAACAGGCCGGGCAGACATTGTAAAGAACTTTAAATACAGGTTTTTGATAAGCAACCACAGGTGGTTTGATCTAGCAGAGTTGATTCATTCATTCATTAAACAAATATTTTTTAAGGGCCAGGGATTGTGCCACCAGGCTCGTGTTCGACAAAGATACAATGGGAAGAAGCAAAAGGAGACACAGTTTCTCCCCTCGTGGAGTTTGCAGACTCAGGAGGAAGGGAGGTGTGAAGAATCACAGTTAACAGACAATTATAACCAGTCCTGCAAAATGAAACGTTCCGTGTCCAAATAAGTGTAGACCAACTTCCCTCTTGGCAATCCATGATACAGATTAAAGGCTCTGAAACATCTATCAAATCAGTTTAAAGCAGCATATTCCCAACTTTCTTGACATTGAATTGTTGGGCTTTTAGTTCTCTTTTTTTTTTTCAAATAACAATGATCACCATTCCATAGAATGGGTGTTTGCAGAATATATACTAGAAGAGACTGGTGTAACATATTACAAGATTATAGAACTCAACTGATGATTCATAACAGCAAATAAACTCTCATTTCATCGCTCAAGGCTCCAGCAACTGTATTTTCTAAGAGAGTTGTTGAACTAATGTATACCTTCCTGAAACACAAAGGTCAAAATGATTATAGCCAAGACTTAAATTTTCAGTATAGTTGTTGCACTGAATCAGCTGGGCTGCCCAGGCTAAACATATATGGCTCAATCTCACACAAAAAAAGTCTTAGTTCTTTCTTTTTCCATGCAAACACACAAATGTTAACTTTGTAATAAAAATGGGAAAAAATATCAGGAACGTGCAGACACAGCAAGAACATTTGCCTATGTGTCAAAAGAGTTGGGTGGGAGGACTGACCCTATCCCTCGGGAACAGGACTTTATCACCCACCCCTCTGAGTTCCAGTTTGCCCAACTATAAAAATAAAATTAAGTAAAATAAAAGAACAATAATAATAATACCAGCTGTTTTCAAATCTCACAGGGTTTCTGTGAGCAGCAAATGAAATAAGGTACGCGAACCTGCTTTGTAACTGGAAAAGACCCATGTAGTGTGTCAGGTTATGAGCCCCTGCCCTGCTGGTCTCCTAACTGCATCTTCAGAAGCCCAGTCTTCTTGTCTGCTCAAGATAAGATCTGACTCACTCTTGCCAACTGCAAATATCATCTCTACACCTGGTATTATAAATATCCATTTCCTTATGGGGAAATTCTGTCAAAATACAAAGAGTTGTGCACCCTGGGGAAGAACTCGGCAGACACAGGCAGGCAAAGAAATATGCATCCATACTGAGTGTTCAGATTTTTTTTTCTTTTTTAGAAAATACTGGAATCCAGCATTGACGTGGAGTCACCAGTCCCACAAACTTATCTAGCCCTGCCCTGTGGATTTTTTCACCTCCAAGACCACTCATTTGAGCTGTGTTTTCTTTCTTTTTTCCCCCCTGCAAATGCTTTTGAATTAACCAGCGAGCATTTCCTCTGTGCCTAGAAGAGTGCTGGGCGAGGGGGGTCAGCGACACAAAGAACTATCAGACTTGGCTGCTTTCTCTCAGAGGTAAACGTTTAGATGGGACTGGAAAACAAACAATTAGAGACCCACCGGGATATACATTGTAAGGTGGTGGTGACAAGGGTAATAGGATCACATTCATTCGCCCGTCCGTCTATTCATCAGTTCTCCCATTTATTTCTTTACACAACAAATCCTGATTGAGCTCACACTGTGCTCAGGACGGTTCCAGGGGAGGATTTTAAAGACACCAAAGGCAACGTAATTTCTTCCTTTGCGGCTCCACACAACTTGGGGGAGACGAACAGTTACAGGGGAAACAGACAACACCGAGCAGGAGGTCTGACTTGGGTGTCAGGGAGAGAGTACCTACTGGGTTCACGGACAGAGCCACGTCTGACAGGAGCTCCCAGCCGCTGAGGTCCCCACCGTAGTCCTCGCTCCACAAGGGGGTGAGAGGCCAAGGATCTGACATGGCCGAGCAGTGCCGGGGCCACTCTGCGCTCTGGATGGAATCTGGGCTCAGGCTGAGGGCTCGGCCCCGGCTGCCTGATACTCTCTCCGTCTGTCTGTCTGTCTCTCACATCCCTCCTCCTCTCACAGGAACTGTGGAGGAGTCACTCGGACAGGTGTGACAGGAGACAGGAGGAGAACTAGTGGGGACACTGGGATTAGAACTGCTGCCTGATGAGTTGCCAAGCAGCCGCTTAATTCCAGAGCCACCTTCCCTCCCTTTGAATGCACTCTTGAGTATTCAGATAGTCCACAAAGCGCAAGTTAGCCACTCAGAGCCTGCGTCCCTGTGCATCCCCCTCTCCGCCCCCTCCTCCAGGAGCAGAAAGCGAGCGGCATGCCGCCCGAGAGGCTGTGCTCTCACTTCTAGCCCCAGACGACCCTCTCTCTCAGGCTTGGCACGGGTGTGGTCCTCTGAGGGCCAGGAGGGGCAGGCGTCCACGTCGGGCAGGTGTGAGTTCACCGAGCACCCTCCCAAGCGCCTACCCTCTCGGTGTGCAATAGTGCAGGCAGCCACCGCGTGTAGCTACAGGCAGACCACGCGCAGATCATCTGCCTGGTGATCAAGACATATCCTAGGAAATAATCAGGGTACCTTAAATCATCAAATATTCAATTAACTGAAGCAACAATAAATGAATTCCTTAGGATATTTTAATCATTCTGGAATTAATCAGTTTGGAGCATACTTCTTGGCGATTAGGGTAATACAAGATATCAAAAATACCCTGATTGTGGCATTGAGAGACACTAATAGAAAACACGAAGATTCCCATGAAACATTAAAAGGGTCATGATCATCACATAGTTAACTGGGGGGAGTGTGACGCGTGTCTCTGAGCACATTATTATTAAGGGATTGCGAGGGAAGAGAGGTCAGTTTGTCTAAAATAATCCTTTTGCCATCAAAGTGCCCTATTCTACCCACATTTCACCTTGACAAAGACTTCGCCCAGTGAAAGTCACAAATCTCACGTTTAACTGCCAGTGAATGCCTGGCTTCTCCGAACAAGTACAAGTGACACTGAGTGACACATCACTAACACCAAAATCCATGCTCCTGGCCCAGTTAAACAATATCCACGACTAACCCTGCTGGCAGCTTCCAAACTAATTCCATTTGTATTTTCAATAACAAATTGGCACATTCATTCCCATGATTGACAGATGTCCCCTGACACGGCATTACTAACAAAATGCAAACAGGTTATGATATTCTACTAGGAAATGAGTTTTCCATCTTTTTTTAAATGTTTAACCCTCATGATCGGTCATTTGTGCAAACAAGGAGCAGCAGCCTCTGAAGTTCCTGTTTGCACATGATTTGAGATTTCCTTATCTCTCTTCCCCATCCAGGAAGTCCCTGATAAGTTCAGGTTAAGACCTTTCTGTCCCTGGTTTCCTGTCGCATCTTAACCTGGCCCTGTTCTAGTTTGTATGCATGAGTCTCTGGTTAAATGGGAACAGTTAATATTACATAAACTGCAGACAGAAATCCTCAAGCGATAGAACTTTCATCAAAACAAAAAAGATTTCACAACTGTGACTTGGTCCAGCCAACCAGCTCATCTTCCCATTTCATTTTAATATAGCAAAAGGCCTGGGTGTCCAAGGAGTTGGTGTTTAAAATACTGCTTCCAGCTAATTTTTAAGGGCATCCCATGGTCAAAATACCACATGTAAAGGAAGCTAATATTCACTATTCTAAGAAGAGAAGCAAGAAAAAGTAGAGAATGAAGATTAAAGGAATTTACGACTTAACATTTTAAGCCAAGTACAGAAAGTGACCCTGTGTCTAGAACCTTACATGGAACTAAAACTGAAAAGGAGGACCCAGTGATCACATTTTATTTATTTGAGCAAATCAGTAGGATCATTTATCATATTTTCTGGGGGTGTAAAGAGCATGGGCTTTGAAGCTGGACAGACTTGAATTTTAATCCCAGCTCTGATGCTTGCTCTGTGAACTTGGGCAAGACACTTGAACTTCTTTGAGCCTCTGTTTCTCTGTCTATATAAGGGGAATAAAATTCCAGTTCAAGGCCTGTCATGAGGTTGAGATGAAGTGAGACATATAAAAGTACCTTAGCCTGGCAGTGGGTGCTTCTGAAGCCTCCACCAGCACCTTTTATTCTAAGTTCCCTCTAAGGCTCTTGGAAAGTCAGCACCCTGAGCCTTGGGACCACTGAGTACCTAGTTTAGTCCCCTTGGAAACTGGCCCTCATGACATCTTGTGAATGCCACTAATTGTGAAATCCTACTTGGGAGCCCAGTGTATAACGAGACTCAGGCTGCTGCTCCATCTGGTGGCTCTTACTGAAGGTGACAAAGGAGGCTGGAGATGGGACTTGAGGGGATAAGACAACAGAAAGCCAAGGAGGAGTGGGGGCGGAGTGGGGGAGGGGAAGGGTGGGCTTCATTAGGTATGGGCGACAGCAGAATGCATATGCAAAAAGGCCCATCATCAGCCCGAGGACCTAACGGCAGATGGAATTTAAAGTGAAGAGCGCTTAATTCAGTAGGCTCTGAATAGCCATTAGCTCACTGTTCATTTATTTGGTCTAATAACTAGTTTCTATAGATGAGTGAGGTATAAACGGGGAGGGGGGTGACAGTCTTAAAGAAAAATAAGGTACACATCTAGAAAGATTACGCTAGGAAACCAAGAGCCGGTCTGGAAGATGCTGGCTGCCTGAGCCCCAGTTCCCCCAGGATGCCCTGCTTCTAGTCACCTGAGCTGGGCAGGGAGGTCGCTCTGTTGGCTGTTGCTGCTCCTACACACATGCCTGGGCTGTGACAGAGCCCCTCCTCCCCCATTCTCCAGGCCTCGTCCAGGTGCATTAATCTCACTGCTCTCACTCAAGCTGCACCCTCCTCCTCCTCTCTATGCTGGTTTCCCACACTCTGACCCAATTTGCTTGCCTCTTCCTGCCTGTGCTCTTCTCAGCCTTCTGTTTGCTCTCTGTGTCTGCCCTACAACCCAGAGACCTTCCAGCCATGGTCCCTGCCTTTTGAAATTCCTAGGCATGCCCAGGACTCCTCAGAGCTTGCAAGATGCCCAATTCTGGCCAGTCCAGGTCCTAGCGCTGAAACCAAGGACCGTTTAAGATTAGTCTTGATTCCAGGAAATCCCTACTTAGGGCACTCCTATTAACATTACTGGCTATTTTGTGTGCAGGTCCATGATCTTTGTCTAGTAAAAGAAGATACTGTAAAAATACAGATGTGCAGAGGGGAGTCATGTAAGGCAATTTCTGAACCCCTATCTTTGGCCATTGTAAACAAAGCTAACAACACAAGACCTAAATATATCAAAAAGATGCATCAGGAAGCAAACTCACTTTTGAATTTTGTCAACTAAAGAGTGAATGTTAGGGTTTTCAGAGTTTTCTTATGCTCCTGACAACTCCAGGAACAGAGTAAGCTCTCATACTTCAGAGCAATTGCTGATAACTATGATCTTAAAAAGTCATGAAAAGGAAAACGTCCTGACGGTCAGGAAATACTTCCCTGTCCAAGTTCTACCACTAATTAGATGCTTGATTTGGGACAGTTCATTTCCTCACTCTCCAGGTTTCACAACCATGGCATGGGATCTGTTACAAGATTCAGTGCCTTGTACTTCACAAAACTAATGGGAGGTCTACATATGATTACCCCTTCTTGTTCTGAAAGGACATTACAGAACCAACAGCCAAAAGGTAGGAAGGATATAAGTTCCAAAAGTTACATATCTGTCATACACGATATGACAACAAACTTATGCCACCATCAAACAAACTCACACATACCACTGGTCTTACATTTCCTATTTTGCCACAGAATAACAGCACCTTCACCTTCGACCAGTTGCCAAGCAAGATGATCCTCTCAGGTATATTTTGGGTTCTATGATTTTATTCACCTTCTATTTTGTCATGTTCTATTACATGTATTTTACTTTATGTATTATCCACTTCCCAACTCCAGTAATTTTCTCACTGAAGCTAATTGTCAAAACCTGGGTGCATTTCTTCTTCTCTTGCTGATGGTTTTCAAATTCATGGAGAATGCAAACTAATTTTTGTATTAATTAATACAAACATGAGAAAGCAAGCAAGTCTTATGTAACACAACAGGCAGCATGCCTGTACCATAGGCCTCATCTGTGAAACTCGTTTCACACCTCAGTCATCCTAAGATGAAACTGAACCAGAAGACCATTTACTGTCCCTTGTGTGAGGAGCCACATTCCATATGGCACAACATCTGATCCATCTTGCATGATGCATTTCAAAGCTACTCATGATTTCTTAGGAGCAGCCAGGGAGGAAGCAAGCCAAGCAGGCAAGCGTGGTGTCCCAGGAACCTGGAGAAGAAAGTGCCTCAAAGGAAAAGAAGCCATTCAGTGAGATAACAATGCAGAATGGACTGTTGGGTTTGGTATGATCTAGATCATTGGCCACACTGGGCAGAGCTGTTTCAGTCGCATGCTGCAGACGTGAAGCTGACCAGAGTGTGCTGAGAAGGGAGTGGGAAGGGTGGATGCGGAGAGGGGAGAAACAATTCCTGCTGTGACAGGGAGCAGAGAAATGGGGTGATGGGATGTGGTGATGCAGTGTCAAGGTTCTTCTTTGTTTTGTAAGAGGGATGATATTAAGGCCTATTTATATACCAATGGGTGTAACTCAGTGGGGAGGCAAAAAGTATTGCAAAAGAAAAAAATGCATGATTGTCAAAACAAGTCCTTGAGCAGGAGCCAGCAGACTAGGACACAAATGGAGAGGCTGGCCTGAAAGAAGAGCGTGGACACTTCTTCCATTGTAACAGGAGGGAAGGCAGAATGCCTTACATACAGAAGCAGTTGGCTTGGAGAAATTAAAGATGAGAAGATGAGGGGGTACTTGTCTAATTGTATCTATTTTGCTCCGTGAAGTATGTGGCAAGGTCATCAGTGGAGAACGGGGTGGTTATTGGAAACCTGAGGAGAAAGGTAAAGTGGAAAATGGTTCTGTTGGAAAACAGGAACGGGGTACGCTAGGAAAGTATGATAAAACTCTCTGGCAATGTTTAGGGCAAGGAAGAGCGAGCTATCAGTGAAACACTGAAGGAGATGCTGTATGCCCTCAGTTTGGTGATAAAGGGAGGAGGAAGTGGAGGAAAGGAGAGAATTGGAGGCCAAGTAGCCCCTGGAGATTTAGAAGGAGGTGCCACTCTGCTCCCCACTATTAGTCACTGCACTTTGCAACACTGATTAGCTAATTAACCACAGTGCACAGTCCTCCAACTGCTCTCATCTATAAGAGCTTCATTCTAAATGGAACAAGCAGAGCGCCCAGGAGCAGGAGTAATGATTTTCTGGGATCCCACAGTGGTGAATCTTCTCACATTTCCCAGAAGCCTGGATGAAGGGAAGCCCTGGACCCAAGATGGCCCGGGGCCTGAGGAACACCTCTCTAGGGACTAGGTGAATTCAACTCTGTCTCTCAGGAAGTAGAGAATTTGATTAAACTGTATCCTCCTGAGAGAGATCATTCTCAGATAACATAGGAAGGAGTTTCCAAACTGTTTAAAGAGCTGTTTTTAAGTACTCACATATTTTGTTTTTAAGCAAACGTTTTACCCATTTACTATGTTAGCATGAAACATTTTAAAATACAATTATCTTCTCTAATACATCTTGGATTGACAAATTCTTCTAAGGATTTATGGTTTCTAAAGGATACAAGACTTCCTCATGGTGGGGAGGGGCGGAAAGGAAGCGGGAGCTCAGGTTTTTCTGGTAGCTTCTGAAGACATTGCCGCAGGCATATGATGGGGTTTTAAATTACGTGCTATAACTCCATTTAGAAAAGAATCTATTAAATATGTAACTTTGGCTCTTATTTTCTGAGCATCTTTCAGAAATGGAAGGTCTTCCCTTGACATTCACAACCCCTCACCTTAAAGAAACGCCTCTGTCTTCTAAATACATGGCTAATGACTTAAATGTCTCCTTTGAAACAAGATACCCAGATTTCAGTTTGATTTTGCTCTAGCTACATTTTCCTTAAAGCAACATCAGTGGAACAGACTTTATAAATTGTAGCCATACATGTCCTCAATAAAAAGGTGACAACAGAATACACTTGATAGAAAGTGGCTCCACTTTCAGACTAACCTCTAAGGAACTTGGCGCCTTCTTGACTCTCTAAATCCTGCACTTAGGATTGTTTTAATTGCCAGTGGATGACACTGCTATGCCACAGAAACAGACCTACAATTGCTCTTCTCTGACAGTGATGATCTTAGAGAACAAGCCCTGTGCACGCGAAGTGAATCCTCGCCAGCTCCCCTATTATTTATAACTCTAATTAAAACACTTTTATCTATTAATGCCAAGTGACACTACTAAATATATTCAGGGAAGTTCACATTTTTTCTAGACTTCTGAAATCTCTCAGATCTGTGGTTTAACTGCTCACTAAAATGAAACGATAGCTAAGAATAACTCCCTTCCATTAGATTTATAAATCTCATTAATTAATTCTACATCTCCAATGGTGTAGAGACCAAACTCAACTGCAAGATCTAATTAAAGAGAAGTAAAAAAAAATGTTAAGAAACAACACTGAGATTGAAACACAGAAGTAACTGTTTAGCCTCAAATTAATGAGGCGCTATGCTAAGCAAGCATGTCCATTAATCCCTAATGAGGATTTTAAACACATTAAAACTTCCTAATACAAAATGTTTGCCTTCCTTTTATCCAATAACAAATAAGCCAATAATTTTCTGGCTCTAAATGACACTATTAACTGTCACGGCATGTTTTATTTGACAAACCCTCCATTCAAATACTGTAAAACCAATTAATTTGCCTACTGTGAAATGTGTTTCTTGATAGCTTTTATGTGATTTTTTTTTCTTCTCAAAGAAATGTAAATAGGAGGTCAATGTAGGTGCCTGGTTTTGCTTTAAAAAATTATGCCACCATAGCTGTAGGTTGTTTCGCCAGTTTGCAATTCAAATGAGTTAGAAGACAACTTTCATTTTCAGGTCACAATCCCAGATTGGTCCTGATAAGGAAACCTTGTCAGAGTAATATTTTGATTACCACAAAGAGGGTGTCATATTTGAGAATGGACAGTTGGCAAAATCAGTACTTTGTTCAATAATAAATAATGATTCATGACCCTGGCCCTTACCAACCTGGCATGGTTACCTGTCTCTGGCTTCATCCAGCCTTCCCTCAAATACACCTGCATGTGTGACCAGGAAATAGCTCTCTAAAACTGGAGTTTATTCCTGATGCTTTTATTTGAAAACACCATGATTTGTTACACTTCTTTGCTGGCAGAAAAATCAATAGAGCAAATACAAGAAGTTCCCATTTCTTAAACTTCCACTGGGCCTTACTTAGTATCTCCAGTTAGCTTGAGAGATGACCCCAGGGTCCCTTCTGCCCAGCATTTATGGGACACTCTGAAACTCTTGGCTCATGGAAGGGCATGGCACTTTTCCAGAAGATCACTCTGCAAAAACAGACCCTTGATACCATGTCACTGTCCACTGAAGATCAGAGACGGAATGATACATGGTGTCCCGAGTTTTATGGAGCCGAACAGTTTACGCCAATTAACATAAGAAGCATATGCAGGGCCCACACGATCCTAGCTGGTCTCACTTCCACATGAAAACCAGGGACTGATGATTTTTTAGCTGTGAAAGTAGGCAGGATAAACAGACATCTGGTAGGTGTTTATGATTCCAGGTACAATGAAAACACTTTACTGATACAAATAAAATACATCCAGTGAAATAACCACACTTACTCCTGACCAGGATCAATGTGTTGAGGTGTGTCCAAACGCGGTGCTTGGAAAATCTGTTAACATTAAGAAAATTGCCCTAAATGAAAACTATATATCACATCCCCACTATGCACAGTACAACGCACTAAGTGTTATGGGAAATTCGGTAGATGATAAAGAATAAACGTCCCATAGGGAACATCTACTCAAAAGTAGACAGGACATACATACCAAAAGTGAGTCATGATAGTACAAGTTAGCACATATTTTCTGATCCCTAAATCAGGCACATGCACAGAAGGGGAAATTTAATTTGGGGATGACATGACTTTGATGGCCAAATATGGGAAAGTCCAAACTATCTAATAAGAGGAGGATGAAAATGATTATATCAAATCAGGACTCTCCTAGAAATCCCAGACCAAGCAGTAATACTACTTTTAAAAGACAGATGAATGGCTCTGACAATAACTGTAACAGGAAGTTGCAGGAGAAGAAACTGCCCATGGCTCTGGGGTAGTCAGGCAATGAAGTGGGACCTGACCTTAACTTTGAATAAGAGAAGAGATGTATATAGTGACTATGGCACTGTATAATTTTGTGCCAGCCTCAGTTTCTCTAGCTATAAAATCAAGGGGTTGGCGTTGATCTCTAGTTAAAAGAAGTCTCCAATTAAAAGCTATAAATTTTACAGGTACAGAGCCTGTGTCATGATCTACAAAGTAAAAATGTCAAGTCATCCTGGCAAATATTTTCAACATGGAAGCAGACAACACACTTTTGGACTTCAGTGGAAACATTAAAATGTGGACAGTATCATTTTTCATATCAGGGAGACTGCAATGACAATTAGATGTCATTTTCAAAAATAACACGTTGGCCCCAAAGACAGAGTGCCTCAATTATATGAAGGCTTCTTATTGAGTTAGAAGTTCTTGCTGAATGGTAGTGAAAAGATAATCTATACTTGGCTAAGTTCATACACTTGAAGCCAAAGCACGTAGTAATGGCTCTGGTTGAAAAGATTTTGAAAAGTCCCATAATAGTTCCTACATCTTCCATTTTTAATCAAGATTTGGTAATGTACTGGGACCACCAGACATCAAGTGTGCTTGCAACCTTTTCAACTGTCAGACCAGACAGATTTTTATCTTCTGCGAATCAACCCAAAGTCTCAAAGGGGCAGTGCCAGAGCATGAATCCATTTCACTAGACAGTCATTGAAATTATAATTCAAAGTTCAACTTACTTTCGCATTTTCTACCGCAATACTTTTGGCAGCCCAGGGCAGAAAGTCGAAACCTCGTTTCCAATGGAGACCACTTTCAGTGGTTTCTAAATGTTGGCAGCAAGAATTCCTTCTTGTCAAATATATCAGCAGTCACTGGCTTTCATTAATCTACTTTCAATGACTGCAGCTCACTCTCAGGAAGCTGAGGTAAAGCTAGGTAAAGCTCACTCTTTACCTAAGGATGTTGACCTGCTGTTGGACCCCATCAGAGACAGACACGAAGAGACACTGATATATTAGGAGGTTGAGAAATTCCCTCCAGTGGCCTTCGCAGACTCCTCAACTTCCATTTATTCTCACGGAGGCCATGAGCACAAAAAACAAGATTTGTGGCGAAGACATATAGCTGGAATCTATAAAAGCTCCCAACACAAGATAAATAAATCCACTGATATATACTACACTATAAAGTGTTATTTGAAGATCTTTAGAACCACCTTGTGGAGAAGGCAATGGCACCCCACTCCAGTACTCTTGCCTGGAAAATCCCATGGACGGAGGAGCCTGGTAGGCTACAGTCCATGGGGTCGCTAAGAGTCGGACGACTGAGCGACTTCACTTTCACTTTTCCCTTTCATGCACTGGAGAAGGAAATGGCAACCCACTCCAGTATTCTTGCCTGGAGAATCCCAGGGACAGCGGAGCCTGGTGGGCTGCCGTCTATGGGGTCGCACAGAGTCGGACACGACTGAAGCGACTTAGCAGCAGCAGCAGCAGCAGAACCACTTTGAAGGTATTTCTTCATTCAAATGAATTATCATAAAGAAGAGGGACTTTTTAAATTTAAAATGATACACCAATTTAAATAATACAATTATGAATACCTCATGTGTATTTAGTTGGGTACCTGAAGGGCTCTGGGCTGAGGGCTGGCTGTAAATAAAAATGGATTATGATCACACTAATCTTGAAATTATCTAGCTGAGCACTTAGGTATACTTCTAAAATGCATTTCATTAATTTCTAAATGTTTTGTCTTTGTTTTACAATCTGTGCTCAAAAGGAAAGCATGACACCTTATCAGGGTGCTACAAGGCTTTTAGGCAGCATCTAACATCTATTTTGTCAAGATAAGCTTCACAATTAGCATTTTCAACATTCTCAGTTTCTCTTCTCTCTAAATGATAATCTAACCCCAAGTGAGATCTTCTAAATCCTTAATGTAAGTATATTAACCCCTAAATTCAAAACTCTAAGAACAGCACCCTTGTGGCATATGAAAACAAAAGGGATGAGGCCATTTATATGAGGGTAATATTAAGAATATGTTTTACTATTATCGCTACTAAGACCAAGGCTCAAACACATAATTTCTCAGAAATTTGATACTTGCTAGATTAAAAAGTCCTTTCACATCACCTCTGCTGCCCATCTCCACATTGTATCATTTGTTCCTCATGACAATCCTATGAAAGTAGGCAAAGACGATACAATGAGGGGGTCTTCCTTGGTTGTCCAGTGGCTAAGACTCCGAGCTCCCAATGCAGGAGGCCTGGGTTCCACCCCTGGTCAGGGAACTAGATCCCACATGGAGCAACTAAAGATCTTGTATGCCAGAAGTAAAGATCTCATGTGCCACAACTGACACTGGTACAGCCAAATAAACACATAAGCAGATAATTTTTTTTCAAAAAAAAGAAGATACAGTGAGTTTCATTTCAAAGATGAAAAAACATCCGTGACTTCAAAAGGTTACATGACTTGTCTGAGGTTTTATGACCACTTAGAGGTGAAGGCTAGGCCCTGGATTTTTAGCTTCCCAGTCCAGTCTTTCACTATTTCATGTTCCTAGTCTCTAAACACAGACTTACTCACAGAGCACCCAGTAGAGCCTGAGGAATTCAGAAGCCAAGTACCTGAACCTCAGAGAAGGTTCCCTTCTAAGATGAGATGATACTCATCTCTGTTATAGGGCAAATCACCAATTCCAAACTGACTACCAACCTACAAGGCAAAAACCCCTAGGGGTCTAAAATGAGATCTCCAAAATGGCACGTTGAGAAGTTAAGGGAAGAGGAAGAGCATCTTGAAGGAACATCACCTGTTCCATCACAACTCAGAGTCTGGGCTTTGAAGAGCACCTGCTACAACAGAGGATGAGATAGTTGGATGGCATCACCGACTCAATGGACATGAGTTTGAGCAAGCTCCGGGAGATGGTGAAGGACAGGGAAGCCTGGTGTGCTGCAGTCCATGGGGTCACAGGGTCGGACACGGCTTGGCCACCAAACAACAACAACGTCACTAGTAGACCAGCTCCTTCCTCTAGCCAGGCCTCCACCCTACTAAGCACTCAGGACTCAGGTTCAAGAGTGAGTCAACACTTCACTCCTCTGGTAATTGTTTCCTCCTTTAGCTTCTGCTTCTTGGCCATTTTACATCCAATTGAAGGAAGTTCCTACATGATCACTGGCTGTCCAGATATGCCGTGAAAACTGGCCTCCCACACACATCTGTATGAGTGTTGATTTGAGAAATCATGGATCAGTGGGAAAATGAGCTTACTGGCTCCATGTCAAGGCTGGAATGAAGAAAGACACTTGCTCATTCAACACAACATACCCTTCCCCTTTTATCGTTCTACTCAAGGAACAGAGAGATAGCCAAATAGAGCTGGCAAGGGCAACTCTTCAATCCTGAGAAATTTGGTTACTTAGAGTAAGATGGACACACTGAAAAAAGCCTGTTCCTGATAGCCATTACAGGTAAACAGAGGCCTTTGGTCCAAAGCATTAAAGCTCTGCCCACGATCTATTAAATTTGCTGGAGGGCAGAGAGGAGAGGGACCAGGTAAGAAATGAAATAACTGTGATAAATGTGCCATCTGTCCCAAGCAAAGCTAATGCTACTGGTTCCTTTTCAATGGAACACTTTCTCGTTGCTTGTCCAATAATGGATACATTCATCTCCCGATAGACACTTGACAGAGAAAGGGCCCTGGAAGTTTTAAACTCCAAGCTCTAATGTGCAACCCATTTTAAAGGATGGGGACAAATGAAGTAAAGAGAGGTGAAAGGACGTGCCCAAGCTCACACAGCCATGTAAATGGAAGGCTTGAGACTGACTCCGGTCTATTGGGCTGAAAAGGTCAAGGTTTTGTTGTCATATTACACAACCACTGCTGACATAGTTCCCAAGACAGGGGCCTCATTTCATGACTCTATTTGATTTAAATCAATTTATTTTAATTCAGTGAAGCACCTCAAGAAGCTCTGAGCTTCTTCTACTGAAGATCTATCCACACAGTCCCCAAGGTGTCTGAGAAAGCAGTGGGCAAGCAAGAACAGAAGAGGGAGGAAAAGTCTGACACCTTTTTGATAGGCTTGCTCTGCAGGCGTCCAGCAGGGCAGAACCGCCTCCCCACCCCCGACCACCTCCCGTCACCATCAAGAGCTGCATCATCAGGAAGTCAGAATCCAGCTTTGCCTTGAGCCAGGTATGTTAGACAATAGGCTGGATGGAGGTCCTACTTAGATCCTTTGGCTGTAGGGCTCAGCGAGGCTCCCTGGGACACACGGGTCATGGTCATGGTCATGGCCTTGGCCTCCACAGCACCATGTTCAGTCTAAACAACTGAGCCACTCCAAGCAAGGAGACGAGGAAATACAAAGCCAGCAAACCAGAAACACTGAGAAGAGAAGGCTAGATGAATAAATCTGTTTTGTAAATTATGACTTAAATGCAGAGAATAACAGTAATTGTTCATTTCTAGATAGACATGTGGAGAAGGCAATGGCACCCCACTCCAGTACTCTTGCCTGGAAAATCCCATGGACGGAGGGGCCTGGTGGGCTGCAGTCCACGGGGTCGTGTAGAGTCCGACACGACTGAGCGACTTCACTTTCACTTTTCACTTTCAGGCATTGGAGAAGGAAATGGCAACGCACTCCAGTGTTCTTGCCTGGAGAATCCCAGGGACGGGGGAGCCTGGTGGGCTGCTGTCTATGGGGTCGCACAGAGTCGGACATGACTGAAGCGACTTAGCAGCAGCAGCAGAGAGACATGCATTGGAGCAAATGCCCCCACTTCTGTAAATGATCCATCCCTGACTCCTTTCTAGTGACATTTATTTCAAAAGTGAAGTTGGGCACATTAAGTGGTGTTTCCGAAAGGTTAGGCAACTTTTTAATCTCCTTCCTTTCTTTTCCTTGTCTACCTAATTTCACTAATGCAGTCTTAACATCCAGTCCTTAAATTGAAGAGCCACATCAATGGGGAAATGGCCAGTTTCAATGGGGCTCCCTAGTTACACATTGGGTGTATGCCATCATCCAAACTCTGGCCTAATAGCAACCTCCAGGCTTAGTCCATCCAGACTCTAGAATGAACACTTGGTGGCAGCTGCCCCCAAGGCACACTGAATACTACCTGCAGATCACCTGAGCATTGACATTTTACATAATTATTTTCACAATGCTTACTGTACTGAGTTTGAGGTAAGGTGAAAAAATGCAAATTATGTGTCAACAAAACCTTTGGTTGTCATAGTTTTACTGTTAAAATGATCATATAAATGGCTATTGTTGAGTGCTTAACAATGGGTCAGACCTGTCTGGTCCACTTAATCTCCAGGACAATACTATGATGTAGGAATCATTATCCCTATTTTATAAATGATGAAAGTGAGGTTCAAAGAGGATAAATAATTTGCCAAGGGTCACACAGTTCAGATGTGATAAAGTCAAGTTAGAAAACCGTGTCTCTATGACTTCAAACCTGTGTTCTTAACCATTGTATAAGAATATTGATTCCTAATTGTATTATCAAAAAGTAAGGGACATAGCACCCCCTATTAAAAAATATGAGTTCTGCTATTTTCACTTTGCAAAATTCTTTTGTTTTGCCAATATAACATAATGTAGTGAACATGAAATACAAGTTGGAGTTCAATGAGCCCAATTTTTCCATTGTTCTGATGAGCCTAAGGTTATATATACATGGCTCTGTAGGATAAACAAGATATTATGGTTATTTCTTTGCTTTCACAACTACTATGTCCACCTCAATTTAATCTATATAAAGTACAATGTGTAGCTCAATGAGCTATTTCATAAGACCTCAAAAAGAAACTGATTAAAATGGCCAGGAGAGAATTTGGTGCCATTTTCTTTCTATATAACAAATTAAGTCAAACCAGAAGGTTAGATTATGTAGAGACTGCTGGATAAAGACAAGCAATTCAGGAGTGAGAGTTTAAAAAAGATATAATTGACCTACTGTGGCTTTCTGTATTTGAAACTTTGGTGCTTGTCTCGGCAAATGTGAAATATGTATGTGATAATGTATCATAGAGAATAAATATGCATCAGTCAACAATTGATCATTTAAAGGCAAAATGGATCCTCAAGAGAATTTCAAAGCCTAATTTTTCAAAGGCTGCCTTTCTCACATGTTCCCTCTAATGGGTTCACTATTAATTGTTTAATCCATTTGACTCTAATCAGAGAAAATACACTCTTTCCAGTATTATTATCACCCAAAGCTTTCAAAGTGAAGAGATCTTGTAGTCCAATCATGTTTGAAATGCTTCTTTGACACTGATCATGGTCAGGCTGACCCTCTGCCAACCAGTTTCACTCTTTGGTCAATTCAAAATACCAATAGACTTATATTTCCATCTCTGCTTCTGGAGCTCTAGGTTGGACAATAAATATATCTCATAATGGTCCTGCCTAATTCCACCCGTAAGTGGGAACTTTTTAATTGTATGGGTTAGTATCAGAGGAGAGGAGTAGCCAAGAGGACCCTGTAGGTGAGGTCAGAGGACCCTGGTCCTAGTCTTCTCTCTAGATCTCTCTCAACTTTTTCACCTATGAAATGAACAGACTGGAAGAGCGAGTATGTCCAAATTTTCAGAGCTTCCAAAACTAAGATTGTGACTGGTGACCAAATAGATTAATGATACCGATAATCAGTAAGACTGCTGCTGCTGCTGCTAAGTTGCTTCAGTCGTGTCCGACTTAGTGCAACCCCATAAACGGCAGCCCACCAGCCTCCCGTGTCCCTGGGATTCTCCAGGCAAAAATGCTGGAGTGGGTTGCCATTTCCCTCTCCAGTGCATGAAAGTGAAGTCGCTCAGTCGTGTCCAACTCCTAGTGACCGCATGGACTGCAGCCTCAGTTCAGTTCAGTCGCTCAGTTGTGTTCGACTCTTTGCGACCCCATGAATCGCAGCACGCCAGGCCTCCCTGTCCCTCACCAACTCCCAGAGTTTACTCAAACTCATGTCCATTGACTCGGTGATGACATCCAGCCATCTCATCCTCTGTCATCCCCTTCTCCTCCTGCCCCCAATCCTTCCCAGCATCAGGGTCTTTTCCAAATGAGTCAACTCTTCACATGAGGTGGCCAAAGTATTGGTGTTTCAGCTTCACCATCAGTCCTTCCAATGAACACCCAGGACTGATCTCCTTTAGGATGGACGGGTTGGATCTCCTTGCAGTCCAAGGGACTGTCAAGAGTCTTCTCCAACACCACAGTTCAAAAGCATCAATTCTTCGATGCTCAGCTTTCTTCACAGTCCAACTCTCACATCCATACATGACCACTGGAAAAACCATAGCCTTGACTAGATGGACCTTTGTTGGCAAAGTAATGTCTCTGCTTTTTAATATGCTATCTAGGTTGGTCATAACTTTCTTTCCAAGGAGTAAGCATCTTTTAATTTCATGGCTGCAATCACCATCTGTAGTGATTTTGAAGCCCCCAAAAATAAAGTCTGACACTGTTTCCACTGTTTCCCCATCTATTTCCCATGAAGTGATGGGGCCAGATATCATGATCTTAGTTTTCTGAATGTTGAGCTTTAAGCCAACTTTTTCTCTCTCCTCTCTCACTTTCATCAAGAGGCTTTTTAATTCTTCTCCACTTTCTGCCATAAGGGTGGTATCATCTGCATATCTGAGGTTATTTATATTTCTCCCGGCAATCTTGATTCCAGCTTGTGCTTCTTCCAGCCCAGCATTTATCATGATGTATTCTGCATATATGAGTAAGTAATTTTATAATAATCTACAAATAATGATATCTTTTAAGTGGGCATGTTATGCTTTCATCCAGAACACTCCATAAAAGCTAAGCTGTTAAACCTTTATTTTGTCAAGGCAACTTTTCAGAGCCTCAAAATATGCCATTTGAACCATCCCTCACTATTTATTCAGGTAGTTGGGAGCCATTTTTCATCAAGTGTCATTTATCTGGCTGTGTGTCTTGGGTGAATCACCTCTGTTCTCTGGGCCAATGTCTCCTCACTACAAAATGAAGGGGTCTGATACTCTCTGCAGTCTATTCTGGCTTTTACATTATATAGAGGCCTATATAATTATGATTCTTAAAGCCTCATGAAGTTTTATGGTGAAATCATCACCTTTGGCAATAACCAGTATTACTGTCTTAATTCAGGCGACACAGACCCTATTAGAACAGTTGTACGATCAGCCAGTGGAGAAAAAAAATGGGACCATAGAAAATCCAAACCCACCATCCTTTTCCTGCATTGAGTTCCCACTCATTTTCTGAGGTCTAGATAAGGGCTGCGAGAGTAGATTTGGAATTTCTGAGATAAGGCACATGTACATAGTTTATGAAATTGTCAGACTGCATGTCTGTAGAGGAACATGTTTTTAGGATACATTTCAAAGCAGTTTAAAAGCAAATAACAATCATTTCAAGAGAAGACAGAAGATCATATTCTTAAGCAATTTTGGTGGGAAATATACCATCCCAGCTCCCAAATTCATCAAGAAATTAATGCTTTCCACGAGTGTCATTTCCTTCCCTAGAACAGATTCAAGTGGGCACCACTGAGTTCAGCCTCCTTTGTAAATATTCAGGAAGTTGTATATGGACATAATAATCTGGGCAAACACACACAGGCAAGGCTCGAGAACGATGCTCAGAAATTGTTTTAGTATGTTGGGAAAAAAAAAAAAAAAAAAAAACAACAAGCAGAGTAAACATAGCGGCTTAAAAGCTGAAACAGATGTAAATCAGTTTTTAAAACCCGTGCGAGTAATAGGTGAGTTGTTTACTCTGAGAGGCCCTCCAGGGCTGGGCCACCACAATCCTGGCCCCCAGACTGCAGGAGCTGACGGGACACACCGAGAGCAGAGCAGCCGCTGAAACAAAGAGGGCCTCATTGCCATGCCAAGCACAACACCCTTCAGATGTGATGAGAAACGTGGCTGAATGACAAACTGGGCCTGGGGAAATTTCAAAATATGACCACCCAAGCATACAGAAGAGGGGCGGAGGACAGGGGCAGGACGGTGGCAAGGTGGGCCGACTTGGCACAGAGAAAGCCGGTTTAGGCCCTAAATAGAAATAGTGATGGCCCCTGGGACCTGGAATCACACAGATTTCATATGAATAGGGATCTACACAGACACAGTTCTTGAGACATGGCTCTGTGGAACTCCTGAAAACAGAAAAGCTAATAGGAAGACGGCTCTCATGCATCATTTTTCTTGCATTAGGCCGTTTAGTATGCATTTTTACACACGGTTCTATACTGCTTTCAAGTGAGAATGAAAGCCATCGCCGCCTGTGGATAATGCTGACAAAAGATAACAACCACTAAAGTCTCCCCCAACCCTACCTCACCCAAAATGAGTTTTCTGTGAGGTCTAAGCCAATTAGAATGTGCAGCCAGATGTACTGGAGCCGGGCTTAGTAGGCAGAGATAGCTCCACTTTTAGATAACACCAATGATGATCTAGCCATCCAATAAGAGGGCTCACATTAGGACTGGGAAGCTGAAAATGAACCAAGTTCCCTTAACTAACATAAGGACTTTCTTCTTCCACCAAATGTGCTCCTGTATTTTTAAAAGTGTCTGGTTCAGTTGCAAAAGGACAAGATATTAATAACTGAGAAAGAGACTTTGCATATTCCTCTGCTCAGATCAATACGACTCCCCAGCTCTGGAGTCTCTTTATTGATGACAACCTTTTTCATTGTAGTGATTAGAGATTGAGCAGCTTTAATCACCTTCAACATGACAACTACATGCAGCTATATCTGTGTGATTTACAGCAATTGACACAGTGTTCAAAATCAGTGATGATGAGGTTGGCTTTTTGGTGTTAGTGATTTTCTGATCTATTTCAACCAAATAGCAAATGATCCACATTAAGCCACTGTTGCAATGTTGAGACAAGGAGGCAAAAGGAAATCTGTATTGGATTTTTGACACTCCTGTGCTAATAAATTGAGACTAGAATGAAGAACAAGGTCAATGTGAACTTTCAATTTTCCTAGTCTCACAAGTGCCTATGTCCTGCTTCTGAACTATTGGATGTTGTGGCCAATCTATGATACATTATTATTACAGGAAGTTTTTTTGTTTTGTTTTGTTACAGAATGACACATATTTAAGAAATTTAGGAGACATGTTTCAGTTTGGAGTCATGATAAAACTGGAGTTGCCTGTCCAAAAATTAAATATCACATCTCAAGGAGACACACACACACACACACACACACACACGGTCATAGTATTGATTGTTGTTCAAAAAATCAGTTTAGAAAGCTGACTAACTTTTGACACCATTCTAAAACACTGCCCAAAGTCCTTCCCATCACACAAGTACTGGGCATAAAACTAAGAAATGTGATGACAAAGAGACCACCTTAAGAAATAAGTTAAAATCTAATTCTAGCCAACTGTTGTGACTAGACACTTAGGTTTTGATCATCCATACATTCTTTTCATTCATTTATTCAGTAAACATTTGTGAATAATAACTACCCTGCAGTAAGCATCTATTATGTGGAGGTACTTGATATATACATACATGTGCATGTAGGTGTGCTATAATGTTCATAATACCCATGATACAGGAATTTAGAGAGGAGGTTAGACTTAGACCAGGGAACTGGCCCATGAGTAGAAAGACATGAGATTAGAACCCAATCTGTTGGTCTCCACCACTTCAGGGCCATTGCTTCTCCAATTGTAGTCCAGGTACGACACTAGACAATATTATGACTTTCAAAGACATATAAAATACAGATCATATCATTTATGCTCATTATTATGGGTTGAATTGTGTCCCTTCCCCAGTTCGTGTTGGAGTTTTAATCACCAGGACCTCAGAATGTGACTTTATTTGGAGATAGGGTCTTTTCGGATATAATCAAGCTAAAACCAGGTCAATTACTGAGGGCCCTGATACAATATGACTAGTGTCCTTATAAGAGGAAAATTTGGACAAAGACATGCATAGAGAGAAGACTATGAAGACACAGGGAGAACAGTCAACCACAAGCCCAGGAGAGAGGCCTGGAACAGACCATGCCCTTGTGGCCCCCAGAAAGTGGACCCACACCTTGAACTTGGACTTCCAGCCTCCAGAACTAGGGACAAAACATTTCTGTTGTTTCAGCCTCTGGTCTGTGGGATTTCCTTACAACTACCTGAGCAAATTAATTCAGTCATATAGCCTAGGTGGTGGGATAAGATGACTAGGTGAAGGCCTGCACTACAAGGCAGGCTATGGAACATGACCAAAGAGAGGCATGAACAATATTTTAATGGCAGGAGGGATAGAGTTAATGGCTGGGGGAGGCAGAAGGGGACAACAGCACTGCAGGGTTAATTTCCCATATTTACAGATTAAAACGACAACAATAGAAATAATAACAGCAATAACCATAATGATAATAATGATAACAAATCACAGCCACATCTACGAAATACTTAATATGTGCTCAGCACTGTGCTAAACACTGCACAGGGATTACCTCATTTAATCCTCACAGCAACCCTGTGACGTGAGTTCTAGCATTATCCCTATGTGCCCCTGGGCATCTGCGGGGCCGCAGACCTGGGAAACGGGGTGGGGGGGCAATCCTGTTTCCCATGCAGCAGTGATACAGAGAGCATCTCTTCTTCTAGATCAAGCCCACACTTAGGGCCTCCCCTTGTCCTTAACCTCTGTGCTTCCTAAAAAGGTTCTGCTGTATTGGTCACAGACTAATGTGTCTTATGTGTGGTCCATGTTCGTTTTGACATTGGGCTCACAAACCAGTGCTAATTAATTTTTTTTACAGCTGACCTGCCTTCCTTATAGCAGGGAGGGTATGTAGAGATTCTCCTAAGAGAGCCAGTGCCTTAGAGCTAGGCATGCAGACCACAAAGTCAAAATAATAAATAGATGCTGATTGCTAGAAGGGCCTGAGGTACAGTGTGCATGTGGCACATGAAGCCTGGGAGTCCCACTTTGTGTACAAGTGGGTCTCTGGCTACACGAGCCCATAAACATCTCCCCTGCAGCCCACTCCCCACCCCCCCACCAACTCTTCTCTTCCCTCCCTCACAAGCACACAAGCTCCAGATCATCAAATGTGTACTTGGCTGGGAATACTCATTTTTAAATTTACCAACTGTGTTATGAAACTAACAGATGGTCGTGACAATAACAGAAACCTATAGCTATGCTGACCATATCTTTCCAAACAAAAAAGTAGAAATTATCGTCTGAAAGTTCTTTGTTGTGTGTGTCTGTGAGGGAGTGAGAGAGAGAAAGAGAGAAATAGAGGTAAGCGGGGAGGGAGGGAGTTGAGTATATTTGCCTTGTAATTCTTACAAATTTCATTAAGTTACCATATAACCTAAAATTGGAGTTCCTTCATATAAAATATATTTCATTCAATCAAACCTCTTCTATAAACTGGGCACTTTGCTAGGTACCAAAACTTTGAGAATTTGTGGAATGGCTTCATAACCTGGGATCCATGAATGGGCTTAAGGGGGTCTGAAATCTCATGCTAAATTGTGTGTGTGTGTGCACACACACACACCTATGTGCATTTTCTGGCCAGAGGCTCTGTCATTGTGATCAGACTTTCAAAACAGACTGCAATTCATCAAAAGTTAAAAACTTCTGGTTTGCGGGATGACGGGGCAGAATATCTGAAATTAGGTCAGTCTTGACAAATTGAGGGCATATCTATTGTATATCATCCACAGCGTGAGACACGCACTGGGCTCCTGACCCACAGACACAGAAGACTCCAGCATTTATCAGACTTGTCTTGTGACTGGGAAGGCTCTTACCAGTGCCTTGCACCCAGCACACAAGTGAAACGGTGCTGAATCAGGTGAGGACAGGAGCCAAAAGGTAGAGCGTGGGTGTGGCAGGAGTCTCTATTTCAGTGCTACTAACATAAATCATCAGAATATCCCAGAAATCACCTAAATTTCACTCCCAGGGTGCATCTTACCCTAGAAGTGGAATAAATATCTGGATATTGGATTCAGATAAATAAAGATTCCTAAAACCGTATGGGTGACTGGGAAAGGTAGTAATAAAGCCCCTGCCTAAAAGCTAATCTCACCAGGCAGAGGAACCATCAGTGAAAAGACAAGTAGGGCCAGCTTCACAAACCTGTGTGTGTGTGTGTGTGTGTGTCTGTGTGTGTGTGTCTGTGTGTGTCTGTGTTCGCCCTATCTCTGTCTGCTGTGGGGCCGGGCCCAAGAGAAGCCAAAGCATAAACAGCTGAATTCAGTCAAAGATCTGATTGTTTCTCAAATGTATATGTTGAGTTCCAAGTGAAAGCCACTCCAGATCGAGCCCTGCTGATGGCCTGTGGCTTTGTGTGTATCCCCCACTTATGTCTGTCTCAGAGAGATGGCCCAGGCCTGGAGACAGTGGGCTGCTGGGGAGTGGCTTATGCATGTGTAATTAGTCACGGTGCACCTGTACCTAACTGCATTAACAATGAACACAATTACACACACAATTGTGGAATTGCCCCCACTATTTGAATGATTAGTAAGCTAACTACATGATTTGCAGGTGCAATTGATCAATTACATATGGTTCCAAAGTGGAATATGCATATTTAGAGGCTTGGATGAGGCCCATTACTAAATCTTGTTCCAAATGGTCAAATTAATTTTATTATTAGAAGGAATAGCACTCGGTGAAAGGTATCTAATCCTTAAGCACTCCAGCACTAGGTGATTGGAAAGGGTGCATCTTCTCAAGGGATTTAGCTGCAGGGTTCAGCAAACACAGCTGGCCCTGCAGGAACACTGCCAGCCTGCACCCTCTCCCCCAGCCCTGCCTGCCCTAGCTTGGGGTGCCCTTCCCAACACAGTTTTTGCCTCTCCTTTAAAATGCTGCTACTAATTCACTCACTCCCTGTGGCTTTCCCTAACAGAGCCCTCTCTCTCTTGAGTCTTGGGTTGGGTGACCCAGCCTAGAACTAGAGGCTGAACAAAGACATCACTTCACCTGCCTCCTGCAAGGAAAAGGCCAGAAAATGCCATGGCAGTGCCAGGTGATACCCACAGCCAGGCCCCAGTGAGCAGGGCAAAGACAGGAGTGAGAACACTGTCAGATGCTGGTAGTCATGGCTGGCACTTTCCTAGTTCTCTGACATCAGGGACAACGTCCTCCATCTTTTCTGCTCTCTTGTCACCCTCAGTCTAAGTGAGTGACTTGCTGGCCACTGAAAAGGACATTCACTAAAGGTGTGGGTTTCAGACATGCACCATGGCAAAACCAGTTGGGCCCATTACTGTGGACTGCTCAGGAAGAGAGTGCAGAAGCTAGAATGAGCTGGACACCCATGGAGAGACCAGGGCAGCTGCTGCTGCTGCAACCACTTCACTGCACACACTCTGTTCTCAAGTGGCCCAGTGCTTGACTCTCCTATGACCTCAGAGATACCTTCAGGAGAAGCTACAAAACCTGGTCAAATCTATACATAGTTCATCAATATTGCCCAGTGTGATGGCATCTAAAAAGAAACAGAAGAAAAACCCACCTATGGGTCTAATTTGAATTTTTGGAGATCCTCTGCAAACGAAGGCAGTTCTTCCTTCTAGAGACAGGTTAAAAAGTCACATCTGTTAAATGTCCATCAACAGAGGAATGGCTAAAGAAGATGTGGTCCATATATGTGATGGAACATTATCCAGCCATAAAAAAGGAACAAAGTAGTGCCATTTGCAGAGATGTAGGTGGACTTAGAGACTGTCATACAGAGTGAAGTAAGTCAGAAAGAGAAAAAAATACCATATATTAATGCATATTTGTGGGATCTAGAAAAAATGGTACAGATGAACCGATTTGCAGAGCAGAAATAGAGACACAGATGTAGAGAACAAACATGGATATCAAGGGCAGAAGGGGGATGGAATGGATTGGGAGATTGGGACTGACATATATACACTACTATGTATGAATAGATAACTAATGAGAGCCTACTGTATAGCACAGGGAACTCTATTCAATACTCTGCTGCTGCTGCTGCTGTCGCTTCAGTCGTGTCCGACTCTTAGCGACCCCATGGACTGCAGCCCACCAGGCTCCTCTGTCCATGGGATTTTCCAGGCAAGAGTACTGGAGTGGGGTGCCATTGCCTTCTCCAACTCAATACTCTATGGTGACCTAAATGGGAAGAAGTTCCAAAAAAAGAGGAGATATATGCATATATATTGCTGATTTGCTTTGCTGTATGGCAGAAACTAATACAATATTGTAAAGCAACTATACTCCAATAAAAACACCAAAATGTCACATCTGGAGATGGTTGTTACCTTCTAGAACGAGCATTAGTCATCTGCTGGAGATGTGTGCTTAGTGTTATATGTAGCAGAGGTCAGAAGAAACAGGAGGCATGGGCCTGCTCTTCGTCCTTTGTTTAACTACCAAGAGGGTTTGGGTTATGTTTTGCTTTTGTGTTTGTTTTCTGAATGCCAATTTTTCTTTTTAAATCACTGAGGGGAAAACGTCAATAGCTTCATACTTCTGTCATCTAGCCAATAAGATTCAAATAGAAAGACGTTCAGATCAAAGATGGGAAGAACCTTTTTTTTTTTCTCCCCACAGTGTTCTCTCCTCCATAGCATGGCGAATCAGAAATGAAGGCTGAAACAAGGATCATTTCTAAAGATTTTGGTATGCTAAAAAGTGTCAATTCACTTTTCCTCATTTGTACTTTGGCTAATTTTTACATACTGGGAAAATGAGTGGAGACAGAAGATAAGCTCTGTGAGCTAAGCTCTTTCCAGCAAGACTCCAGGAAAATTATTATTTTGGGATATTGCAGTTTTCAGCCACCTCAATGCCATTTTTTTTTTTTACTGTTCAGCTGCATGAAAAATTACCTAACTGGTTGGAATAGATTTCTTGACCCACGTATAGCTACATTAAATGGTGTAATTTAATGCAATCTAACTAAATTAGCACCAATTAGACAGGCTAAATTAAAGGGCATGTCACTAATAAATTTTATGCTAAACATATTACTGATGATAAGCTCACTAAAATGCATAATGAAATAAAATATTTTTAGCCTAGTTTAGTTCCAATCGTATCTGAAAGTCTTTAGTATGAAATATATCAAGAAAAACCCTTACTTTCTTACAGATAAGTGGAAAAATAATGCTCTGCTCTATTAACTGACACTCTTGTTTTTATGTTTGTTATTATGATTTGAAAATATCATTTCCAAAACATTTCTCCTCAGGTGGAGTCAGTGTCCTAACCTCTAAAAGGTGGTAACATTGATTGCTCTCCAAACTTATTCTAGGGTAGAGATAAGGTATGGTTTCAGACAGTATTAGAAAAAACACAGGCTTTGTAAAAATACTAGTTTCTAGTTGGTCTCAATTCTGCCATTTATTGGTTGGATCTGCTCTGTAGCAGACCCCAAAATGGTCTCTGAAAGGTCTATCCCTGTCTAATTCTCTGAACATTAATTTCTATGGCAAAAGATGTGATTAGGTCAAGAATCTTGAGAAAAGGAGCTTATCCTGGATTATCTGGGTGGGCCCTAAATATCAATACAATCACATGTAACCTTACAAGAGAGAGGCAGGAGGAGTTTGGGGACAGACACAGACAGAAAAGTAGAAGACATACAAACACAGAAGAGAATTTGCTAATGGAGATGGAGGCAGAAATTGGAGTAATGGGGCCATAAGCCAAAGCCTGTCAGCAGCCAGCTGGAAAGACAAGGAATGATTCTCCCCTGGAGCCCCCAGAGGTCCCTGCAGATACCTTCAGCTTTTACTCCTAACCTCTAGAACTCTTAGGGAATAAATTTCTGTTGTTTTAAGCCACTCAGTTTGGGCTGATTTGTTACAGCAGCCATCAGAAACTAATACAACACTGGACCTCACTTTGCTCAGCTAGAAAATGGGGTTAGCTAACCTCACAGATTCAATGTGATAAGCTTCCAAATGAGTAAGACTATCAAGGGCTAGTGCTTACATAGCACTTATCATGTGCTACTGAGGACAGCAATAGACACATTAGCACAGGGGTCATAACTATTCCAGCCTGTCAGTTTCAGTAGTTCTAATTTTATAAGCTATTTTCAGATAATGCAAAAGAAATGCATCTCATGTAGAATTTATTGGCATAACTTGCAGGAATTTGTGAACTGAAAGAAGTGAACAACTCTTTCTTAGCCACATTAATCAATTTTTACAACAAATGCCTTCCTTGATATCAACCATATCTAAAGAACAAAGAAGGTTCCACTACACGATAGAACTTTTTACTGAAGGTGGATCCATTTGCATGAATAATCACTCAAAATAAGGATGTGTTGATTGTTCATAATTACAATGAATCAAGCCAAAGAGCTGATCCAACCAATCGATAAAAATTACTCTACAGGTTCCAGTCCAATAAAGTCCAACTCACTCTTTCCAATAGCTCAAAAGGCCCCCAAAGTTCATTACATGATGAAACAATTACTGATTTTTATATATTTTTCCTGCCATTTGGCTTAAGAACAAGAAATAGCCCTGGGTAATTTCTCTGTGGAGAGCAGCCTGATTAGTTAGTAATTGACTGCACTTCCAACCTACTGGTCTGAGGCCAAAGAAATGAAATTTCCCCCCAGACAAAATGACTATGTTCCCCTAAACATAACAGAGAAGGAAAGAGGAATTCCAGGATTGTACAGGTTGCTCTTTGAATATCTGGTTGTTCTTTATAAAGCAATGGCTATCACTATTCCAATAGCAGTTGCTAACTGTATGCTGCTGCTGCTGCTGCTAAGTCGCTTTAGTCGTGTCCGACTCTGTGCGACCCCATAGACGGCAGCCCACCAGGTTCCTCCATCCCTGAGATTCTCCGGGCAAGAACACTGGCATGGGTTGCCATTTCCTTCTCCAATGCATGAAAGTGAAAAGTGAAAGTGAAGTCGCTCAGTCGTGCCTGACTCTTCGCGACCCCATGGACTGCAGCCTACCAGGCTCCTCCGCCCATGGGGTTTTCCAGGCAAGAGTACTGGAGTGGGGTGCCATTGCCTTCTTCTGCTAACTGTATAGTCTAGCTCTATTTGTACAGATTTAAATCTGATGGGAAAGACAAGAAAGGTTAATGACTAAGGGAGAATAGGAAGTCATCAAAGTGGGAAGGAAGAGGAGAAGTAGAGGAAGAGAGAAGACCATTAAAGTGTTTGTCACTAAGTACAGGAAAACTGTATGGGTCAACAGGGCATTAGACACAAATCTCTCTAGACTCTTATTTTCTTCCATGTCAGTCTGTCCTCGTACAAGGAGAAAATACTATCTATCTCATGCTAAAAGACAACCATCAGAACTCAAATAAGTGCTCAATTGTGGCTGGTGATTGTATATGAGGTTCTTGGCATGTCTCTTCCTCCTAAATAATTTTTATAACTTTTAAGTCATTATGTCAATTGTCTTTGATAATATTCCTCTTACGTTTTTTGGCTACATTAATTCATTTTTGGAGAAAGCTGGGACATATACCACTAATAGTAAGTGAGTTAAAAAAAGAGAGGATATAGGCAGTAATCCTGACTCACCATTTCTGACCAGTATGTGCTACTGGTTTTGTCTGCAATAACTCAAGATGTGTCCAGTATCTTCATTTGAAGAGAAAACTCTGAAATAGAGGTTTTCTCCCCAAAGCTCAAAACCATCTATGTGAAATAACTTATTGAAAGTTAAGTTATTTCCTTCAATATTTCCTTCATGGAGGTCACTTGTCACCCACACTTCAACCTTTCCCAAGATGAACAACTTCTAACTGTGATTTCCAGAGAGAAACCTAGTTTCCTGTGAATTCGGGGGTCTCCTCATCCCTGTTTTCTATATATTTCTAATAAGGAGGAATATTGGAGAGCTGACATCCTTTCCTAGATGGTTTTCACCCTGCACAAAGAGAAAAAAACTACCTTCTGACTTAATTTTCCACCAGAAAATCTCCCTGCACCTGAAATGTGAGCTAATTTCACCAACCCTTTGACAACCGTTTTTTTTTTTTTTTTTCAACAGCAGCTTTACATCTCTATAGCATACTCATCATTTGCATTTGTCATTCTGATTAATTTTCTTGCCAATTTTGCATATTTCAGAAATGAATCTCATTTACTACTCAGGAGGCTATCCTCTTCATAAGTGCTTGTGAAATTGCCCTGGCCCTCAATTTGGTTATAAGAGGCTGGTTAATAAGACCTGGAAATGGCCTTCATTGGAGGGTCACTTTCTCCTCAGAAAGATTTGAGAAAAAAATGTAACCACAATTAAATGTATAGTTACTATCACTTTCATAGTTTACCACACGAATTACTTCTTTTAAAAAACAAGATATATAATCTTATTTTATCTTATGACAAGAAGGGCATGGTATTTATATAAAATTTAGGAAATACAGGTAATGAAAAGAAGACTCTATAGACCTCCACCTAGAAATTACTAGAGTTAACATCTTGGCATATGGTCTTCTAGTGTTTTTTTTTTAACATATATATTTTTAAAACATAAAATGATTATACCATACATAACAATTGCTCCTTAATCAATGGATGGATGATTAGATACTATACTTTGTCTTCTTATGTTGGTTTGGAATCCACAGTAAAAACAAATATAAGCTAAAATGTATAAGGCATCTTTTTTCTCAGTCACAATTTTAAGCCTAGATATCTCTTATTTCTTCATTGCCTTCAACTATTTGGAAATTCATGATAAAGAAATCATCACATAGCTTTCATTAGAGGATAAAAAGATTACATCCCAAACAGACTTTTGGAAAGGTTTTTTGATGTAAATTTTGAAGTAACCAAATGTTATATCTGAAATTCATAGGGTGCTCAGGTGAAAAGAAAAACCTTGAAAATGAAAACCAGTCTTCTATAATAATCACATGGTACTTTCAACAGCCAACGTTAAACTCATCAAAAACAGCATTTTGCCATTCTTTCCTCTTGGATTCTACATTTCAAACATCCAAGCTGCTTTCAGATGCCTCTATAATCCTTTCTTCATGGCTACACACTGTGATGCATAAAGGATGAGAAATCCAAGTTGTCAGCCATCTGAGAATTTTTAACGTATCAAGCATTGCCTTCTAAATACATTTCTATTTCATTTCAAAAACAAAACATGAGTGATTTAGTCTAAAAAAGTCAGTCTGGTTCATTAACCTATAACTGTACCAAAGCAAGAGTCAATTACATTGCCACATCAGATATGTGTTGAGATAATTACCCTGAAAAGAAGATATAAGGATGCCCATAAAAGCATTGAAATGTGACCTATTAAATCAGGCTGTAACCTATTATGGGTCAAAAAACACATTTGCAGGGCCAGAAGTCCCCTGCCTACTACTTCCAGTCTTGCATGAATTCTGCAGGTGTCTTTTGCAAGTAAACTTTCGATCTGTCCTTTATCAAATTGGGGTCGTCTTCCTATCTTCACAACTCCCAGATATCCGGGACACATGTATGGGCTTCAGAGAACTAACTGCCTACTTAAAATTACCTCCCTTAAATTTATTAGAAAAACCTAGGATGACAAGAGGCCAAGATCCTGCTGTATTAAATAAGCAGGAAGTCATTTGGGTTCACTTTCCTGTAAGCTCTCCTCTTGTAATATTTTGTAACATTGATTTCCATCTCCAAATGTAACATCTGTTACAGCTAGAGAGCAAATGAGTCAGCAACCAGATAGACTGAAGATCACCTGGTGTGAAAGGAGGAAAAAATATTTACTACTGTCTTTACTTGGATTACTGCCAGTCACAACACAGACAAAATGGTGAAGGGGCTCAAAGGTGGCTTCTATTCCAGGAATTCAATGGGTTTGAGGAATGCTCATTAGCACAGTACAATATGGAAATGAGGAGTCATCTTTTTGGAACTACAGATGGAAAAGAGGGGAAAGTTGTGATAAGGGGAGATGCAAGTCTTGGTCCTGTTTGTGGCAAATCATTAGGTCCTTCTGTTACTTTGTATTTGAAAACTGATATTTCCTTCTCTTAGATGACACAAAGAAGCCATTTAGTACCATGTACGTTGTACTCCTGTTCTGCCATGCCCATAAAATCACCCACACTGGCGGAGAACTCAATATAGATTTGTAGTCACGGCTAAGGTTATTGATGGGATCATAAGGGGAAAGACACAAGTGGCATGTGGAGAAATCCATATGCAGGTTTCTTTATGTTCTTTCCCTTCCACAAGGGGCCATACAGAGTAAATTCTGTCCCAACCGTGAAAATGTGGTCACAGGCCTGTGATGCCTCTGCTGAGGGCAGCCCATTGGAGACTTGGCACTCAAGGTTTGGGGGCTGGCCACGTGAGCACTCTGCCTAACCTGTACCTAAATTCCAGACTCCTAGAAAGAAAGTAGGTGTTCAATATAAATCACATTGTTTGCAGGAACAGTCTAGGCCCAATGAGCCAACTTTTTCAGTCCGGGAATGTCTTCAAAGCCAAGTTCCCAGAAGCCAGCCAAGAGCCAACCTTGCAGGCAGGCTCTTCTAAAGATTCCGGTTTCAATACTGCAATGTTCAGTAGTTTTTGCATGAATATACTTGCAATGAAATGCATTTATATTGTATGAACTGCAAATAATCGCAGTGTGCAAACCAGAAGTCATCCCAAGCGGGCCAAGGGAGTCTCTGTGTTAAAATATGTTTTAAAATCGATCCTCATGAGTGGCTCGCCCCATTCAGCCCTCTCAAATGTTCCATTCAAGACTTCTTTGAGGCCTTTCCAGACTATAAGAGCCTTGGTCATCCCTTTGACTTCTCACTGGATCATAGATGACCTAATAATATCACTTATGATGCAACTGAAATTTGCATGGGATTCCACCATTCATGGGCTTCCCAGATGGCTCAGTGGTAAAGAATCTGCTTGGCAATGCAAGAGACACAAGAGATGTGGGTTCAATCCCTGGGTGGGGAAGATCCCCTGGAGAAGGGAATGGCTACCCACTTGAATATTCTTGCCTGGAGAATCCCATGGACTGAGGAGCCTGGCGGGCTATAGTCCATGGGGCCACAAAGAGTTGGACATGTCTGAGCACACACACACACAAACACACACACCACCATTCATCCTTCTCTTTATTATATTTCCTCCACTTGGGGTGCCTTTTGCCCTTGAAACCACATACTTCCCTCCAACTCCACAATTGGAAATGTCACAGATATTTCAAAGTTCAGATCAAATATCATTTCCCACTTCTGAGGTCTTCCCCAATAACCATGGATGGAGTTCATCTGTACCTCTCACAGCAGTTTCTAGCTTGAATTATAGTGGTTTGTGCACATATCTTGCCATACACATGATTTTCCCTTCTAATCTGAAAGCTGGATGAAGGCAGGGTCCAGACCAATCAGGATAAGTTTCTGTTCTCTCAGGCCTCCCCCCACCACACATTACTGATATCTAATCCAGTACTCGCACATAGTAGGCACTGCCCAAGTGTATGCTGGATGGATGGATGAGCAAATAACCTGGAATGGCTTTGAACTGGCCTGGATGAATTTTGTTTTGATAACTGGACTCACAGAGAAGGGGCACATTCACAGGGAAAGCACCGCCTGGAGCAGCAGAGATGACAGTGTTCTAAAAATGTTTTTACTTGAATGTAAAATGGACTTCTTTGGAACGAACTTCCCATTTGGACAGTTAAAAATCTCGGAATCTTTCCTGGGAGTGAGCCCCAAATTTCATATCAGAGTCATGAGAAGGGGCCTAGGTTTGGAAGCTGTTAAATCAATTTCGAGACCAGAGTCAGAGGAAAATGGTTTTCTACGTGACTCCCACATGCCTGGTGTGCTCCCCAAGTGTTCAGAGCATCTGTTCTGGATTCCCACTGAAACAACAGTCCCAGAGGGGAATGGGAGCCACATCTAGGGTGGAAGGGCAGGACCAGTCTCTGTCCCCTGTGTACTAAGAAATGGCTCTACATCTCTGACCAAATCACCCAGGGACACATTTGGACACAAAGCAGCAGGCATTAAAAAACTGTTCAAATTTTATCCATAGAGAGCAAGAATACATCACTGTCAGCACTGCCTGACACCCTATCTGTCACCTTAGCCTCTTCTGTTACAGATTTGTGTTCTGGCCATTCATGAAAACCAGTCACCATTGCTGCCTTTTCTCCCCAGGTATTCAGAAGAGCCCCTGTACATGGAAGGCGCATCTTGCTTTCCACAAAGCAAGTCCACATCATCAAGGTTATTATGGCACACCTTTGTACGATTAAAAAAAAGCCTAATTAATGTTTTGTAGTATGAGTTTTCATCAATCAAGTTTCCCTCCATCAGGGTGACCACTCCACTTTATTGAGAGAGATAAGAAGCCGAGTCTCCACACACAGGCTGCCCACGTGCCAGGTCCATGTGATATGCACTCCAGCTGCACACACACCAAGCTCCTTGGCCTCTCTGGAGCTCAACTTTCTCACGTGTAAGTGGAGGAGGAAATGGCAACCCATTCCAGTATTGTTGCCTGGAGAATTCTATCGACAGAGGAGCCTGGTGGGCTACGGTCCACAGGGTCTCAAAGAGTTAGACCCCCCTGACCATGCAAGCAAGTGGGAGGGCACACCACCTCTTTCAAAGGGCTGTAGAGGAGAATTCAAGAAGAAAGTCTGGGATAAAAAGGAAGTGAGATGCAAGCAAGATCTGATTCCTAAGTCTGTATTGTCTGAGAGGAATCACATGCCATTGAATAAAAAGAAACAAAATGGGACTTTCCTGGAGGTCCAGTGGTTAAGAATCCACCTTCCAATGCAGGGGACTCGGGTTCAATCCCTGGTTGGAGAACTAAGATGCCACATGCTATGGAGCCACTAAGCCTGTGTATGACAGGTAGAGAAGACTGTGCACTGCAACTACTGAGCCCGGGCTCTAGAGAAGCTGCTCTGCAACAAGAGAAGCCTGAGCACTACAACGAAGACACAGTGCAGCCAGAAAATGACAATAAATAAATATAAATAAAATAGGGAAAAGAAATGACTTCCACATGGGGTGTCAAAATAATAAAAGCAAACAAAAACACATCCCTGTAACTTTTCACCAAAGCAAAGACATCTTGGTCAGTGTACCCAAAATGCTGCACGTTTGTCTTCTCCCAGGCTCTACCTGAGACAGCAACTTCTCTTTGGAATGTATTCTTCCTGCGATATCTACAGAAAAGCCTTATCTGTAGCCTAAGCCATTAGTCCTCTCAAACCGAAAGGTCCTACAGACCACAATGACTTAGAAATGTGTGTGTGTGTGTGTGCGTGTGCACACACGTGCAAGCACACACACAATTTTCTTTCATTTGGAAAGAGAACTCACCCATCAACAAGATACTCTAAGAAATTCTCAGTAAGGGCAGCAGTTGGGACAGCAGCCTTGCACCTCTGAGGACCTGCGAGTACAGTTCTGGAGGGGTGAATTAATGAAGACCTTAATCTCAGCTCCTAGTTTGAGGAGGAGGGCCAGCTGCATATACATAGGACACAAGTCCCAGATGCAGGGGCCACGAGGCTTTACTGGTTTAGTCTGGGCAGTCCAGGTGAGGAGATGGCTGAAGTTTGCATGATGGATGCACTAACAGCCATAGGAGCAGAGGGAGGCGGGGCCAGGGAAGACAGGAGGGAACAACTGGGGTGGTGCTGGGAAGGGAACAGAGAAAACTTCAGGAAGGAGACCAGGAGAAGGCTTTTGTGCAGTGAGTAAGAGTTCACCAAGCAGGAGAATAGGGCTTCCCTGATAGCTCAGTTGGTAAAGAATCCACCTGCAATGCAGGAGACTCCAGTTTAATTCCTGGGTCGGGAAGATCCCCTGGAGAAGGGATAGGCTACCCACTCCAGTATTCTGGCCTGGAGAATTCCATGGACTGTATAGTTCATGGGGTCACAAGGAGTTGGACACAACTGAGCGACTTTCACTCACTCACTCACTCAAGCATGAGAAGGGGGAGAGCCCAAGCACAATGTTCCAAGCAGAAGGAACAACCCAAATGAGGCATGTGGCCTGAGAGAGGCACCAGCCAGTGTTAATAGCCAGCTTCCTAGGGACCCTGGCCATTAGGAGGTAAGTGTTCCGATTACATTATCAAGTCTCATTATATTGGAGCCACACTTTACAATCATTCTTTCGATACAATGGGCATGGTTATCATGACTACTTCACAGAAGCCCTCGAAAGAAAATGAAATACAGTTGCCTTGGATTATATCTGCAAATGTAAAAGGCTATATAGCTGTGTAGTGTCACTCATTAAAAAGGCATTCAATATCCTTCACCTACATTACAAGCCAAGTTGTGCAAATCAAGCTGTCTTTTTTCATTAAGAATAAGCAATTGAGCTGGTAATGCCAATAATCACCCTCTATCAAGATGGCTGTGATTTGTTTGTCAGCCTTTTTTAAGTTCTCAGCAAATTCATTTGTTCAGCATGTGATTGCAAGGATATAGGGAATCACAGGCTTTGGAATGCCTCTATCCCTTAAGACAGGGCTTTAGGATGCTAGAGGCCTTTGTTGGTGAGCCTGTATGTCTAAATCTCTCAACTGAAAACTCTCTTCTGAGTTCAGCAGTGGAGGTGTTTTGTTTGCTTCTTCACAGTAGAAATCTTCCTGGGATGGTCACATTGATGCCATTCATTATGTCATTGTCATGCTTTGTTCCATGATGTAGTTTTCTCAAAGTCCTTTTACTTAAGAACTTATAAATGCTTAGCTTTTACATTTTAATTGACTGCAATCATTTAATATACATCATCTGTGTTAATACAAATTGGACCTTATGATAAATCATCATTTTTCATTTTGGCCTTGAAAATCCTCTTTCCTATCTGAATGCCTTTTTAAAAACACCAAGTACAATAAAGGAATCATTTCTATAATTCATGTTGGCAATAATTGTATCACCTACATAATAATCATCTGAGAAGTTATATTCAGATGGCATTTGGGTTATCTATGGCTGTGGTGCTTAAAATCAGATACTAGTTACTTTCTCTTTTGCCTGTTGCCCTTTGGCCAAAACTAATGAATTAAACAAAAACAGATCCCATACAAAAATGTGATGACCAAGGAAAGATAATGCTACCCATAATCAAGGGAGAATCCACACTTCAGTACTTCTTCTGGCATTTCTGAGCATTGGAAAATTCTGAGAGAACACTAAGCAAAGAAGAAAGCTGACAATGATCAGGATCACAGACTTAGAGAAACCTTGGGCAGAATCACCCTAAATGAATAACCCTTGACAGATCAGAATCCTCCCAGCTTTTGAGGAAGGAAATCTACAACCTCACATAGCAATCCTTAGCAACGTTATCACGGGCCCTAGACGGTAAGGCATTCAATGTTACTCGAGACAGAACTCTGGCATGCTATGCAAAAAGGGGTTCTATAAACCCCAATCCATCTACTTTTGGAAAGCAACTAAGGTATACTTTGTTTATGCAGAGATAAAACTCTTTATCCACAATAAGGAAGTAATGGACTTTGGAAAAATTTTCCTTTGGTGTGTCTGGGTCCACCTCTCTTGCCAGAACCGATACATATCCAACAAAGATGGCATCAGGCATTTCACAATCCACAGTAACATGCACCACAATACAATAGAGTGAATCTAATGGAAAAGGATGAAATTACCCCTAAGGAGCCTTGGAGATCTAGGTAGGCAGTTCAGCCTACCGCCGCTACTGAAGAGACCAGAAGCTTCATCTTGGAAGAAGGAAAAGGTGAGAAGAAAAAAGAAAATAAGAGGAGAGAAACAAGACAAGAGATTGAGAAAAGAAAATAATACAGAGTAGTAAAGCAATACCATAGAGCAATAACTCAGAAGCCCCAGAACTTGGGTCAGCACCTCACCCTGCTTCTCTCAACTGCCAGGATCACTGGAAATGTCACTCAGTCAAAGAGACTGGTTCCAGTGAGGAATTCAGGAACAACTGTTTCAAAAGGCTTTGTCAATGGGAAGCAAAATTTCCCTTTGAGTACAGTCATTCAGAAATAGCAAATTTGAACTTCAAGATGAAATAACAGGACTGTATCACAAGGTCTTTTGACATATGCATTTCTGACACTGTCACAAACACTTTTTGTACATGCCAAGTGAATGACTGGACCCTTAGTTTTTATAATGCATGTGTGTATGTAGGTACACATACAAAAAGAGAATTTGCAAAAGGAGATGAAAGGCAGATTTTAAAAATAAAAGCATATTCTCACAAAAAGAAACAAAACAAAGTCAGCAAAATTATACTATGGCATCGACAGAAAAAATGAACATAATTCTTATCACTGCTACTATTAGGCTGTATTCTTGAACTCACTTCCTGTTCTGATATTGACCAAACATGCAAATAAATCTGCATGTCCAGAGTTCAATTATTTAAACCAGTTATTTTACAGCAAAACCCAGAATTCATCAAAACTGGCATCTTTGAATGCTAATTCTAATTAGAACAAGCATTGCATTTTGTATGCTTTCCAATTATGCATGAGAAAAGTCAGCATAAGTGTCGTCTCTTATCATAATTATCTGTTTCTAATTTCAATTTTGGCTATGACTTTGCACTCAGTGATGTAAATGTAACTGTTCCTGTCAGATGAAGATTAATTTGATTTAAGCCCTCTTTGTTCTAATTATATATTCTATTTCTGCTCACTATGCAACTTTCTTTCTGAGCCACATCTGTATTTTATCACAACAATGGGGAATTTCTTTAGTATTTAAAAGGCAACCATAAGACTTCTTTTTGGCATCGTTATGACAATTTTCATTAAGCCTTTGCCAAAGGATTTAATATTTCAGCTGACTAATCTACAGACTAATGTAATTATTATTTGAATATTAAAGCATGAACTTTTCCGAAATGAAGTCTCTAAAAGTTATTGCTCTAATTACTCCCTCCACTCCAAGGAAAACCTTCTGGCTGTTAGTTTATTCCCTGAGCAAATTCCTTTATTGGGTGACACCTTGCATGCCATGTTTCTAACTGGCATAACTAGAGACAGGGTGGTAAAAATTAAAATTAGTCACTTGGGAATCAAAGCTATGTATCTGGAGATCCGGAACCTGAGCATCACTGCATTCATCCTGAATTTCTGTTAGCAATTTCCTGCTTTGCTCTTTCATAAGCATAATCAGGTGAACAGAAGTGGAAGAGAGAAAATTAGACATGTCATAAGGTCTTCTCATTCACTCAAATTAGAAAGTGTTTGGGGTGTGGCATCATGAGAGAAGGACTTCCCTTGTGGCTCAGTAGTAAAGAATCTGCCTGGCAATGCAGGAGACACAAGAGACGCAGGTCGAACCCTGGGTCAGGAAGATCCCCTGGAGAAGCAAATGGCCACCCACTCCAGCATTCTTGCCTGGGAAATCCCATGGACAGAGGAGCCTGGCAGGCTGCAGTCTATGGGGTTGCAAAGAGTGGGACATGACTGAGCGACTAAACAACAACAATCATAAAAGAAACACCGTTTCTTGGATTCAGTGCAAGACTTGAATTTTAACCCTCCATGAACATGTGCTACACTTATCTCAGAGACCAGGATTTGGGGTTTGGGGTTTTACTTCCCTAGAAAATCCTAGGAGGTAAAACATGCAGTTTTAGTAAGCCTCTTATCCTTCTCCATCAGAGGGCAGACTGAAAACTACAATCACAGAAAACTAACCAATCTAATCACAGGGACCACAGCCTTGGCTAACTCAATGAAACTCTGAGCTATGCCATGTAAGGCCACCCAAGACAAACAGGTCATGGTGGAGAGTTCTGACAAAATGTGGTCCACTGGAGAAGGGAATGGCAAACCACTTCAGTATTCCTGCCTTGAGAACCCCATGAAAAGTATGAAAAGGCAAAAAGATAGGACACTGAAACATGAACTAGGTCGGTAGGTGCCCAATATGCTACTGGAGATCAGTGGAGAAATAACTCCAGAAAGAATGAAGAGACAGAGCCAAAGCAAAAACAACACCCAGTTGTGGATGTGACTGGTGATGGAAGCAAGGTCCGATGCTATAAAGAGTAATATTGCATAGGAACCTGGAATGTTAGGTCCATGAATCAAGGCAAATTGGAACTGGTCAAACAGGGCATGGCAAGAGCAAACGTCAACATTTTAAGAATCAGCACACTAAAATGGACTGGAATGGGTGAATTTAACTCAGATGACCATTATATATACTACTGTGGGCAAGAATCCCTTAGAAGAAATGGAGTAGCCATCATGGTCAACAAAAGAGTCCGAAATGCAGTACTTGGATGCAATCTCAAAAACGATAGAATGATCTCTGTTCGTTTCCAAGGCAAACCATTCAATATCACAGTAATCCAAGTCTATGCCCTGACAAGTAATGCTGAAGAAGCTGAAGGTGAAGGGTTCTAGGAAGACCTACAAGACCTTCTAGAACTAACACCCAAAAAAGATGTCCTTTTCATTATAAGGGACTGGAATGCAAAAGTAGGAAGTCAAGAAACACCTGGAGTAACAGGCAAATTTGGCCTTGGAGTACAGAATGAAGCAGGGCAAAGGCTAACAGAGTTTTGCCAAGAGAATGCACTGGTCATAGCAAGCACCTTCTTCCAACAACACAAGAGAAGACTCTACACATGGACATTACCAGATGGTCAACACCAAAATTAGACTGATTATACTCTTCGCAGGCAAAGATTGAGAAGCTGTCTAAAGTCAGCAAAAACAAGACCAGGAGCTGGCTGTGGCTCAGACATTGAACTCTTTCCTTACTTCCAAATTCAGACTTAAACTGAAGAAAGTAGGGAAAACCACTAGACCATTCAGTTATGACCTAAATCAAATCTCTTACGATTATATGGTGGAAGTGAGAAATAGATTTAAAGGACTAGATCTGATAGACAGAGTGCCTGAAGCACTATGGACAGAGGTTGGTGACATTGAACAGGAGGCAGGGATCAAGACCATCCCAATAAAAAGAAATGTAAAAAGGCAAAATGGCTCTCTGAGGAGGCCTTACAAATAGCTGAGAAAAGAAGAGAAACTAAAGGCAAAGGAGAAAAGTAAAGATATATCCATTTGAATGCAGAGTTCCAAAGAATAGCAAGGAGAGATAAGAAAGCCTTCCTCAGTGATCAGTGCAAAGAAATAGAGGAAAACAATAGAATGGGAAAGACTAGAGATTTCTTCAAGAAAATTAGAGATACCAAGGGAATATTTCATGCAAAGATGGGCACAATAAAGGACAGAAATGATATGGGCCTAACAGAAGCAGAAGATATTAAGAAGAGGTGACAACAATACACAGAAGAACTGTACAAAAAAGATCTTGATGACCCAGATAATCATGACAGTATGATCACTCACCTAGAGCCAAACATCCTGGAGTGTGAAGTCGAGTGGGCCTTAGGAAGCATCACTACGAACAAAGCTAGTGGAGGTGATGGAATTCCAGTTGAGCTATTTCAAATCCTGAAAGATGATGCTGTGAAAGTGCTACACTCAATGTGCCAGCAAATTTGAAAAACTCAGCAGTGGCCACAGGAATGGAAAAGGTCAGTTTTCATTCCAATCTCAAAGAAAGGCAATGCTCAAACTACCGCACAATTTCACTCATCTCACACGCTAGCAAAGTAATGCTCAAAATTCTCCAAGCCAAACTTCAGCAATATGTGAACCATGAACTTCCAGATGTTCAAGCTGGTTTTAGAAAAGGCAGAGGAACCAGAGATCAAATTGCCAACATCCATTGGATCACTAAAAAAGCAAGAGAGTTCCAGAAAAATATCTATTTCTGCATTACTGACTATGCCAAAGCCTTTGAGTCTGTGGATTACAACAAACTGTGGAAAATTCTGAAAGAGATAGAATACCAGACCACCTGACCTACCTCTCAAGAAACCTGTATGCAGGTCAGGAAGCAACAGTTAGAACTGGTCGTGGAACAACAGACTGGTTCCAAATAGGGAAAGGAGTACGTCAAGGCTGTATATTGTCACCCTGCTTATTTAACTTATATGCAGAGTACATCATGAGGAATGCTGGGCTGGATGAAGCACAAGCTGGAATCAAGATTGCCAGGTGAAATATCAATAACCTTGTATATGCAGATGATACCACCCTTATGGCAGAAAGTGAAGAAGACCTAAAGAGCCTCTTGATGAAAGTGAAAGAGGAGAGTGAAAAAGTTGGCTTAAAGCTTAACATTCAGAAAACTGAGATCATGGCATCAGGTCCCATCACTTCACTGCAAATAGACAGGGAAACAGTGAAAACAGTGGCAGACGTTATATTGGGCGGCTTCAAAATCACTGCAGATGGTGATTGCAGCCATGAAATAAAAAGAAGCTTACTCCTTAGATGAAAAGTTATGACCAACCTAGAGAGCATATTAAAAAGCAGAGACATTACTTTGCCAACAAAGGTCCATCTAGTCAAGGCTATGGTTTTCCCAGTAGTCATGTATGGATGTGAGAGTTGGACTATAAAGAAAGCTAAGTGCCGAAGTATTGATGCTTTTGAACTGTGGTGTTGGAGAAAACTCTTGAGAGTCCCTTGGACTGCAAGGAGATCCAAGCAGTCCATCCTAAAGGAAATCAGTCCTGAATAGTCATTGGAAGGATTGATGTTGAAGCTGAAACTCCAATACTTTGCCCGCCTGATGTGAAGAACTGACTCATTTGAAAAGACCCTGATGCTGAGAAAGATTGAAGGCAGGAGGATAAGGGGATGACAGAGGATGAGATGGTTGGATGGCATCACCGACTCAATGGACATGAGTTTGAGTAAACTCCGGGAGTTGGTGATGGACAGGGAGGCCTGGCATGCTGCAGTCCATGGGGTCGCAAAGAGTCAGACATGACTGAGCGACTGAACTGAACTGAACTGAAAACATGCAGTATAATTCAACTCAGGAAACATTTTTTGATTGCCCATGACACTACCAAGCACTAGAAATATTTTTATCAGGAGAATATGGACAAATCTAGATGCCTTGAGCCTGTAAAATGTTTTGAGATTTTCAATACCCCAAAAGATTTGTGAAAATCAATATCTGTTGATTTGATTGTACATGGTACATTTATTTGAAAATATAAAGTAATTCAGCAAATCACGTTCAGAGTTCAAGAAGTAAGCTGTCCAGAAAAGCTTCATGAGCCTGGGGTGCAAAGGTCAATGACTTCATGTCACATGCACTTCTATGTGATATTTTACAAGTTGAGTCTTGTTCTGTCACAAAATGTGAGGCTGCTTGAGAAGATAAACATAATAGAATGACATCAAAATCAGAACAAATACAGACAGTGGGATCAGATCAAGATTAAGTAACCCACATGCTTTCTGCAAAAGTCCGGATACTCACTCCAGGGGCTCAAAAAGGAGGAGCTATTTTCTGGCAGCCAGAGTAAAGAGGGGCTCCCAAGAGGCTGGGAGATGCAGAAGATGCTGACATGAGAACCAGCCAATTAGATACTCAGGATGAATCCTTTTCTTTACACAGAGAAACTTACTTTCCTGACTCTTCAATGGCTCATGCCTAAGCAGCACCATGATATGCTCAACTGTACGGTGAGGTTCATAATTGGCAGACAAAGGTGCCAGGAGCTAACGAAGTCTAAACTCACAGAGAACCATATCACTCACTTTCTCAGTCATATACTAATTCATTCAACGGTTTGTCATCTATTCATCAAACATGGCTAAGTTCTCCTGTTATGCTGAGCACTGGGGCAAACACGATGGAAGATCCAGGTTTTGTTCCCACTCCATGAAGACAGTGACAGTATCTGCTGTGTTCACTGTGATGTTCCCAGCACATAGCACAGAGTCTGGCGTAGAATTAGGGCTCCATAAACACGTGTGGAAGAAATCAATCAATGAGTTTAGAGAGTCAGTGAATCACAGGAAGCTGAACTAACATCAGGGCTTGATCGGAACTGGAAATAGCAAGAGTGAATTCTTTCACTTGAGGAAATAATGGAAGAGGCATTGGGACTTGATTTTGACAGACAGTTGAAGGGTGTGCAGTCACAATCATTCAGTTTATTTATAACTCTGTGTCCCCATCTCCACCTAATATAGATACAGAAGACTAAGTTATGAGTATGATGACTTTTTCTTCAAACAGCAAAATACCAAAAAATATTGATAGTTTAAAATTCTTTTTAAAAATACTACAGAGAAAGAGAAATATTATATGGCATCCCTTATATGTGGACTCTAAAAAGTAATGGTACAAATGAACTTACTTACAAAACAGAAAAAGACTTACAAACTTAGAGAACAAACTTACAGTTGCCATGGGGGAAGGGATAGTTAAGGAGTTTGGATGGACATGTACACACTGCTCTATTTAAAATGGATAACTAACAAGGTCCTACTGTACAGCATAGGGAACTCTGCTCAATGTTATGTGGCAACCTGGATGCAAGGGGAGTTTGGGGAGAATGGATACATGCATATGTTTGGCAGACTCTATCTGTTGTTCACCTGAAGCTATCACAACATTGTTAACTGGCTGTACTCTAATACAAAATAAAAAGTTAAAAATATACTGCAATCGCTAAATGTTTCCAAATAGCTAAATATTTCAACTGTAGTTGAAGCTATAACCACCCACACTTTTTTTCCTTAGGAAATATTTATCTCTGTGATTTTAGAAAAACAATCAAAGCCAATTTATTTGAAAGTACAAGAGCAATAAAACATTTTTTTTTAATTTCTTATGGGCACCTGTGATGGGCTTGACCTGGAGGATATAAGAGGGAACACAGCAGGTACCACCCACACTTTTGTCCATAACATTGCTCTTGATTATCATCACAAATCCAGGAAAGGGCAGGGAGATATAAAGCTGTTTTCAGATCAAGTAACTGAGGCCAGAACACACAGTGTTATTCAAATGTAAGACTATGCTTTACATTTTTCTTCTAAGGCTGCATGGATGGAGGAAGAAATGTGGAAACAGCTAGAAGCAGAAGAGTTACACCGAAATCTTCTCTTGGCAAATAGAGGATCTTAGGTTCTATAATTGTAGGCTTGGCACTGAGTGTCAGCTTAATATAGGCATATTGAAAAAGCCTGAACATTTATATTTGGAAAACATGATTTCAAACTTTAATAAGAGCTGCATATGCTATTTACTGTATTGACAAACTCGCCAACGGTGCATTGCTTAAGGCACTTTGAAAATGCTCTAAGTGTTCATTCAAGTCGGTGAAGGATATAAACTCTCAGGGTGCACTCTACACATCAGAGTATTTTACTCTTTGACACACGGAAAATTTCCAATTTCTTTTCAGGGATTTTGCTTCTTCTCAACAATACTAACAGCCGGCCCTGTCATTGTGCGGTAATTCATTGAGTCCGTCCAGCCGTGAGTATGCAGTTAGCACTTAAAGCCTCTCTCCCTGTTGATAGGTGACAATGACTGAAGGCCATCTTTCTCCCTGAGGATACACTGAGAGACTCTGTTGAAAGCCAGAGGAAATGTTTGTGAATTCTGTCAGAAAAGAAGGAAGAAAGGTGACATCTCTGATTCACTCTTTATGCTGCTTTCTGTAATTAGGTAATAGCGGTGGGAATTAGAATTCTTTCAGAGGATGCCCATCAGAACTCCACTTTGGCTTTTGAAGCAGCTCCATTCAAGGCTGCCTCCCAGTCTTCAAGAGGTGTGTCACTGTTTTCACTCTAAACCCTGGCTTGGGGAGGTCCTAGTTTGGTTATTAAACCTGGCATATTAGGTAGGTCTCAGCTTGGGAGTGAGTGACTTTTCCAATCAGATGAAAATTCCAACCATTGTGCATTGGAATGAGGAAAATCACAAATGGCCTAGTTTCCATGTTTTGTTTTTTAACTTTAATATACTATTTATTGTTATGGAAAGGGTAAAATTGGCTTTGGGGCAGATCGTTTGGTCAGAAAAATGAATAAGCTCTTTCAGGTGAATTTTCCACCCTCTCTGCTCTCTACCTGTGGCTCAAAGCACGGGAGTCAAGAAATCCTCTTACATATGGACACCTTATCTTCGACAAAGGAGGCAAGAATATACAATGGAGAAAAGACAATCTCTTTAACAAGTGGTGCTGGGAAAACTGGTCAACCACTTGTAAAAGAATGAAACTAGAACACTTCCTAACACCGTACACAAAAATAAACTCAAAATGGATTAAAGATCTAAACGTAAGACCAGAAACTATAAAACTCCTAGAGGAAAACATAGGCAAAACACTCTCCGACATAAATCACAGCAGGATCCTCCATGACCCACCTCCCAGAATATTGGAAATAAAAGCAAAAATAAACAAATGGGACCTAATTAAAATTAAAAGCTTTTGCACAACAAAGGAAACTATAAGCAAGGTGAAAAGACAGCCTTCAGAATGGGAGAAAATAATAGCAAATGAAGCAACAAACAATTAATATCAAAAATATACAAGCAACTTCTGCAGCTGAATTCCCGAAAAATAAACGACCCAATCAAAAAATGGGCCAAAGAACTAAACAGACATTTCTCCAAAGAAGACATACAGATGGCTAACAAACACATGAAAAGATGCTCACCATCACTCATTATTAGAGAAATGCAAATCAAAACCACAATGAGGTATCATTTCACACCAGTCAGAATGGCTGCTATCCAAAAGTCTACAAGCAATAAATGCTGGAGAGGGTGTGGAGAAAAGGGAACCCTCTTACACTGTTGGTGGGAACGCAAACTAGTACAGCCACTATGGAGAACAGTGTGGAGATTCCTTAAAAAACTGGGAATAGAACTGCCATATGACCCAGCAATCCCACTGCTGGGCATATACACCGAGGAAACCAGAATTGAAAGAGACGCGTGTACCCCAATGTTCATCGCAGCACTGTTTACAATAGCCAGGACATGGAAGCAACCTAGATGTCCATCAGCAGACGAATGGATAAGGAAGCTGTGGTACATATACACAATGGAATATTACTCAGCCATTAAAAAAATACATTTGAATCGGTTCTACTGAGATGGATGAAACTGGAGCCCATTATACAGAGTGAAGTAAGCCAGAAAGAAAAACAACAATACAGTATACTAATGCATATATATGGAATTTGAAAGATGGTAACGATAACCCTATATGCGAGACAGAATAAGAGACACAGATGCATGGAACAATTTTATGGACTCTGAGGGAGAAGGTGAGGGTGGGACGATCTGGGAGAATAGCATTGAAACATGTATATTATCATATGTGAAACAGAACACCATTCCATGTTCGATGCATGTGACAAGGGCTCAGGGCCGGGGCAATGGGATGATCCAGAAGGATGGGATGGGGGGTCCAGGAAGGGGAACACATGTAAACCCATGGCTGATTCATGTCAATGTATGGCAAAAACTATTACAATATTGTAAAGTAATTAGCCCCCAACTAAAATAAATAAATTTATAAAAAAAAAAAAGAAGAAATAGGTGAAATTAGGTTAAAATAACATCTTCCTCATGTATGCAAAGTTCAGTCATCTGGAAAAGAACAAAGTGAACAAAATAGTTCTTTGAAACCGGGATAGGCCTAGAGGATCTATTCTGGTATTAATTCCTGCAGACCCTTGAGGAAATGGTGAAAATAAGAGACTTTCAAAGATTGTCACACAGGGAAATGCATCTAAGGACCACTAGCAGACACAGAAGAATGTTTGCTTTTTTCCTTTCCTTTCACCTTAAAATTTTCTGTAATTTTCTCTTTCTTTTTTTCCTATTCTCTGAACTATCACAGTAGTCATTGTTATTGCCTAATATTTGACTATTTTGCTACTGAAATGCAAGTCTATGTGCCCAACGCACAGTGGGGTCAAATAACAAAATGTTGGAGTTTGGAACAGAGAAAGGTTTTAGCAAATAGAAGGGGAAAAAGTGGAAAAAAAAAAAAAGAAAGAAATCCTCTTTCAAAAACACGGGGGAGCTCTGCAGCTTGCATTAGTCAGCTGCTTCACGGGTTCTTTCATGAGGTGCCTGAGAATTGGTGAAATTACTGGATTCACTTGGTGGGACAATGATTTCTCATCCGAGACAGAGCATGGCTTGGGTTTCTCATAATCACAGGACGTAGGGGAAGTGAAGTGAGACCCAGGATCAATGTCCCTGAAGCAACTGGAATCTATTTATGATGGATATAGGGAGGACTGGGGGCATTTTAGTGAACAAAACTATCTGTAGGATAACGTAATGATCCTTCCATCCTCAAACCATAATGAAAAATGTCTCCACCATCGATCTCCCCTTCTATGATTTGGAATCAACACTGTGCACACTGCATTCTGTGATTACAATAATGTCAGCTAAGAACGATGGCAGAAAATGTCACTTTCAGAACCACTTTGCTTCTCCAAACACATTGTGCCCTCATTGTCACGCTGTGTTCGTTCCTTCTTATCTCAGTAACAATCCTTGAACTCTGTTCACAATATTTCTTGAGGAGCCAAAATCCTTCATTCTTTCTGGTTTGGGTTTCAATGTGGCTTTTGGTCATAGTTTAAAAGAGATAAAATAGGCCCCAGAACCCATAAAGTCATGCAAATAATTAAGTCCAGTATGAAAACTTTTGAAAGTTCCTGAAGGAGAATGGGTTATAATTTTGTAAATATCTTCAAGGATCATGTGAGCCAAGACAAAGACTCTTCCACAGAAATGTACCTTTCTGGAAGGGCTCCCTTCACATGACAAACCAGCTGTCTGACATTTCCAGGATACACGCCCAGTGACCCAGTGACCCAGTGACCCAGTGGCACCAAGGGAAACAAGGCAAACAACTGTTCTGCTTTCTCTGGGACTATCTAGATTAGCGTCAAAAATGCAGAACATACCCAGGACATACCCTTCTATCCAGACATACCCTCCTTCCCTGGCAGCAGGGGCTGAATCACTGCCTGGGCCTAGGCTCAAGTGGCAAGAATAAAAAAAGATAGGGTGTTTCTATTTTTGAGAGACACCCTGTCCACAAAGCTTCCTGAATGGCAAAGATTCAGCCTTATACACTGGAACATCTCCAAATGCATCAGTAATAGCTATCAGAGAAGTAAAAGAAAATATTTTGGAATACACATTTAGAAACTTCTGATATCTTTAAACTGTCAAAAGAGCAAAACTTTCCAGGTGATGCTAAAAGTCTGCAAATAACAAATGCTGGGGCGGCTGTGGAGAAAAGGGAACCTTCCTACACTGTTGTTGGTAATGTAAATTGGTGCAGCCACTATGTATGCACGCCTGTGTGCTAAGTTGCTTCAGTCTTGTCTGACTCTTTATGACAATAAGGACTATAGCCTACTCTATAGGCTCCTCTGTTCATGGGGATTCTCTAGGCAAGAATAGTGGAGTGGGTTGCCATTTCTTTCTCTAGGGGATCTTCCTGACCCAGGGATCGGACCCAATCTCCTGCAGCTCCTGCATTGCAGGCAGGTTCTTTACTGCGGAGCCACGCAGGGATCTGGGAAAACAGTATGAAGGTGCCTTAAAAACCTAAAAATACAGCTACCATATGACCCAGCAATACCACTCCTGAGCATATATCCTGAGAAAACTCTAATTCAAAAAGATGCATGGACCCTAGTGTTCACAGCAGCACTATTTACAAGAGCTAAGACATGGAAGCAAACCTAAATTCCCATTGACAGATGAATGGATAAAAAAGATGTGGTGCCTATATGTACAATGGAATATTCAGTCAGTTCAGTTCAGTTCAGTCACTCAGTCGTGTCTGACTCTTTGCGACCCCACGGACTGCAGCACGCCAGGCCTCCCTGTCCATCACCAACTCCTGGAGTTTACTCAAACTCATGTCCATCGAGTCGGTGATGCCATCCAACCATCTCATCCTCTGTCATCCCCTTCTCCTCCTGCCTTCAATCTTTCCCAGCATCAGAGTCTTTTCCAATGAGTCTGTTCTTCGCATCAGGTGGCCAAAGTATTGGACTTTCAGCTTCAGCATCAGTCCTTCCAATAAATATCCAGGACTGATTTCCTTTAGGATGGACTGGTTGGATCTCCTTGCAGTCCACTCAGCAATAAAAATGTTCATAACCCCTGATCCAATAATTCCACCTCTAGAATTTTATCCTCTAGGAAAAAAAGCCAGACATGCATACTACTGCTTACTGAAGTTCTATTTACAATGCTGAATAACAGAAACTGTCTTAAAGGTTCAACAAAGAAGGTGGTTAAATAAAATATGATGTAATCATGTTCTATAGCATTATACAATAAATTAAAATGAAGTTTTGAAAATAAATGATAAATGGAAATGCTCAAAAAAAGCATGAGAGAAAACTGTATACACAGTACAGTTCTGTTTAGGGGAGACAAATAACCAGGTGGAGAGAGATAGAGCATTGAGATGGCTACAGTGGTCATTGCCAGTCAGTAAGATTATGGGTAATTTTTATTCTATTCTTTCCACTTTTCCGCAATTTCCCAATTTTCCACAATCAGTATATCACTTTTATTAAACCAAGTCATTGGAAATGTATGCCAAAGAACTCCCTCACAAAAGAAACAAGTGAAACCATAGAAGCAGCTGTCCAATAATTTGAGTGATTCTACCTCCTAGAATCTTCTAATTACTCTCATTTAGGAGCCAACTACCACTTCTCTTGTGGCTCAGTGGTAAGAGTCTGCCTGCCAAGCAGGAGACCTGGGTTCAATCCCTGGATCTGGAAGATCCCCTTGAGAAGGGAATGGCTACCCATTCCAGTATTCTTGCCTGGAGAATCTCATGGACAGAGGAGCCTGGCAGGCTATATATAGTGCAGGCTATATATAGTCCATGGGGTCACAAAGTGCTCGACATGACTGAGCGACTAAACAACAACCATGTTAGGAGCATGACACAGTAATCTATATATGTGCTTAGCCATGTCTGACTCTTTGTGGCCCCATGGAATGTAGCCTGACAGGCTCCTCTGCCCATGGAATTCTTCAGACAAGAATACTGGAGTGGGTTGCCATTCCCTTCTCCAGGGGATCTTCCCATCTCAGGTATCAAACCTGCATCTCTTGTGTCTCCTGCATTAGCACATGGATTCCTTGCCACTAGCACCACCTGGAAAGCCCGAATCTATATATTAATATATTGTTTTCTAATTAATATTGCATGTATGCTGCTCTGAAATTTAAATATCTGCATGTGTTTGCTTAGTCGCTCAGTCGTTTTCAACTCTTTTGACTATGGACCTATGACCTATGGACTATAGCCTGTCAGTCTCCTCTGTCCATGAGATTCTCCAGGCAAGGATATTTCAGTGGGTTGATATTTCTTCTTCTAAGACATCTTTCCTACCCAGGGTTTGAACCTGGGTCTCCTGTGTCTCCTTGCATTGGCAGACTGATTCTTTACCATTGAGCCACCTGGGAATCCCCAATATGTATATATTACATGTGTATTATATATACATGCATATGTATGCATGCATATGGAAAAGAGAAAGTGTTAGTCGCTCAGTCGTGTCCAATTCTTTGTGACCCCATGGACTGTAGCCCACTAGGCTCCTCTGTTCATGGGATTCTCCAGGCAAGAATACTGGAGTGGATTCCCATTCCCTTCTCCAGGGGATCTTCCTGACTCAGAGATCCACCAGGGAAGGCCATGCATGCATATATGTTCACACATATATGCATGTATATATATATGTATATTACATGCACATTATATATACATGGGGCTTCCCTGATAGCTCAGACAGTAAAGAATCCACCTGTAGTACAGCAGATCGGGGTTCAATGCCTGGGATGGGAAGATCCCCTGGAGGAGGGCATGGCAATCCTCTCCAGTATTAACAGATTAAAATCCCTGTAGTTAATACCGACTGCATTGAAAGGGGCCTATAGATCTTGAAAAGTATAAGCAGAAACAAGGATCTATCTGAAACTGAGCAGACCCCAAACTGCTCACAACAGCTCCAGAGAAAGTCCGGGATATATATTTTTTTACTATTATTAATTTTTTTTATTTTTTTTCTCTTCTTTCCTTTTTCTTCAAGTCCTCTATTACACCTTTAACTTTCATTTTCATAACACACTATTAACTTGCAAAAAAAAAAACCCTATTTTTGAAGCAAACTGCATACATATATCTTATACCTTTTGTGTTTTCTTTTTTTTTTACTGTTTTTTTCCTGTTTTACTTTTTTTACTGTTTCTTTTTTTACTGCTTTACTGTTTTTTTTCTTTTTACACTGTTTCCTTTTTTCTTTTTTTATATTGTAAGTTTTATAAGAGTCTAACCTCTACTCTAGATTTTTAATCTTTGTTTTACATATTTGATATCAATATTGTACATTTAAGAACCCAATCTTTAGGACCCATTTTTACTCAGGAGTGTGATCACTGGCCTGATTACTCTCTCCCCCTATTGATGCTCTTTCTTCTCCCCCAGGGAACCTCTATCTCCCACCCTCCTCCTTCTCTTCTCAACCCAATTCTGTGAATCTCTGAGGGTGTTCTGGGTACCGGAGAACACTTCAGGAACAGGATACTGCCCAGATCTCTCTCTCCCCTCTTGATTCCTCCCTTTCTTCTCATGCTCACCTCTATTACCTTCCTCCCCCCTCTCTATCTATCTCTGTGAACCACTCTGAGGGTTCCAGACTGTGGAAAGCACAGAGGGAAGTGCTTACTGGCTAGATTGCTCTCTCCACATTTGAATTCCCCTCTTCCCCTCCTGGTCACCTCAACCCCCCCCCCCCCCCGCAACACGTCATCTCTCCATGTAACTCAGTGAACCTTTCTGGGTATCTCTCACTGTGGAGAATCTTTTCACCATTAACCTAAAAGTTTTATCATTGATGCTGTATGGATGGAGAAGTCTTGAGGCTACTGCAAGAATAAGACTGAAAGCCAGGGGAAACATTAATTAATAAGAGACCATCCAACAGCCTCCACATATACACGGAAACCAAGCTCCACCCAAGAGCCAATAAGTTCCAGAGCAAGACATACCACACAAATTCTCCAGCAACGCAGGAACATAGCCATGAGCATCAATATACAGGCTGCCTAGAGGCACACCAAATCCATAGACATCTCAAAAATTAATACTGGTCACTCCATTGCACTCCAGAGAGCAGAAATCCAGCTCCACCCACCAGAACACCGACACAAGCTCCCCCAACCAGGAAGCCTTGACAAGCCACCTGTCCAACCCCACCCACAGTGAGGAACCTCCACAATAAAGAGGAACTTCAAACTACCAGAATACAGAAAGGCCACGCCTAACACAGCAATCTAAACAAGATGAAAAGGCAGAGAAATACTCAGCAAGGAAAATGAGAAATGCCCACCAAACCAAACAAAAGAGGAGGAAATAGGGAATCTATCTGAAAAAGAATTTAGAATAATGATAATAAAAATGATCCAAAATCTTGAAAGCAAAATGGAGTTACAGATAAATAGCCTGGAGACAAGGATTGAGAAGATGCAACAAATGTTTATCAAGGACCTAGAAGAAATAAAAAGGAGTCAATATATAATGAATAATGAAATAAAGGAGATAAAAGACACTCTGGAGGGAACCAAAAGTAGAATAACGGAGGCAGAAGATAGGATAAGTGAGGTAGAAGATAGAATGGTGGAAATAAATGAAGCAGAGAGGAAAAAAGAAAAAAGAATCAAAAGAAATGAGGAAAACCTCAGGGACCTCTGGGACAATATGAAACGTCCCAACATTCGAATCATAGGAGTCCCAGAAGAAGAAGATAAAAGGAAGGGCCATGAAAAAATACTTGAGGAGATAATAGTTGAAAATTTCCCTAAAATGAGGAAAGAAATAGTCACAGAAGTCCACGAAACCCAGAGAGTTCCAAACAGGAGAAACCCAAGGCGAAACACCCCAAGACACATATTAATCAAATTAACAAAGATCAAACACAAAGAACAAATATTAAAAGCAGCAAGGGAAAAACAACAAATAACACACAAGGGGATCCCCATAAGGATAACAGCTGATCTTTCAATAGAAACCCTTCAGGCTAGAAGGGAATGGCAGGACATACTTAAAGTAATGAAAGAGAATAATCTACAACCCAGATTACTGTACCCAGCAAGGATCTCATTCAGATATGAAGGAGAATTCAAAAGCTTTACAGACAAGCAAGAGCTGAGGGAATTCAGCACCACCAAACCAGCTCTCCAACAAATGATAAAGGATCTTCTCTAAACAGGAAACACAGAAAGGATGTTTCAACACGAACTCAAAACAACAAAGTAAATGGCAACGGGATCATACTTATCAATAACTACCTTAAATGTAAATGGGTTGAATGCCCCAACCAAAACACAAAGGCTGGCTGAATGGATACAAAAACAAGACCCCTATATATGCTGTCTACAAGAGATCCACCTCAAAACTAGGGACACACACAGGCTGAAAGTGAAGGGATGGAAAAACATTTCATGCAAACGGAGACCAAAAGAAAGCAGTTGTCGCAATACTCATTTCAAATAAAATAGACTTTAAAATAAAGGCTGTGAAAAGGGACAAAGAAGGACACTACATAAAGATCAAAGGATCAATCCAAGAAGAAGACGTAACAATCATAAATATATATGCACCCAACATAGGAGCACCACAATATATAAGGCAAATACTACCAAGTATGAAAGGGGAAATTAACAATAACACAATAATAGTGGGAGACTTTAATACTCCACTCACGCATATGGATAGATCAACTAAACAGAAAATTAACAAGGAAACACAAACTTTAAATGATACAATAGACAAATTAGATTTAATTGATATTTACAGGACTTTACACCCCAAAACAATCAATTTTACCTTTCTCTCAAGTGCACACGGAACGTTCTCCAGGATAGACCACATCCTGGGCCACAAATCTAGCCTTGGTAAACTCCAAAAAATTGAAATCATCCCAGCCACCTTCTCTGACCACATTGCAGTAAGATTAGACCTCAATTACAGGAAAAAAACTATTAAAAATTCCAACATATGGAGGCTAAACAACACGCTTCTGAATAACCAACAAATCACAGAAGAAATCAAAAAAGAAATCAAATTATGCATAGAAACGAATGAAAATGAAAACACAACAACCCCAAACCTATGGGACACTGTAAAAGCAATACTAAGGGGAAGGTTCACAGCAATACAGGCATACCTCAAGAAACAAGAAAAAAATCAAATAAATCAACTAACTCTACACCTAAAGCAACTAGAGAAGGAAGAAATGAAGAACCCCAGGGTCAGTAGAAGGAAAGAAATCTTAAAAATTAGGGCAGAAATAAATGCAAAAGAAACAAAAGAGACCATAGCAAAAATCAACAAAACTAAAAGCTGGTTTTTCGAGAAGATAAACAAAATTGACAAGCCATTAGCCAGACTCATCAAGAAACAAAGGGAGAAGAATCAGATCAACAAAATTAGAAACGAAAATGGAGAGGTCACAACAGACTCCACAGAAATACAAAGGATCATAAGAGACTACTACCAACAGCTATATGCCAATAAAATGGACAACTTGGAAGAAATGGACAAATTCTTATAAAAGTATAACTTTCCAAAACTGAACCAGGAAGAAATAGAAGATCTTAACAGACCCATCACAAGCACGGAAATCGAAACTGTAATCAGAAATCTTCCAGCAAACAAAAGCCCAGGACCAGAAGGCTTCACAGCGGAATTCTACCAAAAATTTAGAGAAGAGCTGACACCTATCCTACTCAAACTCTTCCAGAAAATTGCAGAAGATGGTAAACTTCCAAATTCATTCTATGAGGCCACCATCACCCTAAATCCAAAACCAGACAAAGATGTCACAAAAAAAGGAAAACTACAGGCCAATATCACTGATGAACATAGATGCAAAAATCCTTAATAAAATTCTCACAAACAAATCCAACATCATATTAAAAAGATCATACATCATGACCAAGTGGGCTTTATCCCAGGAATGCAAGGTTTTTTTAACATCCGCAAATCAATCAATGTAATACACCACATTAACAAATTGAAAGAAAAAAACCATATGGTTATCTCAATAGATGCAGAAAAAGCCTTTGACAAAATTCAGCATCCATTTATGATAAAAACCCTCCAGAAAGCAGGAATAGAAGGAACATACCTCAACATAATAAAAGCTATATATGACAAACCCACAGCAAACATTATCCTCAATGGTGAAAAATTGAAAGCATTTCCCCTAAAGTCAGGAACAAGGCAAGGATGCCCACTTTCACCACTACTATCCAACATAGTTTTGGAAGTTTTGGCCACAGCAATCAGAGTGGAAGAAGAAATAAAAGGAATACAGATAGGAAAAGAAGAAGTAAAACTCTCACTGTTTGCAGATGACATGATCCTCTACATAGAAAACCCTAAAGACTCTACTAGAAAATTACTAGAGTTAATCAATGAATATAGTAAAGTTGCAGGATATAAAATTAACACACAGAAATCCCTTGCATTCCTATACTCCAATAATGAGAAAACAGAAAGAGAAATTAAGGAAACAATACCATTCACCATTGCAACAAAAAGAATAAAATACTTAGGAATATATCTACCTAAAGAAACAAAAGACTTATATATAGAAAACTATAAAACACTGATGAAAGAAATCAAAGAGGACACAAACAGATGGAGAAATATACCGTGTTCATGGATTGGAAGAATTAATGTAGTGAAAATGAGTATACTACCCAAAGCAATCTATAGAGTCAATGCAATCCCTATCAAGCTACCAATGGTATTTTTCACAGAACTAGAACAAATCATCTCACAATTTGTATGGAAATATAAGAAACCTCGAATAGCCAAAGCAATCTTGAGGAAGAAGAATGGAACTGGAGGAATCAACCTGCCCGACTTCAGGCTCTACTACAAAGCCACAGTCATCAAGACAGTATGGTACTGGCACAAAGATAGAAATATAGATCAATGGAACAAAATAGAAAGCCCAGAGATAAACCCACGCACATATGGACACCTTATCTTCGACAAAGGAGGCAAGAATATACAATGGAGAAAAGACAATCTCTTTAACAAGTGGTGCTGGGAAAACTGGTCAACCACTTGTAAAAGAATGAAACTAGAACACGTCCTAACACCGTACACAAAAAATAAACTCAAAATGGATTAAAGATCTAAACGTAAGACCAGAAACTATAAAACTCCTAGAGGAAAACATAGGCAAAACACTCTCCGACATAAATCACAGCAGGATCCTCCATGACCCACCTCCCAGAATATTGGAAATAAAAGCAAAAATAAACAAATGGGACCTAATTAAAATTAAAAGCTTTTGCACAACAAAGGAAACTATAAGCAAGGTGAAAATGACAGCCTTCAGAATGGGAGAAAATAATAGCAAATGAAGCAACAGACAAACAATTAATCTCAAAAATATACAAGCAACTTCTGCAGCTGAATTCCAGAAAAATAAACGACCCAATCAAAAATGGGCCAAAGAACTAAACAGACATTTCTCCAAAGAAGACATACAGATGGCTAACAAACACATGAAAAGATGCTCAACATCACTCATTATTAGAGAAATGCAAATCAAAACCTCAATGAGGTATCATTTCACACCAGTCAGAATGGCTGCTATCCAAAAGTCTACAAGCAATAAATGCTGGAGAGGGTGTGGAGAAAAGGGAACCCTCTTACACTGTTGGTGGGAATGCAAACTAGTACAGCCACTATGGAGAACAGTGTGGAGATTCCTTAAAAAACTGGGAATAGAACTGCCATATGACCCAGCAATCCCACTGCTGGGCATATACACCGAGGAAACCAGAATTGAAAGAGACACGTGTACCCCAATGTTCATCGCAGCACTGTTTACAATAGCCAGGACATGGAAGCAACCTAGATGTCCATCAGCAGACGAATGGATAAGGAAGCTGTGGTACATATACACAATGGAATATTACTCAGCCATTAAAAAAATACATTTGAATCGGTTCTACTGAGATGGATGAAACTGGAGCCCATTATACAGAGTGAAGTAAGCCAGAAAGAGAAACAACAATACAGTATACTAATGCATATATATGGAATTTGAAAGATGGTAACGATAACCCTATATGTGAGTCAGAATAAGAGACACAGATGCATGGAACAATTTTATGGACTCTGAGGGAGAAGGTGAGGGTGGGACGTTCTGGGAGAATAGCACTGAAACATGTATATTATCGTATGTGAAACAGAACACCACTCCATGTTCGATGCATGAGACAAGGGCTCAGGGCCGGGGCAATGGGATGACCCAGAGGGATGGGATGGGGAGGGAGGTGGGTGGGGGGTCCAAGAAGGGGAACAAATGTAAACCCATGGCTGATTCATGGCAATGTATGGCAAAAACTATTACAATATTGTAAAGTAATTAGCCCCCAAGTAAAATAAATAAATTTATTAAAAAAAATAAAAAATAAAAACAAATAAAAACAAAAACAAAAAGAAGTACATAGGATCCACTTCACATGGTTGATACAGAGTATGATGTATCATGTAGCCTAGAAGTGGTTGCTGTGCTAAAATAAAACATAGCTCTGAAAAAAAAAAAAAGAAAGAAAAGACTTATATATAGAAAACTATAAAACACTGATGAAAGAAATCAAAGAGGACACAAACAGATGGAGAAATGTACCGTGTTCATGGATTGGAAGAATTAATATAGTGAAAATGAGTATACTACCCAAAGCAATCTATAGAGTCAATGCAATCCCTATCAAGCTACCAATGGTATTTTTCACAGAACTAGAGCAAATCATCTCACAATTTGTATGGAAATATAAGAAACCTCGAATAGCCAAAGCAATCTTGAGGAAGAAGAATGGAACTGGAGGAATCAACCTGCCCGACTTCAGGCTCTACTACAAAGCCACAGTCATCAAGACAGTATGGTACTGGCACAAAGATAGAAATATAGATCAATGGAACAAAATAGAAAGCCCAGAGATAAACTCACGCACATATGGACACCTTATCTTCGACAAAGGAGGCAAGAATATACAATGGAGAAAAGACAATCTCTTTAACAAGTGGTGCTGGGAAAACTGGTCAACCACTTGTAAAAGAATGAAACTAGAACACTTCCTAACACCGTACACAAAAATAAACTCAAAATGGATTAAAGATCTAAACGTAAGACCAGAAACTATAAAACTCCTAGAGGAAAACATAGGCAAAACACTCTCCGACATAAATCACAGCAGGATCCTCCATGACCCACCTCCCAGAATATTGGAAATAAAAGCAAAAATAAACAAATGGGACCTAATTAAAATTAAAAGCTTTTGCACAACAAAGGAAAATATAAGCAAGGTGAAAAGACAGCCTTCAGAATGGGAGAAAATAATAGCAAATGAAGCAACAGACAAACAATTAATCTCAAAAATATACAAGCAACTTCTCCAGCTGAATTCCAGAAAAATAAACGACCCAATCAAAAATGGGCCAAAGAACTAAACAGACATTTCTCCAAAGAAGACATACAGATGGCTAACAAACACATGAAAAGATGCTCAACATCACTCATTATTAGAGAAATGCAAATCAAAACCTCAATGAGGTATCATTTCACACCAGTCAGAATGGCTGCTATCCAAAAGTCTACAAGCAATAAATGCTGGAGAGGGTGTGGAGAAAAGGGAACCCTCTTACACTGTTGGTGGGAATGCAAACTAGTACAGCCACTATGGAGAACAGTGTGGAGATTCCTTAAAAAAACTGGGAATAGAACTGCCATATGACCCAGCAATCCCACTGCTGGGTATATACACCGAGGAAACCAGAATTGAAAGAGACACGTGTACCCCAATGTTCATCGCAGCACTGTTTACAATAGCCAGGACATGGAAGCAACCTAGATGTCCATCAGCAGACGAATGGATAAGGAAGCTGTGGTACATATACACAATGGAATATTACTCAGCCATTAAAAAAAATACATTTGAATCGGTTCTACTGAGATGGATGAAACTGGAGCCCATTATACAGAGTGAAGTAAGCCAGAAAGAAAAACAACAATACAGTATACTAATGCATATATATGGAATTTGAAAGATGGTAACGATAACCCTATATGCGAGACAGAATAAGAGACACAGATGCATGGAACAATTTTATGGACTCTGAGGGAGAAGGTGAGGGTGGGACGTTCTGGGAGAATAGCATTGAAACATGTATATTATCGTATGTGAAACAGAACACCACTCCATGTTCGATGCATGAGACAAGGGCTCAGGGCCGGGGCAATGGGATGACCCAGAGGGATGGGATGGGGAGGGAGGTGGGTGGGGGGTCCAGGAAGGGGAACAAATGTAAACCCATGGCTGATTCATGGCAATGTATGGCAAAAACTATTACAATATTGTAAAGTAATTAGCCCCCAAGTAAAATAAATAAATTTATTAAAAAAATAAAAAATAAAAACAAATAAAAACAAAAACAAAAACAAAGAGAAGTACATAGGATCCACTCCACATGGTTGATACAGAGTATGATGTATCATGTAGCCTAGAAGTGGTTGCTGTGCTAAAATAAAACATAGCTCTGAAAAAAAAAAAAAAAGAAAGAAAAGACTTATATATAGAAAACTATAAAACACTGATGAAAGAAATCAAAGAGGACACAAACAGATGGAGAAATGTACCGTGTTCATGGATTGGAAGAATTAATATAGTGAAAATGAGTATACTACCCAAAGCAATCTATAGAGTCAATGCAATCCCTATCAAGCTACCAATGGTATTTTTCACAGAACTAGAGCAAATCATCTCACAATTTGTATGGAAATATAAGAAACCTCGAATAGCCAAAGCAATCTTGAGGAAGAAGAATGGAACTGGAGGAATCAACCTGCCCGACTTCAGGCTCTACTACAAAGCCACAGTTATCAAGACAGTATGGTACTGGCACAAAGATAGAAATATAGATCAATGGAACAAAATAGAAAGCCCAGAGATAAACCCACGCACATATGGACACCTTATCTTCGACAAAGGAGGCAAGAATATACAATGGAGAAAAGACAATCTCTTTAACAAGTGGTGCTGGGAAAACTGGTCAACCACTTGTAAAAGAATGAAACTAGAACACTTCCTAACACCGTACACAAAAATAAACTCAAAATGGATTAAAGATCTAAACGTAAGACCAGAAACTATAAAACTCCTAGAGGAAAACATAGGCAAAACACTCTCCGACATAAATCACAGCAGGATCCTCCATGACCCACCTCCCAGAATATTGGAAATAAAAGCAAAAATAAACAAATGGGACCTAATTAAAATTAAAAGCTTTTGCACAACAAAGGAAACTATAAGCAAGGTGAAAAGACAGCCTTCAGAATGGGAGAAAATAATAGCAAATGAAGCAACAGACAAACAATTAATCTCAAAAATATACAAGCAACTTCTCCAGCTGAATTCCAGAAAAATAAACGACCCAATCAAAAATGGGCCAAAGAACTAAACAGACATTTCTCCAAAGAAGACATACAGATGGCTAACAAACACATGAAAAGATGCTCAACATCACTCATTATTAGAGAAATGCAAATCAAAACCTCAATGAGGTATCATTTCACACCAGTCAGAATGGCTGCTATCCAAAAGTCTACAAGCAATAAATGCTGGAGAGGGTGTGGAGAAAAGGGAACCCTCTTACACTGTTGGTGGGAATGCAAACTAGTACAGCCACTATGGAGAACAGTGTGGAGATTCCTTAAAAAAACTGGGAATAGAACTGCCATATGACCCAGCAATCCCACTGCTGGGTATATACACCGAGGAAACCAGAATTGAAAGAGACACGTGTACCCCAATGTTCATCGCAGCACTGTTTACAATAGCCAGGACATGGAAGCAACCTAGATGTCCATCAGCAGACGAATGGATAAGGAAGCTGTGGTACATATACACAATGGAATATTACTCAGCCATTAAAAAAAATACATTTGAATCGGTTCTACTGAGATGGATGAAACTGGAGCCCATTATACAGAGTGAAGTAAGCCAGAAAGAAAAACAACAATACAGTATACTAATGCATATATATGGAATTTGAAAGATGGTAACGATAACCCTATATGCGAGACAGAATAAGAGACACAGATGCATGGAACAATTTTATGGACTCTGAGGGAGAAGGTGAGGGTGGGACGTTCTGGGAGAATAGCATTGAAACATGTATATTATCGTATGTGAAACAGAACACCACTCCATGTTCGATGCATGAGACAAGGGCTCAGGGCCGGGGCAATGGGATGACCCAGAGGGATGGGATGGGGAGGGAGGTGGGTGGGGGGTCCAGGAAGGGGAACAAATGTAAACCCATGGCTGATTCATGGCAATGTATGGCAAAAACTATTACAATATTGTAAAGTAATTAGCCCCCAAGTAAAATAAATAAATTTATTAAAAAAATAAAAAATAAAAACAAATAAACACAAAAACAAAAACAAAGAGAAGTACATAGGATCCACTCCACATGGTTGATACAGAGTATGATGTATCATGTAGCCTAGAAGTGGTTGCTGTGCTAAAATAAAACATAGCTCTGAAAAAAAAAAAAAAAGAAAGAAAAGACTTATATATAGAAAACTATAAAACACTGATGAAAGAAATCAAAGAGGACACAAACAGATGGAGAAATGTACCGTGTTCATGGATTGGAAGAATTAATATAGTGAAAATGAGTATACTACCCAAAGCAATCTATAGAGTCAATGCAATCCCTATCAAGCTACCAATGGTATTTTTCACAGAACTAGAGCAAATCATCTCACAATTTGTATGGAAATATAAGAAACCTCGAATAGCCAAAGCAATCTTGAGGAAGAAGAATGGAACTGGAGGAATCAACCTGCCCGACTTCAGGCTCTACTACAAAGCCACAGTTATCAAGACAGTATGGTACTGGCACAAAGATAGAAATATAGATCAATGGAACAAAATAGAAAGCCCAGAGATAAACCCACGCACATATGGACACCTTATCTTCGACAAAGGAGGCAAGAATATACAATGGAGAAAAGACAATCTCTTTAACAAGTGGTGCTGGGAAAACTGGTCAACCACTTGTAAAAGAATGAAACTAGATCACTTCCTAACACCATACACAAAAATAAACTCAAAATGGGTTAAAGATCTAAACGTAAGACCAGAAACTATAAAACTCCTAGAGGAAAACAGGCAAAACACTCTCCGACATAAATCACAGCAGGATCCTCCATGACCCACCTCCCAGAATATTGGAAATAAAAGCAAAAATAAACAAATGGGACCTAATTAAAATTAAAAGCTTTTGCACAACAAAGGAAACTATAAGCAAGGTGAAAAGACAGCCTTCAGAATGGGAGAAAATAATAGCAAACGAAGCAACAGACAAACAATTAATCTCCAAAATATACAAGCAACTTCTCCAGCTGAATTCCAGAAAAATAAACGACCCAATCAAAAAATGGGCCAAAGAACTAAACAGACATTTCTCCAAAGAAGAAATACAGATGGCTAACAAACACATGAAAAGATGCTCAACATCACTCATTATTAGAGAAATGCAAATCAAAACCACAGTGAGGTATCATTTCACACCAGTCAGAATGGCTGCTATCCAAAAGTCTACAAGCAATAAATGCTGGAGAGGGTGTGCAGAAAAGGGAACCCTCTTACACTGTTGGTGGGAACGCAAACTAGTACAGCCACTATGGAGAACAGTGTGGAGATTCCTTAAAAACCTGGGAATAGAACTGCCATATGACCCAGCAATCCCACTGCTGGGCATACACACCGAGGAAACCAGAATTGAAAGAGACGCGTGTACCCCAATGTTCATCGCAGCACTGTTTACAATAGCCAGGACATGGAAGCAACCTAGATGTCCATCAGCAGACGAATGGATAAGGAAGCTGTGGTACATATACACAATGGAATATTACTCAGCCATTAAAAAGAATAGATTTGAATCGGTTCTACTGAGATGGATTAAACTGGAGCCCAAAATACAGAGTGAAGTAAGCCAGAAAGAAAAACAACAGTACAGTATACTAATGCATATATATGGAATTTGAAAGACGGTAACGATAACCCTATATGCGAGACAGAATAAGAGACACAGATGCATAGAACAATCTTATGGACTCTGAGGGAGAAGGTGAGGGTGGGACATTCTGGGAGAATAGCATTGAAACATGTATATTATCATATGTGAAACAGAACACCATTCCATGTTCGATGCATGAGACAAGGGCTCTGGGCCGGGGCAATGGGATGACCCAGAGGGATGGGATGGGGAGGGAGGTGGGTGGGGGGGTCCAGGAGGGGGAACACATGTAAACCCATGGCTGATTCATGTCAATGTATGGCAAACGTATTACAATATTGTAAAGTAATTAGCCCCCAACTAAAATAAATAAATGTATAAGAAAAAAAAACACAAAAGCATTTGGTAAAATACAGGGCCATTTTGGAGTTTACTGTATGTACATTTTAGCTAGAAACATTTAGGAAGATGGGAAGATGATGACTTTTCCAGAAAGAGTGGAAAGATGTTTGAAAGGCTGAAGTGGCAGGCCAGGTAGGAATGGCTTCCATGGAATTTAGAGGAAACCATCAACATGGTGTCAGCGATCTAGGAAGAAAATTTTCAGTTCAGGGCATTGTATAGACCCTCAGAGTCCACTAGCTATCCCAGTCATAATCAACAATGACAAGGGGCCCTCTGCCACCTGGATACACATCGGCACTCCAGGAGACCAAAACAGACACAGCACTGTCTTCCCTTAAAAGACCAATGTTGATGCTTTGCCAACCAAAGAAATCAGAAAAGCTATCACAGGAAAAAAAAAAAAAGTCAGACTAATGAGATAAAGATGTGCCACAGCATATAACACCAGACGCATATGTGACAAAATCAGCTCGGCCCTGAGACTGGGAGGTGGCTTCCTAACTCCATTTAGATTATTGTCTCAAAAGTTTCCTCCAACAATATATAATTGTGCATACAATTTACCACACTGTGTAATTTTCTGAGTCAAAACACAAACTTAAAAATAGCTGCAGAACTATCAGAGCAGTTACAATTCTAGGATTCTTTTGAAGAATTTAAACTAGCATTACCAACACTCGGGGGCAGTTAGTTTTGTAAAACAAGAAATAAAGGACATTGTTCATGACTTCCAGACAAGGAAAAAAAGATTATGCATATTATAAAACTGTGGACTTGAGTGATTCTGGTAGACTTTAATTTCCTCCTATTTCCTCCCCCACAGACCAACAGCTATGGCACCACATCACCCCCCAGGTCTTAGTGCTGAAAAAGGAGAAGTGAGCCTTACTAATGGCTGCTCAAGTGCTCCCAACTCTGGCCTTTGCATCTGGGCACAGCGGGTGAGGTGTCCTGGCAAAGGAGAAGCATCGGCTGCAACGGGACTCTGGGAGGAGAGAGGGGATTTGAATGTTGTTAAAAGGTAGTTTTTAAGAAATGGAGTCGATGTCTACAAATCCTCTTCTTAATGAAGAAATCATTGAGAAGTTCTTGGCAGAACATCAAATCCTGCATTTAAGAAGACAACTAAAACAGTATAATGCAAAAACTATAATCAGAAACATATCTGTGCAAGTAACACACTACTTTTCTTTTCTGCCATTAAAAGAAAAACAGGAATTTTTGCCAATGTGCATTAGGGTTTTCACCAGATAATGTTGCCTTATTGAGGAGATGGTTTCAGCTGCCACAAAGGTTAAATTAAAAAAACAGCAAATGCCCCAAAAGGGCTATGTCCTTACATCGCTGTTTAAATTTTCACATAATTAAATCAGGGGCGTGTTGTGGCTTGATCAATGCTAATGTGACCATGACATTCTCTCACTTGAAATACAGTTTTTTTTTTTTTTAATTGGGATGCTATTCAGGAATAAAACTAGATGTGCAAACTCCATAGTTGTTAAACAAGTTGTTTGATCCCCCAGTGGTTTGACTAAATTGCCCCCTTCAGCCTTCCTTCCTCACTCTACCCCCTTCCCCTACTCTCTTCCTTCTACCTATAAACGCTGAGAAAGCTCATCGTTGGTCCAAGGAATCGTGCTGAGTACTGGACATATGGAGGTCGGTGCACAGTCTAGCAGTGGATAAATGCTAGAACTCACAAAGTCCATATAATAACTTGTTGGCTCTGCTGTATTTGGAAGGCGGCTATGAATTAGTGGAGAAGAAGGAGTGAGAAAAGTACACGCAAGGGCCTGGAGAGTGAACAAACAGGTCATGGCAGAATCCAAGAGGTCTCATTAAGAAGGTGAGGGCTGTCTATGTCACAATTATTTAGACATGTTGCCACCCAAAACGAGATGGTGGCTTCTGTATTCAGAAGCTTCTGTGTCCACTGGTGCCCACATACACAATGATGCTCAAGTCACATGCGCCGTCTCCCAGAGCTGGCTCAGCACCTTCTCATGCTCTAATGTGCCTTTTCCTAGAGGAAAGCTGACCCGGCCACACACTGCCTGCCACGGTCGGTAGGGCATCTTAGAGCTGTGCAGAAATGCACCGCGAATCTAGGAATCCCAGTACCACACCCTCACATTCCCGGGGCAATTTTATTTGACAAATACCAGGAGAGCATAGAGGGAAAGATCTCACTCTCACATATATCAGAATGCAGCTAATGAATTAGCTGTTCAGAAGAGTCGGACATGACTGGGCAACTGAACAACAACAATAACAAGGGGGAAAGGACCCAAATGGCTATCCAGCTAATTTATTAGCTGCACAGCACTTCAGATCCAGCATTGGGAACTGGCCACATGTGACCAAAGCAAGTCGGTAACTGCATCAAAAATGTCGGTGAGACTAGCACTTCTCTACAGAAACTGGCTCTTTGCTTGAAATATTAGGCAACAGTGCTAGCGCAGAATTTTAAATATGTCTGTGCTGTAAACATGGTATCTTTATGTACTTTCAATTATGATCTGTAAACACTCGAGAATTGGGAAATATGTACAAATTGTTATACTCGGTTCATAGAATGAAAATGAATCCTGTAAATGCTTGCCATCAAAAGAGGAGTCAATCTGCTTTATGCAGGCAGATTGATATACAGATATCACCATCATGAACATTAAGAATCTGAAAAAAAAAATATATATGTATGTGAATGTGTATATATATATATATACACTAACACATTGTGAAACTAACACAATATTATAAATCAACAATATTTCAATTAAATAAATAAAAGAATAACAAGGCAGGTTGTGACATGTGGCCTAATAGTGAGTGCTAATAACAGAAACAGACAGAAACAGAAACAACAGCTACCATTTTCTAAGTGCTTATTGTGTGCCAGGCACTGGGCTCAGTCCTCTACCTCCATTATCTCATTTTTAATTGTTGCCAAACCTCTATGAGGCACTCATTATTTCTAGTTTGCAACTGGGAAAAGTATGACTTAGAGATGTCCATTGCCTTTCCCAATGTGATACAGTAAGTACTTTGTACAACCCAGATTTAAATCCTAATCTGGTGCAAGCAGAGGACAACTGGAAGTGCAAGAAGGGAGTCTGGGAGAGACGGCACAGGTCAACTACCTGGTTAAGATAATTGACACACTGGGAATGAATAAATCTGATGGCTGAGTTTGCTCATGGTCAAAACACTGAAATGATCCTCCAGGCTGGGGCAGGGAAAGACACTGGAGGACAGATGGGAAGGGGAGATGAGAACAAGCAACATACAATGTCAAGGAAACAGTTCTCGAAAGAAGGGTGGGAAACGTTCTCCTCTCAAAACAGAAAATCAAGAAAGATGAGGTAACAGAAGGGATCACTCTGAATGAATATTAGAGGTGTGAGATCCAGCACTGTGGTGAACAAAGTACCCACAGTGTAAGGAGGGGAGGTGACAGAAATGAAGGGAGGAAACAGAAAGATTTTGGCTCAGATTCCATATCAGTTTCTTAATTGCTACACCCTTAATCACTTAACCTTCTCAAGCATCAATTTCCTCATCTGTAAAATGGGCTTCAATACCAGCTACCTTGTAGACACTGTGAGAAAATGAGGAAGGAAAGTGTGCAGCATGGGGTTGTAGAGCATTGGGTCTGGGTTCAGGGCAAGTGGGGTCACAGTGGCAGCTTGGTCACTCCCACCCATGTGGCCTCAGGCCATTCCTCAGGCACTCCAGGTTTTATAAAGCCTGCCCAAAGTAGGTGCTCAAGGATTGTGGAACAGATGTCAGTATAATTATTAATGAAATTAAAGTCTGCAGTTAAACTAAAGTCTACTCTCCAAAAAGGTCAACAAAATATGCAATAAAAAAAGACTTGTCAAGCCACATAAATTTCACTACTTTGAACAATTTTCAAGCAGCAGAATGACTACTTTGTGCATAATCTCAAACATGGAAGGCCAACACACACGCAATTCTATTTAGGAGAACAGGAAAATGAAGATGTATATGTGGCTGAACTTTGGGCTGGGGTTTCCCCTTTTAAAATTCTATGAAGCACAGCTTTTACAGTTCCTCTGAAAATTAGAACAAAAATGGGAGAAACTTTTCCCAAGCCTAAAGGATATTATTCTTGGCAATAAAGAACCATGAAATTAATGAGCTGTCTACTAAAGATCTACCATTAAAAATGTATATGAGAAAACCGGTCTATGCAAACTCCATTCCCTCCACTTGTAAACGCTATCCTGGGAGTTAAACTCAGCACTTAGGAAAGTTCCATTAACTATTGCAAACTGCCCAGATCTCAGTCAACTGTGAAAGAGGCATTTGTTCTCCCCTCCCCTCCCACCAGCCTCCAATGGGAAATGCGCTTTTCCAGAAACGTCCACCGCTGTCTCCAAACAGGGTCCCAAGTGCTCCCATTTGCTGACTGGAATGCTCCCTGACCCACCCTCCCCCAGCCCCCTCCCTCTCCAAGGCACAGCACCCATCCTTTGCAAAGGATGGATGGGGGCCCATACTATTAGGCCCCACTCACTGCTTAGACTGGAAAATGAGGAAATGCTAATGAAATTGCTTTTATGGGCTTACATTCATGGATGGCAGAGAGTGATGTTTCGGAATGAGTCCAGGATTTGCTCTTCTGGAGAATTTCAGCTCTCGGCCAAAGCTCGGTGGCCGAGTGCACTCGTGGGCGCACCCACACCTGCACGCACAATCCATAAAGGTCACCAAGCACTTGTTAACCTTGAAGGGAAAAGAGAAACCTCAGGATTTCCCCCCAACAACACTCCGAGCCTCTTGTAAATCATATTCATATTCATACACTTAAGCATTAATTTACATAGTTAATTTCTGACAGGCTGACAACCACAGCCCTTCTCCCCCTCAGTGTAAAGTGAGAAGTGAATTGTTATTCAGTGTATCCGTTACAGTGGTAGTGACACTAACTGTATTTTATATAATGTGCTATCTGCACAAAGGCAGATAAGAATTTGATTTAACATCCAATTAAAAGCCGTCATTGAAAAATTACTTCAAATAAGCCTTTTATTTTCTTTAATCAGTCTTCAATTCAAGCCTTCCTTGGACCTACTGAACCAAGCATCAGGACTCATGAATTTTGATTAAAAAATTTGAGCCCATTTCTAACTTAAGCAGATTTTTTTTGTTGCACTGTTTGATAGAAATTTAATAAATCTATGAATCCTAGCCAGCATCATTTATCATCTTTTTTTCCGCAAGACTGGCCCATTATACCTAGGCAGTAAATTATGAGGGAACCAGCAAACCAAAACTTTTCAGCCCGTTACTGAAGAAGAGATATAATCACTTGCACTGAACCATATAATTATAGTAGAATATGAAGCTCTGAAACATTAGGTCCTGTTTTGAATATGTAATGTCCATGATTTGAAAGCCTAAACGATTTCTAGCTGATCTAATATAACTCAGCTTAGCATCATATTAAAGTATTGGTTGTTGGTCAAAATAACAGCAAGAAAACAACAACAACAACAAAAAAAACCCAGCAAACAACAAAATATTCCCAGGCAGAAATATTTGGGATGTGACCCTGGGCTGTGAAAGGCAAATGGAAAACCAAAACCCTTCAACTTCATGCTTTATAGTTCATGTCTTATACATAAAGGTTCAAACTGTGTCCCTTTCCCTGGCTCTCTGAGCTAACAGATTGGTTTTTGGCATATATGCTCAAGGTTGTTCTTGCATCCTTCATAGAGTTTCAGTGGACTTAATGTATATTAAAAAAATTACTAAAATTTAAAAATATATATATATATTAACCTTCTTCTGGGAATCAGGAACTATTAACCTTCTTCTGGCAATCAGGAACTACACTGGGCCTTGAGATACAGAAATAAGCAAGACAGGCGATTCAGGGACTTCCGTGGTGGTTCAGTGGTTAAGACTCTGTATTTCCACTGCAGTGGGCACATGTTTGATCCCTGGTTGAGAAACTAAGGTTCCACATACTGTATGGTGTGACAAAAAAAATAGTGACCCCTATAATGTGTGGTAAGTGCTTTGTGAGGATACCAGCAAGTCAAGGATCAAGGGAGACTTCCTTGCAAGTGTCATTTCAGCTAGATCTTGAAGGGTGAGCAGGAGTTCGTGAGGAATAGCCTATTTTCCTGCCAACATAAGTTTTCTTGATACCTTTGTCTCTGCATGTGAATCAGGAAGGCTTCATGCAGAACCATAGGATCACAGTGAAATATGTACTTGAACGAGCTTTGTATTTTTCTAAGTGAAAGTCGCTCAGTCGTGTCCGACTCTTTGTGACCCCATGAACTGTAGTCCATGGAATTCTCCAGGCCAGAATACTGGAGTGGGTAGCCTTTCCCTTCTCCAGGGGATCTTCCCAACCCAGGGATCGAACCCAGGTCTCCCGCATGGCAGGCAGATTCTTTACCAACTGAGCTATCAGGGAAGCTTTTTCTAACAGAACTAATCAAATGTCTAAAGCTTCTCTTGCGTCCAGGAACCCCACCCCACTCTGTCTGCCTCTCTGCCAGCATACCAATGACTACACAGGCTGAATTTCCTTCTTTGTAAACTCAGCTGATCCTTTCACATTTCTGTGCTTTGGTACAATCTATTTCTACCTACTAGGATGTCATTCCCAACCAATTTCTACCAGTGAGTTGGCCCTCAGACTTCAAGAAGCAAATCCAGTCTGAGAAGCCATTCCTGATGGCAGAGTCCCTCATTGCTTGAGTTCCCACAGCATCCTGGCCATTTCTCTGTTAGAGGGCATGGTATTGCCATGGCTCATTTACTTGTTTGTCTTCTACATGAGACAGAAGATAGCAGGGAATGCAGAATGAATGAATGAAGTAAATCGATAAAATGCCTTAAACCTCTTACCATGCTGTTTGTATGTCAGTGGTAATTCCTTTTTAGAAGGGAAAACACTAGCCTAAATCCTTTAGGCAGGGGTTTAATGTGCTCCAATAGATAAATGGCATTGATTCTTTTAGCAAAACCAACACTCAGATTGATACAATGAAAGTAAGAGAAGGGATTCTGTCTGGCTTTGCAACCTGTGTTCTCTTATTCATCTTCCAAAACACTGAGTATAAAGGAAGGCGGATGAGCCTATGAAATATTCATTTTTTAAAGGCTTGAGAGAGAAAAGGTTAGTCTATAGCTGAGTGAAAACTAAGCAGCATCTTATAAACATAGGCAGGTATCCAAAGGAGAAAAAGAATTTTCAATGAAAAACCTATCTGGGATTCAAGATTAATGAAGAATAGACATAGTGAGACGACTACTCTCCTCGTCTGCCTGTAGCACCATCACACGCTACTAACAAAGGAGCCATTTCTACTGATATTTCTTCACTTTTAGCTTTGGCTACTATTATTTTACATTGACAAGCGACACAGTGCATGCTTTTTTTCCTGCCAGTAAAACAGTTTGACTGCCAGCTTATATCTACTGGTTCTTAGTGCACATATAGGCGGGCTATAGTCCATGGGGTCATGAAGAGTCAGACACAACTTAGCAACTGAACAGCAACAATAATTGTCATAGACACTCCAGGCCTCAGGATTTAAAGAGATGAGAACATAAACATAGCAGTCATATAAAGGGACTGGTGCAGGAAGTCGGGGTTAAGTTTCAAAATACTTTTAAAAACATTTGCCAAAGTCTTTGTTTCATTTTTTAACCAATGGACATTTCAAGTAAAATAAAGTCCATATGTTGCTGATCCATGTTAAATTAACTCATCAAAATGTTGTTTTGCAAGAAGCCAAGAAGCACTTGACTTCTAGAAGAAATCCAGGGCAGAGGAGGGAGGGTGGTCCACGGAGCAAGTGGTGAGTGGAAATTAGAAAATGTCTTCCACTGCCCCATCCCTGCCTATGGAACATCAGATGCTCACATGTGGTCGGCCATTCACTGTCTGGAATACGATAGATGGATAACAATTTCAGAACTTGCACGTATGGGGAGATTAGTTAGTCCAATCTTTAGACAGTCCAAGATTTTATTTATTTGTTTGTTTATTTTTTGGCAGTGCCATGTGGCATATGGGATCTTAGTTACCTGATCAGGGATCGAACCTGTGCCTCTGGTGTTGGAAGCATGGAGAACTAACCACTGGACCATCAGGGAAATCCCAAAACACTCCAATGTTTGAGAGAGGAAGGCACAGACAGGAAATGACTGGTTCAAGGTCATAGAGTGATGAGAAACATGCTAACATGCAAACCTAGGAGTGCTGATCATTAGTTGATCTATAATACAAAAGGACATTGATAAAGGAATATTTACTAGAGCAATAATCTGCTAAGAGCCCATCTAAGTAAAGCAGGGAGCTGGGCACAAAGATCACCCCTTGCCATGCCATATAGAGACAGCCTGGGAAATCCTAGCTTGTCTTTTATTTACTTAGCCGAAGTCCTACATGTTAAAGGATCCAGAATCTTCATTGAATCCTCCCTTCACCAGTGAGGGGCACTCCTACTTTACAGATAATAACCCAGAAGGTGATCATGACAATCTCGGGGTAAAAAGGGAAGCCAAGCCAGCTTAAAGCCAAACAGCTATAGAGACTCCCCCTCTATACCTTTCTTCTTTGGACCTGATGCAAAAACAAAACAGAAACAAAAAGGGAACACTAAGGTGACTCTTCCATACAACAATACTTTTTTTTTTTTTTTTTTGGTAAATATTCAAAAGTGCTTAGAACATTAGCAAACACCATGTTTCCATTGGGGCACTGTTACCTTGCAAAGGGGTGGCACATGCTAGGAGAAAGGCACTGAGAGCTTCAAATGATAATTCTGAAGCAATCAGATGAAATGGGATAACATTCACGATACTACTTTAAGAGGAGCTAAACAAGGTGCAAAGCTGATTGCAATGAAAATCCCAATTCTTGTCTCCTAGATGCACATACATGTACAAATAAGCCACCAGGTCAATATTTCTGGGTGGTGATATTATGCCTTAACTTTGTTTTCTTCTTAACGTTATATAATAATAAAGTTTTTATCAGGAAAAACAGGTAAGACACTTGGTTACAAGCCAAGTTCCAGCCCTAACCCCACCTCTTACTGGATTTCTTAGGCTGTTTCTATACAGAAATCCCAGTAAAGTGAAAAGAATGTAATAAAACCACACATTTGCAGATTACTTTCTATACATTTCTTATGAACACGTTTGTTTATGCTTTTACACCTTCTTTTAAAAGTCCTTCAAACTAATCCACTCTCTATTTAGAGGTTCAGGTGGCTCAGCTGTTAAAGAATCTGCCTGCAATGTGGGAGACCTGGGTTCAATCCCTGGGTTGAGGAGATCCCCTGGAGAAGGGAAAGGCTATCCACTCCAGTATTCTGGCCTGGAGAATTCCATGGACTATACCGTCCATGGGGTCGCAAAGAGTCGGACACAAATAAGCAACTTTCACTTCCTCTCTAAAAGTCTTTCAAACTAATCCATTCTCTATTTAGTGTATTTTTTCCATTCATTGCCAGGATGTCACACCACTAATCACTTAGGAATCTACTTGTGTTAGAAACCATTTAAGGACTCCATTTTCAATCATATAATTAATATGCCCTCCTGTGATCCCCAAACAAAAGTCCTTTTTATAGATCACATTAGAGCTTCTGCCTTTTCTACATGGGTATATCCTCAGTGTTCTTTGTTGTTGGGTGAGTAGATCTGTTTAGGAGAAGAAAGAACTCAGGGACCTCCAGTAAAATGCAGAGAGCAGAAAGAGGAAGAAAAGAGGAAATTCATCATGTGCACCCCCATGACACACTCACAAACACACCTACCTCTCACCCACAGTTCAAAGGGTCATTACTGAATGTAAGTTTTTATTGTTTAACAAGACAAGGAGAGTGAAACATCCACACACAGGAAAACACTGCCAGGTATTCATGTGTATTTGATCACGGCAGTCTTGAAGTTAATACATTGGAACATATGGAGCTACAGTCTTGATTGTAACTCATGCACACGAAGAGAAATGCATCATCTCTGATGGCCTGCATTCATTTCTTTAAATAAGCAGGAAAAAGGTGGAGATATTGGAAAAACAAATTTTAATACTCTAATATGTATCAACACTTTGACTTCTTTAAAAAATGTTAAACTATATGACAGAACCACTATATGATTTAGCCATGTTCCACCCCCAGTGCAGTGTTACTGTGTTTTGACAAAATGCAAGACAGAATGAAATAAAAAAAACACAGACTGTGTTGAAATTCCAAAGAGCTAAATGCAGGACTGCAAGGCAGAATAACTAAAGAAAGGATAGTTATGTACAAAAATAGCCAAAGAGCCTCAAATAGAATTGGATATCAGGCCATCTTAGATAATATTTTTGTCCTCATTCTTGCAGGAATAATTATTTTACCAGCTCTTTGGTTTTTCTACCGTCAAAGATAACACACTGTAATGCTTGCTTTAATGCCTAAGATGTATGTAGTTCCCACACAAGCCACTTGCTCCGATCCGTCAAGCCACTGCAGAATTCAACAGTCTATTCTTATCTGAACCTCTCCCTAAAGAGTTTGGGTGATCTAATTTACAGCTGTAGGCACACACTGAGATTTTCTTCAGAGTCAGGTTCTAGTGCTCCCACTTGCTTGCTGTGTGACTTTGGAAGAAATAACCATCTCCTTCTCTGGATCCAGGTTGACTCACCCATCAGACACAGTAACATAGCTGTGTTATCTGATATGTGATATCACATATCAGACACATAGCTCTCAGAGGGTTTTTCCCATTGTCATACCTGTTTCTCTGTATATATTCAAAAAGTTTGAAGTCACACAAAAATATAAAGGCAAATAACTTATAGAAAATCAGGTTCACAAGGGACTGTTTGCGTAGATGGTGCTTCTCTGGTGGCTCAGTGGTAGAGAATCCACCTGCCAATGCAGGAGACGTGGATTCGATCCCTAGGTCAGGAAGATCCCCTGAAGGAGGAAATGGCAACCCTCTCCAGTATTCTTACCTGGGAAATCCCATGGACAGAGGAGCCTGGTGGGCTGCTGTCCATGGGGTCACAAAAGAGTCAGACATGACTTAGCTACTAAACAGCAACAACATTTTGGTAGACAGTTTTCACTACATCATTATTTGGTGGAAGTAGCAGGGAAAGGAGCCTCTTTTCATTGGTAAACACTGAGCTGGACTTTTAAAATCTTCTTAAACCCTAAAATGGTGCTGGTGAACATGTTCAACATTAAGACACTGGGCAACCAAGAGAAGAGCCTGTCCTCAGTAGCTATCATCTGTGTCATTTTGGGATTCAACAGGGAAAGATGGAGTGGGAGTTTCCTTGATGTAGTGAAGAGATCACAAGGTGAGAAGTCGGCATGGACTTGGGCTTGAATTCTGGTTCCATGCTTACTTCATGGCTTTGGGAATACTGGCTGATCACTCAGTGGAGATCTAATACTCAGTCCTACTTCCAAGGGTGTTTGGAGGTTCTAATGAGATGACATGCATGCAGGCCTAGCAGAGTGCCACACATAGTTGATACTCTGTAATTTTATTCCTATTCTCTTCCATTTTCAGTGGCTCATCTCAAAGTACCACTATCCCCATCGCCCCTCCTCCAAACTCGGGCCAATCTCCTGAGCTGAGATCAGATCAGATGTCAAGGTCAACAGCCAAAGAAGGGCCTATTACAGAAAATGACTCCATAGACCACCTCTGGGGGCAGAGTGGTTACAGAGCACCCTTCCTGTGAGAGCCTCGTGGGGCCTAGGATGTCCCTATGGGGTGAACAGAGGCTTCTAGTCCCACCCTGTTTTATTTCCATAAGGTGATGCCATGCAAGGATATTTACTAGTCTTACTGAGAATGGCCCTGTTGTTAGAACTGAGGCCATGCATGAAAATAGCTGGGTAGGTGTTGGTCTCCTTCCATGTAGATTATAGACAACACACCACACAGCTACACAACTGTCTACTTTTGTCTCCCTGAATAAATTAGCATTTGCTCAGGCCCACTGTCAGATTAAGACATTTCCCTGTGCTTGGTGAGACTGAAAGCCACAATCTCCAAGCATTAATTATATCTGCTGGTGGGTGGTGCCTCTACTGCTTATCGCCATGGCAACACTCCAAAGGGGAAAGAAAACAACCTACAGGCAGAAACACACAAGTGTGACTTCTGCTTTCATCCAATTGGATTTGTGCTCGTCAGTAGTGTTCTGTTTCATTTTCAGAAAAATCCCTCTATGGACCCCTCCATGTCAGGGATCATAGATAAGCCTACTGAACCCCTCTCCCACCTGCAGTGTACCAGCTCAGTTCCTTAGATGAAATACCCATTCATTTGAATATTTACACAAAAAGAAAGAAAAGTATACTAGGCTTCAGAAACATAGTATTTCATGGCAGAAAGATCCTACAATATTTAGCACCTAAGGTGACAGTGCTAGGAACTTGAGAGTTGTGTCACAAATATTTTGACTAAGTTCATGACAGTTTCACCTGTCCATAATCAAATTTCCTAAATGGATAATGTAAAGCGCGTGGGCAATATGTGGCACGAGTGGTGAAAAGAAGCTAAAATTTAATTATTTTATTCTTGCCACTTTATTGATGGGAAGAAATAGTGAACCCACCTCCAGATGAAACCTTGTAGAGAAAAGAATGATTATTATAATTGTTTGAGGTCAACCACTGTCATTGATGGGAAGTTAACTGCATGTATAAACCAGGGTCAGTAATAACCTCTTGACCAAAGATCAAATCATACTTCCCCAGTTTAAGTCACATCTTTTACCACTGTTATTTTAGTCCTGTAATTATGGATAAACTATCTAAATTGTCTATACTTAAGTTTCCTCATTTTACTGTAAGTGTCATAATTGTGTATTAATTTAATTGATGTAAGGATTAAATGAGTCAATAAATGTAAAGTACTTAAAATGGAAAAAAAAAAAAAACCAAATCATTTCTAATCTGGTGCTATTTAGACACAAGGAGAAAGGAAGCCACAAACATGCCATTCGGTATTGTTTGAATACAAGAGTGGCCTGCTTATTGGTTTCTTCCTACCTTTAGTGACAGGTAATTAACCTGGATAAGCATTCACCCTTTGCTCCAAATACAATCTTCATCTCAAACGGAAACTTCAAAATAAATAATCCTCTGGAGTTTTTAAAAAAATAGTATGGGTGGGGGCATCTTCTTCAGCCCTCCAACTAATGCTAAGAGGCTGGTGGGGCAGATATCAGACTGTCCCATTTTATATGAGACAGAAGATCAAAATGCTGAAATGATTGAGTCCAAATCACAGTAATAAAAAAATGAGCACCTGGGGCTCATTGCACCCTGGGGCTTTTGAATCTGTATTCAAACTGCCTTCTAAATCCCCCCTTTCTAAAGAGAAACAGAGCTTTCTGTTCAGAAGTAAGTGCTATGTCCCAAATGCTTCCTTTCTTCTGTTACTTCAAAGAAAAGGTGGAGGTTATGCTCTGAAGAAAAATTCTACTTCTTAGCTGCTTGGGGGTGGGGAATAAACAGTGAACCAGTGGTCTGATTTCAAGTCAAGGCCAGTCCCACACTCTCAGAGACTAAAGCTTCCCATTCCTATTAAAGCAATCCATTTGGATGGATTCAAATGTCAGCCATCTTAGTTTAGGTCCTTTGGGACTGCTCCTTCACCAGAAACCAGCTGGGAAGGTGTACAGGCAGCTTGGCTCAGCATGGCCAAGTCCTGATGTGTACACACATGCAGAGAAATGCTGCTCTGGAAGGCACCTGGAGAAGCTCAGGGACAGATCCTTTGGAGTCTTTAGGGGGTAGAGAAGCATCAGGGAAATTCAAGCCACTGGAGGAACTGGATGCCACACCCGGAGTTAATTGTTTCACTGAAATGACTTGTTGGAAAGAGCTGATTTCTAGCAGAGTGGCCTCTGGGGTCCCACCCATACGTGTGCAGACAGCCCTCTTTGGCTGCTGAACTCCTCATCTTGGAGTCATGTGCTTCAGCATTATCTGGAATGCCAGTGGCCCAAATGAAGTTTCTTCCACAGCCTCCACTCCTGAGGGCACACCACCATCAGAAAGTCATGTTTTTTGGCAGTGTGGGTCTCAGTTCTCACTTAACTGAATTTCCTATTTCACCTGGTTTTTGGTGAAGGACCAGTCCAAAAGGACCTAAACCAAGGTAGCAACATTTTTGCTTTGTTTTCTATATTTTTTTAAATTGAAGTATAGTTTATTTACAATGTTGTGTTAGCTTCAGATATACAGCAAAGAGATTCAGTTGTGTCACACACACACACACGGCCTTTTACAGATTCTTTTCCCTTATAGGTTATTACAAGATATTGAGTATAGTCCCCTGTGCTACATACTAGGTCCTTGTTGGTTATCTGTTTTATATATAGTAGTGTGTATCTGTTAATCTCAAACTCCTAAAACCTGTGTGTGTGCGTGCTCACTTACTTCAGTCATGTCTGACTCTCTGCGACCCCATAGACCATGGCCCACCAGGCTCCTCTGTCCATGGGATTCTCCAGGCAGGAACACTGGAGTGGGTTGCCATTTCCTTCTCCAGCGATCAAGTATGAAGTGAGTGAAGGGAGTGAAGTGAAGTTGCTCAGTCGTGTCCGACTCTTTGCAACCCCATGGACTGTAGCCTACCAGGCTCCTCCGTCCATGGGATTTTCCAGGCAAGAGTACTGGAGTAGGTTGCCATTTCCTAAAACATGAACTTGTGTTAAATCTCAAGAACAGTTCCACTTGTTTGTTTGCTGGTGGCAAAGCTGACATGCACCATTGGCTTTAGATGGTTTTTTCTTTCAGCCTAGCTAATATTGGCCAGCCAACCCCAGATGTTTTGAAAAACGCAATTCTGACCTCAACATATCACAACACATGTGTATCTTGTGAATGTGTACTTTTGCCTTTGGGGGAGAGGGCACAGGGGAGTAGGCTGGTTTCCTGAAATAAAACGTAACCTAAATCTTCTCTGAATTCAGCCTATTTATTTCCTTAACCCACTATAATAGCCTGAGGTCAGTTAGCATAGGCATTTTGTCCTCAAAGTTGCCACAACCATCTTGAAAAATAACAAAGCAAACACAACAACAACAACAAAGCACCTTTCAGTCACTGGGCCCTTGGGCCACAAGCAAAGGGGTCTGCCAAGCTCTGAACTTCATCTGAGACCCACAGACAGACAGGGAAACTCACCACCTAGCAGTCTAAGGAGCTTCAAACATCCTTTGAGCTGGTAACAGGAATTCTCAAGGCAACTTTGGAGGTTGCATTTGTCTTATGAAATGAAGTTCTGTGAATTCAATGAAAATGAACCACAGAGGATTTGCAAATGAGAGGGAAGTCATCAGGGATTATTGCTTAACAAAATAGGGTCACCCTTTTATTACTTCTGAATGTTCCCTCATATTTAAAATATTCAGTACTGGTGGGGGTGTTGACTTTTCTGAAGATCTTGAAGTATGTTAGCAGACGTATTAGCAATGTTATTAACGATAATTTCATGCCAAGAATATGCTAGCACTCACACAAATGCGTAGAGCATTCCTACAAGGCAATTACCATTGGTGGCAAGAATTATTATCCCTGTTTTACAGCTGGTGAAAAGGAAACCTAGAGATACCAACTAATTTGTCCAAGTGTACACTGGTTGTGACATAGGCAGAGCAAAGTGGAGAGTTGAGATGATATGTCCCCAAGTCAAGCCAATGAAAACCAGTGATTGCAAACTGCCTCCATCCCTGCCATCACCCGGGATTAGCAAGGATCAGTCTCTGTGTGGATTAAATGTACTGGATAATTGTTCTCATTCCCCCTTCCAGCCCTCATCACTTCTCTCTAGAACCACTGCAATAGCTTGCTGGTCTGTTTCCCCATCTTCAGGCCCCTCCAGTCCCAGCCCCACCTGCCACCAAAATTCAAACAAAGCCTGAGCACACCGGGCTCCTTCTCACAAACCTCTACAGAAAAGACCATAAGCTCTGGAGGGGACACTGAGACCTCAACCATCCACTCCATACCGCCTCACCTCCTTTCACATGCTCCTCTGGACACCATGCCTGTCCACCTCATCATGCTCTGTCATTGTTCCTCCAATGAGAAATGGCCTTGCTCCATATTCTACCCATCAATAGGAATCATACCCTTCAAGGCCTCACCCCAATCATGCTTTTCTTCAGTCCCTTTAGTCAGAAGGCTCTGCTTCCCCAAGCTCTGTAAGCCCAAGATTTCCCTTCAACCTTTATTTTATACACACATCCTATTGGCTTGTTTACATTTCTGTTCTCACCCCTTTTCTGATCCACTCATGAAACTGTAAATTCCTGGCAAGCAAAAACAAGGTTTAATTCATCTCCATGTTTCAGTGGGAATGGTGTAGAGCCTAGAACACAGGAAATGCACAATAACCCTGTGTGTGTGCACACAGCCAAAGATACAAAGGTGCTCTCAGTCATAAGACACAAAACCAAGCATACCCAAAATAATGCAAACCTTCTTAAATCATGAAATCCTGACTCCTTCTAAAAGCTTAAAACTGCTCAATGAATGAAATCTGCATGTATTTTGTCTGTCTTAGCTCTTAAGGAAAAGAACATTGTTAAGTTCTGTATTGACTTTTACAATCTTTGCCCATTCCCCAAATCATTGATTTACTCAACGACTGGATATTTTTTCCATTTATCAGATTTCTCGAGCTGTATGGAACTAGGCTTAGAGGCACTTTGGAATAAAGTGCTTATAAGTTACCGTCAAAAAGGATTTCACAATTGGATCTGCATTTGTAAGCACACCATTAAAATATGCTTTAACATGACCAGAACATTTTCAAACAGCTGGCATATTCATCTAAAAACATAATTAGTTTTCAATAAAAGTTGATTTTTATTACTCAGGAAAAGTTCTCCGGTGACTTTTAAGGATCTGCCAAGTGAAATTTCAAAATGAAAATAGATTATCCCTGCTGGCTGGGGGCCAAGTGGAATGAAACGCAAACACACGAATTTGTGCCAAGTCCTAGACGCCCTGGACCAAAGCAAAGTAGGGAAGTGCCCGCCTGGGTATAGTGTTACAGAAACCCTCCCATTGTCCTTCCCAGCTCCCCAGAAAAGTGTCCATTTGGGGCCTCTGGCCTGTGGACTGCGCCAGTTTTATACCCTCTCTTCCTGCTGGCAGGAAATGAAAATGGGTTCAGGAGACGGCAGAGATGCCATTAACAAGAAGCCAGGTCTGGGAAAGGCTGCAGTCTGGAGATTTGTTGTTAAATAGCCTAAAACAAAGGAAAATGGCCAGTCAACTTGGCGATGTGATGAGAGCAACTCTGTTTGGAACGAGAATCACATGCAGCTTCCATCCTTAGCTAGCTGTGCATCCTCAAACGATTAAGAGAAAGCATTTGGTGATTTTGCTGTATCCGTGTTTCCAACCTGAAGTGCCTTAGAGCAGCGTTTTGTTTTTGTTTTTTACTAGTGAGGCAAACAGACCCAAGAGCCTTGCAGGTGACCATCTCTGTGGGGCAGAAGTGTTGGCCAGCCCCAAGCTTCTCCAGTCCCTCTGGCATCCAGAGGTTCTGTCTCCAAGCCCAACTAGCTCTGCCCTCTGGATAGTATTTGGTAAGTCTTTCCAGGTCTGTGTCTTGCAACTTCTTCCCTGTCCCAACAGCTCTTCTATAGCACTCTACCAGAAACATAGACACCGTCAACTACCAAAAAACCTACAAAACATTACCTCTTCCTATAGGAAGGAACTCTGCTGATCCTTGAATTGAAAAGGTGAGAAATACCTGCAACAGAAATTTCAGCCTTGGGACACTCGGAGGCTGTAAACACAGCTACCAAAGAACAACCTAGGCTTTCTACGTTGCAAGCTGTTTCCATGCTGAAGCAAAATGAGGGGCTGAGAGTTCAAAAGCTAGCCCTGAGGTTGGAGTTAAAAGCATGCAGAGTTGGAAGTCAAAGTATCTGTATTTGAATCTGAACTTTGTTATTTTGTGGGAGTGATTTTCAGGATTTTCTAAGCTCCATTTTTTTTTTGACCTATAAAGTGGGAATGAAAATGCCAACCTCAGGGGACAGTGGTGGAATCCACGGGATGATGCTTTGTAAACTATAAAGTGCTATGTCATTATGGACCCATTTCCCCCTCTGTCCATTCATTTTAATTTCCAAATGTTCTAATGTCAAAACCAATTTCTCATTTAAAGGACTGCAATTTAGCATTCATAGTCATTTGGAGCAGAAACTACCAATTCTTCAAAGTGTTATGGTCTCAAACGTAATGTGCACAACTGGCAAACAAAGTCTTATCTGGAACCACTGACCTGACTCTCAGATGCATAGATGGTCATTTTTATAGGACCATTTGTCTACTGATATATGTCTATTGTTAGATGGATCTTAAAATTTACTAAATATGTATGTTTGAAGTGTTGGGCAAAAGAGCTCAATTCCTACCAGTCAGATTTCATAAACTGCGAACAAAAATGTCTCCTTCTCTATCTCAATTTACAAACTCTTAGCAGTTAGTTAGCTAATTCTAGACAGATGATTTAAAGGAGAAAGGTGCAGATCTCCAATCTCCATCTTATTACGTTTGAGTAGGGTTAATGACCTACTGGTCATTATTAATTTTAAATGAATACTAGACAAACACCTAACTCTGACTATAAAACCTTCCTTCTACCTTTGAGGCCACACTGGGAACTCTGCTAACCTGTCCTACAGGGGGACCATGTGTGCCCTCAGGAATTGTACTTCCTGTGTGTCCCCTCCCATGACACCATCTCAGTCATGGCAGGTGCTCAGGTCCACTCAGACTTCTGGCCAGAGTTATGCTATATCTGAACCGATATGCCCCAGCCCAGGTTGCCAAGTCTCCTAGGGGAAACTGAAGAAGGAAGCCAGTCAGCTTTGTTAGGTAAGCTGCTAGGATTCCCTACACTGATAGGGAACTTGCCCTCAGTGGTGAGGCTGTTTTGCTCTGAATACCCTCAGGTTCTGGGAATCTGAAATGTTGAAAGTCACTAAGTAGAGTGGGCCTATGAGACCAGACCCCAGTAAAAGCCTTGGGCGTTAAGTCTCAGAACGGCGGCTCTGGGCCCGTCTCACATGTGTTGCTACATTTTTGCTGCTAGGGACAGAGCGCTTGTGTGGCCCCTCATGGGAGGAAAACGCACAGGAAGCCTGAAGATGGATTTCTCCAGTGTCTTACTGATGTATCTTTTCCCTACAGACCTGGCTGTATCGCCTTGATGTGCTTTGAGAATAAATATGAGCCATGAATATGACTATATGCTAAGTCCTAAGAGTTCCTTCTAGCAAGTCAATGACCCCTGGCTGATCTCAAAAGCCCCTGAAACCATCCCCATGTGGCAATTATTGAGGACAACTGGCCTGTTGCCCTTCAGACACTGGAATAGTTTTACATAAAGTTCTTCAAAAATATATTTGCTGCTAGTTCTGCATCATAGTCTAGACAGCATACCCTTAGCTATCTTGAAAAGCCAGGAAAGCAAATTAAAGTGACCCAGATACTCTGTTTACAAAGGTTTCAATATGACAAATAAAACAATTCTGAGTTGCTCAAGTTCTTCTAACTAATTACCTTTTAGGGGAAAAAGCTGTTAGAAATTACAGCTGTCTAGATTAATTCCATTGATTATTACAAAGGGAAAGAAACCATTCAGTAAGTGATCATTTGTGTTGAATAAGAAAAAAACATAGGAAAAAGTAGGAAAAGGGAGAACTGTACTGAAAGTTTATCAGTGCTGCACATTATGTCACAAAAATGAAAATGTCCTGAAGAGACCAGCCACTGACATTTCTTAGTGAGCCAAGTTTTCTTAGGATGCAGGCTCCATCTCTGCTTGTCTGCAGAGGAGACAGAACACCCTTTAAAAGGCTGTGCTAAGTTTCTGAGTCTTTCCCAGAGATCTCTGGAGCCTGATTCTGCTTTTTGTTTTACTGAAACGAAAATCATTTGCTAAAGGAATATCCAATCTTCCAGACCCAGGATCTGTACCCATAAATCCTCAGGAAAGGACCCCAGCAGACACCTACAGCCAACTCCACCTCCAGGGAGAGGGCAGCATCTGGGTGGGCAGAGCTGAGAAGGCCAGGCCACATGGGGTTGACACTGGTCCCAGGCTCCCTGGGGTAGGGCTTTGGGACTGGCGTCTTTGCGCCTCACCACACATCTAAGAGCCTTTCCTGGAACTGATGGAACTGTTGATGAGTATGGCTAGAGTGGCTGCCTTCAGGTGTTGTGGAAGGGTCCAATTCCACCCATGGCTCAGCAAGTTCGTAGGCAGGTGTCTCCTGTTGACTCAAGCTATTGGGTGCCAGCTGAGCCTATCTCCTCACTTGATTTATGAAAAACTCACTCAGGGCCCAGCCATTGTCTAGGGCCAGGATGATAACATTTAGTGGTAGCCCATTAACAACTAAACACACACACATACACATTAAAAATAAAATATAGCTCCCAATAATAACAGTGCAAATTTAAATGCTGTATTAATTCCTGCCACTTCTGTTGCCTCATTGCCTCCCATGGCTACTCTACTCTTATGAACCTGTTCAGTATTAATACCCTTACTGTTCCTCCCAATATTTATTAAGCATGCTACTCTTGAAATCTGTGATACTGAAACTAGTTGTCTTCTGTTCTTGATCACATTCATTCTTTTTTTTTTTTTTTAACATTTCAATGGTTTTTTATTTTTTTATTTTTTTTATTTTTTTAACATTTCAATGGTTTTTTATTTTTTATTTTTTTTTTTTATTTTTTTATTTTTTATAAATTTATTTATTTTAGTTGGGGGCTAATTACTTTACAATATTGTAATAGTTTTTGCCATACATTGACATGAATCAGCCATGGGTTTACATGTGTTCCCCATCCTGAACCCACCTCCCTCCCCCTCCCATCCCTCTGGGTCATCCCATCTTTTAGATGGTAAAATTGAGGCACATAGAAGTTGAGTAATTTGCTCAAGTTCATACCACTATTTTTTGTCAGAGCTGGGATTCAAACCCATGTAGTCTGGCATCAGAGTCCTTGCCATTAACTATAATGTGATACTGACTGCAAAGGCTGGGGGGAAACCTGGGACAGGTCTATTCTTTTTTTTTTTTTTTTTTAATAAATTTATTTATTTTAGTTGGGGGCTAATTACTTTACAATATTGTAATAGTTTTTGCCATACATTGACAAGAATCAGCCATGGGTTTACATGTGTTCCCCTTCCCGGACCCCCCACCCACCTCCCTCCCCCTCTCATCCTTCTGGATCATCCCATTGCCCCGGCCCTGAGCCCTTGTCACATGCATCGAACATGGAATGGTGCTCTGTTTCACATATGACAATGGAAAACTGTACTCAAGTGTAGGTGGTATCACTCACTAATTTTGTGGCCTTGAGCAAGCTATTTAACCAGTCTGTTACTCAGTCTCTGCATTTTAAAATGGGGTTACAAGATCTCTCAGGCAATGTCATTGGAAAGAGGAAGGATAATGTAGGTAGAGCCCATCAAAAGCTCTCAATCAATGAGAGTGGCTACAGATGTTATAGATAGTACTATTTTTGAAGTTAACATTCCTCCTACAGCAATGACACAATTTATGCCAAGATATCATCCTTTGTCACAGCCTCCAGAGTATGAATGCAAAGTACTCTCTCAGAGGAGGAGCAAACTAGTGGGCCTTTGGGTACCAGACCCCAAATCTAATTTTTTTGGTACACGGCTTGTGGGGTCTCAGTTCCCTGACCGAGGATTGAATCTGGGCCCTGGTAGTGAAAGCCTGGAATCCTAACCACTAGGCCACCAGGGAACTAGACCCCAGACCTGTACCGTGGGCACATTTGTTACCAGTATCTAAATATGAAAAGAGCCTAGATCCAAAGTCTGCCCCAGCAAAGAATCACAGCAATCCCTCTAGCAAGGTCATCCTTTCAAACAATGCACCAGACGATGCTGTTGTGTATAAAGGGCCATGGAAATCATGAGGATGTGGGATGCTTTCATTTGCCTTTGTCCATATTCCAGGATTAACTGGAATATGGACTAACTGTAAAACTGTTAGTCTTTTTTTACAGTTAGTCTTTTTTTACAGTTAGTTAGTCTTTTTTTCCCTGGGAATGGGGTAGAGAGAAGTGACTTACCTCGAGCTCGGTAGAGGGTCGGAGTCGCCCCACCCATCTCAGTTGTTTGGCAATTTATATGGCTGTGTAATTAGCATAATGCAATGGGCGGGCCCCTTTCCTCCAACCCCACCTTCACCAAAAAAAAAAAAAAAAATGGTGTTCACACCTGAATACAATTTTGGTTACAGAACAATAAAGGACAGGTGACAGGCCCAGCTGGAAGGCCTCTTTTTCATTTTCCTATGGCCACAAATCAGACATCTTGGGCTCACAGCAGGACAGGCTCCATTGGCAGTAATTGGCACCATCTGTAGCTGTCAGAGCACTGGCTGGCATTCCAGCATTCCATCTTTCCAGTTAAGGCATTCATCACTCGTCCAAAACTCAGCCAGCTGACACTGAAAGATTAACTTGCATTGATTTGCTTGGCTAAACTCGCCTGAGCTTCAGTTGGTACCGAGCATTCCTGTTAATCGCCAGCCCCATCACAAGATGTTTACAAGGTGATTGTCTACGGAAGTTTTTTTTTTTTTTTTTTCCCATTCCCCATCTTCTGCCTCATGTGTTCTCAATAATTAGACTTTTGGAAATGGTGAATTAAAACAGAGACACAGCACAGCATACAACTCCTGCCAAATGCCAGGGCCCGTGGGCTGTATAATTAGAAAGATTCTCTCCTTATCTCTCAGTTGCATTAAATTCCTCCCTCATCCCAGTGTTTGTAGGTGGCATAGAAGATGTTTCTACCTGCAGTTCTGCCAGAGGAGATGAAGGGGTCGCTCCTCTCAGGGGTAACTCACAGACCATGAGGCTGGCCCGCTTCTGCCTCTCCACTCCCCAGCCCCCAAACACTTGCTGGCCACCTTCCCTGAGCTGGGCCACTTGACCTGAGGGACACAGACAGGCATGAACCACGGGCCCTTCTCAAGCCCTCGCTGTGTGATGGACTGGAATCCGAGTTAACCAGGGCTGTGCACACTGGGCTATGTGAAATGGCCGGGAGGTGAAGAGAGCTCTCTAGTCCTGAAGCTTGAGAAGAAGCAGCACCTATCACAGAGCAGACTGTTTCCTGGATGGGATAGCTGAGTGCTGAATATTGAAAGAAGGGAATTAACAAGACCATGAGATTCAAGAAAGGAAGGAGTTCCTCAGAGGGACAGGGTGGAGGAAAGCATTGAACATGACACAGAATGGTGTCTTTGAGGCTGTGGAGGACATAGTATAGCATGACGGGAATGAAGGGTGCTTATGGGGAAATGGCTCCGGGCAGGTGGAAGGGTGGGCTTGTGTGGCATTTGTGCTAAACCAAGGAGTCTGAAGGCCAAAGAATTGATGCTTTTGAACATAAAGAAAGCTGAAGGCCAAAGAATTGATGCTTTTGAAATGCGGTGTTGGAGAAGACTCTTGAGAGTACTTTGGACAGCAAGATCAAACAAGTCAATCCTAAGGGAAATCAGTCTTGAATATTCATTGGAAGGACTGATGCTGAATATGCAGCTCCAACACTTTGGCCACTTAACGTGAGGGACTGACTCTTTAGAAAAGACTCTGATGCTGGGAAAGACTGAAGGCAGGAGGAGAAGGGGACGACAGAGGATGAGATGGTTGGATAGCATCACCGACTTGATGGACATGAGTTTGAGCAAGCTCTGGGAGTTGGTGATGGACAGGGAGGCCTGGCGTGCTGCAGTCCATGGGCTCACAAAGAATGAGCAACTGACATGACACAAAGACACAAATGAGCAACTGAAATGACTTAAAGAGTCTGAATTGTATCATATCCAGTGTTGGAGAATCTCTGAAGGGGTTTTCAACAGGGGGTCGATGTGCTCAGCTCTGTGGCAGTATGGAGGGTCAATGAGGGAGAAGAGGCTGGAGGCAGAGAACCATACGAGAAAGACGTGGGTGCGTCCCCAGCAGGAAGGGCACAGGGAGACAAAGATCAACATGATCACCTGTAATGACGTACCTTTAAAGAGGAGCTCATGGAGGTAGGAAGAGGTGGGAGATCTAGAAGCTGTTGCAGCTTTCGTTTGCACAAGCCTGAGTGAAGGCAAGGCCAGTCCTCAAGTTGAAGAATAAGGTACAGGGAGTCAGCCAGTGTGAATCCCAATGTCACATGGCTTGGGCACATGTCACAAAGCCCACCTTACCGGCAACACCTCCCACCATGCTCAGGAGCAAAACTCCTACTCTTCCAAGCATGTTGGAGAAGACTCTTTAGAGTCCCTTGGACTTCAGGGAGATCAAACCAGTCAATCCTAAAGGAAATCAACCCTGAATATTCATTGGAAGGACTGATGCTGAAGCTGAAACTTCAATACTTTGGCCACCTGATGTGAAAGTGTGAAAGTGTAAGTCACTCAGTCATGCCCAACTCTTTGCAACCCCATGGACTATACAGTCTTTGGAATTCTCTAGGCCAGAATACTGGAGTGGGTAGCCTTTCCCTTCTCCAGGGGATCTTCCCAACCCAGGGATTTAACCCAGGTCTCCCGCATTGCAGGCGGATTCTTTACCAGCAGAACCACAAGGGAAGCCCAAGAATACTGGGATGGGTAGCCTATCCCTTCTCCAGGGGATCTTCCTGACCCAGGAATCAAACTGGGGTCTCCTGTGTTGCAGGCAGATTCTTTACCAACTGAGCTATCAGGGAAGCCAAATATACCAATATTGAGAGATGGAATTGTCCAGGCCAGAATACTGGAGTGGGTAGCCTTTCCCTTCTCCAGGGGATCTTCCCAACCCAGGGATCGAACCTAGGTCTCCTGCATTGCAGGCAGATTCTTTACCAGCTGAGCCACAAGATGTGAAGAGCAGACTCATTGGAAAAGACCCTGATGCTGGGAAAGATTGAAGGCAGGAGGAGAAGGGGATGACAGAAGATGAGATGGTTGGATGGTATCACTGACTCGATGGACAAGAGTTTGAGCAAGCCCTGGGAGATGGTGAAGGACAGGGAAGCCTGGCGTGCTGCAGTTCATGGGGTCGCAAAGAGTCAGACATGACTGAGCAACTGAACAACAACAAAGCACATCAGTGTGTTACTTCCTAAACAAAACCTTGCTTTTCTGTACCTTCAGCTCAAATAATATCCATCACGTACAAGCCCTCCTGCCTTAGTGCTGCCTACGAGTCCTTTAGGATTCAGAGCAGCACTCAGCACAGAGTAGGACCTTCCTAGCTACTTGCTGCTCTGGGTGAACTGTGCCCCCCACAAGATACATTAAAGTCCTCACCCCCAGTTCCCCTGAATATGACTGATATGATTTGGAAACAAGGCCATTTAAGATATACTTAGCGAGGTTTAGATGAAGTCATAGTGGAACAAGGTGGGCCCTAAATTCGATACGACGGAGAATTTTACAAGAAGAAAAATACAGACACAGACACGCAGAGAGAGACAGACCACCACGTGACAATGGAGGCTGAGACTGGATGGAGGCCAAGCTGGAAGTGCCGACGGTTATTAGTCAAGGAACACGTGGAGGCAACAGAAGCTGGAAGAGACAAGGAAGGACCCTCTCCCGGAGTCTTTGGTGTGAGTGTTTCTGCCGTCACTTTTACTTTGGACAGCCAGCCTCCAGAACTGTGAGGTGATACATTTTTGTTTTTGATGTCACTTGGCTTGTGGTTCATTTTTTACAGTAGCCCTAGCAAAGGGATAAACTTGTGAACTGAAACAATCAAGTAAAATAATGCCTGCTCCATGAAGCTTAACTTTTCTTTTCAAGCCTGAAATGATGCATTCTTAAAACCCCCAAATGATTCATCAGTTCACAGTCCTTCCTTGCTCTCCATTGCTGGTCTTAGGTGAATGGTACTTTCCTCATAAGGGGCCGACATAGACAACCTATCTCCTGGGACTATAATAATAATGGCTCTCAGTTATTAGCAGATTCCATGGACAACCATTGGATGAATATTCTCTCATATGATCCTTACATGTGACTTTAAATGCATTCATCTCATTTGCACTTAATGATGACACCACGAGGCAACATCCAATATGTCCACTTTACATGTGAGCAAACAGTGGCCCAGAGAAGGGCTTTCTCCAATGCCATGTAGCAAATAAGTGATATAGTCAGTTAGGTCCCACTCCACAGCCTGTGCTCTTTACTGCCATGTTCAAGTTGCCATTTGTCTATATAGAATTATTTTTCACTTTGCCCAATTTTATTTGGTTTTATGGTATATCCTGTGTGAAGGATTCCTTTATATTGTGGAACATATTTGCTTTGATCATAAAATATACTCTCAATGTCACCCTCCACCAAATGACATGAAATCTCTTGACATTACAGGTTTTAAGCCAGTAATGTCAAGAGGAAATTCGATGTGTTGTTACCCTGGTAGATTGGAACCAACTCAGCTTCCTGAGGCATGGGAAGTATCCCAGGGTCCTGAGAGAGGTTATACAGACATGGATATAGACATAAATATATCAATATGGATTTTCCCCCATCTGAGCATCCCAGAAAACACACATTTCAAGAGAATAATCCTAGATCCATTTCAGAAAAAAAACAAAACACCCCACAATTCCCAAGACCTCCCTTGGAAAGCAAAGCAAGTGATAAATTGCAAGTCTCACTTAAATTGCCACCCTCTTACTTGACAATGTAAATAAAATGTTCTCCTGTGAATGAAGATGCAGGAGTCAGAATAGCATGACAAATATCTGTTTATATAGTTATTATCAAAATATTACTAACAAATATGCTTCCATCATCTTTTGGGGAGTAATTGATGGCAACATGAATGTTTAATTTGATACATCAGATAAAAAGCAATGAGGAATAGCACATATGTTGCTCTTCCTGCCACTATTATCACTGTTACTCATAAGAAACATTTACGTAGCATTGACCATAGACACTTATTAAGCTCAAAGGGAAAAAACAAAGAACCGACAAGAGTTGCAAACAAAATATTAAATATATGTGTATATAGGAATATGGGTAGATGACTGATGAAAAGAAAGGAAGAAGGGAGCAAGGGGATGGTGCCCATGGGTATGGATTTGTGGCCTCCAGAAATTCCCAGGAATGAGAGCTCCTTTTCCATGAGTTGCCCAGGAACAACTTCTCCCCACCGAAAAGAAATAAACACTCTTCCTTTGAAATAGAACTCGGCAGCCATTTCAGGCAGGAGGATTATTGTGGATGGGATGTATGCTGTCTATCACTCTCACTGGCGAACCAAGCCAAAGATGGCAGTGGAAGAGAAAGTGGAGTTGAAGGGAAGAGTTAGATAAAAAGACTACAGAGAAGAGGGAAAGTGCAGGAGGGGAAGAGGATGAGGGGAAGAGAAGAGGCAGGGAGAGAACATAGAGGCAATGGTCTAAGCCATCTAACTGGGCACAATGAGTGTTCTGTAGCATTCCACATGCTCACTGCCAAGCATTGCTCCTTGCAGCTCATCTGTATTTCTTACCAGTGAGCATCTATTATGCACCAAGCGCTCAGCTAGGTGCTCACATATGCTGTTTCATAGCTATTGTCATTGTTGGTATTGAGAAAATAACAAATCTAGGTGATAATGAAGACACTAATGCTGACCTCAACCCTGTGATGTTAGCTCATTCCATCATTCTCAGATGCATAGGAACTTAAAGAGCAAATAAATGGCTTGTTTTGGTTTTGATCCCCACAACCACTTGGTGGGGCCAAGGATTACTGTCACTGTTTGAAAGAGGAGTAAACAGAAATGATCCTTCAATGAAGTCTCAAAATGATATCCACTTTGTTTCTGTCCATGGTTACGACTTGAGGGTCTCAGATGTAATCCACTAAACCCTGGTTTTCTTTAGTTCTATAAGGGACAGCCAGCCAGTTCTCACCATCCCCACTCCTTTAACTAGTGCTTGTCTGAGCTTCCTTGCTTAGCAAGCTGAGGAGCCACAAAATTTTACCTACAAAGAAATGAATTCAAGCCTGTGTTTTGGATACTGTCAAGCCAAAGGAATCATCTCACTGTGATGAACAACTCACGGTTTTAAGTGTAAAGAGGGAGGTAAAGCTCCTCAAGGCATTGGATGGTGGCAGATCTTCTACGGCCTACTCATAGCTCCCATTTTCCTCTTGAAGAAAGTCAGGAACATGGAGCCACCTTTAGAACTTTGTGGACCAACAGAAAGAGGTGAAGCCACTCTTCTATTGAAACACACTGATTTTCCCCTGGGTCCCCACCACCAAAACTCATATATACTGATTCAAGCAGCCTAGGTCTACTGTCCCCCAAAACTACTGTGGACTCACCATGTCCTTCATTCTAGGTGATAGCAAAGAAGCCAATCATGACATCATGTCAACTTCAACCCTGGGTTGTCAACTCGCCCTGTCCATTCTTGGACACACAAGTGCTCAATTTCCCAATCAGACAGGGACCCTGGTCAATCCTAGGATGCTGTATGCAATTACTTGATATGTGTAACTAAAACCACAGTTGGTTTCTTTATCCATTTACTCAGTGGAACCTAACTGAACTCCTACTGTGCTGGCTCTCTCTGCTGGTTGCCTGGGCACAGAGATGACCAAGCCATGTACGAGGTCAGAGTCTCTACACATGTGATGTTGTAAAATAAAATAATCCTTATCAACATATAAACACCAAAAGATGCTCTAGAGAGGAAGGATATAAGATTTTAAGTTTTCTGAATTACAGCTTTTATATTTGATGACTAATAACAATGGCTGGGCATGCTGCAGTTCCTAGGGTCACAGAGTCGGACACGACTGAGCGACTGAACAACAACAACAATAATTTTATTTATGTAAACAAACAATACTTCTCAATGAATTTTCACATCTTTGATTCATATGATCCCTAACATTACCCCATGAGATAGGGAGGTATAGTATCTTCACCTCTAGATGAAGATGTTCCTTCAGCCCTGAGGTCAAGTGTCTTGTCCAAGGCTGTCCAGCTGACAGACCCAAGGGTTGGGCCTCAAACCCACACTTCTCTTCATCAATCTCCTGCTCTTCTCAGGTCACCTGATTGCCTCAATTTTAATCACCCTAAAAAGAAACCCTGTAGTTTTTAAGCAATCATTCCTCATTTTCCCTACTCCCAGACCCTGGCAACCTCTAATCTATTTTCTGTCTCCATGGATCTGTCTATTCTGGGCAATTCATATAAATGATATCATACAATACATGACCTTTTGTGTCTGGCTCCTTTCACTTGGCATAATGTTGTAAAACTTCATCCATGTTATAGGAAGAATCAGTACTTTGTTACTTTTCATGGCTAAATAATATCACATTGTATGGATAAAGCACATTTGTTTATCCATTAATTCACTGATAGACATCTGGGTTGCTTTCAGTGTTTGGCTATCATGAATAATGCTGTTTGAAGATCTGTGTACAAGTTTCTGTGTGGATGTGTTTTCAGTTCTCTTGGATACATACCTAGGAGTGGAATTTCTAGGTCAAATGGTAAGTTGATATTTAACTTTTTGCAGAACTGCCAAAGTATTTCCCTCTTTTTGCCTAGTACTTAATACTTTTCTTATTAATTCTAGGTAGCAAAGTTTTTCATCTTATAATCAAAGGATGCATACTGCAAGACTTTCACAGTGCAGACAACATCTAAAATCACATAGACTGTCTAAAATGAAAGCCTTCTACAAACAACTTCAATGGTGAGACCTGGGCAATAAAGACGATCTGTCCAGAAGATGAGCTCTTGTAGAGGTGATGTGGCCACATTTTGAATCTTGGTTCATAGGAAATGGATTGAACAATTTCATGCCTAGGCTATCAAACAGTGAATTCATCCATCTAGATTCCAGAGTCTATACAAGGACAGCTACTGACCACAACCAAAATATCACAGATTCTCTTTGGGCGTAAGTGTCTGCATGATCCTTGTCCTCTTTAAACACATACATATAGACTGTGTTGGAAGATGTGCAAGAACTTTCTCTGTGGTCTGCTCTCTAACATCAGAAGATGGGGCCTAGTCTGGCAGCATCAGGGAAAAGCTTTACTTAAAAGCAGCCCGTGTGTGTGTGCATGTATGCATGTACTCATACACATGCATAAGCTTGGAGGGACTGGGGAGATACACATATACATACTGAGCTTTAGGCTTTCTTGGTGGAATACGTACTGAACTTGTTCTCCAGAAACTGAATTCAGTAATAGAAAAGGTACTAGAAGAACATGGTGATTGAAATCCATTTTCACACATCACCTGGTAATTATCCCATATCCCTTGCTGTTCAACAAACATGACACATCCTTTCCCATTTCAGCCCTTCTATCAGTGCCACTCTGCTAGCATAGACTGGTCTTCTCCACCCTCTACTGCTCAAAGTCACTGAGAAGCCTCCTGAAGATCACCACCATGGTGAAGGCATGTCGGGTTTCTGCTGTTTTCTGTCTTCACTCTTTACCCTGCATGCTCATGCTACTCTTCCCTTATCTTTCTCTGATTCCTGTCTTCATCTTCAGTCTCCTTCCTCACTCCACCCAGACTCTGAACTAATTTGAGGGCAGGAACTTTGACTTACTCACCTCTCATCCCAGCTTACAGCCATTCAGTAATATTCACTCTTGCATTTATTCACTTTTTTAAAGCACTTACTGTGTGTCAAGCACAGGGATGGTTAATTTTATGTGTTAGCTTGGCTGGGAACATAGTAGTGAACAAGACACATGAAGCTCCTGACCATAGACAACTGAAGGAGATCTATGAGGTTCCAATTGTGATCAATGGCTGTCTACATAGACACTTTGGATCTAGAAGGTGATATTCTGAGGGAAGGAGACTGTAAACAGATCATTGACATAAAATTTTGGTTCTTAGTAACCTTCTTATATTAGGGCCATGGCACATAGTGGTTCTGCATGAAGATGCTTCATGAACACCAAGTTGCAAATAGTAGGCAAACCACAATGCCTGGAGCCATCTGATAGAACACAACTGAACTAGAGTTATTTTAAAATCAACCCCAACTATGTCAAATCAATAAAAATCAACTCTAGTTCAAACTTGAGTTTCAGAGTTTTTTATGTTAAAGAATATACATCACAACTAAAGCCTCAAAGTAGAGATTCAAATATTAGTCTGAGGAGGAAGACAATGTCTAAGGGAGCATGTTTAAATAATTAGGGAGCAATTATACATAAAGACACAGACCCTGAATCTTCCTTTAAAAATTGGTGTTCGGGATATTTTATCTTCCTAGTACCATAGCAATTACTCAAAAGTTTACATATTTCTTCAATCCAGATACAACATGTCAACAACTGCCATTAAATGCATCATAGAAATGGAATGTTCCCACAGAAGGTTTCATTAAGTCTAACATGATTTACAGGGCTTAAAACACATTGCAGGGAGATTTTCTATCATAGCCGCAAGTACTCCTGGGATAGCCTGACCCACTTGAAATTGTTTTAGCTCCACTATTACCTGGGTCACAACTGATAGTAGCATATATCAATTACACTCTAGTCATTTAAAACATGCTTCCATGCATCTGGTCACCCAAAGAGTCACCTCTTTGCATTTTCATACCCTGGAAGCACCACTGTAACAGAACTCCTTGAACAGGCTAAGATGAATTCATTTACCTAAATAAGGTCTCTAAAAGACAGGCTACTAGGAAATATGCCCCCCCTGAAGATTGCAAATGTTCTCTTCCTGCCATTTCTGAAGAGGGAGATTTTTCAATCTTTTTCCTGCTTTCTTCTCAGCCCCTTCTATTTGAGAACTGACTACCTCACATTGATTCCTGGACTAGCGTCAATAACTAGGCAGCCTTTTCAAGTTTATTTCTGCTGATGGATAGAAGGGATCATTTAGATGTCTATAATTAATTAGGCTGACTTTAGTGGTTTCTGGAATGTAATTTATTGTTAGAAATTTTGCATATCTAATGCAATAGGAAGCACTGGAAATTCTATACTAGAGGCATTTCCTATGAAATCTACTGCTAATTATTTAAGATCAGGGCAAACTGTGCATCCTTTGCTGCAAGGCTGATCTCCCCCATCACTGACAGTGCTGGTTCCAGGACACAGGGGGTTAGGAAATTCTCTTACCAAGGTTGACATTATCCTATCAAGGGAAAGAACTAACCTTGATGCATTTTTTTTATTCACCAAAATGCCACATCTAGCTCATGTCATTCAAAACTCTCCATATTACTTATAGTCAAATCCAGGGTGCTTACAGATGGCCTGCTAGATGCTTCACAACCTGCTGTCGACCCAGCTTCCACCTTCCTGCTGCCCCCTTGAGTGCCTGCTCCACCCCCAGTGGCTTGCTTCTATTTCTTGCACACATAGCTTTGCACATGCTGTACCCCTTGTCTGGAAGGCCCTTCCCACACAGAGTCCCATGTGCTCAAGGCTCATCTTTCGGGACCTCTACTTTTTGTTGTTGTTTAGTCGCTAAGTTGTAGCCAACTTTTTGTGACCTCATGGACTGTAGTCAGCCAGGCTCCTCCGTCCATGGGATTTCCCAGGCAAGAATACTGGAGTTGATTGCCATTTCCTCCTCCAGGGGATCTTCCCACCCAGGGATCAAACCTGCATCTCCTGCATTGGCATGTGGGTTCTTTACTGCTGCTGCTTAGTCGCTTCAGTCATGTCCAGCTCTGTGAGACCCTATGGACTGTAGCCTGCCAGACTCCTCTGTCCATGGGATTCTCCAAGCAAGAGTACTGGAGGAGGTTGTCATGCCCTCCTCCAAGGGATCTTCCCGATCCAGGGATCGAACCCGGATTGCCTGCATTGCAGGCAGATTCTTTACTGCTGAGCCACCAGGGAAGCCCCCACTAGATGGGGAAACAGTGGGAACAGTGGCTGACTTTATTTTGGGGGCTCCAAAATCACTGCAGATGGTGAGTGAAGCCATGAAATTAAAAGATGCTTACTCCTTGGAAGGAAAGTTATGACCAACCTAGACAGCATATTAAAAAGCAGAGACATTACTTTGTCAACAAAGGTCCATCTAGTCAAGGCTATGGTTTTTTCGGTAGTCATGTATGGATGTGAGAGTTGGACTATAAAAAAAGCTGAGCACTGAAGAACTGATGGTTTTGAACTGTGGTGTTGGAGAAGACTCTTGAGAGTCCCTTGCACTGCAAGGAGATCCAACCAGTCGATCCTAAAGAAGCATCTCCCATCTTAAAGAGATCAGTCCTGAGTGTTCATTGGAAGGAATGATGTTGAAGCTGAAACTCCAATACTTTGGCCACCTGATGTGAAGAGCTGACTCATTTGAAAACACCGTGATGCTGGGAAAGAGTGAGGGCAGGAGGAGAAGGGGACGACAGAGGATGAGATGGTTAGATGGCATCACTGACTCAATGGACATGGGTTTCGGTAAACTCCGGGAGTTGGTGATGGACAGGGAGGCCTGGCGTGCTGTATTTCATGGGGTCACAAAGATTCGGACACTACTGAGCGACTGAACTGGAACTGGGGCCACTCCCCAACATCCTCACTCCTTTCCTGTTTTCCATGGCACTTACCATCATCCTGAATATTCTATAGTTTGCATAAGTATTTTATTTTCTTCTCCTATCCACACCCCTCCGTGGAATGTAAGGTGGATGAGAGCAGGGACTTGGCTTGTTTTATTCATCATTTTATCTCCAGTGCCTAGAAAAGTGACAGGCACACAGCAGGTCCACAATAAAGACTGCTGACTTAATGAACAGATGAAAATGAACGTACAACGTTCCTCTCTTCAAATGACACCAATCTGTTAAAATGTTAAATTCATGAAAAACTATGTGTTATACCTAATTTTATTGTTTCTAATTAAGGAAGGGGTTTCCAATTTCATTTTGACCATTGTTCATCTTATAGGGCAGGATTCCAAACCGAAGAGGCTGTCTAGGTAGAGAAGTACACGATCTTTCAAGTTTTGCGTTGATGATAAACACAGACCCTATTCTTCCAAATCCCATGATTACTTCTTACATCTGTGAGTTGAAAAAGACTAGAATAAAATCTCTGGTGAAGTAATCTGAGCCCACTCTTCTAGGTGAGGATGAGGCAGGTATAACCAAGTGCTTGAAACCATTACTCATCTTCATGTCTATTTTAGGTGGATCATGGTGGGGAGATGCTTCTTAGCAATGACCATGGACTCTAGTTCAATGGACAGCTGAGTGACCACTGCCACCTCCACAAAAATCCAGAAGTGTAGATGGGGTGGGGAGGGAAGAAGGGTGGGTATAAGACCAAGTGGCAGAATGCTCTTGAACTTGTCCCATGCAAGACATTCAGAAGGCAACATAGAGAGCATTTCTCTAGCAAGAGGCCTGTGTTAAATGACACAAAATGAGCCTAGCACATACCACCCCTTAAGCAGCAGTAGTGGCTCAATCCAATTGATGAAGTGCTTCCATTTAAAGTTATTAATTGGGACAATGGCTTGAACTCAATAAAAGTGATATAATGGATAAAAAGGAAAGCCGAACAATATTGTCTTCATTAGCATAAAATCTTCCAGGTTCCCCACTGCACTTTCCAAGGGGAATGGAAAGACGCCTCAATTTTAACCAAATTTTTATGGTTTTACAGCAGCCGTGGTTATGCATGAATTTCAGAATACATTTGCTTGAAAATTCATTATATGAAACATTTATCCCATGAATAAATTAGAGACTCTGAAATACAGTGCAATAAAACTTTTGCTGCTAGAAGAATTTTTATGGGTGAAATAATGTGAAAATTAGTAACATCAAATATGATTCCCCTTAACCTAGACTAGTCCCACACACAATTATTTTGACATGGTCTGTCATACATAATAATGTAGATTTTCAAATAATGCCATAGAAAAGACTTGTAACAATTCTTAACCGAATTTAGAAATACATGATGAATCACTAGGTAAGGAAAATGGAAGTTTACCAATTTGACAGAGTGATTTTTTTCCCCTAGAGCCAAATAGAAGATTTTTGTTCTCTCTTAGAGATTTTGTTAACTATGACACATTCAAGCAAGGATAAAAGTATTCTATGTGGAATCAACGTCTTCATTCCTTGTTTACTCTGTCACTCTTGACTTTGCTGTCTAAACTTGGCATATTAAGCATTTTAATGATTCTGCTTGACTATGGTTGGCACAATTAAACACACATTAATGCTTGTAACTTCATCAGGTGTAATTTGTTACTGAAAAAGGAGGTTTCTAAATAATTAAACAAGATATAAAAACAGCAATCAGTATGAAGAATACTAAAATGAGCCCTGTCATTATTTTCAAGATAGATAATAATTATAGGTCAGCAAGCCAACTGACCTAAAACCTCCATCCTCCCATCCTATGGAACTGTGAAAATCTCACAGATGTAATAACACAAAAACTCCCTCTGCTGAATATGGCACATGCCTAGAAGATAAAACTGATTATTTAAATAGAATTTAACAGGGGAAAAGACACATAAAATAAACCCACTGTGCAAATGATCAATGTGGAAATAAAGCACTCTCCCAACACAATTACCCAAAATTCAAGATGTATTTTATTTCCCCAAATACTCTATTGCAGCATTTCTGCTAGACAATGAAAGTTATGGAAATGATAGTGGTGCTGGTTACACAACACTGCAAATGTACTTAATGCCATGGAATTGTGCATCAAAAAAGGATTAAAGTGGTCAACTTGATGCTTTTATATATATATATATAATTACCACAATGAAAAAGTTTGAAATGCTATGCTATTTATAAAACCATAAGAGTTTAAATGTTTCCATTCATCTAAGCAGGAAGATAGAAAGAACCCTGGGAAAATTATAAATGTTGCTCTCAGATCTATATTGCCTGTATGATGGATGGAAACTGCTATCAAGGGAGGCAGAGAGGAAGGGTAGTGGGAATCATCCATTTTCCAAGAGATCCATTTTATCACTGCATATGTTTTAAGAGCCTTATTTGTCTTCAGTTCTGTGGTGCCATTTTTTTCATCCAAGTCACTGATGCAATGTGAATAACTTGATCAAGCTCATCACAGGTTAAATGCCTAATTTCTAATCTAGAATCTTCCCTTTAAATCGTGACCAGCCTTGGAGAATTTATGTTATTTAATTGGGTCTCCATTTCCAAATCTGTTGTCTGAGGAATCCTTTCAGTTCAAATAATCTACGACTGTTCTAGAGTCTCTGATCATCATGACAATGACATATTTGAGATTGAGTATTTATAGATAATCAATTCAGTCTCCTATCAGGCTTTGACAATTTATATTAAGCTTATCATTGACTCGTGGCCATTAAGTATCTTAGGAAAGTCCTCTAGAGAGGGGCTGTCTTAAAAGCTTGCCTTCAAGCAGTTCAAGCATTCTAATTCCTATTTTACAGGAGAGGCAATTGAAGCAATATAGGTAATGATGCCTTCTGAGGTCAGGGAACATGCAGACTGTGGAATAGGTATTAGAATGCAGTTCTCCAGGCCACTAGTATGTTACCATTTCTGATGTGCCACTCTGCATAGCTATGTGTGCATGTGCACGCACATGTGTGTGTGTATGCGTGTGTGTGTGCCTGTGTCTGATAGTCCCAACAGCAAAGTCATTACAATAAGCCATTACTCTACTATATACCTTACACACCAATATTTACTGAGTAATTACAGCATGCCACATACTATCCATGTGACTTTACCTGATTATATAATTTTAGCCTTACACCAACTCTATGAGATAGCCACAGTATTCCTTTGCAGAGGTGGTACATAATAGATTGTGTTTTTCCCTGGGAGATGCTCACATTAAAAACACCAATTCATGCAGTCAGGAAATAGACATTTATTGAGTGCCAGCCACTGTGCTAGATTCCAAGGATATATGAAGGCATGTTTGAAAATAGTCACTGTACTCATTCTAACCCTATCTTTTCACATTCAAGTTAATAGCTGTCAGTTAAATGACTCCAGCACATTTGGCTAAGGATCCACTTAACCCAAAATTGGATTAACCATAAAAGCTGACTCATAAAATCTTGGTCTGAAGTGGTCTGGTTTGTATCATACTTCTAGACTTCTCTTTCAAACTGAAGTAGCTGCAGTATATTCATTTAGATTAGAAGAAAGGCAAAGAGTTAACCTGCAGGAGATTTGCTTATTGCCTGTGCATTTCCAACTGAGTTTACTTGATCAAAGTATGTAAGAAAATGATTACTTGTAAAACTCACTCTTCACTTGGACTACAATGGTGTATATGAGTAGTTGTCTCTAATGGAGTGACATGAGGCAATGTAAATCTTCATTTTCACTTGTTTTTATTCCATGGAGTAGCGTTATAGGATGCTGTAAATATCTCTATGCTAAAATATACAGTTCAGGCTCTAATCCATGCAAATTTACAGATAAGCCCATCTATAATACAGGAGTCACCTCCTTATCCATGATTTTGCTTTCTGGGGTTTCAGTTACCCTCAGATAACCACAGACCCATAATATTAAACAGCAAATACCAGAAATAAACAATTCACTAGTTTTAAATTGCACACCATTCTGAGGAGTATGATGAAGTCTCATGCCATGCTGCTCCACCACCCAGAATGGGAAGCATCATTCTGGCCAGGGCGTGCCTGCCGTTAGTCCCTTAGTAGTCAGCTCAGGTATCAGACTGTCATGGTATCACAGTGCTTGTGTTCAAGTCACTCTTATTTTACTTAATTATGGCCCCAAACTGCTAGAGGAGTGATGCTGACAATTCGGATATTTTCCTACTGTGCCTAATCCATAAACTACAGGTTGTCATAGGTATGTATGTAGAGGAACAAGCATAGTATATATAGGTTTCAGTACTAGGTGCATTCTCAGGCATCCACTGGGGGTCTTGGATTGTATCTTCCTGCAGATAAGGGGGAACTACTGTATTCTGAGGATTTTTTTAAGGATATAATTACTAGAACATTTTGCAATGACCAGGCATGCAAGAAAAATAAAACATAAAATATCAGAGTGCCAACAATTCAGTTCAGTTCAGTTGCTCAGTCGTGTCCGACTCATTGTGACCCCATGGACCGCAGCACGCCAGGCCTCCCTGTCCATCACCAATTCCCAGAGTTTACCCAAACTCATGTCCATTGACTTGGTGATGCCATACAACCATCTCATCCTCTGTCGTCCCCTTCTCCTCCTGCCCTCAATCTTTCCCAGCATTAGGGTCTTTTTAAATGATTCAGCCCTTCACATCAGATGGCCAAAGTATTGGAGCTTCAGCTTCAACATCAGTCCTTCCAATAAACACCCAGGACTGATCTCATTTAGGATGGACTGGTTGCATCTCCTTGCAGTCCAAGGGACTCTTAAGAGTCTTCTCCAACACCACAGTTCAAAACCATCAGTTCTTCGGTGCTCAGCTTTTTTTATAGTCCAACTCCCACATCCATATATGACTATTGGAAAAACCATAGCCTTGACTAGATGGATACTTGTTGACAAAGTGATATCTCTGCTTTTTAATATGCTGTCTAGGTTGGTCATAACTTTCCTTCCAAGGAGGAAGCATCTTTTAATTTCATGGCTGCACTCACCATCAGCAGTGATTTTGGAGCCAAAAAAATAAATAAATAAATAAAGTCATCCACTGTTTCCACTGTTTCCCCATCTATTTGCCATGAAGTGATGGGACCAGATGCCATGATCTTAGTTTTCTGAATGGTGAGCTTTAAGCTAACCTTTTCACTGTCCTCTTTCACTTTCATCAAGAGACTCTTTAGGCCTTCTTCACTTTCGGCCATAAGGGTGGTGTCATCTGCATATCTGAGCTTATTGATATTTCTCCCAGCAGTCTTGATTCCAGCTTGTGCTTCCTCCAGCCCAGCATTTCTTATGGCGTACTCTGCATGTAAGTTAAATAAGCAGGGTGACAATATACAGCCTTGACATGCTCCTTTTCCTATTTGGAACCAGTCTGTTGTTCCATGTCCAGTTCTAACTGTTGCTTCCTGACCTGCATACAGGTTTCTCAAGAGGCAGGTCAGGTGGTCTGGTATTCCCATTTCTTTCAGAATTTTCCACAGTTTATTGTGATCCACATAGTCAAAGGCTTTGGCATAGTCAATAAAGCAGAAATAGATGTTCTTCTAGAACTCTCTTGATTTTTTGATGATCCAGCGGATGTTGGCAATTTGATCTCTGGTTCCTCTGCCTTTTCTGTATCCAGATTGAACATCTGGAAGCTCATGGTTCACATATTGCTGAAGCCTGGCTTGGAGAATTTTGAGCATTACTTTGCTAGCGTGTGAGATGAGTGAAATTGTGCGGTAGTTTGAGCATTCTTTGGCATTGCCTTTCTTTGAGATTGGAATGAAAACTGACCTTTTCCAGTCCTGTGGCCACTGCTGAGTTTTCCAAATTTGCTGACATATTGAGTGCAACACTTTCACAGCATCATCTTTTAGGATTTGAAATAGCTCAATTGGAATTCCATCACTAGCTTTGTTCGTAGTGATGCTTCCTAAGGCCCACTTGTCTTCACATTCCAGCCAGGATGTCTGGCTCTAGGTGAGTGATCACACCATTGTGATTATCTGGGTCATGAAGATATTTTTTGTACAGCTCTTCTGTGTATTCTTGCCACCTCTTCTTAATATATTCTGCTTCTCTTAGGTCCATACCATTTCTGTCCTTTATTGAGCCCATCTTTGCACCAAATGTTCCCTTGGTATCTCTAACTTTCTTGAAGAGATCTCTAGTCTTTCCCATGCTATTATTTTCCTCTATTTCTTTGCATTGATCACTGAGGAAGGCTTTCTTATCTCTCCTTGCTATTCTTTGGAACTCTGCCTTCAAATGGGTATATCTTTCCTTTTCTCCTTTGCTTTTCGCTTCTCTTCTTTTCACAGCTATTTGTAAGGCCTCCTCAGACAGCCATTTTGCTTTTTTGCATTTCTTTTTCTTGGGGATGGCCTTGATCCCTGTCTCCTGTACAATGTCATGAACTTCTGTCCATAGTTCATCAGGCACAGTGCCAACAATGATAGCCAACAAATGCAGCTATAAATTAATACACCTTAAAAGATTTGGGGTCCTGCACAGTAATTCTGAAAACATGGTTTATTCTTGTTATTTTGTAAGTTTACTTTATGTTTTTAGTCATTTGAAATCCCAGCCCCTCACACCATCACCATTAAAATTCGAGAGACAATCCTTTCGGCATCTCTTTTTATATTAGCTGTTCTTGGAATAAATGACCGACATTGCAAAGTCCTAATGGTGACATTGCATCCAGAATGAAACACAATGAAAACACCATGCCATTGGCTGGAAGTTGGGTTGAATGGGTATGCTGCAGTGTAAAGAAACACTGGTATTGAAACTGGATAGATTTGGGTTCAAACCCATTATCCTGTGACCTCAGGCCAAATAATTTCATACCTGCAGCCTTGGTTTTGACATTAATAAAATTAGGATACTGATTTTTTTTTTTTTTTTTTACTGAACCTGCTTCAAAGAATCACAAAAATTAAATGACATGAGGCATATAAAAACCTACCACACCTTGAGGCACATACAACATACTCAATAAATGTAATTTACCTTCCTCTCCCTAAATGACCAAAAAGAAAAAATGTCTGTTATTTCAAATTCTATAATGGTATACTCTTTGTAAGGCAATAAACACATCAAATTATGTGATAGAATTTCCAAACACAAAAGTGCCAAAGAGATTCCGTTTTGGAGAACTAAAGCAGATTAATATGTTAATGATTACAATACATGAATTCTAGTCTCTAGAATAGATAAAACTTTATTAAAAGATATCTTTGTACAAATATGGAAAGCACAGCCATTTTAATTTCTCAAAGAGATGTATTGAGAGGAATGTCTGAGGTCACCTTTTCATTATTCCTAGAAATAAGAATTAGATTGTCTCTCTGTAGTTTTTTTAATGCATTCTGAGATTCTTCTAACAGTCTAGGCTCTTCCAGTCTGCAAATTGGACCTATTGGTATGAATCTAAAACCAAATTTAAAGCTAGAACCGATCAAAACTTTCTAAATTCAATGAAAACAAATCACTCCAGCCAACAACTCCAAAGCGCCTACTATGGATGCAAGTGACTCTCATGGGCCCTGTGGACACAAGCAAAGACAAGACATAATCTCTGCCCTCAAGGCGGTGACAGACTACTGAGAGAGGCAGCTTAGCTCTAAAACCAGACAGACGAAAGAATGTTATCTATCCTAAAATAAGAATCATCTGTCTATGTGTAAATCAGACATCCACATTTGTAGACAGACAGTTACTGTTTAAATTGGCTGATGACTTTTGCCCACTACACTTAAGAGTGAATCTCATTCATGCACTGTGGGAGAGCCTTGCAAATGGGCAATGAAGCAGAAATAGAAATACAGAGAGCCATATTCTTTTCAAATGAGTTCTCCCATTTTATTCTTTCTACGCTAAAAGCGATCCATGGGTTACAAGCTAGATCCGACATCAATACACCCCATGGTCCTAACCTGAAGATCTTCAGTCTGGAAAATAAAACACACAGCTATTTAAACTTAGCTGGGACAACTCAGTTAAAGTGCAGGCATTACAGTCATGGGACTTTTGCTTATGTTGTGTGTGCCATTAACAAGTGACAACGTGTGGGTTTCTCAAAGTAAGCTGATCTTACTGTGATACGGAGCTTCTATGCTAAGAGGAATGCTGATGGACATGACAGTGGGTGATCGTTCATAGAAACCATGAACATCTCCTTCTCACCTATGCTTCTACTGCTCCATATGCCAAGGTTAAGCACTTGTTTCCTTTTTGGATGAACAGAGTTCAAGAAGAGATCACCTCAGGGAGCACTCACCACTGAAGTTGCGACTGTGGGGCAGGGCTCTGAGAAACAAGGCTTCCCGAGTTCATTTGAGGGTGTGGGTGTTTCCGACGTTGACATTAAGAGCGTGACATCAGAAGCCAGATACTTTATAAACCCAATGAACCGATGAAGGGGGTGGAGAAACCCAGTTGTTGGATGGAGGATTAAACTGTCCATCGACAACTTGAGTCCATAAATACTGTATGAGCTGATACAGAGCGCCCCTCCCAGACACAGAGAACCATGTGATTGCAGGGCTGAAACTGTGGTCACCTCACTGAAATCCTCTGGACTCTCTTGAGCAGCCTCTCCTATCAAAGAGCTCTTGAGTTCATGTCCTTCCCGCGATAAGGAACTCACGCTTCCTGTGCCTCAAGCTGAGGCTTCCATTTACAGACATTCAGACAAAATCGGCCACCCTGGAGCTTTCCACAGATGATTGGGATTCCATCCCTCAGAACCACCCAAAACAAGCTTACTTCCTCTTTCCTTCCATTCGACAGACTGTCAACTGTAGGCTGAAAGCTCTTCTGTTGCCCTGAGTCCTTTGATTCTGCTTCATGTGATAAGACTTGGAGCCCTCCCCTTCCTCCTAACTCATTCCAGTTTGTGGTCACATTAACTGTGGGGCACCCAGGCCTCAGTGAAACTCTCACGTCACAGTTTTAAAAGTACAGTGCCAACTGCAGTGATCACTGTCCTTCTGCAAGATTCTTTCTACTCACCAATTATGAGGCTGCCATTTTAATCACAATAAAGCACAATATCCCATAAAAACCATGAAGAACAGGGTGCTCGGGGCTGGTGCACCAGGATGACCCGGAGGGATGGGATGCGGAGGGAGGTGGGAAGGGGATTCTGGAAGGGGAACACGTGTACATCCATGGAGGATTCATGTCAATGTATGGCAAAACAAATACAATATTGTAAAGTTAAAAAATAGATAAATAAACTAATTTAAAAAAAGAAAACATGAAGAAGCTGACTGCCTTTGCCATGAAGTCATGCCTGTTACACCTTAACCTTCTGCTACTTACTTGGATCCCATTTAATTTTAGTAGATTTAATGTACAAACATTTATGAAGTACCTACATTGCGAAGGAAGGATACTGTTAGGGATTTGGGATAACTTGATGAATACGACAAAGGACCTACTCAGGGAACACACACTCTAGAAGGAAAGACAGAGGTGCTACCATAAAAAAGTAAGATGTGATATATGTTATGACTAAAATATTCAAGAAGGTCTAAAGAAGAAAGCATCGTCAGCTCTGCTTAGGAGCTGTGGGGACACTAAAAATGGCCCTGAAGGAGGAACTATTGTCGATGACTTTAAAATGTTAATAGAATTTTCCTGTTGATATTTGACAGAAAACCACAAAATTCTGTAAAGCAATTATCCTTCAATTAAAAAAAAATAAATAAAGTGGCCAAAAAAGGTTAATAGAATTTTGATTGAAAGTTATTCCAATGAAAGTAAATTTGTGTCAAGCACAGAGGTGTGAAAGCATTTAGTGAGCCCAAGGACCCTGCAGGTGGGAGCAAAGGCTCGTGGGTGGATGGAACTAAAGCTGGTGGCTGAGGGTCCAGATGACTTTGGACTTTATTATGCAGGAAACACCATTCCATCCAGGTTTTTGAGCAGAGAACTAAACGATGAGACATGTTTTTGGAAAAAAATCATCAATTAAAGAATATGAAAAATGACTTAGATGGAATTGAAAGTAGAAAACTGCTAGCAGGGCCACTGGTCACACAGGCTGTTGAAGTCATTCAGACAAGAGGGGAGGAGGCCTGGGCTGAAGAACTAAAGGTGGCGAAGGTGGCTGGGGGCGGAGCCATGGGGGTAAATTGATGGACGTGAAATGATTGGGTGTTGAGGGGAGGGTTTGGAGCCTGTAGGCCTGTGGAGATGGTGGTCCTCCAGGACACAGAAATGGGGAAAATGCCATTATAAGAGAAAATGGAGCTATATTTTTTCCAACTTATATAAGGTTCCATTAATAATTATAGCTCATTCTCTAATTGTAACTGTTAAGAATAAAATAGTTGTTTTTTTAGCATGTGTGAAGCATCCAGGTGAAAATACAACATGTAGTTGGAAATTTGAGTGTGGACAGGCGATCTGAGTAGGGTATCATCAACCTGGGTGACAGGGAGAGGACCATATAGTTCAACTTGGTGAATTCTATCACATTAGACTCAACATGGACATCCCATCTATCCAGTGGATCAGTCATTACAAAGCAAGGGATTCACCCACAAACAGCTATGAAGCCAAAACTAAATGTCAAAATCCATGACTCACCTAGGATAAACCTACAGTTTTACTTTTCAGGGTGAATGTACCTCAAAGGCTGCACACAAGTCATGAAGGTCATTTTCCCTGGGACCTGAATCCAGCCATAATTTGGGAAACAGGTTTCATTTTAAAATTGGCATGGCACATGTTCTCTATTTATGGATGGGAGGAGCAGTTCCTGTTTAGTGATGAGTGCAGGGCAAAAAAGTAAACCATTCCCTAAACTATCCTGGGCAAAGCTTGGTATTACTTTGTTTTCATCGCCCTGTGATATGAAAAGAACTTTGGTATATAATTTGCTCCTGAACTAGGAGATTATAGTAGATATTAGAGTAGAAAAATAGCATATTGTTAAAGGCAGCAAGAAATGCTGACAGCCGGACAGAGAGGTCTAAACGCCTTGACACGATATGTTGATTAAATACTTTTATATGTACTTTTGTTTGTTCTGGTACTCTAAGTCTCCATCTCCCCCTGACTGGTTTTACCATGAGATAAAACAACCAAATCAAATACAATATATAAATACTGGCAGCTTTCAACCTCACTTTTCATCCTGAGCCTAAAAGGCAGAGAACTTCAGTGACTTTCCTGGCTGTTCCCAGTGAGTCTGGAGCAGTTCGTTTACATAAGATGGAATCTTGGGCAAACAGTTCACTACAGCTCTGCAAACAAGCTAAAATTATGACCTGATGCTATTGTTTCTCACAATCCGAAGCTTTGATGCAGGCTGTTTGCCCTTTTCCAGTGTAATTGGATATGAAGCCACTCTTGTTTAAGATGAATTAGGAAGATTCGTCATTCATCGGGTGGGTTTGGGTAATTCTGCTGTTTAGGTTTCACTGTGTCTAAGTGACTCAGAAGAATCCTTGGCAAGGGCATGACAAATTAGCCTGGTCTTGAGACACCAGCAAGGGCTTTTGTGGGAGACCCCTGACAATGTTAAATATTCCTTCACCAGGTGAAATGAATCACCTGTGCCCCTACTGAAGCACTGAAGGGAAAGAGCATTAAGATGGGAAAAAAACAGGACTTCCCTCAAAGTCCAGTGGTTAAGATGCCACGCTTCCACTGCAGGTGGCATAGGTTCCATCCCTGGTTGGGGAACTAAGATTCCATGTGTTGAATAGCATGGCCTCCCCCCAAAAAGTGATAGGAAAAACAAGAACAAATGAGGGATTGGTATGGCAGCATTTAAAAGAAAAAATATCACTTACAGAAAAATATGCCTGGAAATGGTGCTTCTTTCTTCTGTTCTCCCACCAATGTTTCTTTAACACCATTTCTACGTTTATGCCACATTGTGCCCAGTTTTCAACAATGCACATCATTCTAATGGAGCTGCTGTGACTCAATCTTTCTGACAAGGATCAAGTAAAATTTCCTATTCTGAGCAATACAGTTCAACAGCTTTAAGTATGAGAAAATTTAGTTAGGAGGTTTGGCTTTTTAAAAATGAACTATAGTTATGATAGAGTCCATTAACCAATTCTAAATTAAAGTGGAATTGAAATAAAATTATAGTAGAACATGTATAAAAGAACATGTGACATCCACATGGATACCAAATGAATCCATTATACTAAGTACTTTTCCAGTAATAGCAAATGAATTCATAATGATGGCACACTTAAGATCAAATGAAACCTAAAAATATAAATGTCAAAATATCTATACATGGTTTCTTCTCATAATTTACCTTTTCATTGCACAACAAATACAAAGTCAAAATGCTTCCATGTTGAGGAGTTTAGTCTAACACTTCTCACTTGTGAATTGGGTTTGATGATTGTAAATTGAGTTTTATGTAAATCAGAAAGACAGATGATAAATTTCATGGGTTTGTCATGGCAAAGATGGCAAATTTCACAGTAAGTCACAGGCTAACATACAGAAACCAAACCACAAATAAAATCAATTTAACTGCTAAGTAAATTACTCTTTGGGGTTATAAATGAGTGCATGAGTGTGCCACAAGGTAATTCCATATGATGCACTGAAAACTATATTCTAAAGCAACAAGTCTAGAAAAAAAGCGTCTTCAGGAAAATAGTGATCTCCTCTGGGTAAGCATACTGATCATTTTAAAATATTGTTGCTACTTTTGAAAATCTCAAATCATGGATAATCATTGCAGATAATCAGTGTGTTCTATTTTCAATGCTGAGTCCCTTTGGATTAGCTTTTTCATTCAGGCTTTATACGGATTCTCTGAAAGTTCTGTCATTTATCATGGCAATAACTAATAGAACAATGAACACATTTTTCTTTTCCTTGAAGGAGTGGATGTCAGACAGATGGAGGGACCTACACAGTTTTCAAAGTCTCATGAAAAAAAGAGCATGTGAAATGCTAAAGCTGGCCAGTGTTCACCCAGGCATTGAGAGACAGGTGAAATATTTTCCACATGTAAGCTCAGGCTCATCAAAATGCTTACTAGCAGACAATTTTGTCTGCCCATCCAAACACCATTTTTTCTAAACCTAGGAGGTCCATTTCAATATTATGAATATGATATAATTGTTCCTGCCAGCATTACATATTTTCATACAGCTGAGTGGAATTCACTGAGGCAATTTACCATAATGGTGTAGGCACATGGCACAACACACACACACACACACACCCTATCATGATATCTACAAAAGAATGGCTTTCACAGAATACAAAGGACAAAGGTCCTACATGACTAACTGAAATTTTATTAGGGGAATTCTAGTTAATTTGGAGCTTTCTAATCTTTAAGAGTTAGAAAAATTTCTAGCCACAGAAAAAACATTTTTGACAGGACATTTGCTTGCCAATTAAATCCTCAGGAGTACAGCAACAGAGTAGGGCTAAATACAGATAATATAATTTGGCCTGTTGTTTGCATAGCAGTAAATTAGAATCTTGAAAAATAATTGAGTCCACAGATGTTCTTTCTAAACAACAACAGAACAATTTTTCAATGCTCTTCTGCACTTATATTCCAAAACACCCCTTGTGAGCTTCTTTCTGGAAGCCTCGGCAAAAGGCCAAGGTCAGAATAGCTTATGGGGAAGAATGGAGCAGGGAAGGGGAGTCTGCAGAGGCAGAGGGGCTTCAGAGGCAAGACGGGAGTGGGGGCTGGGTGAGGAATATGGTGGTCCCTAAGAATGGCATCTCTCCACTTCCACAGCACACCTCTCTTTGGATCAATAGGGGCTCAAAGACTCTCTTGGGGAACTCCATCACTTCAGGTGCCTGGTACATTTAATTAAGCTAAGTAGAACGAGCACCTACCCTGGGTGACAGCCTGCTTGCCTGGCCCTGTTGCAGAGAAGGCTGGTTTGAACAGAGCATCAGGAAGTAGAGATTTGGCAATTTTGCAGTTCATCTGTTCAATCAAAGTGGCCAAGGTAGATTATTTTTTGTCTGAATTATCAAGTTTGGCTGTCTCTGTTGATGAAATGACCCAGATAATTGCCAAATCTCCATTTCACCAGTCTCCACGACCCAAATATGTCACTGATCTTTTGAGGATCACATCACTTAGCCTGACACTTTCCCCGTTTGTTAAATAAGATGAACAGCGCCTGACATCACATCTCATTTAGAAAGCAATATGTAACCTTCAGGTGAAATGCATAAATTACTGTGTGTTTAAGCTTTAACAGAAAATACAATGACAAAGACCAATACAAAGAAAATTTGATATTAAAATCTTGAGATGCTATTGGCTATATTTAGACTTTATTTTGCCCTTCCTTAGAAATACTATCTGATTTTGCAGCGCTCTTGGTGAGTAAGCTGCTTTCCAAAGGAAACATATGGCAAGTGAAAATGCAAAAGCAGGGACCCACCAGTTTCCTAGCAGTAGTGTCTATTCTGGCAGCTTGTCTAAGGACAAATTGTGGCTTTCACTGCACTAAATTTCTAAAACTGATTTTTCCCCCTGAAAGACCCAAATACAGACCCAGTGTGAAAGTTTATCATGATCTACCAAGAGTCATGACTTTCCCTATCACTTGGACTTTACTCTGACTTTGTTATGATAGCACTTGGCCTCCAGATACAACCTTCCCAGCTCTTCCAAGTATCAGTGCCACCCAGATAGCATTAGAGATGCCTTTTTCAAATCCTGCTCCTACATTTTCTTTGACTGCTCTACACACGATTAGTCATTATCGTAGCAGCTTACTCTAAGCCAAAGATATAAATGTGTCTGGAATCTGACTGGCAGGGGTGTCATAAAACAGTGCAGATTGAGTGTGTGTGTGTGTGTGCACGCACATGCACTCACACATATGCGTATGTGCACACACAAAAATGCATGAGCTTGCTTTCTACCTCTCCCTAGGGAGAAGCAGAAATATATTTTTCTCATGATAAAAAGCTAGAATTGATTCCCATCAATCAATCAAATCCTGTCTTCCCCTATCCATCTCTTCCCACAGCACCAGTCAGCAAACTCCTGAAATGTTTACTCGAATTATGGCCTAGCTACTCCATCAGAAACAGTAGCATTATATCGACTTGAAATGTGGCATATCAAAAGTCGAGGCCCATATAATATTACACGCTTCAAAACCCCCTGGGAAAAAGATTTTCTCACTCTCATCAATTGCTGTCAATTGATCTCTCTTATTGCGAAACAAACTGCATGACTCCATAAAAACACATATCTGCTTTCCTTGGTTTTAAAGAAATTCAGTCCTATATCAAGTATACAATCTAGGTTAACATACTAGGCAGAAGAAATACTGGAATTCAAAGGACATTCACTGTTTCAGCTGCACATTTCATTTTATTTATATCCTAAGAGGTAGGCACACATCTGTAAACATTTTCAAAGTTTCGAGCACAATGCAGAGAGACTGCCTACATTATCATCTATGCAGGGCATGCAGTCTAACATTTGTTTATGCAAACCGTATAATTGGAAACTCTGTCCATTTTTTGCTTGTGCTAAGTATTCTGTGTATAAATACTTTTTCATAGTAGCTAAATAGGGTTTTTATTTAGGTCTTATCACCTTCATATTACATATTCATTGATTTCTAAACTGCCTTAAACAGCTCTGTAGCTGGGAAACATTATGAATTCAGCTTTGGCACCTTGGTATTAAATTTGCATAGCAGGTCACGCGTCGCTTGACATACATGCAAAATTGCACTGTGGCTATTTTATTACAAGCCACAAAAGATATTCAGAAACTGCATATAGCATCAAAAATAAATTAAAATGGATCAAAAACCCAATAGGAAGCCCCATTTTTTATTGTTTTGTGATGTCTAAAGCCATTTAGATGTTCTAGTCAATAAACAAAAGTTAGACTGACAATTTTTAGTCCTCCTGGTTTTATATTCTAATTACCAAAGGTTAACACATATTTTTTTTTTATCACATCAGGACCAACTTTAGTTGGAGTTAAGAGTTAAATATTAAATCGCTTGTACTATGATGCCTGTAATTACATGTCTACTGTAGATACACACGTGTGTGTTTGTTGCCATAATAAAATTATGTTTCGTCACAACACATTCAGCATTTGTACTTCTGAGGGGATTTGGCATTTATTAAAAGCGTATCAACATCACTTTAAAAATTACCTGTCCTGGTATTTTATGTTCAAATATATTAGCAAAACATTTTTCTAGGCTAAACCTGTGACACATATTACAAAAGAGTTGTAGTTGTATCATTTCTAGATGTTCTGAAATCATGCTCAGTAGACAAAAGACTGAGAGATCTGGGTTGGACTCTGGTCTATCAGAGACACAACACCCCCACCAGGTCCTTGTGAACCCAATGAGTTCAACTACTCAGATATGAAGATGATTCATCATATTGGCCAAGTTCATAACTGTAAATATACTTAAACTGACTCCTTTTAAAAAGGAACTACAGATAAGATAAATATTTCCTGTTGGAGAGGAAGGAGAGAGACTGAAAAATGGGGGGAGGCAAGAAGGCTTTGCAAGCAAGAGAAAGTGGTATGAACAATGGTAGAGAGAAAAAAATGTGCCAGAGGAGTTTGGGGGTTGGTGGGTGGCCCGATTTGGCAGCTGTAGAAAATGTAGTGGCAAGACATAAACACAAGAGCTGTAATTCCCAACTTTATTCATTCATCTGGGACAGTAGCTCTCAGTCTAGAATGATGACCCTCTATAGTTAGAGAAGCTCTTTCAACTGAACTTGATTACAACCCTGAGTTGGCCATTGAATCAAAGGATATTATTTAAATGGGGTATCACAAATTTTGGTACATCAAAATCTATGACATAATTTCGCCCATAAAATTGTTCATTCATTCACAAATCTTTTAATCCAAGGCCAAGGCTTTTGAGCACAGATCACAGGCTGGGCTTCCACCACATACTTCTCACATAAACAAAACCTACAATGCATCCTCAATAATTTCTCATTTGAGATTCTTTAAAAATGAACTAAGAACTTATAGACATTCAAGAGGCAATCTGAGTGTAAAATCTTTTAGATTGTTATAATTTTTCCTCAATCTTTAGTGACTATCTCCTCAATGCCTATTTTAATTGCATTTTTGTAATCAATTGAACTTGACTGATGTGACAGGTTGAAACTTGTGGGAATGTTGGGATGGAGGGAGTGTGTTTTGCATGTGGGATGAACATGAATCTTTGGGGGCCAGAGATTGGACTGTGGTAGATGCCCCAAAAGATGTCCATCTCAATCCCCAGAACCTTTGAATATGTGACCTTATGTTGCAAAAGGGACTTTGCAGATGTGGTTAAAGATCTTGAAATAAGGAGATTGTTCTGGACTATCTCAGGCCAATATAATCACTAGTCCTCTAAGGTGGAAGAGGGAGGCAGAAGAGTCGGTGTAAGAGAAGGCCCCGTGGCACCACAAGCAGAGGCAGAACGGGGCATGTGAGGATGGGAGCAGAGGTCAGAGACAGAAAGATTTGAAGTTAGTGCACTGCTGGCTTGGAAGATAGAGGAAGGGGTTATAAGCCAGTGAATACAAGTAGCCTCTAGAAGCTAAAAAAGGCAAGAACCAAAATGTCCCCTAAAGCCTCCAGCAGGAACAGAGCCCTATTAGCATGTTTATTTTAACCTGATAATTCCCACCTCAGATTTCTGGTCCCCAGAGATCTAAGAGAATAAATGAGTTGTTCTAAGCCACTAAGTTTGTGGTCATTTGTGACAGCAGCAATAAGAAACTAATAAAACTGAGTTCTTCCAGAATATTCAACTTCATTTCACACTCATTTTTCTTTGGTTTGTGCAGTCCTGAATTAAATGAGAGAATTACAATACTAGGTACAGCTGGCGTTAACAGGACTGGGAATAACAAAGACAATGAACTCCCGCTTGCCAGACAATTCAACTGGCGGGAGCAGAAGCAGCAGGTGTACCTCAAGTTGCTTCGGGCCATTAGTGCAGACATCAGGGTAGTAGATTCCCCACAGGGCATAGCGTACTAGCTAATCTTTGCAATTCTCAACTGGGTGAGGGCAAGTGAAGGTAGCTGCTTCCCTGGTATTTAGTATTGGAGTAAAGGTTCTTCTCATTCCTATTCCTTGCCCTGCTCTTACAAGCACAACACTGCCATAAGATACAAATATCTTTGAGTAGCAGCAAAGTAAATCTGCAAAACTATGTTTAAAGTTTGAATTTGGAATGAGGAATTTTGATGGATTCTTTAGTCTGGTTGTAGATCACTGCTAGAATGGTGTACCTTTGGGAGTTAACTGGAGCTGTGCCTATGAAGATATATATACAGTTGATGTTGTTCAGTCGCCAAGTCATGTCTGACTCTTTGGGACCCCATAGATTGTAGCTTGCCAGGCTCCTCTGTCCATGGGATTTCCCAGACAAGAATACTGGAGGGCATTGCCATTTCCTTCCCCGGGAGATCTTCCCAACTCTGGGATGGAACTTGTGTCTCCTGCATTGGCAGGCAGATTCTTTACTTCTGAGTCACCAGGGAAACCCATGACGATATACAGAGAGACACATTAAAAACTCATTTGAAAATGTTCATAAGCCCTAGTCCCTGGCCCTTGGACAGAAACAGAGGTCAGCATCATTCCAAAATAATGTAATGTTTTCCTGGAGTTTGTTCTCATGAGATGTGGTGGAAATTTTGGCATTATAATACAGCTAAGCCACAATGGAGATGTTTGGTCAAGAAAGTATCTCTTCTTCTAAATGTACAAATGTCCATCAACAGACAAATGGATAAAGAAGATATGGTACATATATACAATGGAATACTACTCAGTCATTAGAAAGAATGAAATAATGTGTTTTGCATTAGCATGGATGGATGTGGAGACTGTCATAATAGGTGAAGTCAGTTAGACAAAGAAAGACAAATATATTAATATGATATCACTTATATGTGGATTCTAAAAAAATAATACAAATGAACTTATTTACAAACCAGAAACAGACTCACAGACTTAGAGAATGATCTTATGGTTACCAAGGGATGGAGGGAGGGTGTGTGGAAGGGATAGTTAGGGAGTTTGGGATGGACATGTACACACTGCTATATATAAATAGATAACAACAAATATCTACTGTACAGCACAGGGAACTCTGCTCAATATTCTGTAATAACCTAAATGGGAAATGAGTTTGAAAAAGAATAGATACATGTATACGTATAACTGAACTACTATGAGGTACCTGAAACTAACACAACATTGTTAATCAACTATGGTAGTGGTGGTTTAGTCACTAAGTCATGTCCAACTCTTGCGACTCCAATGACTATAGCCTGCCAGGCTCCTCTATCCATGGGATTTTCCAGGCAAGAATACTGGGGTGAATTGACATTTCCTTCTCCAGGGGATCTTCCCAACCCAGGAATCGAACCCAGGTCTCCTGCATTGCAGGCAGATTTTTTTTTATTGACTGAGCTATGAGGGAAGCCAGGGAAACCCATGACAATATACAGAGATCAACTATACTCCAATATAAAATAACTTTAAAAAAAAAAGAAGTGAGATGAAAAAGAGAGAGAGATTTGTGTGTGTCTTATAAAATGAGTCTTTTTCTACATCTCATTAAAGTACTTACCTTAGGAACCTACTGTATGGTCAAATAATGCCATCATGTTAGAGTCAGCTTTTGTCTTACTGACATCAAAAAGCTCTACTTTTAGGTAAATTCTACTCACTCATGGATGGCTTACCTCCAGTCTTGTCCTGGCTTTCTGAGAGACCACCATGAAACCTAACCAGAACCACTTTCTCTGGAGTATACCTTTTTAAAAGGAACAAATTTGTTCTAAGTGTTACTACAGACCACCATGTGAGATTCCCACATTCTTAGCAGCTTGAAAAATGTTTAATTTATGTTTATGTATTCTAACTCAAAATGTTAGTTAACAGCCTGTAGGGACCCAGTAATAGGACCTTTTTTCTTTTTTATGTTTATTAGCTACATTAATGACTGTTTCTGCAATTCTACTGCAAAGACTTTTGTTAATGAATGCCAATTAATTCTGAAATGATTTTAAACAAAGGGTGATGAGAATAACCAATCAACCATGACAGTTTAGAGAGCAAGGAGGCTGCTGTGGCCTAAATTTCCTGCATTGATTATTTGCTGTCAGATGGTACTGTTGTTCATCAGGCCTGTCTTCGGACTCTATATACACGCATCAGATGAGAGGATCATGATCTCGGACAGAGTTGGGGCCCTGTCTCCAATAGTACAGATTCTATCATGACCAGGTATCTGTACCATCCAAATGGCCAGCTTCACTACCTGCCACTAAATGGGGTATGATAGTGCAAATACTGCTTTCTACTTAGGAGGCACTAGAGAGATATCCGTACAGTGGAAATGAGGCTAGAAGTAAAACCTAGTCGACATAAATGGTGACTGAGTGGACAGGTTGCACGGTTGTTAAGAATGTGCTTATAATGCACCATTCATAGTTCAAAACAGACATTCTATTTTCCACTGTAAAAATTAAACAGAAATTCTCAAAACCCTTCCTAGAAATGTTTAAGCAAGTAATTTTCCTAAACCCATTCATTATAATTACATGACAATTGCAGTATAAATGCAAAATGCTTATGTGTATGTATCTCTTCAACGTTAAAGCATGAAAACATTCAAACAAACCCCAGGTGATCTGAGCCCAACAAAGCTAATATTTTTTTTTTCTTACTAGTAAGATTGAAAACACTAAAACAGTTTGCTCAAGTGTAGCTTTGGAACTTTAAGAACTTCACTCCCATCCCTGCCCATCCCTCCGCCCCTCACCTGGCAAGGTTGATGGACATTAGACTGTACACAACAATCCCTTCAAGTTCAAAAAGAGTAGGGCCCTAGAGCTCTGACTTTGAGTTAAGGGTCTCCTCTAGCTAACAGAGACTTCCTCATAAGGCATCATCAATAGGCTGGTCTTAGCCAACTGCACAACTTTCTGTCCTTGGGTATCTCATTTTTAAATAGGACTCTGATTTGACTTGCATTTTGAAGGGGTGGCAGGAGGAGAGGGACTTGAATTCAGTGTCAGCTGTCACCAAATGACAACTTATTGCCAGAGGAGACCAGTTGAAAGAAAAGATTTTTTTTTCTGGGAAATTCAAGTTTCCTCTCCATTGAAAGGTACAACCAATGAACTTTGGTTCTCACGGGCATACAAAAGAAAGAACTATGTCCATATATAGAAAATGATGGCCCTTCCTCACGTGGCTTGGTCCAGAAGGCCAGAAACAAGTATCAGTTTGGCTCAATTGAAGAAGTTAAAAGGAAATGACACACACATCAGGCTACTCCAGAAACGAATGGTGGAAGAACTAAAAATAGGCATGAAAAGTCATAAGAGAAACATCTATTAAATGCGCCACCATCAATGTAAAGAGATGCAAGGGATATGCATATTTGTGTAGAAACATGTGTCCGTGTCATGTCCCCAGTGTCCCAGATCCCTGCCTCTATTCCAGACAGAAGCACACACTCCTCCAACAGCTGGTAGAGTTGGCTGCTGGTTGGTCTCAATTGAGTCACCTTTCCTGGAATGGCCCTTGCCCTAAGAAAGTCCCTCATCCAAAGATGCACCCACTCTTTGGGGACAGCCAACATCCAGTAACTGGTTGATGCAAGGGTTTAAAGGCCAGGCACCTGAGCTTCATTCAGGACAACTGTGAAGGGCTATTCCACTTTCTTTACTCTTTCATAAGTTTTGATTCTAACAACACTCCTCAAAAAACTTCCCATATACAAATCTCCATCTCAGAATTGACTTCCTGGGGAAACTGATCCATCTAGCCAAAGCTATGGTTTTTCCAGTAGTCACGTGTGCATGTGAGAGTTGGACTATAAAGAAAGCTGAGCACCAAAGAATTGATGCTTTTGAACTGTGGTGTTGGAGAAGACTCTTGAGAGTCCCTTGGACAGCAAGGAGATCCAATTAGTCCATCCTAAAGGAAATCAGTCCTGAATTTCATTGGAAGGACTGATGCTGAAGCTGAAACTCCAATCCTCTGGCCACCTGATGTGAAGAACCGACTCACTGGAAAAGACCCTGATGCTGGGAAAGATTGAAGATGGGAGAAGGGGACGACAGAGGATGAGATGGTTGGATGGCATCACTGACACAATGGACATGAGTTTGGGTGAACTCTGGGAGTTGGTGATGGACAGGGAAGCCTAGCGTGCTGCAGTCCATGGGGTCGCAAAGAGTCAGACATGACTGAGCAACTGAACAGAACTGAGCATCACTGTAGGTTAATAGTATCCTTTGTCTCTGCCTACTTATATGGCATAACCTAAGAATGTAAATAGAATATGAAACTATATTTTAGGTTTTATATGGTTATATATAATATATGCATAGCACTAAAATAAATGTGATTTTATATTGCTAGAAATGAATAGTGCATGATTTTAAAAATTTACATAAAACTCCGCAAAACCAAAACTGGATATTTAAGTTTAATTTACCTTAATAAAAACATCTTTTCTGAACAAAAACATGGGTATGGAAAGAGCACATAGAAAAACAGGGCAAATTTTCCAAAATATCATGTACAGCCCAGGGGCCTCAAGAAACAAATTGATAATGCTGATCAACCTATTGTGTTCTACATGTTTACCTTATTACAATAGAGAGTAATCCCAGGGATTTTGCTTTATTTGAATTCGTGAGAAAAATCACTTATCTCTTAGAGTAAAAGCAAAAATACTATGATGAATCATTATTTGAAACTTTCCACTACTGAGTTTTAGGCCAAGATTCCCATGCCCACGAGATGATGATGTTATCTGAACATTTCACTGAACTTTAAGAACCTTATCAATTCAGATGAACATGGGGGGACAGTTTTACCTTTACTTTTTTTTTTCAGGAATCCCTTGTAAACCCAAATAGCTATATGTGCTCTAACTCCAGTTCTTTCTGAGGAATGCTTATGTCACATCTACAAATCATGCAAGGAAGAAAATTTTGGAAAATAAAGAATGACATAATTTTAGACTCTGATTCCCAAGTCTAATTGTTTTTAGGTAAAACAAACTTAATTTTGTTTATTAATAATTGCCATTGGCTCCAGCTGGGATAGAGGCCACCTCCAGTCAATTAGTAATGGCTGTGTTGCCTTGGGCTCTAAGGCTTTACTCAGGCACCCAGAGAATGAGTGCTGCTATCAATTAGTCATGTTGGTCATCACTGCCAGCCAAATCCAACATACAAGATATAAGTCTAGCCTCCTGAGACAACACAAAATTCTCTCTCATTGCATACCATTTTGCCTAGCGCATCTGATAATCCAGCCATAGAAAACTACACTGGCTCCATGCACCACCATGCTTTTTCCAATTCCCTAGCCTTTGTGCATGGGCTTCCCTGGAGTCTCAGATAGTAAAGAATCCATCTGAAATGCAGGAGATTTGGGTTCAATCCTTGGGTCAGGAAGATCCCCTGGAGAAGGTAATGGCTACCCACTTGAGTATTCTTGCCTGGAGAATTCCATGGACCGAGGAGCCTGGTGTGCTACAGTCCATGGGGTCACAAAGAGTCAGACGTGACTGAGCGACTAAGCATATAAGCACAAGCCTTTGTACATACTGTGGCCCTCAGTTATACTCCCCTATGTTTGTTGAATAAATGAATTAAAGTAGGACATATATTTACATTTTAAGTCTTCATTTCTTAGGGGTCCTAGGTCCAAAATATATTTCCAGTACTAGTCAACTAATCAAGAAGGAAGGCTTTATTAAACAACAGCCCATGGGACTAGAAGCACAAACATAGTGATTATTCCATCCTCTGTTAATTATTTTTACATTTCAGGGACACTATCTAGGCCTGTGTCTTTAAACATACATACTATGTTTCCAGTTCTCATAACCCTCTGTATGAAAGTTCCAATTATACTGACCCATTTGGAACAATATGGTTTAACTAAGAGCTTTAGATTCTGTTTTTGTCAGTTTATGAATTAAATATCCATTGGAAATGAGGAGAAAAACTACTGCTGTATCTGTAGAGTCAACAACAAACCAGTTTCAAAACTATTATGAACCTAACTTTCCAGGATATTATCTACGGGTCTACGAGGGCTTACCACACACTAGGTGCTGTTCTAAACATGCTACATTTCTAAGCACATTAAACCAACTCAATCTCCACACTCTTTGGAGGTAGGATCTAATATCATTCTAGTTTTCTGGATAAGATAACCAAGGCCTAGAGTCATGGTTTTGGAGCTGAATTGAGCCCTCCAAAATTCATATGTTGGTATCCCAACCTCCAGCATCTCAAAATGTGATAATTTTTGCAAACAAGGTCCTTAAAGAAGTAATTAAGGTTAAATAAGGTCATTGTGAAGGGCCCTAATCCAACAGGACTGGTATCTTTATAAGAAGAGATTAGGACACAGACACACAGAGGAGGACCACATGAAAACCTGAGACCATAACTGCCATCTCCAAGTTGAGGGGCCTTCAGAAGAAACCAACTCTGCCAATACCTTGATCTTGGACTTCTAGCCTCTAGAACCATAAGGAAATAAATTACTGCTGGTTAAGTCACCCAGTCTGCAGCCTAGCAAACTAATACAGACATGAAGTATATTGTTGAAGGTCATAGAGTTAATATGGGATTCAAAGTCAGGCAGTTTGGTGAATGCTCTTATCTACCATGCTCTACTTCCTCTCAGCTGAGATGCTCAGCCACACTCCCTCAAGTGAGGGGGCTGGCAGAGGTCCAAACACTCTGACATGATGAAGAAAGATGGCTGAACTGAGAGTCATGATGCCTAAATCCTGGTCCCTGATGTATTTACTGGCCCAACACACTGCTGCAAGGAATTCCCTAATGCTCTTTGAGCCTCATTTTACTCAAATGCCTAAGTGAGAGGTTTGGACTAGATGGCTTTCCTATGGATCCTTCCTTTATTCTATGTGGTTCAAGGAGTCTACAGTCCAAATGGCCAGAGAGCTGATTGTAAGGATAGGTCCAGTGAGAAACCAAAAGTGTTTACCCAGGGTACCGAATAAAAACTTATCTGAACCATCCTCTTTCTCAGTTATTTGATGACTACAGCTGCATTTACCAGGTTCCTCTTGCTGGCAATCCTTCTCTGCAAATGGCAGTCAGTGCAGGCAACCATCCCCTTTCCTCTGGAGGAGCTATGATCCTAGGCAGTTTGTCTTCTGCAATCTGGGTCGCATGATATCAGGGGCCCATTGATTCAAACAGCCCTTCCTTTGGATTAGCTGCCAGGCCTGGCTGAGAAAGGCTGAGTCTTCCAGTAACATTTTAATTTCATATCTCATCTGCACATGTATCTGGAATTTTATGCACACCAAGAATCCTTTAGAGACTGCACACAAAGCTATTCAATCAAACACACCAGAGAGACAATGGTTTATTGATAATGTTTTCCAATGAACAAATAACCAATAGATCCCATGCATCTATAAGGTGACAAATGTTCCAAGGTCAGCCAACTCTTTTCTGAGTATCCGAGTGTGCTCTACTGCAGCAAGCCAACTCAGAGGATTTAAGGATAAAGTTTTCCAAATATGTTTGCAAAGAGTAAATGATACAATTTGATCATGTAAAGATGGCATTCTGCTAATATGCACATATGAAACAGGTAAAATAGCTTTGGGTACTGAGGGTAAAGGCACAGCCCTCCGCATCTGGCAGTATCACTGACATCACTAAGGGACATCCATGGTCCACCTCTGGTCTCCCCAACAACCTAGCAGCATCGCTGCTCGAGCCAACTCAGCTGAACTAGAAAAAGGGAGATTCGCTGCCCGGTAGTGGTCTTGCAGAGCGCACATGCACTTAAAACCTGGGGCCTCCCCAACAACCCAGGAGCCCACTGTGAGAATCTCACTCCCATACATACATACATACATACAAAAACAGGCCTTAAGCAGGACAATTGTCTGCCAGACTGCCTGTATCAGAAAGGCAAATGCGAATTGAACTGTGCCTGCTCAAAATTATATGCGGAAGCCCTAATCTCCAGGACCACAGAATGTGACTGTGTTTGAAGACAGGATCTTTAAAGACATGATTAAGTTAAAATGAGGTCAATGGCTAGCCTTCATCCAATATAAGCAGTGTCCTTATAAGAGGAGATTAGGAAACAAAGACACACGATGGGAGACCACATGAAGACACAGGGAGAAGGTCCAGAAAAAAACCAACCCTGCCTACCCCTTGATCATAGATTTCTAGCCTTGAGAATTGGGAGAAAATAGATGTCTATGGTTTAAGCCCCCTGATCTGCGGTACTTCGTCCTGACAGCCCAAGTAGACTAATACAGCAAAAACAGTGGCCAGCATTGACTGGGCCCCACTGAAGTGCTAGGCGCTGTGTGAGGTGCTGGGTATACAGTGATCAGCCACCTGATCTACGCTCTCTGCTTTCAAGGAGTTTCCAGGCAGTTGGAAAAGAAATATATATAAAGAGACAAGCGAAAGAGAATGTGGTGGAGAAGAGAAGTGCCTGACTTGGGAAGTCTTCCGAGAGAGTGTAAAGTGTAGAGTGAGGGCAGAAGGCAGTGGATGGGGAAGTGCTGAGAGAAGAAGCCAGTCATTGCAGGTCAGGTCAAAGGCATTTCCAAACGTTCATCTATGTCATTAGGCACTGGAAGGCACTAAAAGCTCAGCCTGGCTGTCAGGTGGAGAAGGCACGGTGGGGACAGGCGGGACCAGAGGCCAGAAAACCAGGCGCAGAAACCAGGTGGACACGATGCTCAGCTGGTGTAAGGTGAGGGCCAAAGCATTGGAGCTGCAGTTGCAAAGTGAACAAGGGAGGGAGGACTTGATGGTAGGTGAGAGAGCAGGAGGGAGCCAGAGGGATGCTGCCAGTTTCTGGAATTGACAGTAGTGCCACCAACTGTTCAGGGCTGGCTGTGTTGTGTTGGGGGTGCCTGTGAGAACATCTGAGTCCAGATGTCTCCATGGCAGCTGCATATGCATATCTGATGTCTAGCGTGTAGGAGGTATTCTACAGAGGACAGGGAGGCGGGGGGGGGGGAGGCAGAAGGTCACGAGATTTATCCTACGTTAAGTCTGAATCCATCACCCTGCTGGTTTTCTTTAAAACTTTCAGTGTTTCAAAATCAGTGTCTACGAAACCCACTGGCACACCTCCCTACATCCTGAATTGTGTCACGAAGGGAAAACCCTGTATAGAAAGAGACTGGGAAGTTAGAGACACAAGCCTCTGGTTTCACAGCAGGAACAAGTAGAAGGGAAATCAAAGTCTCTAAATAATGAGCTCTTACCTAAGTACCAATATTATCTTAAGGAGCAAACTAAATATGTAGAAAACTCTAAATCTCATCAACTAAATGACATTTGAAGATACGCTTTTCAACATTATTTTTTCTACTATGAAAGGCACTACTAAATTTTCTGCTGCTCCCAAATCAACACACTGATGTGCATCTAATTTGACTTTAATTAAAAATAAAGAAACAAGACCACCACTGTGAGAAAACTTTCAATTTCTGTCATCTCTGTTATTTTTAAATGTCTAAAAAGTTCAAACCCATCCAAAAATGGACAAAATTACAGGTTTTAAAGCAAGCTCTTGGCAAGATATTTTTTAAAGAGTTGAAACTGAAACCTGATTTTTTTTTTTTTTTTTAAGAAATGGCAACCCTGTGATATAGAGGTGGTTAGTTATTTACTCTCTCCCTGTTCCAGTGAAAATGCCAATGCATGTTTTATGAAAACAAAACTGATGATTCCTAAGTCTGAATGAAGTCAGGAAAATTGCCCTCATCATAAGTGATTCGGAGAAGGCAATGGCACCCCACTCCAGTACTCTTGCCTGGAAAATCCCATGGATGGAGGATTTTCCGTCCATGGGGTCGCAAAGGGTCAGGCACGACTGAGCAACTTCACTTTCATGCATTGGAGAAGGAAATGGCAACCCACTCCAGTGTTCTTGCCTGGAGAATCCCAGGGATGGGGAATCCCGGGTGGGCTTCCATGTATGGGGTCGCACAGAGTCGGACACGACTGAAGCGACTTAGCAGCAGCAGCAGCAGCAGCATAAGTGACTGCTTGACCATTAGACTAAACTGTCTTTAGAGACCACATCAACTTTTCAAGCTCCCAGGTCTCTGTGTATCCTTCGATGCAGGCATGCATAAAAATAAAGATTTTACCTGCCTATGTATCTATAACCTATCCTGTTTCTAAAACATTTTTGCTCATTAAAAGAAGGTGTTCAACCTGTAGCTAATTAATAAATTAATTAACCAATGGTTTGATAGTAAATGCAAAGATAAATAAGGCACAGACCCAGCTCTCCCATGAATTATGATCCATACAGCCTTAGGAAAAAACATGAAGAAACCCAAAGTATCCCAACAGAAGGAGCATTCACTAAGTGTCATCAAGCATGGGACAAAACTGTACAGGATTCCAGGCATGGGAATTCTTCCAGGGAAGAAAATGAAATGAACTCTTTTTGGAGGTGATACTCTGCACCGGGCATGGTTGGGCATGGTCCACATACCAGATGTTATTCTCATCCACAGCTGGAGAAAGTGAGGTTCAGAGATGCTAAATCACTTGTCTGAATGTCCTTCAGCTGAGGTCAAGTGCCTGTTGGACTGGTTCACGTCCCCTTTTGCTTTGTAAAGTTTCCCACTGAGAACAAGAACTCACATAGTCCTATGCACTCAATATTTAGCACTGAATGAGGTGCTCAGTCCTTGTATGTGGCAGGATTCCCTGATTCCAGATGGACAGCAAAGAGAAGGCCCCACCGCTGCTGTAAACTGTGAAGCATTTCTCTGTCCAGGTCTATTATCCATCACCTGGAAAATGAGATCAATGACTTCACCTCATTCCATAATTTCGGCTTCAGATATATAGGAAATTGTCAGGAGTTGGTTAGGATGGAAACCATCATAGAAACTTACTATTTCATTATCATTTTTATTAGTTATCACAGAATCATTTCAATTTTTGCTAAAAATCACAGTTTTGAAAATTTTTACCACTAATGTTCTACTGAATTCCTTGTCGGCAGTTTCTGAAATTGAAAAAAAGAAAATGAAAAAAGAATAGGTCTTTGCGCTCAAAGAAACAAATGGAAGTACATACCTGTGTGTGAGTGTGTGAGAGGGTGGGGAAAAGAAAGGAGTGGAGGGTGAGAAAATGTGGAAAATTCTTAAAGGGTTGGGAATACCAGACCATCTGACCTGTCTCTTAGAAACCTGTATGCAGGTCAGGAAGCAACAGTTAGAACTGGACATGGAACAACAGACTGGTTCCAAATAGGAAAAGGAGTATGTCAAGGCTGTATATTGTCACCCTGCTTATTTAACTACTATGCAGAGTACATCATGAGAAATGCTGGGCTGGAAGAAACACAAGCTGGAATGAAGATTGCCGGGAGAAATATCAATAACCTCAGATATGCAGATGACACCAACCTTATGGCAGAAAGCAAAGAAGAACTAAAGAGCCTCTTGATGAAAGTGAAAGAGGAGAGTGAAAAAGTTGGCTTAAAGCTCAACGTTCAGAAAACTAAGATCATGGCATCTGGTCCCATCACTTCATGGGAACTAGATGGGAAAACAGTGGAAACAGTGTCAGACTTTATTTTTGGGGGCTCCAAAATCACTGCAGATGGTGATTGCAGCCATGAAATTAAAAGACACTTACTCCTTGGAAGGAAAATTATGACCAACCAAGATAGCATATTTAAAAGCAGAGACATTACTTTGCCAACAAAGGTCCGTCTAGTCAAGGCTATGGTTTTTCCAGTGGTCATGTATGGATGTGAGAGTTGGACGGTGAAGAAAGCTGAGTGCCAAAGAATTGATGCTTTTGAACTGTGGTGTTGGAGAAGACTCTTGAAAGTCCCTTGGACTGCAAGAAGATTCAACCAGTCCATCCTAAACAAGATCAGTCCTGGGTGTTCATTGGAAGGACTGCTGTTGAAGCTGAAACTCCAATACTTTGGCCACCTCATGTGAAGAGTTGACTCATTGGAAAAGACCCTGATGCTGGGAAGGATTGGGGGCAGGAGGAGAAGGGGACGACAGAGGATGAGATGGCTGGATGGCATCACCAACTCGGTGGACATGGGTTTGGGTAAACTCCGGGAGTTGGTGATGGACAGGGAGGCCTGGCGTGCTGCAATTCACGGGGTCGGAAAGAGTCGGACATGACTGAGCGACTGAACTGAACTGAACTGAACTGGAGGGTGAGATGATAGATTTTCTTACCAGGACACATTCTATATTAAAGTTCCAAAAGTTTACAAAATAGTTAAATAGAAGTGCAATTTAAAAATGAAAGATAGTCATATTTTGGTAGGAATCTAGGAGGGAGCTACGAACTATATGGAAGATATTTGACAGTTTTGAGCATTAAATTCCAAAATTCTTACACGCACGTGAACATGAACTCGGAAATGGCTCACGTTTACATTGGCAGTTCACCAGAATTGTTATTCATTATCAAAAAGAACAGCTATGTGTTCAATGGGATTTTATCCTTCCATTCTAGAGTTTGGGGCTTTCATTTAGGTATTTATCATTCTGAATACCTTATACAATGTTTAAAAAATCAAACTCATAGAAAAATTAAGTCACCATTTGAAGTAATTTGTGCTAATCAGGAATGAAACCTTAACATCACTATCAAATAGTCTACATGACCCTTTGGCATCCTCCGCTAGGTCCTGCCATGAAATAGGCATAACTCACTAGGTTGAGAACATTCCTGCTGCTACTGCTGCTAAGTCGCTTCAGTCGTGTCCGACTCTTTGCGACCCCATAGACGGCAGCCCACCAGGCTCCCCCATCCCTGGGATTCTCCAGGCAAGGGTACTGGAGTGGGTTGCCATTGCCTTCTCCGTGAGAACATTCCTAGTTTTGTTTAAATAATGTAGGAAGTAACTAGTGCACAAAGGTAATTATTAAATTCCTTTTAGCCACTGGTCACAACCCTTCCACCTCCCGTCACCCACTCTCCTGGCTGGAGTCAGCACCAGGGTCTGAGTTCACCATGACCTAACAGATCACTCCATGCTGCTCAGGACTCTGGTTCAGAATCAATTGGCTTGCATTGGTTTGGACTTTAATTTGGGTTTTAACACGTTTCATTTGAACTTAAGCACCTCCAGAAGTGCCTTTAGACAGAAATGTCTAACCTGGAATCCTCTTCTAATTTACGCTACTTCAATTAGAAAAGCTTATTTTTTTTTTTTTCAAGTACACACTTACTTCCACTTAGCCGCTGGAGTTAAGAACTGCTTTGGTTTCTAAACATGTATAATATAGATAATGCCTATGGAAAAACAGGTTCTCACAAACTCAAGGTTAAAAGAGGGCAAGGTTAGTCAAAATGAAGACATTTCCCTTTTGAGTGTATTGTACAACAAAGTGCAGCTGCAATAACCTGATTTCTCCTTTACAAAATAATTACAATTGCATTTCTCAATTTAGCTACTGGGGTGCTCACTCTGGAAATTGATACTTGCTGACTGAGGGACACGTTCAAACTTAGGAGCACCACTCTGACATTTTGAAAATTAAATAGGTGTGTAGGTGGCCAGGCATAGATTTGTTTTAAGTGTCTCGCTGGTGTTTTGAGTGGTTACAGGAATTTGTGCTCTGAATAGAGGGCCCAGGTTAGGAAATTCGGACTCTGGCTCATTAACAGTGTGCTTACAGGTGATCCCTTTATCAGTCAGACTTGCTATCTCACCTTCTAAAGCTGTTTTGCAGAAATGTATTCCATTTCTCACAATTGCTGTCGGGGCTCCCATGTAATGTTGCAGAAACATTCTGTATTTGAAGCCACATGTACAAGTTTAGAGGTCAACCAAAAGCTTCCTTCAAAATCAAAACTATTAGACATGGCTAAATTCAAAGAAGCTGTAATTCTAAGGGCTGACTCTAACCAATTCGAAAGCCTTCTGATTAGTAAGAGGTAATACTATTCATTCATTATTTTATAACAATAATGATTCTACTTTTTAAAAAGATAGCCTCCATCACGTCCTCTCAATGATGATGCTTTTACATTTTTAAATGCTTTTCAGATCTAGCTTGTACATCAGCCTATCTTCATTTAAAATATTTGCACAGGCTTTACACACAGGGTAACTTCTGGGCAACTAGGTATGGGTGAAAGTAATGTATGTCAGGCACAAATTCATTTTAATGATGAAAAGTCAACAGAAAGCAAGGTTCTCTTGGGCAAGTTGCCTTGTAAGGAGAAACGCTTTAAATAGTTCCCCAAATCTCAACAGCCAGCACAAGTCAGTGATGCCAGAAAAGTGGTCTTCTGAGAGGCAACAAGCCAACTGAAAGTCTCGTACCCTTGGAAAGGCTCAAGGCTAAACGTTGACAAGGGATAGGCAAAGCATTTGGGGCCAGTGTTTTGTCAAGACGAAGCCCTAGTGGAATGAATGAAGGTCAGCCAGGTTTGGAAAGTTTCCAAACAAGAACTGCAGTTACAACTTAACAATGCAGACGGGAGAAACAGGCCCTGGATACAAACTCTATGCTTAAAAGACATATCTCCTACCTAACACTGGCATGAGCAAAATTAACATAGCAGTCATCCAGTGCCACTCCAGACCCTGCCCTCTATCCACAAAAAAAGTAAAATGCAAAAAAAGTAATTCTTCCACATGGGCAACTCGAAGTTCATAAACACCCAAAGTTAGAGCTCAATACACAGCATTTTAACTTCAAATGTCAATCCATTCCGTTAGACTGATACGGTCCTGCTAATAATGCCACAGTGATTAAGAACACATGCGTCACTCTGCTTGGACAGATAAAAGGGTCTGAGAAGCTCTCACCTTGCATGCACAATTCACTTTACAGTTTAAATAGAGCTGGAACATCCATGACCTCAGTATATTTTCATACAGCCTTTTAAGAAAAGTAGAGCTGGGATTCCTTCTCCCTCTGATAGAGCTAAGAAATAGTTGGCTCAGAGAAGGGATTTGGTATGCATGACCAATATCAGGAGACCCCAAACCTCAACTTAGATCAGCTGGATGATGGATGGTCAAGTTCTCTTCCGATTGCTCCACTCAGTTCGCCTCCAGCAAGGGTTTGGTGTGGCAAGACGCATATCCACTGTCATTCCCATCCCTCCAGAACTGTTGTCCTTCTAATAATAATAACAAAAATGGAAACAATAATATCTGCTATTTCCTGAGCAGATATTCTTCCAGGCAGTTTACCAAAGACCTGAGGTTTAGGAATTACGGCCTATCCAAATCACCAGCCAAAAAACTCTCTGAAATAATAGAGGTAAGGATCGATCATTTAATGTAAATTTTTGATTCAAAAGTACAGAGTTTAACTATTGTAAACCAAATCACAAGAATTTTGTTTTGAAAAATAATTTCCTTTTTCATGGAAGTGAATAAGCATGCCCGGATCTATAATGAAGATTTCATTCTTGCTATATCAGTAACCTTGCTTGAAATGCCTACCAGGCTCCATCCATACATCCATCTATCCATCCACCCACCTGTTCATCCATTCACCTAGTCACCAACGTACAGGTATGAAATACCTACTTGGTGTCTAGTCTCGGACAAGACCTCATTGCTCTTCTCTAGTGCCTGCATTTTGCATCTTCCTCAGGAGCGGACTGGTCCAGCAGCCCTTTCTTGCTCAGGTTATCTGCGAAACTCATTCACATGACACTTGGCTGTGGCCCATAGTGGCAGGGGGCCATTGCCACTTCCATTCAAAGGATTGTTGATGTCAGGAACAAGGTTAGCCCACATGGTATATGTGCTAAAAGTCCTTTTGAATAATTACTCATTTTATTTGGGACAAAATAAATGCAAAGCAATGAAAAGCTGAATGGAAGGGCTTTTGTTTGTGTAATGAGTATTTATTCCACCAGTTTTCTTAAAATTAGGATTACATATGTTTAAGCCCTGCAATCAAAACTTTCACCATAAACAAAGCCAACCTGAGTCACCTGTACCATGACCAGCTGAGTAACTTTTGACTTTAAACCCAACCACCCATTGCCACCCTCCTTTTATTCCTTCACTAAATATCATGTTTGTAAAGCTACAGAATAAGTTTGTACAACAACTACAGTATGTATTTGTTACCTGCTGCTTCTGTTCTGTTGTTGCACAGGCTTTTGTGTGAATATGTGTATACATTTGGGTTTGTGTGTGTGAGTATGGGGGCTCCTACCTAAATCTTGAGGTATCCATCAGTACATCAAAACAAAAACATGCCAAACACAGATGGTGGGCATGGGTATCTGCAAGAGGTATGAAAGCACAAAGCACTCAGGAGTGAGGGAGACAAAGAGACCCCAAAACCCCATGGATCACATGACGATCAACATCCAAATAGAAGGCTCACTTTAGAATTTGCTTATGTTAGGAATTCAGTGTGGGATTATATTTCTGTTAATTTTGTCCCGTATACTCATTCTCTTTTACATATTGGGGATTCTTTTAAAGCACCAGTAGTTTGTTGACTGATGGGACTAGAAAGAGGAGAGAGAGCTCTCAATAAAATACCCTAAGTAAGCCCCAAGCCCCTGCTCTCAGCATTGTGAGAAGAAGCATGTGCCTGGCACCTAGCCATGGACTCATGTGACTTCAGTGACCTCATGTGATGCCTCAATACTATGAAGTAGGGGTCACTGTCCTTGTTTTATAGATAAGGAAACTGACACTCCGAGAGCTTGAGAAACCTGTCCCAATCACAGAACTAGAGGCGATGGAGCTGCAGTTCAAATATGGCTCTACCCTCTACCATTTTCCTCCATTATACCAAAGGTTTTCGTCTTGTGCACATGGATTCCTTGAAGGGTCCACAGATTGTTTTCAGGACGTCTAACCAACAGTATACAAAACTGGGTATATCCTTTTGCCCATTTTGCTAGATGGGGTAGCTAGATATTTCATCAGCTTCTCAAAAAGGTCTTGCTGTTGTTGTTTAGTCGCTCTGTCAGGCCCGACTCTTTGCGACCTTATGCCTAAGACCACACAAAACAGTGAGCTACCATGACTTCAGCCTAATGTTCCATAGGACCTGGTGCACATGGCAATACTTCCCTAGACCAGCCTGCACCTCCACCTCCTCTGGCCTCCCATAGCACTCTGCACGTTCCCTGACATTTTACCTTGCTTTGTTACTTGAATATGAATCTCAGTTGCCTTGCTAGAAGTACATTTCTGGAATGTAGGGCACAGTCTTGTTTAACTTCATCTCCCTCGAAGCCCCAGAACAGTCCTCTGTACCTAAGTGTTCCTTGACAAAGGTCAAACGAGGCTGATTTTGTGACTGGTTTGTTATCAAAACTGTTCTTACTTCTCTTCTTGCTCTTGGGTCATCCAATTCCCCTCACCCAGAAACCTCACCTCTTCAAATCCTAGCCTGCATTGTTGGCCAGTCTCAGGGCCTTCATCTTCAAGAAAGGCCTGCACGTAAAATGCCCTAATATCTGTACCCTGTTATCACACAACTGAATATACATGTTCTTCTGACTACTGTCTGATTGCCTCAAATATACTACGGACTCATCCACTCTTCAGAGGGCTCATTAACTTATTCAGCACATGTTTAATGAGCACCTACTCTTTGCCAAGAACTCTGACTGGAATTGGCAAAACTCCAGTTATATCTTCTTCTAATATCTTCAGATACCTGATAAAAATTGAAATTACATTATGCATGTAGATGTGCCTGATACATAATAAATGAATGAATAACTATCTATCTTACCTTGAGATTGCTTTTGTTCTTCCTAATAGTTCAGAATAGGCTCATTTTATTCCTTCCATCTTTAGACATTGATTTGCTCTGAAACTAGCATGCTTGTTCAGGATTATAGGATTTATTAAACTTAAAAACCACTTTCTAATTAATTTATAAGGTTAATAAAGGAATCACCTTCATATTTATATTTGAAATCCAGAGTCACATAAATGGCACTGATCTTCAAATAAGCTGAAGTTACTGCCTCCTTGCCTTGGGGATGGAGGTGTCAAAGCTGATAATTCTGTGACCTACAACCTTGGGATTTTACATACCTAGGAAGGGAGGAGAGCAGGGGTGATGGAAACATTTTAAGAAGAATCAGAATAAGAAAAAGCAGTGTGGATTGTTCTAATGGAAATGTGTTTAGTTTGGCAAGGTGAGCGGGTAGTGGATCTTTCACTTGGCATCACTAACATCTTAGCTGTCCAGGATGTTACCCAACCAACAGCATAACTGAGCCCATTCATCTGGGACATTATCCTGTCAAGGCCCTTCCATTTCTCAAGATTCTTCTTTTGCAAATACTACACAAATGAATAATTAAAGAGGCAACTGAAAATACATGTTAAGAGTTTTCTTAAACCACGTTCTCAAGGCTGTTTTAATCCCATTTAAATTTTAAAGGTAATTATATTGCCTACTGCCAAGAAATTTAACACTAATTATTGCAATAAATAATGCTGTACAGGTTAAATAGAAAATGCAAAGACAAAAATGCCTAATGGCTTATTCAAAACAGGAAGCACAACACTGTTATTTTGAGCTTGAAGTGGTATCTCCTCTTGATTTGTGAAGATACAATTTTTTAAAAACTTCTCTTGGTGAAGCTTCTTTTTCCCTATACCATTTGACTTTACTACAAGACTACCATTAAAAAATTAACAGTCATCTTTGCTCAGCAGTGATTAAGTGTAATTTTGGCTTGTTTCATTATACGGCTTTTATGTGTACATTGTTATATGGTTTTGAGAGAAATATATTTATGTCTACCTATGTAAATCACATAAGGAGTGATGTAGCAATTAAAATCCACAAGCTAAATCTATTATTATGTTTGTTCATAATTTATCTCCAACTCAATATGTATTTTAACATGATAAAGCATTGCTATATAACACGTGGTGATTTTTTTTCTTTTTCTTTTTTTTTAATGTGGTGATTTTTAACAGCAATTTGCATTAATTCTACTTAAGAGTTGAAACAGTAATAAGAAAATGTGGAAAATGCCTTTTTTGTGTGTGGTTTTGCCTGTGTAGAAAGCACTGGCATTTAATCTTTCTATCTTCCCAAACTCTAAAGGCTAATTTCAGGAAGACTCAATAACACACTACAGCTGCAATTTCATTTCTTTTCTTCCCAGAAGGTGAAATGAACATATTTATGTGGTAGGGAGCTGCTTCTTTCATAAGTCAAAATACAGAAGAAGCAAGATGTTGTTTTTTTCCTATGGCTAATATATTTGCTGGAGTGTCCCGGCTAAGGACTTTTATCCATAACTTTGAATTGTAGAAAGTGGCCAAGTGCCACTTTGCACTTGATTCATGCTCTCATGTGAAGGTATCACCTGTGGCTTTTAAGGACTTTCCCATTCCTGGGTGAGAAATGTGCAGCCTAAAAGCCGACTCATTTGAAAAGACCCTGATGCTGGGAAAGATTGAAGGCAGGAGGAATGAACATATTTATGTGGATTAAAGGCAGGAAGAGAAGGGGATGGCAGAGGATGAGATGGTTGGATGGCATTACCGACTCAATGGACACTAGTTTGAGTAAACTCCAGGAGATGGTGATGGACAGGGAGGCCTGGCATGTTGCACTCCATGGGGTTGCAAAGAGTCGGACACGACTGAGCAACTGAACTGAACTGAACTGAAGAGCCGACTAATGCAATTCTATTAAGCCAGTTGGCATTGTTGGCTTTGCAGACTCCTTCCAGCATCAAGAGTCTGTAATTCTATAAATTGCACCATTGTTCTTTAAGATGCTGATGGCTTTGTTCTTTGAACTTAATGTATTGAGTTACAAGTGTAGAGTTCAAGGCTCAGCTCTGTAAGTAGTCATGGTGTGGTCTTCGCTGAGACCTCTCACACCTGCTTTCCATGTTCTTCACTGCAAAATGTGAGGCACTCAGCTCCCAACCTCTCCATGTTTAGAATAATTTCTGAATGGGAAAGTATCAAGAAGTTACAGAGAGAATTTCAAACAGTTGAGAAAAGGACTGGATAAGCAAAATAAGGTAAATATATTATGATTAATTCTCCAATAATTGAAAAACACAATTTTAATCCCAGTAACTATGAACTGCAAAAATGTTGTAAACTCAATTCTAGTTCTTTCTTCTGCCTCCACACCAGAAATTCATAATCTTAACTGAATGGCAATCTACATGTCCACCAAATAAAGGCAAGGAAGTGGAGCTGAACAATTTTCCAGGTAACAATTTATACAGATGGTCAGTTGTAATAATCCTACACCAAGTCTGCCAAGGCTTCCTTGGTGCCTCAGATGGTAATGAATCTGCCTGCAATGCGGGAGACCCAGATTTGATCCCTGGGTTGGGAAGATCCTCTGGAGAAGGGAATGGCTACCCACTCCACTATTCTTACCTGGAGAATTCCATGGACAGAGGAGCCCAGTGGGCTACAGTCCATGGGGTCACAAACAGCTGGACACAATTGAGTGACTAACACTTTCACTTTCAAGTCTGCCAAAAACAAAAGATGTGCTTTATTACTAAAGATCATATCTTAGAGTGGGGGGGGGAATGGTGTAGAGTTGGAAGTTAACCCCAACTCTCTATTTGAAGCCGATGCCCTATGTAGATAGCCTGAGTCTAAAGGAAAAAAAAAAACTCAGGGAAGATCATAGTAAAGCCCACAGCTATCACTACAAGAGAAATGCAACTGGTAACGTGCTCATTTGACTTCCAAAAATTACAAAATACAAAACATAAGTTAATATTTAATATACTCCATAACTTATAGGAAATTTCATTTCTTTCTGTGATTTCTAAGAAAGTACTCAGCATATTTTTCTATGCTCTCTAAAGTACTAATAAAATCTTTCTGAGTTATTAATTTTAAGTGGTGAATCAAAAAAGGACATTTATAGGAAATGAATCCTTCATTGGAGCATAAGAAAATAATCATGATTTTTCATACCAAGCTTTGAACAAGCAGTACTGTGCAAACATTAATCAAATATCATGACATTCAAAGCCTATAATATCATGACAGCATGGTGATAAAAGAGATAAAAGAAGAAGCTTTTCTGCTTTGTGAAGATTTGGGTGTCAAAGAAAAGAATCTTAGATAACGGTGTTTACCAGCCATTGGTTGTCCTAGCCAGAGACCTGACTCACATTAGATACTCTCAGTGGGCTTCCTCTCAATGGCCCATCTAATTAGTCCCCAAATCTCATCAATCAACCCATCTCATCAAATCTGCTTTATTGACTAGGCTAAAGCCTTTGACTGTGTGGATCACAACAAACTGTGGAGAATTCTTCAAGATATGGGAACATGAGACCACCTTACCTGCCTCCTGAGAAAGCTGTATGAAGGTCAAGAAGCAACAGTTAGAACCAGACATGGAATAACAGACCTGTTCCAAATTGGGAGAGGAGTATGTCAGGGCTGTATATTGTCACCCTGCTTATTTAACTTATATGCAGAGTACACCATGCAAAATGCTGGGCTGGAAGAAGCACAAGCTGGAATCAAGATTGCTGGGAGAAATATCAATAACCTCAGATATGCAGATGAAACCACCCTCATGGCAGAAAGTGAAGAAGAACTAAAGAGCCTCTTGATGAAAGTGAAAGAGGAGAGAGAAAAAGCTGGCTTAAAACTCAACATTCAAAAAACTAAGATCATGGCATCTGGTCCCATCACTTCATGGCAAATAGATGGGGAAACAATGGAAACAGTGAGGGACTTTATTTTCCTGGGCTCCAAAATCACTGCAGATGGTGACTGCAACCATGAAATTAAAAGACGCTCCTTGGAAGAAAAGCTATGAGCAACCTAGATGGCATATTAAAAAGCAGAGACAATACTTTGCCAACAAAGATTTGTATAGTCAAAGCTATGGCTTTTCCAGTAGTCATGTACGGATGTGAGAGTTGGACCATAAAGAAGGCTGAGCACTTAAGAATTGATGCCTTTAAACTGTGGTGTTGGAGAAGACTCTTCAGAGTCCCTTGGACTGCAAGGAGATCCAACTAGTCCATCCTAAAGGAAATCAGTCCTGGGTGTTCATTGGAAGGACTTATGCTGAAGCTGAAACTCCAATCCTTTGGCCACCTGATGTGAAGAACTGACTCATTGGAAAAGACCCTGATGCTGGGAAAGATTGAAGGCAGGAAGAGAAGGGGACAACAGAGGATGAGATGGTTGGATAGCATCACCAACTCAGTGGACATGAGTTTGAGGAAGCTCCGGGAGTTGGTGATGGACAGGGAAGCCTGGTGTGCTGCAGTCCATGGGGTCGCAGAGTCGGACACGACTGAGCGACTGAACTGAACTGAATTAGTCACCAAATCTCATCAAATCAACCTTTAAAATCTATCTCAGGGCTTCCCTGGTGGTCCAGTGATTAAGAATCCACCTTCCAGCGCAGGGGGTACCAGTGTGATTCCTAGTTGGGGAGCTAAGATCCCACGTGCCTTGCCCACATTCCTCGTGGTTAAAGAAACAAAACATAAAAGAGAAACAATATTGCAGCAAATTCAATAAAGACTTTAAAAATGGTTCACATAAAAAAAAATCTATCTCAAAATTGGCTCTAATTCAAACTGCTAGAATTTCTGGCCGGGAATATTTCAACAGCCTGCTCAGTGTCTTTCTGCCTCAAACCTTACAAGCCCTATCACACTGACCACCTCTTTCCCCTATTCCCCAGCCAATTCTCCCACCAGCGTGACTTTTCTAAAACATTATCAGCTGTACTTGTAGCATTCCAAGTCTCCTCCTCACCCAGAGCTGACGTCAAAATCCTGATCTTCCCAAGCAATATCCCCTCCTAACTCCCGAAACACAGCTGATTGTTTTGTGTCTCATGAATCCCAGGAGTCAATGGGCCCACTTATAACTTGATGTGGGCTTACACGGTAGGAAATGCCCATACAGCCGCTTCTTCAGCAAGAGAACTTCTAATCACACTGCAAGAGCTAGCACTCAAGTTACTTCCTCCTTTAAGAAGCTTTCCTGAACATTTCAGACACCCTTAGTCGCTCTCTCCACTCCCACAGAATACTGAACAACCATCTATTAATATTATATTTCACTGTGATTTTTCTGCTTTTGTGTCCATATTCCCTGACTTAAGCTACTTAAGATCAAGCAACATGTTCAGCATTTCAGCCTTCCAGCTCTTAGCACAGTGGGAGGAACACAATGAATAAATCAAATCAATCAATAAAAGAAGATTAGGGGTCTTACAGGCATTCTCTTCTAGTGGGTCTTTCCAACAATAGATATAATAATATTTTCAGATTTAAATCATCCCAATTCATAACATCAGGCTGAATGTGAACAACTTGAAATATTACACTGTTGTTTATATGTTTGTCCTCGGGCCAGGTTTTGCACTTGTATATCCAACAAAACTATTTTCTTTGAGACTTATTTTAGGTGGATTGTGGATTGTGGATTCAGACTTACCTCTCTCATATGGGTCCTTTTTCCCCATCAGTCTTGCCTGGGAAGGAATATTACATCTTCCCATTTTCCCAAGGATCCTGAGGCCACATTTGTGCAAATACACATCATAGAGCCACAGAGAGATTGTTTAGGTGTCTCAATACAAAGGAGAGACCATGTGACAAGATTCCACTCAGAGGAGCAACCTGGTCTTCATTTCCAGCAGGTGTCCAGGAGGGCATATCTGGATATCCCCTGGGAAGCCGGCTTCCCCGGTAAGTTTGCATCAAGACCTGAATGAACAGGAGATGCTGACAGGCAGAGGAAGGTCTGCCATAAAGCCAGGGTCATCTCCTTAACCAGTTTCAGAAGTCATCAGTCCCATTGTAGCCTATGTGAATGATGATGCCTAAAACTGCAAGATGGCAGCTACTTCTCCCATTGCCAACCTAGTTAATGAAACTGCAACACAGTTGTAACATTCTTCAATGATACAGTTTTTATGCAGTGGGCTATCATGATTCATTTCATTTGGCTAAGATACGATATCCTTTTTTTTCCCATGCATCTTAGCTTGAAGCTTTAGCTCAACCTCATTTCACCTTTGAAACCTCAACAGAATAGATCCTTTCTCCTATTATTTCTTCATTCCAAGTCCCCTAAAAACTTAGATACTCTACTGCCTTGGAGCCTGGGCAAGAACTTCATTAAGTAGCAAGAAAGCCATCATTCTCTAGCCTTCTCCCAGAATTCCATTGGCTTTTTGTGGTTCCCCTAGAGAGACACACAGACAATGGCACATGTGTATGTACACATTCATACACAATACCCCACATGCCAGTTACAAAGAATCTAAGAGGCTTCCACAAACTATCAGCCTTTTCACTCCATTTAACCCAAATTCTCAGGCTGTGCCAGAGGACTTGCTATTCCTAGAAACTTAGAAATCCCTCCCACCCCATATCTAAGTCAAATAAACACGTTAATCCTCCCAATCCATAAGGGACTCCAGAATCCAAATTGTTTTTACACTAGGTTCTTCCCCCTAGACAAAATGATACGATCAGCTTCCTTTTAGTGGCTATCTCTGAGATCATCTCTGCATCCTGTGATTCTGAGCCCAGAGTGGGCACACAAATGGTCCCCTGCCCTAGGAGCTGAGCCACTCCAATTCTAAGAAAGCAAAAGATCAAAGGCCCTTCATCCCATGAGTCAATAAGGAAAGAGAATCCCCTTGAACAGAGATGTGACTTGTGGTGTGAAGACTATCTATAATCCTGGGTATCAAGCCTTCTTCTCCATCTGCTTATAAGCCTGAGGGAGCCTCTCTTCCACTGGCAGGTCCTACCTCCACTATCGACCCCTCTCTTGACTCTAGGATTCTGCAAGTTGCACAACTGACCTTCCTCTCTTCTCTACTCAAAGCCATCTTCCTACTGATGACAAGTAGAGCAAGCCAATGTTTTTTGTCTGAAGCTCTGTCTTGATCTAGGCCAGAAGCTGGCACACTGCATTGCAAGTCAAATGCAGCCCAACCACCTGTTTTTTTTTGTATGGCTCACAGGCTAAGAATGGTTTCTACACTGCAAGATGGTTGAAAGAAATCAAAAGGAAATTTTGTAACACATGAAAATAGAGAATATTTGAGTTTTGGTATTCACATATAAAATTTTATTGGCATATAGCCTTGCCCTTTCAATGACGTATTGTCTATGGCTGTTCTCAGGCAACAGTGACACAGTTGAGGTTCTGCCTTAGACTGTATGGCCTACATGACTGAAAATATTTACTTCATGGAAAAAAATTGCCCACCTAAGCTCAAGTTCATAATCAAGGCAACTGCATTGATAGATTCTTTTTTCTCTATTACTTGATTAGAAAGAAACATTATAGTTACTATTCTAAAGGATTTTTAAAAGTCACTTCTCCACAATTGGATTTAACAGTTTATCCACAGTCAAATTTAAGAGCTTAAAGAGAATCTGGCTCAGAACCTTTGAGGACTAAATCTGATTTTAGTTGTGAGGTGTGGAAGCCCACCTCCCTCTTGTGAACTGGCTAGAGTTTTTCATAATGAACACTGCTGGCCCCCCTCCATCTTCAGTCTGGGAAATGTGAAGGATTACAGTTCTCATAGTGGGTTGACTGATGGCCCCCTACAACTCACGTCTACCTAGAACTTCATACTGTAATACTATTTGGAAATATGGGCTTTGCAGATGTAATTAGTTAAGGATCTAGACATGAAGTCATCTTGGATACACAATGGGCCCTACAGCCAATTACTGATGTCCTTATAAGAAAAGGAGAGGGCACAGAGAGACATACAGAGAAGGCCATGTGGAGACAAAGGTGGAGGGTGGAATGATGTGGCTACAAGCCAAGGAATGCCTGAGGCCACCAGAAACTGGAAGAGGCTAGGAAGGATCCTGTTCTAGAATCTTTGGAGAGTGCTCAACCCTGCCAATATCTTTTTGGATTTCTAGCCTCCATAAGCGTGAAATGATAACTTCTGGTGTTTTAACCTGACCAGTTTATGATACTTTTGTTACACCACCTATGGAAAACTAATATTGTATTGGCCAAAAATTTCATTTGCATTTTTCTAACATCCTCTAGAAAATCCTGAATAAACTTTTTGTCCAACCCAATATATCTCCCATTTCCAGAATCTGGTAAAAATTTCAAAGACCTTTTACAACTATTTAGTTCATGGATTCTCAGTGATTTTCTGAGTAAGCAGTCTCCCTGTCTTCTTTTGCTAAGGTACAGGGAGACTTACCCATTCAACATGTAGAAAAAAGCAAGGGAGCCTTCCTGTTCCTTGCTGACTACTCTTGGAATTCAATGATCTGTAAGTTTTTCCCATTACTGTACTCAGTGGGGGGCTCAAACATTTGAGAAACATCTTGTTCCTTCTCTAACAATTATTTACATGCCCACTTTTAATTGACCCCTCATTCATATCTAAGGTTTATCTAGAATATAGTTGTTTCAGCTGCAGAAATCCAGATTTTAGCTCTGTTGTCTGAGCATTCTGCTAAAATCATCCTACCAAATAGACAAAACCCAAAACTTTATGAACCAAGAAAAGGTCCTCTAACAAGTTGTGTCAATATGTTACTCATTGAGGAATATTGCAAAAACACTACTTCTCACCATATTTGTAAATCAAAAACACATGAGTGTAACCTGTACTACCATAGGGAAAATTGCTCTTTTGGAAGGTTTGGCCCCTGACTTTTGAAATATGAACCCATCAGGGGAATTTCAACTTAAGCTGGATTCAGCTCATTATTCTCTTGCCCCTCATGTGCCATTAGAGAAGCTAATTTCAGAAAATTAATCCATACATATAAAGTAGCACACTGGACACCAAATAGCATCATGGAGATGGCACTAGTGACCTGGGTTCTTGTCCCAGCATTGCCATTTTCTGACTGAGTGACTTTAGGTTAGTAACCCTTAGTCTCTCTGAGTCTACATGTCAGCCCTTGTGAAAAGAGAATGATGATAATCCCAGGCTCTGTGAGAATCCAATCAAAGTAGGATGGCTGAGGTTTGGGGAAATGGGGAGATATTGGTAAAGGGGTACAAAGTTTCAGTGATGCTTGATGAATAAATTCTAGAGACAATATACAGCATGGTGGCTCTAGTTAATAATACCGTATTGTACACTTGAAATTTGCTGTAGATCTTAAGTATTCTCACCACACACACACACACACACACACACAATGGTAGCTGTGTGAGGTGATGGATATGTTCATTAGCATTATTGTAGAGGTTATTTCATAATGTCTATGTATATCAAAACATCAAGCTGTACACTGTAAACATGTACAATTGTTAGTTGTCAACTATACCTCAATAAAGCTGGAAAAAAATTATATGAAAACAACTATAAACTCTAAGTATAAAAGACAATAGATTGTTGTTACTGTCACTTATATTATAAACTCTATTCAGTAACCAAAGCATAGCATTTTTTAAAAGATAGTTAATTAAAGATCATTTGCTTTCATGTCAATTAAAAAATGCTTAAGAGACTTACAACAGCCATAAAGACTTTTATAACGCCTCTCTAAAACCCTTCACATTCACTATTTGCCATGAATCAATATGGTTATCTACCTGTCAATTTTTCTTATTCTTGAACACAGAATGTGAGCAGCCTGTTTTTTATGACTGACTCAGAATGTACTAAGCTAATCAATATATCCAGTGATAACAGGATGATTTGGAACACACGGAACAAAAGCTTATCACTTTACTGCATACTGAATCTGTCAAAATATTTTCCTAGAAGTAATGTGAAAATAGAAGTTCTCCATCTTTCATTATGTTAGTGGGTGGTGACAAAAGGATTAGGAGGCTATTTCCTGAGTTCACAGCTTGGTGTTTTCCAGTGAAATGCAGCCTATAGTTGTTTTATTTTTTTTCTTTAAAAAATGAGTTGAAATATACTTATAATCCAGGAGGAACTGGCATCCAACTCCAAAAGAAGATCCAATTCTTGCTTGCCTGTACTGGCATAGTCTTCAAAATCTCCCAAGTGTTCTGAAGGGTGGTAGTGAGTGGCAGGCAGGCAGGCCTCACATCCTCCATGTCATTCTGTGGCACATGCTCTTAGAGGGTAGGCGGGAGGGAGGCAATGGCTGAAGGAAATTTACAAACAAGGTGGCCTTCGCCTTAACCACAAAGGAGAAGCACATTCTAAGAGATGTACAGCTGGAAGAAACCTCACGGATGAACTAATCTAAACACCCCCGATAACAAGAGGCTTACACTGGTAAAATCACTCAAGTTCAGCAAGCAAGTCCAGGCTAGAAGTGGAACCACATCTCAGCAGACTTCATTCAGACTATACTTCATAATACACTACACATTCGTCCACATAAGACTTACTTCCAGTTAGCTCACAAAGAATTAATAAAACTACTAATAAATTGTGATGTTTTAACAATGTATCATTATTAGTAATGATTTAAATTGGCATAGTATAAAAATTAAAGGGTTTTTTTAGATTAAGAATAAATCAATCTTTCCAACCAAAAAAAAAAAAATGTTCAAAGTGACAAGGGATTTACAAGCACAGAACTCCAACATCATTACATTGAACCAAATCATTGAAATTAATTTTAAAAAAATGGAATGTTGAAATAGCTGACTTGGTTCTGGAATGCTGATGGTGGAGTCACTTACATACAACCTTAGAAAAGAAATATATATATATATATATATATATATATACACATATGTTATATAATATATATATGCTAAAGAAGAGGACTTGAGGAAATGAGAAGGAAAAAAAGAGAGTCAGGTATTTACATAATCTTTAGGAAGCCAAAGTTGAGCTCTCTTCCTGAGTTTGGCTAGAGAGAATGAAGGGAGAGGGGATAACAGAGGACAAGGGAGAAGAGAGGTTTAGACCAACCATTTCAGCACGACTTTAGAGCCTCCAGAAAGCATGTGAGGAAACCGATGACCACAGAGCGAGAAATGTGATGTGCTTTCGGGTAATGGAATGGAGAACACAGTAGCTCAGAAATTACTGCTCAAGTTGGTGACAGCGACTGGCCTGAGAGTTCCTAGGTCAGCCCCCATGAAGCCACTGGGATAATGGAGTTTCAAGTCCAGCATCATAGTCTGGATGCCACATCGCCCAGGCATTCAAGACACTACGAACTCTGGCTTTTTGACCTCTGTCTCACTCTGGTCCCAACCTGCAGTTGCAGACACAGCAGTCTATCATCAGAATATACCTCGCATGTTCTTACCTTTTTTTTTTTCATGCCAATCTCTCAACTCATCACTCATTTGCATACATGTGAACTGTTCTGCCCTCCAGATCCCTCTTTACCTATTGTGATTCCACCCAGTATTCAAGGTCAAGTTCAAAATCTATCTTGCTTTGTAAATTTGTATTATCTTTTTACATTTTGCATATAAGTGATATCATATGATATTTGTCTTTCTGTCTGACTTCACTAAAAAGAAACAGACTCACAGACTTTGAAAACATTTATGGTTACCAAAGGAGAAAGGGGAGTAAGGAAAACTTATGATCTTGGTATTACCATATAGACACTGCTGCTGCTGCTGCTGCTGCTGTGCTGCTAAGTCACTTCAGTCGTGTCCGACTCTGTGCGATCCCATAGATGGCAGCCTACCAGGCTCCTCCATCCCTGGGATTCTCCAGGCAAGAACACTGGAGTGGGTTGCCATTTCCTTCCCCAATGCATGAAAGTGAAAAGCGAAAGTGAAGTCACTCAGTCGTGTCCGACTCTTAGCGACCCCATGGACTGCAGCCCACCAGGCTCCTCCATCCACGGGATTTTCCAGGCAAGAGTAATGAAGTGGGTTGCCATGGCCTTCTCCACATATAGACACTACTATATATAAAAAAAGATAATCAACAAGGACTTACTGTATAGCAAGCTCTACTCAATATTCTGTAATCAGAATATAAGGGAAAAGAATCTGTAAAAGAATAGATGTATGTATATGTATAACTGAATCACTTTGCTGTACACCTGAAACTAACACAACATTGTAAATCAACTATACTCCAATATAAAATAAAAAATAAAATTAAAACCTCTATCTTGCATTCCATCTCTGTGAAACCTTCCAGGGTTACTTCTATGCATCACTTTCTGGTGAGACAGCTTTATGATTGTGAGGAGGGTCTCAGCCACCTCCCCAAGACACCTTTTGAATCACTGAAATATGACAATCTTCATTAAATCCTCTCCTAGCAGCTCTGACCTCTCCATCACAAAAAGTGTGAGGCCCCAAGTTCTACTTCCATTATTGACTATTCTTTTCAGATGCTCAGTGAAGGCCACTCCATTCAGCTTAGGGGGACACTAAAGATGAGGGGGGGCAGATAAAGAGGTGTGATAAGGAAAAGGAATTTTAATCTCAATGAGATCAAGCAATTAGAAGAGTTAGTCCAAAGCATAAAGAAAAAGCAACCGCTAGACAATGGACTGGCAGAGAATATACAAAGCTTTCTGGTTCCTATGGAATAAATCTGAAGGTCAAGGTCTCTGCTGGCACCCTTGAAATGTGAGGCCTTTCCAAGGTGTCTCCATTTATTACCAATGAGGTGGGAATTACACCAGTTACAGCCTTAGACTGAATACTATCTTATTTCCATAAGAATGGACAAAGAAATAAATTCGCAATGTATATCAAGTAAAGAAATGCTTAGCATGGAATGCACACAGCAGCTGAATGGCCTTCCATTCTTTGAAGGATCTGCCTCAATGGCTTCTGTGTAGCTGCTCGGATGCAACCAGTACACGAATGGTAAGTTCCCAGCATTCTCTATAGTTCTCACGCGAGGGACCTGAGCTTCCTATTCACTTATAATAAATAAAGCTAATTACATCCCAGTGTTCACTGCATCTGATATAAAACAAGGCAAGCACAGTCACAACTGTGAGCAATAACTTTTCAGCTGGTTGACAAAACTAGCCACTAAAATAAGCTGAAGCCAAATCCCATTATTCATATCAGTTTTGTTCAACTTTTCTAAAGGCTCCTAATTTGGAGGCAATTGGAGCCTCAGATAGTTTTAGGTGCCAAGAGCACCTTGGAGGACAAATGATCCTTTATGGTGATGACACTCTATGCATTTTTACTGTACTTCTGAAAGCCTATTGAGCTAGGATGAAAATGCTTAATATGTCATTGATCTTTCCATTTGCATGGAATTATTTACTTCCCAAAAGATACTAATAACACATTGTACCAAAATGCAAAACTATCTACACCAGAAAAAATTTTTTAATCCTAATGAAAAAATAAGCAAAACATCTGTAATGAATCCAGGTATAATGTTACATTTATTAACAAATTCATCTCCTAATAAAGTACCACCTGCAAGCAACCCTCAGTTTTCACTTGATATAAATAGCTCTTTTACTATTTGCAGATGCAGTTCCCCAAAAATTCTTCTAAGTGCAACTGCAGAACACACCAGTCTTTTTTTTTTCTTTTGGTTGCCTGGAATGATAATAGATTGTTTTTAAATATGTCATTTCTTTAAAAAGCATGATTCAATTGAAATGCTGACCTTTGGCAATAAAGTTGGTTGGAATTTATTAGTATTTATTAATATCCTTATTATTGATACAGAAATTATAAGAAGGAAGGAAACTTTCAAGGATGGGAACTAAAATGTCCCCACTATGTACATAAGCATAGACACAGCAACAAATATGAGCACACACGCATGTGCATTTAATTCCAGTAATCATTTCTAGTGTGCTAACACACTAATATAATCATATCTGCTTATTTGTATATCTTAGAATGTCTCTTTTTCCTGATGATTCAACCCCTTACTCCACCCAAATACACTTCAGAAACACACATCAGCCTCCTATGCCTCAAGCCAGGGAAAGAGCTCAGAAAACTCAAAGAAATCTCATGTCCTCTACAGACAAGCTTTTTCAGTAATAATTCAAAATAATGCTACAAGTCATCAAAGATGGCTACTTTGACTAGGGACTCAGAACCTCACACTTGGAACTCTTGGCGCCAGGGACTGGGGCTGAATTCTAATGGTAAGTGCTTTTGAAAAGTGCATCAAGATTTAATAGGATGAATTTCCAGACTTGGTCAGAGTTTTAGCTGCATCAATTCCATTAGTTTCAAAGCTCCATAAGGCCTCACCCTGTCTACATTGCTGCCCACGTTTTAATCTACACCTTTCTAAATTGTCTCTTAGACTAGCTAACTTCTCATTCCCTTTCTGCCTATTTTTGGTTTCCACATTGCCCTTGAAGCCTGTATATTCTCCTAACCTTAGGGGCCCAAGCTATTCTCCAGCCCTCCCTCAAGTTATTCCTTCAGACCCATATTTTATGATAAGCACTTCCTTCACTGATCTCTTATCATGACTTCATTGCACCTGACACATTTTTCAGGCAAGTCTCTACCATAGTCTGTTTGTACCATCACCAAATGCTGTATGCACACAGGCTGCTCCTGGATCATCATCTCTAGAGCTGATGACAGCTCAGACTCTCTTTGGAAATGTACATCTAGTTGGTGTACCTGAGCACTGAGCAAAAGCACCAGGATTCTTCCATATTTGGGGCAACTGCGTTGTGAATGTGTAAGAGAGAAGATTACACTGGAGTGGATCTCACTGGTTCTATGACCTCTCGTTCTGTCAATGAGGTGTCGATACATGCTGCCAGATCTCTTGATGGGCCAGTGCTATTATTTCCAAACCAGTCCTGAGTCATGGAACTGCCATGTAAAGAGGGAACAGCAGCAGATACCAGGACAAGAGAAGGGGCAATAATGATGGCCCAGCCCCCCATTAGATGCCCCTTCTTTCAAAGTAGGTTGCTTTCTGGCTTTTAAGTATCACACTCCTGTATTAAGTCATCCAGGGAAAATGAGGATTAGGATTTCCAAATGACTGTGCAGGACAAGAGCAAAGTAAGGCACAGGCAGACTGGGTGAAACTAAGGAAATATATCTGAGGATGGATTTTCTATTGATGGTTTACCTTTGTTCTCATTATTTGATTAACATTGTGGTTTAGAAAATGTAATCAAGTAACCATTTTTGAAGTTCATTCATTCAACAAACATTTACTGAGTATCTACTATGTGCCAGATGTTTGCTAGGTACTTGGGATACAGAAAAGAAATGAGACATTCCTTGTTCTCAGGGAGCTCACAGTCTAATAGAAGAGACAGACACATAAACGAATAACTACAATACAATGAGAGAAGGGCCAAAGTGTATAGAAGGCGCTTGGGTGAGCCCAGAGGAAGGAGCTTGTCCTTAAGCCTGGTGGCATCAGTGAAGCATTTATGGAGAGAGTGATGACAGAGTAGACTTGAAGGAGAAACAAGACTTCTCCAGGAAGACTGAGGAGCAGAGGGAGAGACAGTCTAGGTTGAGGAGACAGCAGGCACAAAAGCAAGAAAGTGTGGCAAAGCATGACATGATGGGGAGCCACAGGTCGCTCTGCATGGCCAAGATCTCATCTTCATGTGACGAAGTGGTGAGATATGAGGTCAGGTAGGGAGTATGAAATCACAGAGTGAAGAGCACTGAATGTGGGACTAAGAAATTTGACTTTTTCCTGGAAGCCATGAGAAGGCATGGAAGACTGCAAGGAAGGGAGTGAAATGGTCATCTGCCCATCAGATCAGCCTAAATGGAGGATGGTTTGAAAGAGAGGTGAGACTAGAGGGAGGGTCACCAGACAGGAGGTGGCCTAGGCAAGAGATGCACATGGGAGCTTAGAAGACAGTGAGGGTGAAAAGGTGACAGACTGGAGAGATACTTGACAAAACGTGATGAGGGATGAGAAAGCCTTCCTCAATGATCAGTGCAAAAAAATAGAGGAAAACAATAGAATGGGAAAGACTAGAGATCTCTTCAAGAAAATTAGAGATACCAGGGGAACATTTCACACAAAGATGGGCTCAATAAAGTACAGAAATGGTATGGACCTAACAGAAGCAGAAGATATTAAGAAGAGGTGGCAAGAATACACAGAAGAACTGCACAGAAAAGATCTTCATGACCCAGATAATCACGATGGTGTGATCACTCACCTAGAGCCAGACATCCTGGAATGTGAAGTCAAGTGGGCCTTAGGAAGCATCACTACGAACAAAGCTAGTGGAGGTGATGGAATTCCAGTTGAGCTATTTCAAATCCTAAAAGATGATGCTGTGAAAGTGATGCACTCAATATGCCAGCAAATTTGGAAAACTCAGCAGAGGCCACAGGACTGGAAAAGATCAGTTTTCATTCCAATCCCTAAGAAAAGCAATGCCAAAGAATGCTCAAACTACCACACAATTGCACTCATCTCACACGCTAGTAACATAATGTTCAAAATTCTCCAAGCCAGGCTTCAGTAATACGTGAATCGTGAACTTCCAGATGTTAAAGCTGGTTTTAGAAAAGGCAGAGAAACCAGAGATCAAATTGCCAACATCCACTGGATCATCAAAAAAGCAAGAGAGTTCCAGAAAAACATGTACTTCTGCTTTATTGACTATGCCAAAGCCTTTGACTGTGTGGATCATAATAAACTGTGGAAAATTCTGAAAGAGATGGGAATACTAGACCACCTGACCTACCTCTTGAGAAACCTGTATGCAGGTCAGGAAGCAACAGTTAGAACTGGACATGGAACAATAGACTGGTTCCAAATAGGAAAAGGAGTACATCAAGGCTGTATATTGTCACCCTGCTTCTTTAACTTACATGCAGAGCACATCATGAGAAACGCTGCCCTGGATGAAGCACGAGCTAGAATCAAGATTGCAGGGAGAAATATCAAAAACTTCAGATATGCAGATGACACCACACTTATGGCAGAAAGTGAAGAACTAAAGAGCCTCTTGATGAAAGTGAAAGAGGAGAGTGAAAAAGTTGGCTTAAAGCTCATCATTCAGAAAACAAAGATCATGGCATCTGGTCCCATCATTTCATGGCAAATAGATGAGTAAACCGAGGCAGACTTTATTTTTGGGGGCTCCAAAATCACTGCAAATGGTGATTGCAACCATGAAATAAAGAGATGCTTACTCCTTGGAAGGCAAGTTATGACCAACCTAGATAGCATATTAAAAAGCAGAGACATTACTTTGCCAACAAAGGTCCATCTAGTCAAGGCTATGATTTTTTCAGTAGTCATGTATGGATGTGAGAGTTGGACTATAAAGAAAGCTGAGCACCGAAGAATTGATGCTTTTGAACTGTAGTGTTGGAGAAGACTCTTGAGAGTCCCTTGGACTGCAAGGAGATCCAACCAGTCCATCCTAAAGGAGATCAGTCCGGAATGTTCATTGGAAGGACTGATGCTGGAGCTGAAACTCCAATACTTTGGCCACCTGATGTGAAGAACTGACTAATTTGTTAAGACCCTGATGCTGGGAAAGATTAAAGGCAGGAGGAGAAGGGGATGACAGAGGATGAGATGGTTGGATGGCATCACCGATGTGGTGGACATGAGTTTGAGTAAGCTCTGGGAGTTGGTGATGGACAGGGAGGCCTGGCGTACTGCAGTCCATGGGGTTGCAAAGAGTCGGACATGACTGAGCGACTGAACGGAACTAACTGAACTAATGAGGGATGATGATACAAACAGCAGAACTGTCTGAGAAATTAAACAATACTCTAAACATGCATCCAGAAAATACAGCCAACAGCCCCAGTCCCCCTCCCCTTGGGATCATCCCAGGCAATCAGCACATCTGCTGAGCATGAATAAAGGAATAAGAGCTGGAGCGCACATAGGGTCAGACTTCTCTAATTCAGACACCACTAACTTGGACTCTGAGACAAATCAGACAGATTGTGACTCCTAGCGAGTGAGAATTTCGACCAACTTTCTTCCTCTGTGTCTTTCCAAGCCTTTAGTCACCAGTAAAAGCAGAGGTTTCTTCCAATCAAGCGCTTGAGTTGCAGTAGACAACTGCTTACCTGGTGGCCTCTGAGGGGCACCCAATCTCTGCCCCCCACCCAGGGGCCATAAGGCCTGGGATCCAATCATTATTGAGTCATTCCTCTGGGAAAGGTTTTGGTCCCCCTGGACTTCTCTTTTATAAGGCCATGCTTCTTGAGATAGGTAAAATGGTTATTCCTTGTAAACCCAGTGGGATTTTGGTTGAGGATCATGCTTTTGGCTTTGACAGAAGGGATCAAGGTAATACAAGAGGGTTAGGTAGGCACCTGGAGAAGGTGATGCAGAAGGTAAGACTGAGGTATATGGAAGTTAATATTAAGATCTCCTTGCAAGTGCTCAAGAAACTACGGTTCTTAAAAAAATGCCTTCCACTTCTGGTTCCAGCAAATCACACTTGTACATCCTTATACCTTAAGGAACTTCTGCATTATATGTTTCTGATATGCTGTTAGTGAAGGCTTAGGGTGACCCACTATCTTTTCATGTACCTCATCCTGCTTAAGACCAATGAAAATCTCCAATGTGATTCATTTGTACAAAATATTACTACAAATGCTGTCTCTGAAACGATTTTATAACTCCAACTTTTCATTCACTCAGACCGACCTTGTCTTTTATCACTCCAAATTATGGAGATTTAGCTGTGTTTGCAGAGTGTAAATCAGTCAAGCCACAAGCAACAGAAGATCAAGACTCTGACCTTGAAGAGTCTCATCTACAGCTCCAGAAGGTAAATAAGAGCTGTTTGGGAAGCCTTGATTATAGAGGTTAGAGCGATAAACTAACAAAATAAATAAATAAGAAGAAATGAAACAAAACAAAACTTTAAAAATTACTTACTTCACTTGTTTGAAGAATCGTGAACTTTGGCTGTTTAGTCTTTGAACTGGGTGCACTGGGTTTGCCATCCAAGAGTGATCCAAATGACAGATTCCCAAAGCTGTTGTCAAATTCAATCGAAGGTTTCAGTGTGGGAGAGATGTCCGGGGCCTGGTCCTGACCATCCATAGGTCGGACATAGGCGGTTGGTTTTTGCTGTCCCATGTTTGTTTTGCAGTAAAGCCCTGGTGGGAAGTTTTGAACCAAAAGGCCACTGCTGGGAGCTAATAGAGACGAGGCAACTAGGGGAGATCCAGGCGCTTGCACTGTAAATTCCGGTGCTTCTGGTGAATTGGACTGATAGATTTCTTTGAAAGTATCCCCTCCACTGGACTTGAGAGTATTGTCTTCCTTTGCCAGTGGGTTTGATTCTTCAACCGCTCCAACTTGAGGCTGTTCGGCTGGGTAGACAAAGAAGTCTTCCAGTCTGGCTGGCGGCTGGTCTGGGGTCGGAGGCTGCATCTTGTTGGGCTGACTAGTAACTTGGCTAGCTGCTACAATGCTAGTGTTCTGACTATCTCGTGGCCAGTCAGGTTTTGACTTCCGGTTGCTATGTATTAGAGTTGAATTCAGTATTACGACAGAAGGTGGAGGCATTGGCGCCGAGGAGTGAGTGTTATCCTGCTGGTGCGCTGGGACCATCCGGTTCTTTTGTTCTGGAAAAAAGCTGGATTCATTTTTGTTGGTGGGAGTCTGGGGCATGGAATTCTTTGGGATTCCCACTAGATGATTCTGATTGGAATGGTTAGTTAGCAAATCCTTCATTTCATCATAGTTTCCCAGCGTGTTCTGGACTCGGTTGGCAAGTGCATCACCTTTGTTTGTCTAAAATAACAAAAAGATGGGGGTGGGAGGAGAGAGAATGAATAGGTTTGTGTTTCCTACTGTTAATGTTTCAAACAGATGTCCTAAGTAGACTAGCATATAGGGTTCTTTAAAATTCTTATGCTGCCATATAATTTCATACTTCTCATGTGCTATGTAAGAAAAAAATCAATAACACTATTGAAAGAGCCTCTTGGAATGAACTGTGTGATGAATGTCTATATACTCCTTGGCCTGTTCTTAAATATGCTCATGGGGTGGGGGAGAGTTTTACATTACGTTGCTTATGAATTTTATTAACAAAATAACTTATTTTAGGTCCAATGAGTTGAACTGCTACATGCTACGCTTTAACAACTTCCACTTACTGATCACTGGAACTATAATAGAATGTTCAATTTATATTTGTTCTTGACATATAACGTAGCCCTTTGTGCTACATTATACCATGAAAAAGTCTTAGCCCGTTGGATAAGGCAGTCAATTAAACTGTGCTATTATGACTATGTTCAGTTTAGAAAAGGCATGGGCTTAAACAACAACAAATTGAGCTAACTTATGACTAAAGCAAATCCAATTCCTTTTAATCAAAGAGTGTATAAATTACTGGTGTCTGCCTACATATTCTGGGGACAACTATGTTTACATATTGGTGATTCATACTCATTTACTTCGAAATGGTGCAATTGTTCATCAACAGTGACTCAAGCTCGCCTGTGTCTTTTCAAGGGTTTAGAAAAATTTATTCAAGAATTTAAGCTGTTGTTTAAATTAAAACAAAGTTAAATTTTCAAAGTGAGGCTGGCAACTACATCATTCTATGGGCAATCAACACCTACCAAAATGGTTGTGATTGTTTTTTAAAATAATTAAGATTTCCATGGGCTTTTGTAACATAGAAAAGAATAGCTTTCACAGCTAAAAAGTGGTGGAGAGCCATATACTTGGAAATGACTGTCAAAAGTCATCTTTGAACATGACTTTTTATTATTCTCTTTACCTACCAAAGGTGTTATCAAAACCAGCTGCTGAAGTCAGAAAGGCAAAGGGCTTCTTTGTGCCCAGCCTGCACTACCATTGCAATGAAGGAAAGCTACTTGCATCAGTGGAGCCATCTGGAAGCAGGGCCAGTGCATGGGGAAGATGCCCACCCTGGTAGCCTCCTTGTCCCAAGGGTCAGATGCATGTATTCCATGCACAGGAGGGGGTGACCACCCCCCTCATTAGTACAACCACCATTGGAGATTGATGTTTAACATATAAGGTTGCTTACACGCCCTTAACAGCTGGTGTGGAGCCCAGAAGTGTGCCTATTCACACCTGACATCGCAGGCTAAACCTCAGATGTATGGCTGAGTGCTGTTATCTGTAAGGGAAGGTGGGAGAGTGTGTGAATAAACAGAGGGTGAAGAGCTGGAAATGAATGAAATCATCTAGGGAAAGGAAATGAGGAATGAGAAGATCAAGCTTAGGAGGGAGCCTTGTGGCACGCCAACCTTTAAGAGACTAGGAGAAGACCATTCCCTTCTCCAGGGAATCTTCCTGACCCAGAGATCAAGCCTGGGTCTCCTGCATTGCAGGCAGATTCTTTACTGTCTGAGCCATCATCACCAGGCTCAGGAGAAGAGGAGGAGCCAGCAAAGGATAATGAGAAAGAGCAGCCAGAGAGGGAATCAAGCTGAGAACTTTGGCCTCATGGTTAGCATAATTGCCACAGATTGTATGTAGTATTCAACACAGATCTCATGGTAAATCATATAGGACACTTTCAAAGAAATGAGGGCATGTACAGAAATATGATTTCAAAGACTAAGGAAAAGTATGCAAAATGTATACTGAGGGCTCTGTGGGGGATGGGAAATTTTAGAAATCAAATAAATACATGTCAGTTTCCATTTTCTTATCCTCAAGAACATCTTGTATTGCATCACATGCAACCTTGGTGCTGAAGAAGTGATTAAACAATTACAGTTCCAAATAATCTTTACCTGAATAATCGCTCCATTTTCAGAAGTACATTTGAAAGGCATAATGTATTAAATAAAGGGAGAAATCACTTTTATTCCCTGAAAGTCCCTAGGTTTGTCAACTTTAAAGGTAGAAATTATTTTGTAGCTAAGACAGGAATAAACACATTGTTTACAGTGTTCTTCAATGGAGTTGCACAACGAACCAGCTGGGCAGTGGCCAAATCCAGACTCTCTATTCAATCCCTAAATTCAGAACAAAAAGATTTCATCGTTGTAAAGGCCCAGTAGAATTTGATGCAAGTTTTTAAACTTGCACGGTTTTTCTGGTCCCTCAAATAGTTAACCTCTTATGTCAGATGCCTAATAAACACTAATACCTGCTGTCTTCAAAGATCTGACCCAACAAGGGAAACAAGACCATTTTATTCCTCATTTTAAATGCTTCCATTTTTACTGTCTCCTTTAATGAATTAAGATAAGCTTCCTACATTAGACAAAGAGAATTCTATAACCATTACCTTTTGGTCTTAGCTACCAGGAAGCTCAGTTATTGACCTCTCATTGAAAGTTCATTGATCATTTATTGAAAGTTCATTGAAATTTCCTTGAAAGACAGTTGTACTGGAATAAAAACTTTGCCCCCTGATGTCACAGAGAATGCCACAGTATCTCAAAGTTCTGAGAAGACATTCATTCTCTCTAGGCGAATATCATCAGGACTCAAGAATCTCAAGGCCCACTGGTTTGCCAGTAAGCTAGTCACATCCCCGTTCCTATTTTAGCAGTAAATAAAAGGGACATGTTCATTTTATCTTCAGTGGAGAGATCCTAGTTAGGTCTTAACATCTCTTCAGTTTATTGTTATACTGACCTGGGTTTCTGATGCATGCTTAGAAATTTTTTTTCCATCTCCAGGTTTTAAAATATGCTTGAAATTAGAATTTCTAAGCTGGCCAATGTCTAAAACTGTTGTGTACATGCCTCAAATTAGAAGAAAACTGAAAGTTCCCTGAATAAAATAGAAAATCCACCTCCTACTGTACAAGGTCTACTACAGCTGTGATTTCTCTTCCAGCACAAAACTATGAGTTTTTCTTCAAGACTAGAGACCACCTTTTATTCATCATACCCTTAACACTTAGCACCATGTCTGGTACATATGAGGTTCTCAGCAAAATGCTGCTAAATTAAACAGAATCAAATAATAATTCATACTCTGTCTATATCAAAATAAAGGATTTGCAATGGCTTGGAGTCAAAGGTACATAAGTAGAAAAGCAAAAGTTAAGCTAATTTGGTTACTGTGATTGAATATCAGATTGAGCTGCTTGGTAGCTAAAGGCCAACAGGAAATTCTCATAGCATATAGAATTCTCTTTGTCTGATGGCAGGAAGCACATCCTAATTCATTAAATGAGACCCATGTTTGCTGGATACCAACAAGTGAAAAGGAATTCCTCTCACTGGTTTGGTTTGATTTGGTTACAAGAACCTTTGAAAAATAAAATAGGTCTTTTTTTCAGCACCAGTTTTACAAGAGATGCAAAGATGTTCCTCACGTTTCCTTATGCTGACTAAAAAGCAAGAGCACTGTACTGCTGAAGTCTAACTCAGTGCATGTCTGCACATGGAGTTAGAGGTCAGGCTCACAGCTCCAAGTGTGGGGCTTTCCTATACACTAATGGCATAAGGGATGAAGCTGGGATAACCTGGGGGAGTGGAAGGAGGTCAACCCCCTTCGACTAGCTTCCCCACACAGCAATTGTCAGAGGGACTTGTGACTGGAACTGCATAGCAGATAGTTCAAGGTTGAGTTCACTGGCGACAGTTTTGAGTTGCTGATTGACGGAAGATCCGTAACAGACGTGCTGTGGCTACAAGTAGCAATTACCAGGGTCATTCTTCAGAAACACACTGGTAAATTTCAAACACTCAAGAGCCAGGGTTAGGCATGAAGGACACATAGACACACAGCCTCAAGAAGTCCACCATTCGACAACCTCAAAATAATTAATAGTACAGAACAGGTGGTCACCACTGGAGGTGAATAACTATCAATCAGTTTTTAAATTTCTCAAGATGTCGAGATAAGATCCACTGGATAGAAAATCCATTTATTTATACTTGCATGATGGATGCTCATAATACACCAGAGTAACTTCTGGCTCACACTAAATCTTCTTCATCCTCCAGAGTCTTAGCAACCCTTTTAAGAAGCAAGGGATTCTTAGCAGTCCTGACTGCACATTATCAACATGGCAAAAATGGAAATTTAGCCATTTCAATCAATTATAGGCTTCTTTCAATTTGGCCAATTCTTTACTTCCCGTTCTAGATAATTGACTGATTGCTTAAAGGTAACCTCCACAGCCATTATTTTCTAGGTAATCACAATTTCTCAATCATCAAGGAAATGCATTTCCAAGATTTTCAGGCATAAATTACATGTCTGGTTTGTGGCTCATGACTAACAACACTCCTTCATTTAAGCTTTTTGTCTCTCATTACTTTGAGAAATGCCGAGTTACCTCAGTTTGCTTCTAATGTTATCTACAAATCTGTAGTATAATTTCATTGCAAGACTAATGTGTTAGGAGATTATGGTACCAGGGTATTTCTTTTTAATAAAAGGAGCAAAATAATTTAAGTTTGGGGTTTTATTTTTTTCTTTTATTTCATTTTGGCTAATGTATGTGATTTAGTAATTCCTTTTTTTTTTTTGGAACTCTAATATTTTTACAATTAATCTCTCTAAGCTGTGAGTTGCTATTTCTTTCTCTGATTATAATAACCATGATACCTTGAATTTGTATAGCACATTACATATCTCAAAGCAAGGCTTCCCCTGGCTGTTTGGCTTGATTCTCACAGCCACCATGTGAGTCGGCAGAGCCATTCTGGTCTAATCTGCCTTCTACTTGCCCCGACCCAAATGACCATGGATAAGCAACTTAATGTCTCTGCATCTCACTTTCTTCATTTTTGTTGATCTGTGAAGAGCTATAAACTGTCAGTTGCTGTTGCTATTAGCAGGTATCATTTTTTTCTATCAGGTATTATTATTCACTTCAGAGACAAGGAAACTTTAGGTCAGAGAAATAAAGTTTCTTCCCCAAAGTCACACAGGGTAAGCTTATCGGGTCTTCTGACTTCCTGTCAGAGGGTAAACAGCTTCCTGTTACAGATAAAGAAGCACACTTATGGGGATATGAAGCTGCAGAGAAGCCACCTCACTTCCTGAGCTTTTAATTCCTCATGGGAAACATGAGGAAAATGTGTAGCCACTTGCTGTAGGGACTAAAGAAGCATCTGTAGAAAGTTCTAGCACAGAGGAGGCACTTGGTACATGCCAGTTCCTCATCCTTCCCCATCTTCCCACACTAATCTACACATGTCATATGGCTTCACATTTCTCAACCGCTTTTGAACACATCCTTTTCCGCAGCACAGTACAGACTCAGATTTGAAAGTTACTAATATAAATGAAAAAAGCAGCCACAAAGGGATGTTACTCACCTTCACCCCAGTTGAGGGGTGGTAAGCATTCTTTCCACTCTGGGAGTAACAGAAGTGAAGCAAAGAAAGGACAGCAGGTCCGAGGGACAGGTGCTCATTGGATAGTTTATGAACTACCAATGCCATCAGATAAGCAATCAGGTCATGCTTTAAGATTTAGAGTAGCAAGAAGTTTCCTGAAAGTCCTGATGAACCACCAGGAATTTTGATTTTTAATTTGGCAAGCATTCCTGCCACTATCCTTAGCAAGAGTTGTGTAGGAAAGTCCTCATTTCTACAGTGGACGTAGGCCAGCTCTAGAACTCCCACTGCCACCAGCATGTCCAGATACTCCAAGGGTGTCCACATCAGTTGGGTCTAGGGAGCTCTTGGAGGAGTACCTCACTTCTAGTATCATGATATGGGGGAAAGGAGAAGCATACTTCCCAGTGATCTCCCAGGGAACCCTGACCATGTACACAGCATCAGATAGCAGTCAGTCATCAAAGCGACAGTGAAAGTAAGAGAATGACTAGGTCATCAACTGTTAGCAGTATTCCTTTCCTTCATAGTCTTGACTCCAAAGCAAAGGCTCTTCCCCATCAAGAAGCCTAAAGGCACCAGACTACTAATCACACAGAAGGCCTGGTCTGGCCCTAGACTAATGCTCCCATCTGTGTCTCTACCTGACAGACCCTTGTTGTATCAAGACAGATGGCTTTTGAAAACTTCTGACAATGTTGATAACAGGTTCTTTAACTGCCTACTCAAAATTACACTATTTACATCTAAAAATAAGTATGCATCTACATTACAGGCTTGTTAACAAGAGATGGCATTTCCTTTAAAGGTACAAGGACATTAACTCAACAAGACTTTAAATTATAAAGGGGGAAATAATTCAACTGCTCTACACTTCATAATAATGTCAAGTATGGAGTAGATACTGAATTTTAAGAATGAGCCCTTGACTAAAGCTCATTTTTCTAACCCATCCAAAGATAAGAGGGGGAAACTCAGCTGGTCATCCCTCTTTCTCAAGGAGGGATGAGGTTGGGAATCCCCTGGTGTCCAGTGGTTAAGACTCTGAACTTCCACTGCAGGGAGCATGAGTTTGATCCCTGGTCAGGAAATTAAGTTCTTGCTTCTTGTCCTGCCCCCAATCCTAAATCACTTCAACTTCCTGGCTCTACCCCAAATCTTGCTTTCCAGGAAGCACCCTCAGTCAACTGCAACAGGTTCTCTCTCTGCCTTTAATTTCCGTTCCCTCCAATCCACCACTCCCCACACTTCCAACATCATCTTTACAAGTCTTCATCTGTCCTGGCCATTTCCTGACTTTAAAATTGGCAATGACTTCTCTTCGTGTCCAGACTCATGTCCAGACACCTAGGTATTCAAAGCCTTCAGGTATCTATTCCCCTGCCTATCTCTTCAGCAGTCACCATGCAGTCATGCCCCCACTCATTCGTGATGATCTCTGCACTGGACAAGGAATTTCTTGGATGCAGGGACTAGGTCTTATTTCCCTTTGGACACTAGTCTAAGATGTGGCGGACACACAATGGGCCTTCAGGAAATGCTTGTCAAACTAACTATATCGCACCATGCACACATTCAACAGCAGTAGAGGAACTGAACCAATTGAAATAGGAAAAATGGATTATTAAAGATTACATTTCTATTGACAAATTGAAAATTAGTAGTCTCTTTGTCAGACTTTCCAAATTTGGAAAGCACCTGAGCATCTCAATCAAGAGCTTCTTGCTCAGTCTGAACAAGGCAGGAAAGACTCTGGTCTCACTAGTCACCGATCCAGACAGCTCACTGTCTACATCAGTCAGTATCCCCTAAATGGTGCTCTTCTAACATTACAACTCTTGATCATTTTCTCTATGGTTGTTTTACCTCTTACACCATTTTTGTTTCACTGAAGAAAATTACACTGCTACTAAATTTCAATAAAAACCAATCAGTTGCTAGCAATTCAACAGGATTCTTCTCCCAATCTCCACTCCAAATAGAAAGTTCAGAGGCAGTCATTGTGAAATCAACACTTGAAGATGTAGAAGTATGATCTTTATTGGAGCTACACACTTGCCAGAAGTCCACTAGAAAATCAACCAAACTACACTACCCCCTCTGGTTGAGGCAATTGCCTAACCCATGATTATTAATCATCAGCAAAAAATGATTGGCTTTTTCCCTTTGTCCTAGAACACTGATTTTCAAAGAGCTCTCAAACCACTGAACAGCTGCTAACAACCTGAAATGGAAACAGGAAGCAGTGGTTTTGTGATGAATGGCACCAATTGGGAGGAGACACAGACATCTCCACTGACTTTCTGATGAAGTCTTCAGGGGCCGCCTCGCTGATGATAATCAAAGTGAGATCAAGCGTCAGGGGGCATTCCTTGCTAAAGGTAGTGCTGGGCAGGAAAGAATTTCTTGGAGACAGGCAGTCTCATAAGTCCCTTTCAAATCTTACTGTGTTCCCCCAAGAAGATGGAATTTGTCTCTGAAGACTTCCTCAGAAACTTGCCATGGCCCCAGATACAGCACAGGTATATATTTCATTTGTAAAATAGATTCTCTTGGAAATGACTTGGGTGTTTTAAAAATAGATTAAGTGTTGATTAGTGCATTCAAAAATATAACAAGTGACCATTTTGCAGAAAGATAAATTACATACATATTCAGCTACCTTGTAGGGCTCCCCAAAAAGATCAAAGCCTGAAGAAAAGAGATCGTCTTCTTGCTGGACTTCTTGATTCCTCCGTTCCCATTCCCTTTTCTTAAGTGCACTACGGTCTTGTTCATAGTGACTGATGTGCAAAGAAAAAGACAAAAGGAGACAAAGATGAATTAGTCATGGAAGTCATGTTATCAATAAGAAGAAAAAAACCAACTTGAGGCTATCCAAACTGATACTGTATAGAGAGCCAACCTCCTTTTCTTTATTTCCAATAGGTTAAAGATCCTGACCAGTTCTTCAGAATCCAAAAGGAAACAGAAATTGGCTTATGAGACACTGTAGTCATGACCATTTAAGTACAGCATAATCCTCTTCCCTTGTCCTGGCTTGATTACTACAGGCAATTAGTACAGCCTACCCCAAAGTCAGTCCACTGTGCAAAAGAGTACTGAATTCAGGTTTCACTGTGTTGCCAACTATCTAGGGCTCAGAATTCACAGATGTCACCAAGTCCAAAGGGAAAGGAATTATCAAACATGTTATTGCAGATAAACAGGAATTCTGTCCTGAGTCCACAGACAGTATTAGTCTGTTGTAATGAAGTCGAAGGAGAAGGACTTCCCTGACAGTCCAGTGGTTAGGACTCCAAGCCTCCATCAAAGAGGGCACAGGTTCCAGACCTGGTCAGGAACTAAGAATCCCACATGCCACGTGGCGTGGCCAAAATAAAAAATCAAAGGAGAGTTTAAGAACATCTTTGAAAGTCCACGAAAAAAAAACAAATCATTCAATCAATCACACTCTTTTTTGTTTTGTTGTTGTTCTTCCCATAGTTTGCATCATAGGTGACTAGAATTCTTTTAGGGGGTCTAGCTTGATCAACAAACTCTCACTAATGAAAAGAGGTGCCAAAAGATTTAAATGACCTTAAGGCACAAACATTTTATGAACACTATGTTACTCTGACTTTCATCACATTTCAGGCTTTTCCCTTTGGAGGATCAGTACTATATCAAAGATACATTCTGGGTCCTTGGATTTTATAGAATGGAATACTTCCTCTATAAGAACACAATTATTTTCTTCATCATGCAAGACTATGTGTATTAAACTATAATCTGTAAGTCTCCCACTAGTGGGCTTTATTTTGTTCATTGGGTTTTCCCTCCTGCTTTCGATTATAACCCTACTCAAGGTGAGTACACATATGCTGGAAAAATTTTAATTATATACATGTACATAAAGTACCTAACAGGTGCTGAATAAATGTTTCTTTCCTCACACATGTTAATACAGGTATCCCCTGCTTTCCAAAGGTTTGCCTTAAGCCACTTTTACGAGAGACCTATGTTAGTACCTATTTGCGCTAACCAAAAGTAATCCAAAGGGAATCTTCACTTTTACGAAAAACATCATTGCCTTACTAATGTAGGTCTTTCATAAAAGCAAAGTGGCGTAATGAGAACGTTCAGAAAGTGGGGGATACTCTTCACTTTTACACTATTATTTTGCTTATTAAAGTTTTCATAGTAACGCTCTACTTTCAGCTACCGGATGAAACCTATAATGTCATGTGAAGACTTAATTAGGTAATTAGCATGCAAGAGAACACAGTAGCTAAAGGAACTACAAGAGATATACTGATATAATATTTAAGTACAGTCAACAGGTTTTGAATACATTTCAGACCTTAATACCTATCACTGGTAGACTACTTTGCCCATAAGTATCACATAATGTTAATTTACAAAATAAGAGCCCAGAGTATGTGATATCCATTGGCAGCTTAATTAGATATTGATATAGAGGAGTGGAAGAGGCCAATACACTTAACCATCCACCTTTTTCCACAGGAATACTTTAACTGACAAACTCCAAGTGACTTTGACAGCTTTATCTCCTGGATAAACAAAACTTCATTTCCCCATTTTAAAATTGTGGCAATGTTTATAGGATGTTTGGGCTCAGTGATAAAGAAGCTACCTGCCAATACAAGAGATGTATTAGAGCAGGTTAGACCCCTGGGTCAGGAAAACGCCCTGGAGAAGGAAATGGCAACCCACTCTAGTATTCTTGCCTGGAAAATCCTATGGACAGAGGAGCCTGGTGGGCTACAGTCCATGGGGTCGCAAAAGAGTCAGACATGGCTGAACAACAGCAACAGCTATCCTTTCATAATGCAAAAGCACCAGGTACAGAAGAGCTCCCTGGATCACTCATGAGTATGCCTAGCAAATGTTATCACTGCCTCGGAAAATCAAAGATCATCCAGAGGTCCACCCAAAGCCTAGGCCCCACATCTGGGCCCCGCCTGGTCAAGAAAGACACCGAGTCCAGGTACTAGAAGCCAGCTGATCCTTCATAATCCTAGATGCCATCCACAGATACTACATTTGTTGGTGTCACCTGTTATTTCCATTCACAAGTTGAGATCAGAACCCCAAACCTCTGCCATGTGACACAGTGTCTTCGTGTTGGATGCTGACATGCGGTCAACAGTAACACTTTGGGTGCATGAAGGGTGGAGCACAAGACTCAGCATCGCATACTGGCCATGTGTAACCCAAGCCCATCATCAATTTGCCAAAACTGAACAATGATGGGGTGTCTGGGGTGGGATGGGGGGCAAGTTAAAGCAATATTTAGTGGGAGCAGGAGGCTGGGGGGAAGGTTTGCTACAGAGAAGAAAAACACTTCATTTCTTTGCCCTCAGCAGCAATGACCCTCCAAACATGAGCACCAAAGCGTCATGCTTCCAAGAAACATGAGCAAGATGTCAGTTTTCCAGCTCTCTGTTCATTCTGCGCACCTGACAGCCCAGAATGACAGGCCCGGGGATTGCATTTCATACTCCCACAAGAAGCACGGAAGGACTTCGGTCTCTTGGCTTTGCAAACTACCTCTCTCCAGCTCTGAGGGCCAAGATAATTAAAATACCAAAGGAAAGAAAGGACAAGAAGAAAGGACATGTACTTCAACATGCATGACAACCCTTTCAGCGGCTGGCACTCAGGGCACTTGGTGCTTTCAACCCAGGCTGGATGCGTTAGGAGGCTCTCGGCTGCATTTTGCATCAGTTCATTAAGCTACCAGATTCCAGATGAGAAATCTGAATAGCAGATTGAGCTTGCACATGGGTGTTATCTGTGGCGAGCAAACTGCCTGCTGCATTTTTTAACACATACAACAAAGAACAGTTAATTCTCATATCTCTGGCGAGAGAGAATTTCATCTCCATAGAGTTCCGCTGCTCCTGGAAGGCAACCAACTCTCCAATTTTTTTCCTTTTTCGCTCAGCACGGCATTGTATTGAAAGCTTCACCCGGCGAGGTATAATGAGGAATGAACTATATGGTGATGAGGCTTTCACAGTGCAGAACGTCACTGTATTCTGACTGAAACCAAAATGACTAATTTGAAGCACCAGCTAATTAAAACCCCAGCTATGTATTTAGCCTCTTGTTACACCTACTGCAGTTTATAATCACAAGGACCTCTTTACCTACTCAATTAAAGTTATTCAGATTCTGGGAGGTTGTGTTTGAACCTATGAGCCCTGCAGAGACCACAGGAAAGCCGAGTCTGTCCCTTGAAGATCTGATGCCCTGTTACACGCCTAGGCTTGTCTTCCCATGAAGAAAAAAGGTGGGGGGGGTGCTCCATGGCCCACAAAGACATGCTCAAGCCAGAAGTCAGAATTCATCCCCATGTTACTGGTCTGAACAATTCACTTTCCTCACACTGATAAAGACAGAGCAAACTAGTCCTCTCGGTGTGAAAACTCATTTTCACATTAGGAAGTTGGGCCCCAAAGCACAACTTGAGGCCTCTACACTCTTAGCAGGAATAATGTTCTTCCAACTGTTTCCTACAGGATAGAAGGGAATTTGGCACATTATGGTGACACTGAACACTCAAAATCCAGGGGGAGGACCAAATCAGGGAATGGGACCAAGAGATATAAACTACTATATGTAAAATAGATAAGCTAAAAGGATATTTTATACAGCATAGGGACTATAGCCAATATTTGATAATAACTCTAAACGGAGTATACTCTATAAAACGTTGAGGCTGTCATGTTTGACACCTGAAACAAATATAATATTGTAAATCAACTATATCTCAATTTAAACATGCATTTAAAAAAAAGCCACCTCAATTTACTCTTCATTGACCAAAGGCCTTGGTTTTCTCTCTGTACAACCTATCTTTTTGGAGTCCCTGCTTCACTGACATCTCTACCAGCTGACAGAGAAAGGACAGAAAAAAGAACAAGCTCCATTCAAGTAAATACATTTAAGTCACAAAAACCTTGAACTACACCAGTTGGAGCTGCATGGGTCCAGTTACACGCAGATTTTTTCAATAGTAAATAGTAAGGTACCACACAGTCCACAGGTGGTTGAACCCAAGGTTGGCTGAATCCACTGATGCAGAATCACAAATAGAAAGGGACTGCAGATACAAAGGGTTGATGCCCCTTAGCCCACCTTGTTCAAAGGCCAATGGTACTCTGTTACTCATTCCAATACAAGGCGGTTATGAGAAGTTACTCTCTAGAATGGATCTTTTATATTAGCTCAGGTTTCACCCACCCATAGGACTTCCCTGGTGGCTCAGAGGTTAAAGCATCTGCCTCCAATGCGGGAGACCTGGGTTCGATCCCTGGGTCGGGAAGATCCCCTGGAGAAGGAAATGGCAAACCACTCCAGTATTCTTACCTGGAGAATCCCATGGACGGAGGAGCCTGGTAGGCTACAGTCCACGGGGTTGCAAAGAGTCGGACACGACTGAGCGACTTCCCTTTCCCTTTCCCTTTCACCCACCCATTGTTCTCCCTGGCCTCCAAATTACAGACAACCTGCCCTCCTAACACAGGAGGGATATATGACCCTCTGGAGAGGAATGGAGTCAGCTCAAAGCCTCATCAGGGGAGTGGCAAAGGAAGATGCCAATCCATGTCTCTTCCATCTTTTAAGTTCAAGTGATTTCTTCTCCTTCTCTCAGATATTCTCCTATCCTCGTCCTTAAGCCAGATCTTGGACTCAGGCAATTCCTACTTTCATCATTAGAAGCCACAGGCACATTTGTGGGGAGATAAAACCTAGGACACATGTAAATAGCTTCACTGAGATGGAAGAAGTTCAATTCTGCTGTCTTCATTAGCTCACAGTGGTAGGACACCCGGGCTGACAATGCAGACTCTGCTGTCACCATCATCGAGTTCTTGTCCCTTCATTTTCCAGATGAGGAAATTGAGCTCAAAAAGGCAATGGGCCTCACAGGATATCTGTAGCAGAACTGGGAGGCAGAACTCAGGTTTTCTAATTCCCAAACTAGCCCTCTTCCTAATACCCCAAGGTTTGTCCCTTCTGACTCCATGTTTCCATCACCCTCAAGGATAACTACTAGTCCCATTTGCACTCTGTTGGTCAACTTTCCTTAGGATGGTATTTTATTGGAAATTGCCAGTAGGAAAAACTTTAGGAGTTTAATTTGGATGCGAGTGAGTATAGAAAAACCATTAGTTTCCTTATACCGTAATGTACAGAGCCTAAAGGGATTGTAAAAATTAACTACATCTGTGGGAAGAAGCTGAGCAAGTGAGAGTAAAAACCAGCTTAAGTCCATTTGGTTTGTATATTTCATGAAGTTTAATCATCGTTGCTTACCTAATTTGGTTATTTTACAAAGCTAGTTGGGAAAACATTAAAAAAACTGATATTTTTAAACAAGTTTGTTTATACTGCTAATATAAGATTTACAGTAGTAACAATGTATAACTCAGTCTCACTTGTTTTCTAATCCAGCTGGCACTAAAACACCTTTATTTGGGCTAATGTCTTTGTAAAAGCATAAAAATACATATTTAATTCACCCGAGGGAAAAACATAAGCTATAACTCACTCTTTGTGATTCTCCTGAATGAATTTCTGCCTTCTATAAAATGTGTAGATATTTATGTTTACTGCATGTTCCAGAATTCCAAGTGGTACTTTTTTTTCAATCTGTTACCAAGTCAGTCACTCAGTCATGTCCGACTCTTTGTGACCCCATGGACTGCAGCACACCAGGCTTCCCTATCCATCACCAACTCCCAGAGCTTGCACAAACTCATGTCCATCAAGTCAGTGATGCTATCCAAACATCTCATATTTTTTTCAATATCTAGCCTAATTTTGAATTTAACACTGATCTAATGTCTATACAGCTTCTCTCAGTTTAAAAAAATCACTCATTATTAGAGAAATGCAAATCAAAACCACAATGAGGGTGTGCCAGTCAGAATGGCTGCCATCAAAAAGTTTACAAACAATAAATGCTGGAGAGAGTGTGTAGAAAAAGGAACCCTCTTACACTGTTGGTGAGAATGCAGACTGGTTCAGCCACTATGGAAAACAGTGTGGAGATTCCTTAAAAAACTGGAAATAGAACAGCCATATGACCCAGCAATCCCACTGCTGGGCATACACACCAAGGAAACCAGAATTGAAAGAGACACATGTACCCCAATGTTCGTTTCAGCACTGTTTTTACAATAGCTAGGAAATGGAAGCAACCTAGATGTCCATCGGCAGATGAACGGACAAGGAAATTGTGGTACATATACACAATGGAATACTGCTCAGCCATAAAAAAGAACACATTTGAGTCAGTTCTAATGAGGTGGATGAAACTGGAGCCTATTATACAGAGTGAAATAAGTCAGAAAGAGAAAAACCAATATGGTATATTAACGCATACATATGGAATTTAGAAAGACGGTAATGATGATCCTATACGCAAGGCAGCAAAAGTGACACAGACGTAAAGAACAGACTTTTGGACTCTGTGGGAGAAGGCGAGGGTGGGATGATTTGAGAGAATAGCACTGAAACCTGTATATTACCATATGTAAAATAGATGACCAGTGCAAGTTCAATGCATGAAGTAGGGCAACCAAAGCCAGGGCTCTGGGACAACCCAGAGGGATGGGGTGGGGAGGGGAGTGGGAGGGGAGTTCAGGATGGGGGGACACATGTATACCTGTGGCTGATTCATGTTGATGTATGGCAAAAGCCACCACAATATTATAAAGCAATTAGCCTCCAATTAAAATAAATTAATTAATTAAAAAAGAAAACCTCTGCCATTTAATACATTCAAAATCAACTTCAAGTTAAATTCTCATTGTATCTGCTAATATCCATGAGCATTTCAGTGTGAAGTGCTATTTCCAAACAAGTCTAAAAAGCTAAAAACAGGCTATCATTATTTTGCACATATAGGGAAAAACACAAGAGAACCTTGGACCTGGAGATATGAACATGACCTTGAAAAAGGGTTTCTAATATTGGTAGAACCTCTAATGTTACATACATACAACCATACATACAACCACTCTCTTCAGCAAATGGACTCTCTTCCTCACAGACATTGGCTCTCATTAAAAAGAAAAAAAAATCAAGATGGGAATGAAAGGACAGAAAACACAAGAGACATTTACTCACCACATCTGTCAGCTGCCCACCCAGTCATGCCAATTTCTTTAGGTCTTAGGGAAAAGGGCCAGTGCTCATTCTGAGAATTCCCTTAAATCTGTGCTTCCAGAAGTCCTGCATGGAAACAGGTTTAATATTCCCCTGATGGGGCACCTTGAGGAGACCCCAGTTCCTCTACTTCTGAAAGACGAAGCGGATTCAGTTCACCCCAGAGGTTTGTCAAATCATCCTCCAGTGGGGTCGGGCAGATAATTCAAGAATCACCCCTCATGTTTTATTTTTGTCTCACCTACTCTCCTTCTCTTCTACTCACCACCCAGTTTTAAAAATTATTATAACAACTCGATTGAGATATAATTCACAAACCATTCAATTCACCCATTTCAAGTATACAATCAGTGGTATTCAACATATTCATAGCATTTCACAACTATCACCATGATATAATTTTAGAATATTTGTCTGATGCCCAAAAGCAGCCATGTACCTTTTAGGCATTACTCCTTACCCTGAATCCTCCCTTCCAGGCCAGTCCAAAGCAACCACTAATTTCCTTTTTCTCTGAATGAATTTGCTTTTCCTGGATATTTCATTCACATGATGTAGGCTTTTGTGCCTGACTTCTTTCACTTATGAAAATGTTTTCAAGGTTCATCCACGTTGTAGCATGGATCAATACTCCATTCTTTTTTTTTTTTTTTTTTTCGTATCTGAATAATATTCTACTGTTGGACATTCCTGGTCCTAAGTTACACCTAACTTACACCTGGTCCTAAGTTAAGCTTATTTAACTTATATTCAGAGTACATCATGAGAAACACTGGGCTGGAAGAAACACAAGCTAGAATCAAGATTGCCGGGAGAAATATCAATAACCTCAGATATGCAGATGACACCACCCTTATGGCAGAAAGTGAAGAAGAACTAAAAAGCTTCTTGATGAAGGTGAAAGAGGAGAGTGAAAAAGTTGGCTTAAAGCTCAACATTCAGAAAACTAAGATCATGGCATCTGGTCCCATCACGTCATGGGAAATAGATGGGGAAACAGTGGAAACAGTGTCAGACTTTATTTTTTGGGGCTCCAGAATCACTGCTGATGGTGATTGCAGCCATGAAATTAAAAGATGCTTACTCCTTGGAAGGAAGGTTATGGCCAACCTAGATAGCATATTTAAAAGCAGAGACATTACTTTGCCAACAAAAGTCTGTCTAGTCAAGGCTATGGTTTTTCTAGTGGTCACGTATGGATGTGAGAGTTGGATGGTGAAGAAAGCTGAGCGCCGCAGAATTGATGCTTTTGAACTGTGGTGTTGGAGAAGACTCTTGAGAGTCCCTTGGCCTGCGAGGAGATCCAATCAATCCATCCTAAAAGAGATCAGCCCTGGGTGTTCATTGGAAGGACTGATGTTGAAGCTGAAACTCCAATACTTTGGCCACCTCATGCGAAGAGTTGACTCATTGGAAAAGACCCTAATGCTGGGAAGGATTGGGGGCAGGAGGAGAAGGGGATGACAGAGGAGGAGATGGTTGGATGGCATCACCGACTCGATGGACATGGGTTTGGGTAGACTCTAGGAGTTGGTGACAGACAGAGGCCTGGCGTGCTGCAATTCATGGGGTCGCAAAGAGTTGGACACAACTGAGCGACTGAACTGAACTGAACTGAACTGAACTGAACTGAAAGTTACACCAGGCTCATTCAGGAGGTTCAATCTTGTGAGCTGATAATGATTTAACTGGGGTTCTCTATGTGTCCCATTAGACATTTTACTCCTTAAGGAAAAGGTCCATGACTTCTAAGTCACTGACAGTATGCTACAAGTGAGCACAGCAAATCTTCTTATATATAAATAAGCGATGCTAAATACAGATAGTGTGAGGAAGACACTTTTAAAAAGTATTTACCTTTAAGCTTAGGGCAAAATTATTTTGACTAGCCTACCAAACTCCCCAAATGATGCAATACCTCTAAAATATACCAACTCAAGATGTGAAGATAATTAAATATATCTAGGAATGGTGAAAATGCTTCCCAGGTGGCGCAGTGGTAAAGAATCTGCCTGCTAGTGGAAAAGACTCAGGTTCGATCAGGCACAGGTCAGGAAGATCCCCTGGGGAAGGAAATGGCAACCCACTCCAGTATTCTTGCCTGGGAAATTCCATGGACAGAGAAGCCTGGCGGGCTACAGTCCATGGTGTTGCAAAGAGCTGGACATGACTGAAGCTACTAACACACACACAGGACAGCACAGAACAGTTGATCAAGGTTGGTCATCAAAAATCTCAACTCCCTGCTTCAGATGATCTGAGCAGAAAATCTCAGCTTGGAGGGGGCTCTTATGGTAGATACTCAGATAGGTAATGATTGGCAACAATATTGTAAGAGTGCACAAAAATTTCATTTTTGAGTGGATTCCATTTTAATGGAAATGCTACTTTTTTATAGAATGACCATGACTCTGGCAACCCAAAGATCTGCCTGCAGTTGTACTCAACATATCAATAACTTTCTGGAAGTCTGTTAAAATGCACTTTAAAAGCAATCTTTCCAGTGAAATTAAATTCTTTTGTCCTTGGACAATATCTCTGTCTGCTGGAGAGAGATATCCATCTCCCTAACAAGTGTTCCTTCCCTCCTCTGCCAGCAGCACAGGTTGTGCCTTATCTCCTTTGGATCTTCCTTCAAGCATCCTCCTCCTCTGCACTCAGGGACCGCACTACAAGAAGACGCCATTGCACCATAGATATCTAAGCAGCCAGAATTCCTTTTCTGCTTTTGTGATATTGTCTTAGCTTAGGTGTCTGATTTCCATTTTCAAGGAAAATCGTTTAAAAAGAACTCTAGTTCTGACCCATCCGTTAAAAACGAGACTTCACCATCACTCCTTCTAGCTCACTGACCCATCGGTAACACAAACCAATGTCTTACAAGCATCTTACATTCTCTGTGGCCACGCCAAGAGAGCTGCAAACAATTGCATGACTCAAAAGGTTTCAAAGACACTTCCTGAAGACAAGTAGGGGCCCAGAATGGATAACACAAGCCAAAGAAAATACACTCTGAGAGTGAACACAGTAAGTGTATTTATCTATATGCTTCTCTTTGAATTGCTTTAAACATTAAAACTATAGAAAAATCAAAATGATAGAATATTTTCACTGCCCCTCTTGTCAGCATCTACCCTGTTCCCCAATGATAATCAGAAGTAAGAATTTTTATTATCTTCTTTTTATTCATCCAGTGCTCCTTCCTGTGCAACTTAAAATTATCTCATTTCTAATTCTCTTTTTGAATGAATCAGAGTCGATGCTAACGCTGAGCTTTAAAGAGCTGCAAGATCTAAATCTTGATCGTTCGTTTTTCCTAATCAGAAACAGTTCCTTGGATCCATGCAAGGGGAGGCGGTGTCCTGCTTTGATTATTCTTGGTGGTTTCAATTCTGCCTCGTGGCAGGCAGGGTGCCCGGCCTGGCCGTCTGCCCCTGATCATCCCTGGTCCAGCCTCTGAGGATCCTGGCACCATCCCACGGGCCACGTCCCCTGCTCAGTACCTTTTGCTTCTGCTGCCAACCTACACAGAACACCTCTGTCTTTCAAATTAGGAAAAAGCTGCCTGAAGTCTTTCCTCTCCGTGCCCATTAAATATCAGGAATTCTTTTCCAAGTCAAAGTCTTAATATAACCTGGCTTCTCATAAATGACACTTTTAAAAGGCGTTTTATTTTCAGTTAGCTATGAGCAAGACGAGTTCAATAACTACTTAATTCAAAGCAATATTTTCTCAGAAATGGCATTCTTAATCACTTTTAAACTAAGGAAATTAATGCCCTTAACAAGCAGTTTACAATTGACAGTCGTAAGCGGACTCCATTTTCATGTCTCACCAAACCCTTTGATCCATGTGTATTCACTAAACTCGGCCCAGGCAAATTCCACCCCTAAAGGCTTCCTCTTTGGGCCGCTGCCCCTCCCTGGCACATCCACCGCATGGAGCTGCAGCCTGAGCACACAGCCGGGGCATGAGATGGGGACCGTGGCAAAGAGCACTTTGCTTCGGGCACTGTTTGGTTCTCCTACCTTCTGCATCCTCATGACTCCAGGTTCCTTTCCCACTTGGTCCCATGAACCTAATTGGGACTTGCTCCTGGGTCACACTTCTCTCTCTTATCGCGATGAGGTGCCAGACAAGGTGCTACCGCCACTCCCCCCATTTTGGGTTGAAGTGTGTTCCCTCAATGCTCATGTAGTGGAGTCCCGACCCCCAGGAACCTCCGAATGGGACCTTCTTTGGAAATAGGATCACGCAGATGTAACAAGTAAACATGAGACGTCATATTGGAGCAGGGTGGTCCCTCATTCACCATGACTGGTGTCCTTATACAAAGAGGAAACGTGGACACAGAGAGAGAGAGAGAGAGGGAGAGAACCACATGGGAAGATGAAGACAGATGGGGTGATGCTTCTACAAGCCAAGAAACACACAAGGTGGCCAGTAAACCACCGGAAGCTGGGAGAGAGGCCTGGGACACGTTTTCCCTCTCAGCCCTTGGAGGGAACCAACCCTGCCCAAGCCTTGAATTCAGACTTTGAGCTTCTAGAACCAAGAGAGAAAAATCTCTGTGGTTTAAGCCTCCCAGTTGATGGGACTCAGTTATGGAGGTGTTGGCAGACCCCTGCACCCCTGGATGGCATTACTGAGTCAGTTCACAGCCCTCACCACAGTAAATATGAAGAATCAAGACCTTAGAAATGATCTCTTTTACTCCAGGGACATGACACCCACCCCTCTTGCTTCAATCCCAGTGCAACTCTCCTTAGACTTTCCTACTTGGCTTCTTTTCCCTTTTCCTGCTCTAAGGGAACCATGGGTGCTCAATGAAACTGTCACTGGAGAGGAATCACGCATTTCTGCTTCCCATTTATTTGGAAATGTGACATGCTCAGTGTTCAGCTCTCAATAAATATTATTTGACTGAATGAATGAACAAATGACAGATAAACATTTTTTTCTGCCCAAGTTCGGTGACAAATGTTGACAAAGCTATTAATTAATTTGTCTATTTAATCAACAAACATTTATCGGGTGCCTACATCACACCACAGACCATGTTTGGTGCTCAGAAAAAAAACATAAGAAACAGTATGAGTCTTCAGAAAATTCACAGGCCAGGAGGGGAGGCAAGTCCATTCTAAAATCATCACCGTGCAGGGTAACACACATTGTAGCCATAGGAACAAAGTGCCCTGGGTGCACACTCAGGTTGGCCTGGGATGGAGAGGCAAAACCAGGCTGCTGTGGTCCAGGCCTTGAACAGTAGAAGAGTCCCCAGTCTACACATCAGCTTGTTCAAGTACACACTATCCAAGTGACACTAAAGAAGGTCGCATGGGACAAACACGGGTGAGTAAACAAGAGATGAAAGACGTGACCAAGTTCAGTCCCTCTGACTGGCCGTGTTTGGCAAAACTGGCCTACAACAGAGGTGGGAAGACAGCAAGATTTTCTGCTGTTTGAGGAAGCTGGAAAAGGAGTTTGGTCTTTGCAAATGCTTGGATTCAAGGGTCAAACCCAAATTGCACTTGTGATACCCAGTGAGAGGAAGAGCCGCACAGAGAGAAATGGATGAGTGAGATAAGCATGTGAATGGTGAGCTCATGAAGAATAGATGAGATTTCCAAGGGAAGCATTTATTGTTTCCTGTATTCAAGCACATTGTCTCTCAATATGATTAGTTATCAGTCTCAGTTATCCAAAACTGGTATGAAATAAAGTGTTTACGCAGTTATGCTTCATTGATGTCAGCTCGGGGAGCATGAAAATCTCCATGAAGGTGGGTAATTGATGTGTAAATCAGAGCTCAATCACTCGGTAATAGAAATGGTCCCACTGAAAATATGCTTGTTGAACACAATTGCTGAGAAGCCAGAGGGAGGGAGAGAAGGAGGGCAGGAGGAGATAGAAGGCTTATTTATTAAAAATGATAATAACTGGCAATTTGGGCAATTTCCCCTTCAACAGAGGGCTGCTGTCAGAAATGCTTGCAAGCAAGTTGTGACCAATGCATCCGGATAGTTTCCTTCTGTTCTAATGAACTGTTTCTGTTTTATTTAACTGCTTGGAGACCCTGTTGTGGATATTTCAAAAGCAAATTAAAACAACACGTTCATCTTTTCAAACACGACACATGTTAATGACATCTGTGATAATAATTTGGTTAACGATACTCATTCTAGGTATGCTTGCTATTGTTATTAAAATCCTTCTGTCACTTTGCATTGGCTCTTTGAGGAGCAGTGAATGAAAATGGACGATACCTTGCAATTTAAGATTTTAGTATCTCACATTGAAACCAAAAGGACTTCTCATTGTTGATCAAATAACAGCTCCTATTTCTATCATTCTGATCATCATTATCTTTATTATTACTTAAGGTGCCATGATAGTGGTGAGCGGCAGATTTTTCTTCCCCTCTACTGTCCTCATGGAATAAACAGAAAATTCTCTACAGTGAATACTGCCACTGTAGGTTTAATAGCCAACACATCTGCCAATTAATATAAGAAAGAAAGCTCTGGTTTTTCATTTTTTACCAGATCTTGTGACAAATGCTTGAGTCAATACGAGAGGCAGGTCTGTCCTCGGCGTCTCATCCTGGGGATTTACCCATCGGTACGTAATCCATGCTTGAGTCTCAGCACAATGCATGTGCACATCCCCATCTGTACACAGTAAGCAGGTTCCAAGTGGCATCGATATAGATGTGCCCTGTGGTGGAGGTGAGGACCCTCTGCTCACCTGAGGTTACCAGCTCAACCCCATTTAAAAGCATGTGTGTGCTGATGGCTTGTTTCATATCTAGAGCTTGGCCTTCACCCGAGTGTCCACACCTTGACAAAATGCCTGCATAGAACAGACTGGCACTGGGAGCTAAGGTGGAGGAGGAGAAAGTGGGGGCTGGTCGAGAAAGGCTTAGTCTTCTCAGTAGTATGTAATTTTTTTTGCAGGTGAGTGGATTCAAATATCATTGATCTCCTTGCAAAAAAATAAATGCATGCATCTGGTGTATACCAGGATTTAAAAATTTGGCTTCTCTCTTGAAAAGCACCAGACCTTCACATTTGCATGTACTTGTCACTTCACAAAGCACTGCCACAAGTCTGATCTGATATGAGACTTACAGCAAACTTGGCAAATAGGCTGGCTGGGCACTCTGACCTCCCATTTCACAGACAAACACACTGAGACCCAGAAGGGCTGACTGCCCAATGTTCACACTGTCGCTCACCTAGTGAAGGGCAGAAACAGAAAGGAAGACAAGCTGTCTGCATTCAGGAGCAGTTTATTTTTTCCTACTACAAGACTTTGTGCTCTAATTGTAAAATGCTTGCTAATTCTATTCTTCCGGAACATGAGAAAAGTTGCTAAGTGTTAGAGCAAAGGGTCATTATTTTAAGGGTTTTAGAAAATAGCTTTTGATGGATCATCATTATTAATGCACTAATAATCCATAAATGTGCCTTTGTAGAAAAACAATGAAATGGAGAGACGCATACCAGATGGACTTTAGCAAGGAGGAGAGCCTCTAGCGGAAAGACCTCAGAGAGTGATTCTGCCACTTAAAGTTTGAATGACCTTGAGCAAGTCACTGGGCTGCTCAAAGCCCTCCAAGAGCCCCTGATCCAGAAGAACACACAGTATGGGAGGAGGAGATGAACTATAATGGCAAATCGAAAACTGCATGAACATGGTAGCCCTTAGCCAAGCTGAGCATGGGCAACATGCCTAGTCTGAACTGAGATGTGCTGTAAGTATAAAATACACACTGGATTTCAGACTTGGTATGAAAATAGTATTAAGTTTAGAATTAATAATTTCAAACAGATTCCATGTTGAAATGATATCTGGCATACACTGAGTTCAATCAAGTGTTATGAAAAGCAATTTCACCTGTTTCTTCTCACGTTTTAAATATGTGGCTACTGGAAAATTGAAACTAAATGAATGTGAATTGTGTTTGTGCCTCCCATCCTATTTCTGTTGGGCAGTACTGGCCTAAAAGGAGAGATTCTTTAGATCTACTGAATAACCCACTTCACATAAACCACACTGGTTTCAGTGCTCTGTCTCTAGACAACAGAAGACCCTGTGCCTTTGGGTTTGTTGCAACAATCTAACCTATGTGATCCTGTTCTGTTATCCCCCCTTCTCTATTTTCATTTGTTCTCTCCATCTTATTTTCATTTAGACCTTGGGCACATATGCCAGTGTTTATTTTCATGACTGCTGTATTGTCTAATTGGTGCATTGTTGATCAATAATATGTGAGGTGTTGAGCTCTGTTTGTGTAATATGTTTAATATGCTTCTACCCAATGCGCCATATGGAGGCACTGCACTGTATATTATGAGTGTATTAATGCTAAGACTCAATTGAGTATCACTGGTGCATAGTAATCAAGTGAAACAAAATTATGCTAAGTAGTTACTGAACATTGTGGTCCCTAATATTTGTAATGAGCATTGCAAACACTGTGCTAGCATGTGGGTCTCAGCACTCACCCTTCTCTGAAACTTCCAGTGAGCCTAAGCACTATTTCAGGCTTAATGTAAATGTCATTTTACAAGATGAAGGTATTTTTCGGGTAGAGAAACTAGAGAGAATAAATAATAGAGTGGAACTTAATCTACCAATAAGTGTGTCTTTAAGTCGAAACTTGGTACGATTGTAAAGCCTTTTATGCTTCTTTTCTTCCCCAGGTGCTTGGAGGAACAGGGAAGAATTTTGATTAGCAGAAGCCACCAGCAGTTTCTTTCTACCTGTTTCACATATATTTCACACATTACTTTCAAGACTCCTCAGTTTACTGATATTTTCTTGGGAAACTGCCAACCAATCTGTAGCAAAATTAAACTGTGCCTTTTAATATAAAACAATCATTGATTAGCACATACTGTTCAAGCCAGATGAATCAGCAGCCTGCAAGGATGAAGCGTTTTATCACAGTAACACACCATTTGAACACACCGATAGCTGCATTCATTTGCTGCTGGGCACCGCGACAGGGACTAGCACAGGCCCACACTCAGTGGCACTTCACACTCCTGTTCTCCAGCACACAGTGTGCTTGAAAACAAGAATGTCGTCAGATGAACAATCTACGATGATTAGTTGAGTTTCAATTGTTAATTACAGATTCAACAAGAACTGAATCGTGAAGCTTTTCCAGTATCTGCTACCCATTGATCCATAGCCCCTTACATGTTCAAGTAGTACTGGAAATCTAATATAATTTATTGTTACTTAGAGCACTGATTGGCTAGAGGAATTATACTCCAATAAATGATGGCACTGCCATTGAATCCGCCTATAATTGCTTCCATTCATCGTAATGCAAGGGGATGATCAACTTCAAGCTTCAGCTGTTTCAAGTTCCACAGTGTGTCTGTAAGCTAATGGATGTTGAATATGATGCTGATCTATATTCTGTGTTGCTCTAGATGGACTTTTAGAGAGTTATATATATGGAACTCATATATATCGCACGTCTGTAGATTTCACACAGGTCTATAATTGATGACCACCTGGTGGACTTGCCTCCAAGGAAACAGGTGGGATTCCTCTGCCAAGATGGGGCCAGGGTACAGATTTCTCAGGTACATTTGGTCCTTTAATGCTCTGTCCCCCATCCAGCGGACAAATGGAATCCTCAGGCTATTTATTTCCTTCTAGAGTGGCTCTACCTGGGGCACAGTGACACAGAAAAATTGTGCCCAGATGTTTGTGACTCATCTTCCTTGTTGCCTCCTTGAGCAACCCGCACCTAACACTGTACCTTCCATCCAGGCTGGGTTTGGAGTCACTCATCTCAACTCCTAGCACTCTGAAGCTCCTCTCCTACCTCAGGAAACTGTCCATTGCCAAACAGAAGGTGAGTTCCTTGAGACAGGCACTGTGTCCATTTCCTATGGGAGCACTAACAATTCAACACAAACATGATGGCTTCTAACAACACAAATGTATCCTCTTAGTTCTGCAGCTCTGATGTCTGAAATGGATCTCCCGAAGCTAAAAATAAAGGTGTCAGCAGGGCTTGTTCCTTCCAAAGGTCCTGAGGGAGAGTCTGTTTTCTTGTCTTTTCTAGCTTCTAAGGGTCGCCTTCATTCCTTGGCTCATGGCCCCTTCTGGCATCTTCAAGAGCAGTAGCAGAGTGTCTTCAAATCTCTCTCTTCACCTCTGCTTCCAGCATCACATCTCTTCTGACTCTGACCCTCCCTCCTCCCCCCCTCTTATGCAGATTCTTGTGATTACAAGAACATCCAGGAACATCTCCACAGCTCAAGACCCTTTACTTAATCACACCTGCAAGGTCCCTCTTTTAAGTAACATATTCCCAGGTTTGGGGGCACTGGGGTTTCAGTGCTTTCCTGGTGGCTCAGACAGTAAAGAATCTGCCTGAAATGCAGGAGATCTGGGTTCTATCCCTGGGTCAGGAAGATCCCCCGGGAGGAGAAAATGGCAACCCATTCCAGTATCCTTGCCTGGGAAATTCTATGGACAGAGCAGACTGGTCGGCTACAGCCCATGGGGTTGCGAAGTCAGACACCAATGAGTGACTAACATTTTTACAGGTTTGGAGGTTTAGGACATGAACCTTTGCAGGGGGATATTCTTCTGCCTACCACAGACAGGTACAACACTTGAATCACTCTTATCCTCCTGTTGCCTAAGACCATTACATGACAAATAGTAGGGCTGAGATATTCTTAGCAGAGTTGAATGAACGCATAAGAATGATTCATTAAAGCTTTCAAATGTCTCTTCTGAAAAGTATCTCACATGTGAAGAGCACCCAGTGGGTGAGGCCCCTGTTCATCCACACCTGCTCTGTCACTTACTGCCACTTTGGCTCTCCCAGGTGCAACTTTGCTCACCAGTAAGTGTCTCTGGGAACTGCTGTGACCCTCGGATAAGAGAACATATGTGACTATGCCTGCGAAGGTAAATGGCTTTCTCCATGGTATTCAGCATCATCCTTGTATCACTAAGAGAAGAGACACTAGATCTTGGAGAGAGGGACATAAGAGGGAAGGGTCCCACTTGTATAGAGATGTAAGGTGTTATTACTCAGTAAAACTAAATAGAAATAACCATCTGAAAGTGACCTGAAACTATGTTTCCTATTCATATGCAAGCAGCTTAAAAGACTGACACAAGACATTGAAATTACTTCAAATAACTAGATGCTCAATTGCTCAAGATAAGTGGGGCCACACTTGCCCTCTTACGTGGTAGCTGAGTACAACAATCCAAGATGAATTTGTCATGTTTACATATTCCAGCAGGATGAAATCTGTGGTTATACATTTATAAAACCCTACACATTAACCCATCAATTTTATTGATTAATAAGAGGGTTCTGTGACATTACAACAACAGACATGACAATACATCTTCCCAGGGGAGCGAAATTATCCTGAAAGGCACCACACACCTGCAAAACACTTTATTGTGGTTCAACCGGGAATGTGAAAACAGGAAAAAATTGAGCATGAAAACAACCTTCAATCAAAGGGTCTTTAGAGGGGATGGAGATCAAAGCCGTCATTTTCTATTACAGGGAAAATCAAGTACAAAGAGGGCAAGTGGGTTGCCCAATGTCATCCACCTGGTCAGAGCCTGGACTTGGATGGGAGCCCAGTCTCCTGACTCTTCATTGAGAGTTCTCCTCACTGTACCATGCTTTGGGTTTCCTGACCCTTATTCTGTGCTCTCAGCTCACCGCTTTGGCAGAGAAATGGGAGGTGGAAGAGGAAGTGAAAGGAACGTGCCCTTTCTCCTGTGGTTTCTAAAGAGGGGGCCAGACATATAAAATGGGTTTGGGAAGTTTCCTGTAAAATGTTCATGAATCACTAAACAGGACTCGGCATCTGCAAGCAACCCACTGCATGTGAAAGGCTGTCATATTCCAGACTGTGTGGGATTCCTTCTGGGGAGAAGGAACTTGGAAGCTGCTCAGGAAAGCCCATGGTTTGGCACAAGGCAGAGAGAGTAAATAAAAGAGGTGTGGACTCTCTGGCCAAGCAGGGCCCTGAATCTCGCCTTGGTGACTGGTGTCTCCATGCCGTATAGTATGCACAGCCTGAGGCCACTGACCTGGCTGAATGTCAGGATTGGTACACTCCAGTAAAGAATCTGCCTTCAATGCGGGGAACCCAGGTTTGATCCCTGGGTTGGGAAGATTCCCCAGGGAATGGCACTCCATTCCAGTATTCTTGCCTGGGAAATCCCATGGACAGAGAAGCCTGGCAAACTACAGTCCATGGGGTCACAAAGAGTCAGACACGACTGAGCGGCTAACACACTAACATGATGGAAGGTCAGCTGCATCACTCCGATACCCGGCCTGAGTGTGTGGGCGCATACACATCCACATCTGAGGGACAAGGCCGATTCATAGGAGAGCCTCGCTGAAGGGACAAGTCCACAGAAGTCAGTTCCCCAAATCCTCTTCTAACAAGTGGCAAGTTCACACTCAGGGTGCTCATGACCTCATAGGTTGGCCCAGAGATCTATGGGCACTTGCCTGTGGTTGGGTGAGAACCCTGCCCCTCCCGGCCCTGCACCCAAAGGTTGGAGCCCACACCCACTAGCACTTGCTGGGCCTTTTTACAGCACCCCTGAAAGTGAAACTGAAAGTCGCTCAGTCGTGTCCAACTCTTTGCAACCCCATGGATTATACAGTCCATGGAATTCTCCAGGCCAGAACACTGGAGTGGGTAGCCTGTCCCTTCTCCAGGGGATCTTCCCAACCCAGGAATCGAACCCGGGTCTCCTGCATTGCAGGCGGATTCTTAAGCAACTGAGCTATCAGGGAAACCCACAGCAACCCTGGCACCCAGATTTTGAGGGTTTTGAGAGGAACAGATATATCATGCACTTGCACTCCACCCTCCAACTGACTCTGAAAATGCCCTTTGCAACATCTTTTCCAAGGAATCTACGGGTGTTTGACCCTGCCATTTATTTTTACATTTGCAAACTGACAAACCTCAGGAAGTGCACATGGGCTTCTACCTTGATTGGAGTCTGGAGACCTGGGTTCCCATCTCAGATATATTACTCACTAGCTTGGTGACCTCAAGCTAATTACTTAACCCCTTTGGGCCTCAGTGTCCTTGCATGGAAAACACAGCATTTGTGCTGGATAATTTCCAGGGCCCTTCTCTAATTGCACTCACCTTCTGGTAACTTCCCCTACCTCCTCCGATCGTAAGCTCATCCCTTTTGCACCACCCCTGAGCCAGCCTAGCTCCTGGCATGCTCAGGCCTTTATAGGCCTCACAGACTCCATTACCACCCAAACTAGTGGATGGTGTTGTGTATGCACCTACGTATCTCAATAAGACTGAAACCAGACACACAGATGACCAACAGGGACACAAAAAGTTGTTCAACACCACTAATTACTAGAGAAATGGAAATCAAAAATATGAGGTACCACCTCACACAGGTGAAAATGGATAGCATCAAAAAGTCTACAAATAAATGTCAGAGAAGGTGTGGAGAAAAAGGACCCCTCCTACACTATTGGTGGGAATGTAAATTGACACAGCCTCTATGGAAAACAGTATGGAGGTTCCTGAAGAAACTAAAACTAGAGCTGAAAGGTTGTTGCTGAACCACGAAAGACACCGGGATTCTTGGCCTCCATAGAAGAATTCAATCCCAGGCCAGAGACAAGGCTTATATCACTCAGAGCTTTTGTGTAAAGTATAAAAGAGATAGAGAAAGTTTCTGACATAGACATCAGAAGGGGGCAGACAGAATACTCCCCTGCTAGTCCTTAGCTGGATGTGATAGCTACTAGCAGTCTGCTAATTAAAGAAAAGAAACATCTCAAAACTCAGGGAATGGCACCAGGCCCCTCACCCACAAGATGCATTTTGAGATAATCTTGGCACCAAGTGAGTCATTCCGGGCCATTAATCGATTGACATGAATCTTGAAGAAAGGCAGATTCCCATACAAATGTATAGTTTCATTAACACAGATTAGGAGAACAATGTATGAGTATAACATGCTGCTTTGTCAAGTCTGCTCTGAGCCTTTAGGCAGAACCTACTTGAAGACAGTCTGAGGTAAATGCACAGTACATTAACATAGCTTAAGACAAACATTTCCATAAGAAAAATGCATTGTGTAGCTCAAGGTTTGAGAAAAGTTAAGTTAAGGTGGAGCCAGGTGTCATTATGGCAACACAGAATTTTAAGAGAAACCTCTTTTTAAATTTGTATGGAGAAGGGGAAAAATGTAACACTAGTTTGTTTCTTCCTGCCACTTAAGAGAGATAAAATATGTCTGACACTTGCAGCCTATTTCCTCTGTTTGGAGACCCCTGGCCTTCCTGCCTGTTACCCTCTCAGAGCTACCATACGATCCTAAAATCCCACTCCTGGGCATATATCTGGAGAAAATCATGGTTCAAAAGGATATATGCATCCCCGTGTTCATCACAGTACTGTTTACAATAGCCAAAACATGAAGCAACCTAAATGTCCATTGACAGATGAATGGATAGAGAATGTAGTACATATATACAATGGAACACTACTCAGACATAAAAAAGGATGAAATAATGCCATTTGCAGAAACATGGATGGACCTAGAGATTATTATACTAAGTGAAGTAAGTCAGGCAGAGAAAGACAGATATTATATAACAATCACTTATATGTGGAATCTAAAAAAATCATACAAATGAACTTATTTACAAAACAGAAACAGACCCACAGACAAAGAAAACAAACTTACGATTACCAATGGGGAAAAGGATAGGAAAAGGGATAAATTAGGAGTATGGGATTAACAGATATATACTACTATATATATAAAATGATAACCAAAAAGGACCTATTGTATAGCACAGGGAACTATACTCAACATCTTATAATAACCTATAAGGGAGAAGTACCTAAATAAGAATACATATATAAGTGTGTATATATATGCACACAAGTGTATATATACACATATAGGTATGTGTGTGTGTATATGTATATATATATATATATATATACACACACATTTATATATGTATATATATATATATACACACATTTATATATATACATTTGCAGGTGGATGGAGAATACACCTGCAATGCAGGAGAGTCAGGACACACAGGATCGATCCCAGAGTCGAGAGGATCCCCTGGGAGAGGGTATGGCATCCCACTCCAGTATTCTTGCTTGGTGAATCCTATGGACAGAGGAGCCTGATGGGCTACAGTCCATGGGGTCGCAAAGAATCAGACATACCTGAAGTGACTGAGCACAAATGCACGCTTTATGTATACATGAATCACTTTGTTGTATACCTAAAAGTAACACAATATTGTAAATCAACTATACCTCAACTTAAAAGGAAAAAGAAAAAATATAGAGAGAAATCAGCCAGAATACAAAGTGCACACGACCACAAAACCCAACACACAAGTATGAGCTAAAACTGTGTGCTTAGCAGTGTTTATTTTATATATCACAGTCCATTGCTCAAGCTGCCCCAGTCTCAGTATTAGATAACCCCCCATCCTCTGGGTGTAATGACTACCATACTATAATTCCCAGTCAAAGTGTATCCTATTTTGAATTCTACACTCCCAATCTGTTTCCTAGTATAAATATTATACTATGTAATGTGTAAATATTAAAATTTAACTTTAACAAGTTGAGTCACAGTCACTGGAATTCGGCCAAGACTCTAACACTTTTTCATTATTTCCAAAGAAAGACCAATTTAAGAAATGCAAGCCAGTTCCAATTCACTTCAAAATTTGGCTTAACGTCAAAGACATTTTAATGACATTCTGCTTAAGCATTAAACATGAAGGTATTTATATGATTATTAAGTTAGCATTTAAGTTAGATAGAAATTAGTTTGGGGTCTATCACTACTGGGCTCATAGTGCACGGAAACCCAAAATGATAGCCTCGTCTCAACATGATCAAGGGCTCACAGAGGCAGGCTTTTAAACAGATGCTAAAGACACAACATTGTTATCTATCTATGCCTTATCTGCTCCTTCCCTGTTGTAGTGACATGGTGCTGCCACGGCGAGCTGGTGACCTTGCACGTATGCAATGCCGTGACCTACAGCTGATGTGACTGTTAGCAGAAGCCTTGGGATCCTCTGAAAATATGAGAAGGGCTTGAGGCCTGTGAGGAGCTGCCCTGAGGCCTGTCCCACTCACCTCCCTGCCTCCTCCAGAAGACTGTCAGGAGGCAGTTTTTCGTCATTTCTTGGGTTCTGGCCAATCCACTCCTCAGGCCCCTTTGAATGGCACTGTGGAGTGAAAAATCCCTTAGCTGCATCTAGAAGGAACTCTTCAGCCAAGGGGTATCTCACGGCTCATTCTGTTCCCCTTTAAGTGTGTGGGGTGTGGAGGTCGAGCCCTGGCCTCTTTGGCTCATCCTTCATCCCACTGTCTATGGAAGAACTGAAGCAGGGGGTTCGGTCTGAAGGGGTCTTGCTGTACTTTTTTCCAACCAGGTCAATCAGCCTTTGTCTTGTCCTTGTCTTGTGTGTACGTGTGTGTGTGTGTGTGCGTGCGTGCTTGACAGTCACATATGTTATTCCTCTATGAAAACTTCCTTAAAGCAATCTTATGCAAAAGTAGGAATCTGTTTTCTCCTTTCTTCATGGGTAAAAGCAGAAACAGTTTATTGACAAAATCTCACTACACATTCTTAGCTGGAGAAGGGTTTCTTCATTCAGCATGGAGCTTCTAGGGTGGTCAGTCTTTAAGCAAATCAAATTCTCTAGAAGGCTGAACCCTAATAAAAGGGTAAACCCAAACCCAGCATTCTGAGACAGAGGGGTCAGTTGGAAAAGGTGGCAGGATCCTTGTCCTGAGGTGGAAAGTCAGAAGGGAGCCAGACAGCCACAGCTACTTGGCTGTGCAAGGTACTGTGTCTGGTAGAGAGGAAGAAAGATTAAGAAACTCATGCTCGATGACCAAACAGCTCTGATCTCCTGAAGCAAGAGAAGATGAGTTCATCTGCTCAGGGCTGCAGGAAGAGACGGGGACCTCGGTTCATGGGGAGAGGAGAGCTCTGGAAGGACAGCTATGAAGACAACCCCAGGCAGAACCAGAGACTTGCCCAGTAGCAGGGAGGAAGGGCCCAGGAATGTTAGTGAGGATGAATCTATCCGGACTTTGCCAGAAGGTTTTCCTTTCTTTCTGCCCAGAAACCTGAGTGAAAAGAAACAAGCGGGCAGTCTGGCTAGGGACAGGAAGGTTCCAGAAGGGGCAGGAGAGGTCACTGTCTGCAAGGCTCCTCAGGAATGGGGCCCCACAAGCAAAGGGAGGTGCCCAGGGAAACTTTGTAACCTTGACCTAGAGCAGGTTGGGGAGGGGGATGGAGTGGCGGGGAGCAGCTGTCCCCCATCTTGGCAACATCCATCATTAGAGCCGGCACCCAGGTGGTCTCCAGAGTTTCCACCTGCAAGAATGAGGGAGGGCCATCTCTGAGGACAACAAAGAGAAATATTTCTCCAAAGGCCCTCTAATTACACAGGAAGCACAAATGCTGTTTATGTCCCCAACCGCTGGTCCCCACGCTTATCCAGAAAATCAAAACCAAAGCCAGTCCTCCACTCACCAGTGCATTTAGAAGCCCAGTGAGGAACAAAAACTCTCACTGTGGGTGTTTTGTAGGCAATCTGCCCCCTCGTCAGAAAGCTGTCCAGGCTCACACGAAGGCCCCTCGGGAAGTCAGTAGAATCTGTTGCCCTGACTCCCCACAGGGGGCATTTCCAGGGTGCACTAGCACATTCTTGGGGTGTGCTGAGCTCCAAAGATGCAGACGTGGCTCCCAATGCTGGCCTGCAGATGCTGGTTGAAATAGCTGGGGATGCTTTTCCTTAAAAAAGACAAGACTGGGCGGGGGAGCTCTACATTTCCATCTCTGAAGGGCAGGGGAGAGGGGACAGAGGTGACACTGGAGCTCCAGCACAGGTGGCAGGACTGCTAGTTTGGGAGGGGCTGAATCCAATAAGAAGGCAAGAACCTAACAGTCTTGGGAAGGCTCCTGGCTTCTGCAGTTCTCATTTTCAGATTCTCCAAGAACAATGTGAGCCATACTCCCTGGTCAGTGTGAGACGGAACCCATATTCATTAAAAAGCTGCTGCTGCTGCTGCTGCTAAGTCGCTTCAGTCATGTCCGACTCTGTGCGACCCCATAGACGGCAGCCCACCAGGCTCCGCCATCCCTGGGATTCTCCAGGCAAGAATACTGGAGTGGGTTGCCATTTCCTTCTCCAGTGCATGAAAGGGAAAAGTGAAAGTGAAGTCGCTCAGTCGTGTCCGACTCTTAGCGACCCCATGGACTGTAGCCTACCAGGCTCCTCCGTCCAGGGATTTTCCAGGCAAGAATACTGGAGTGGGTTGCCATTGCCTAAGCTACTTTCTCACAATTCTTGGAGGTGCCTGGCCTAGCTCTGCTCTGCAGAGAACCTGGTAAGGGACCACCATTCTGGCAACTGAGCTGAAGCCTCAGCATTAGCTATGCTTCACTCAATGAACTACGTATCAGTGTGCCTTTGCTCTTAAGAAAATACATAATGGGATTTTAATTACATTACACACTGACGTATTACCAGCTGGAAATTAACTTAATAAACAATTTATTTCAATCGACTTCTAGGAACAGACTAATGGTGCAACTCATCAAATATTTGACTTTTTAAAGTTTTGATTCATTAAAATAACAATTTGCCACTTGAAAGCTTATAAAACTTTATCTCAAACTCCGAAGCATATCTGTGGCTGCCTCTATTCACAATATAAGGAGCACATAATATTTACAGTTGAAAGCACTCTCAGAGGTCAGTTGGTCCTATCCCCTCATTTACAGATAAGAATAAGCTGAGACCCAAAAAGGTCATCACCTCTTAGCCCTGTAATTCCCCATCCCCCACACACAAATTCTCATCATGCTCTTGTAAATCACATAAGGACAATTAATATTTTTATGAGGTTTCTATAGATCTTGGAAAATTGTTTTAAAACAGGATATATTTTGTGAAATGCATATTTTATTTCAATATGTCTATTAGAAATATGACAGTAATTTGTAAACGTACATTTATATATGTTGTAAATGCTTGTTCCTATGGGCGATGCCAACTAACACATCACATAGAAGTTCAAGTACAACTGGTGTCTTAGCATACCAAGAAGTGCCTGCTGGAGACCGCCACAGTTCATCTGCCAAGGCAGAATTGAGTTTTCCACTACAGTGCAGCTGTTACATCAATCCAGAGAAGGTGGCAAAGTCTTGAAGAAACTGCTGCTCTATCTTTATGGCAATTAGCATCTCATTATCTAGAAGCCTTGGGATGCTGCTCCAAAGGCCTGTCTTCCAGCTACCTTCTCTTGCTCTGCACTTTAAACATGAACGTGACCCCTCTGGCTCTAAAGAGGCCATGAATCCACAGCCCTGGGGACTTTTGTACTCTATGCCAAGGCAAGCTATGCAACAGAGGAGGCAACCCACTATGCAAGTATGTTTTCCAAATGACCAAAGAAAGTAGGACAACTGGGGGCAACTAAATGACCTTTCTAATCCTGGTTCTCAGGCCTGGCAAATATTGTCAAAGTAGTTTACTTTCTCTTCTTCTTCCCAATTCTCATTCCCTCAGATTCATTCACAGTATGTGACACTGTTGAGCAGTTCCACTTTAGGAGGGGTATATTACATGATTAATTTTTTCAAATTGTAGATATATATATATATATACACATATATATATATACATATATATGTATGTATATATGTATATATATATATATATATATATATATATAACTTACGTAGAAAATTTACCATTTTACCCATTTTCAAGCATACAATTCACTGGCCTTGAGTACACTCACAAGGTCGGGCAGCCATCACCATTGTCTTATTTCCAAACCTCTGTCTTCCCCCACTTTCTTTCTTTTTTTTTTTTTTTCCTTTTTTTTTTTTCCTTTTTTTTTTTTTTTCTTTTTAATGTGTAGCTTTTTTTTTTTTTTATAAATTTATTTATTTTAGTTGGGGGCTAATTACTTTACAATATTGTAATAGTTTTTGCCACACATTGACATGAATCAGCCATCATTGAGACATGTGTATTGTCATATGTGAAACAGAGCACCATTCCATGTTCGATGCATGTGACAAGGGCTCAGGGCCGGGGCAATGGCATGTAAACCCCACTTTCCTGACACCCTCATGCCTGGCTTCTGGAAAGTGGCGATCAGCAGCTCTGCATCCTTGACAGCACCTGCTCTTCCCATCCCGTAAGTGACAAAGTCCCCAAGCCTCTCTCTGTACCTGCTCTCTCTCTCCAGTCCCACACTTTCTCACCTCGGCCAGTCTCCAGGCTCGGAGGAGGAGTCCACATAAAAGATTCCTGCCCTCCTGAACTCAAGCCCCCACATCTCATCTGGCCGAGAGTCCTCTCGGCCTGACCTTCCAATGACTCCGTGTTCCTATTGTCTACCTTTCTGCCCCTGCTTGGTCCTCTTCCTGTGCTGTTCATTCCTTTCATCAATTTCACAGTCACCCATGCCTAATCTCTGCCTCTCTCTCCTCCTTTGCTCTTTCCCAGGCCACCCTCTCCTCCCTCTAGGACATGCACATGTTTCCAGGCCATTTCACCTTCAGAAGCCAAACCTCCCCATCAGTCCTAGTGCTACTGCTCTCATTCAAGTTTCTGTTACCTTTCTCTTCCAAGTACTCACACACTCTCCTGCCTGATTGAACAGCATTCAGTCTTTTCCAGGCCAGTGGTTATGACATGGACCCAGTCTGTCTTCCTTCAGTCTCTCTACCGTGTGCCCAGGAAACTTGATCTTCATCCAGTCCTTCTCCATCCAACCATGCCCCAATCCCTCCACTGTCCTGTCTCTGTATTCATGAACTCCCACCTGGAAAGACCCTTCTTCTACATGCCTAAACAAGGAAACCTCTTCCATTCAGTCCTCTCTGATGTCCACGCCTAGCATTTGCTCCTTGGAGTGTGTTGAATGGAGACCTCCAAAAGATCTGGCCCCTCAGAACCTGTGAATGGGAACTTATTTGGAAATAAGGTCATTTCAGTATAGATGGCATCAGTTAAGGCTGTCAGCAAAAACATCCTGGAATTCCTGGGCCCTAAGTCCAAGTACATGTGAAGACACTTGATGCCAGTAAACTGTGTACTTGAATATGGTTCAAATGGTGTTCTAATCAGAGGGAGATTGGAGTCACCGAGAAGAGGGCCATGTGAAGACAGAGGGAGAGATCAGACTGATGTGGATGCAAGTCAAGGAACACCTGGGGCCACCAGCTGCAGGAAGAAACAGGCAATGATTCTGTTCTAGAGTCTTCACCAGATGCAGGCCCTACCAACACCTTTATGTTGGACTTCTGGCTTCCACAACTGTGAAAGAGACACAGATCTCTTATTTAAGACACCAAGTCTGCGGCAATTTGTTATAGTCATCCTACGAAATGAATAAACCCCTCCTTCTCAGAAATCCTAGCCCTTAACTTCCTTTTCCTTTATAGTGCATTTTTATCATCAGCCCCACCCCACAGACCACAGCACCTTCAGTGAGTATGGATGCTCACTTAATATCATTGAACAAAAGAGAGAAAGCAGGAGGGAGTGAAGAAGAGGCTTCAATCTACTCTAGTAGGGGGAAGAGACCTGAGAGTAAGCTGGAAAGCAGAAGGCATGTCTGAATTGACACTCCTCAGCCCTATGCTGAACCCAAATATTCCATCCAAAGTAAACAGTACAGAGATGACATTTGAAAACAATACAACCTGGAGTCAATGTCTCTGTGGTCCATGATGTCTGGGATTAGGAACTGAACCGAGAAGAGGCAAGGGAGTGGCCAAACATTGAGGCTTATCTTGGGACAACCAAGTTTTCTGGAAGAATATTTCCTTCCAAATTAAAGAGGAAAACTCATTTTAAAAATCCATTTACTTTTGTCTTGAGCTAACAATATAAAAGAAAATGATCAAGGCTTATTCACATAATCCATGCACCTCTGATTTTTTTTGGGGGGGGTTGTAACAGCAATAATTACCTCTGAATGAGTTTTCCCCAGGAATTAAATGACTGATGGGGGTTAATGGCCCTTTGGTTTTACTGTGGGTCATTGGCTCCCCTGAGTCTGTCATTAATCCCTACTATCTGCCCTACTGAAACAGGTCATCACTGATAACTGGCTTTTGTGCTTAAATTGAACTAATGCATTTTACCTTCTCCTTCAAAGTCAAAATGGCTGAAGGATCCTCTATCTTTAGGAACAAAGGTATTTTTCCAACAGTGGAAAGCATGATTTTTTTGCAGCATATTAATAAGACTAGAGAAATGAAAGAATCTGAAGTCTTTGATGTCCAGTCCAGAGGCGTAAAGGACATGCAGTACTTGATCACTAAATAAAGTGTCTTTCGATTAGCATGTGGCAAGATGTGACTGATAATGAAGCTGATGATGGGACATGCTCTTTCTGCCTGCAAAGGCTGACCATACTCCTGTGCTTTGAAGTTTCCTTTTGCTCCTTTGACCTTTTTCAGGGGAGGAACGGGTCAAAAGTCACCACCACTAAGTGTATCTATCACTGACAAAATAACAATTTCACAAATCACATTAGTTTCAGAAGCGGCCAGCACATTCAACTGGTGATAGACACATCAATCTTGCCGCTCAATGCCTAGAGATCTGAATTCACAACTAAAGACCGGACCAGGCTGCTGGGCTGAGAGATCCAAGTTAGCCTTCCCTTCTTTGGAGTAGCTCATCCCTGTGGACAAGCAAAGCCTGCACAGGAAGCGAATTACTAGGACAAATTCAGTGAAGAGTGGTAGGTCCCTCCTGTTTCTGCATGGCCAGTCACTCAGTTATGTCCGACTCTTGTGACCCCATGGACTGTAGCCCACCAGGCTCCTCTGTCTATGGGATTTCCCAGGCAAGAATACTGGAGTGGGTTGGCCTTTCCTTTTTCAGGGGATCTTCTTGACCAGGGATGGAACCCGAGTCTCCTGCATTGACAGGCAGATTCTTTACTGCTGAGCCACTTGGGAAGCCCTAGGTCCCTTAGTTGCAAGGAGGTTGCTCAAAAGCCTTGTACCCTACAAGGGGCAGGCCATCTGATTAACATGGGAAAGGCGAGAACAGTGGAGCAAATGGAGTTCCTAACCAGAGATTCAACATTTTGCAAGTGATTCGTGGTTTCTTCTGTTCACTTGTATTTTGTTCTCAGCTGAGTACAAACAAAATTGAAGACATCCTGGGCAGTTTTTGTAACTCTGTTCTGAGGTGCCTCTATTTTTCTGAATATGATTTTAAGATGCTGATAATCTCCAAATATAAAAAGGATTGTCAACGTATAGAGGAAATTAGACACATGACAGAAATTTTAGTTCCCATCTGGATGTTGGGTGCCCTGTAGTCTGCTTTCAGCAGCAGTTATTTTTCTTATATTGAAAGTGACTGTGAATATTATTTTGGCATTATAAATCCTACTGATGTGTAAGCAAAATGAAATGTAAAGAAAAATGGAGATTAAGTGCATTGATTTTGAACCATCTAGTCTTATTTCCTTCTGATCATTACTGTCCTATAAAAGTAGACCTATACCTAAAGGGAAAAATGTAAAAATCAGTTAAAACTCATCCTTTTATGATCAGAAAATGAAATTTGATCTGCACAGGCAATATAAGAGGTATATTGATGCAGGTTTAGAAAGTAAAATAATGCTGGCAATATGGCTACATTGCCTTTAAAAGGTGGAAGCAACTTTAATGCTATTATATTCAGAGAAAGTCTTAAAAAAAAAAAAAAAAAACTCGTGGTGGAACCAAAAACATTTAGAGCTAGATCATTACAGTTTTGTGTGTACAATATATTTGGGGAAAAGTACCATCCAAGCCACCAGGGAAGCCCCTAAGGAGAGCAATCCAAATGAAAGAGTGGCTGGTGACAAGTTTAGAGGTGTTGATGGGACAGGGGCTATGGACTGCAAAACCTCTGCTGATTCAAAAGAGCTTAACTTTGAGAAGACTCATCACTCAACACTTCAAAATTGCCCAATAAAACGCAAATTTTAAAGACTTGGTCTTTTAAAAAATAAAGTCTATCCTACAATATTGATCATTAGCTTGCTACGTCTAGAGCTACTGGTTTAGAAACAACTTAAGAATTAAATTAAATGTGTGGCATTTGTCAAATTGCACTTACAGAATCACGATCTGAATATAAAACTGTCAGCTTATGGCAGACCTTCCACCGACCCTGGAGGCTGTAAAGGGCACACATGTTGGCCAAATAATGAAACTTCATGTTAGAAGAGGCTGGGTTTCCACAGGAGCTGTGCTTACTCCAGACTATGAAAAGCTGTAGATTCTTTTACGCTCATGACTAATTCCTATGTAGGTCTTCCCTACCTAGGGTTATCTGTTTATCTTTATTATTTTACTTAACCTTTATTGTTATAGCTTCCCCTGTTCCTCAAATTACTTGAGGTGGTTTTAAATATGTGATCATTCATTTTAGACCAACTGGAAAAGGAACATATCTTTATTCAAATACTGGAGTGGGAGATATATACACACTATCTAATGGACATGATAATACACCCATATAAAACATTAGGACTAAAAGAAACTCTTCAATTCCTAGGCTCCTCCTTCAGTCGGTCTCTGCGAACAGTAACATGCATCTTCCCCACGCCAGGTGCTAAGGTCAGCACAATGGGACGAGGGGAAGCATGTATCATTTCACTCTTTTGAGGAACATGGGATTGCAAAGAGTCAGACACGATTGAGTGACTATGCACGCCTTCCTACATATCTTAAGTACAATGATGTCTTTCAAGCTCTAAGCTTCTCAAATGTTTCAAAAACAAAGTCTTTGTGAGTCTTTTAATATTGGCTTGGCCAAAAATTTCATTCGGGTTTTCCCTTAAATCTTATGGAAAAATACAAACGAATCTTTTGCCAACCCAGTATTAGTGACCATTCGTGGTCTTCAGCATGGAAGTCAACCCAAATCACTAGCTAAGAGAACACTTCATCTGGACTTTTCATTTTACTTGTGAGAAGACTAAGGGCCAGGGAGGGGGCACTGATTTGACCAGAAAGACAGTTCAGCTCTCCTGAGCCCTACTGCTATGTTTTATGAGGCCATCATAAGCCTTTAATGCTAACTTGAAAGCTTTTTATTTTTTTTAATTTTGGGCAACTCCTCCTAGAACCAGTGGCTATACAATGCATCTCAATTATGCCATCAACCCCGACTTCATCCATCCCCTTACCTGAATGCCAACTCACAATGTCTTTGAGGTGCCTACAGTGTAGTCGGAAGGAAAGGTTAGTGATGATTGAGCTGGTACACTGTACTGAGCTTGGCTGGCCAATAGGGTGCTGAGTGCAAGGATCAAGAGAATGAAGCTGAGACATGGAGAAGAGGAGGAAGGCAGGAGCAGGAAAACACAGCCTAGGTCACAATTCTAGCAGAGCTGTCCAGGCACTGCATCAGCACAGGTTATCGGTAATGGACTTCTTCTGTGCTGAAGGGTTCTGGGACTCATGACAGAGAATCCAGACTTAGAAGACCCCAACACTTGAGGACAGAGACTGAGCCTGGTTTCTCTGCTCCCAGCACTGAGCACTGCAGCTTCAGAGAGAAGGTGTAAATTCTGTGTGTCAATTTGGCTAGACTACGATATCCAGTTGTTTGGTCAAACACTAGTCTAAATGATGCCATGAAGGTATTTTGTAGCTGTGATTAATGTTTACAATCAGTGGATTTTGAGTACAGATCAACTTCCATAACGTGGGTGAGCCTCAGCCAATCTGTTGATGGCCTGAAGAGCAAAGACTGAGGTCTCCAAGAGTAGAAGGAATTCTGTCTCAAGACTGCAACAGAGAAATTCTAAGTCTCCAACCTTTGGACCCAGGACTGTAACATCAAGTCTCATCCAAATTTCCAGGTTGCTGGCCTGCCATACAAATTTCAGATTTAGTAGCCCCCACAACTGCATGGGTCAGTTTCTTCAATCTCTCTCTCTCCTTGTCTGTAAACTTTTTACATACATATATATAATATCTCCTGTTGTTGGTTTCCCTTGAGAACCCTGACTAATACAGTGCTCAACCTGTGTGCACTGAATAAACAGAAACCACTGACAGAGCTCTCAGGAGGGCCCACCTCAACTGTGCCTACACTTCCTCCTTCAGCATCATAGTATAGATACATAAGTAACACATCGCATCTCACCTTGACTTTTTCAGGTTTGAGAATACATAATTTTTTAGTCACTCAGGAGCTAGATTTTAAGTAAACAACTGACAACGTTAAAGTAACTAAGGGGAAATTAGTGGTCCAGACTTATTGCTCTCAAAGTTTTGACATCATAAAATAGTAATTGTGAGTCATGCAACATGGACTCAAGTAAATCAGATAAACCTCTACATCTATATTGAGTTGTTTATTTTCTGTCTGTCTCACAAAAACATAACCCCCTGGTGGATGGTTGTGTGTTTCATTCACGAATATGTTCCCAGCACCTACCAGAGTACCTGCTACTGAGTAGGTGCTCAATAAATAGGATGAATACACCAACAGATTATCTTAACACGTTTGATTAAAAACAAAACAAAACAAAACAAAAAACGCCCAGCAGCCATAGCTATGGGGCACCTCCATAGAGTACTTGGGCACATCTGTTCCCAGTAGTTGAGTTGAATGCTTCTCACAAGGATTTTCTGTTTGTTCTGCAACTTGTTTATGCCAGTTGTAGTTGCTTACATGATTACCTAACTAAACAAATACTAGGTAAATACTGATTTAAAAAGAGTGGAAAAACAGACTTACTGTGAAAAACTGAGCTTAATGATTGGAGAAACTTGATTAAAATAATCACTAACTGCTGTCAAATTAGTTGTAGATTAGACAACGGTCAAGGATTGCTTTAAAAAAAAAACAGTAAAAAATTCAGAAGACTTCAGGGATGAAGTGGCTTGTTAAGGGCCTTTAAGTGTTTGTTGCCCTTCAAAGAAATAAACTGGAAATGGATTATGGCTGTGGTTCATACATGAGTCAACATGGAACACTAATCAGACACCAATACTTCAAAAAATAGCAAAAAAGACATATGCTACACACGTTAAGTTAAAGTAAAATATTTTATATATTACCATCGTTCAATAATTCCTTTCTCTAACTTTTTGATTAGTCAACCAACTACTGGTCCTGATCTCATCCAACAGGAGGGCATCTGCTTTAATACAGAGATCATAGTTCAGAAACAGGATGTCCTTATCTCCTGGATGACCAGGCCAGCGTCTGAGACTGCCTCTTCTGACCCCAGAAGTCTGTTTGATTCATAAATGTTAACTGCCTTGGACAGCTCTCCTGTGAGTGCTTTCTTTCATTAGAACACTCATTGATAGCACCAACAGAGGGCAGACCAAGAAAGAGAAGAATTGACAAGGTATGAGTTGGCAGCTATGGTAAACGCTTTCATGAAACATGTGGTTACCACAGTTGGGGCTAAAATTTGGACAATAAATAGGCACTGCTTTTACGTTAGGGACAAGAGGGTGCTGAAATCTACAGAAGGAAAAAAAAAAAAAAAAGAGCTCCTGCAGAGGCATAGGAGCTAAGACCCAGTAGAGATGTAAACTAACTTGCTCAAAATCACAAAGCGTGATCAGAATCTTAGCAGAATCCAGCTCTTCCAATCTGGACATCTTTTGCAGAGTAATGCCATTCTAAGTCACAACCCAAAATCACCATAAAAAGAGGATCTGGCCGTATTCTATATTGAGCTCATAACCATGGTAAGTGATTCAGAAATCAATCAGGCGAGAAAAAATGCAGCAATGTATAATTTCAGTGTCTCCTAAATGAATGGATTAACACAGATTTTTTTTCTAGGATCCTAACCTTATACTTGGAGGAGAGTTTCAAGGTAGAGCCATGAAGAAGAATGCAATGAGAGAGAAGAATTATTGGGAAAATGAAAACAATGTTTATCACAAACCGAAGTCTCCTGCCATATTGCTCAGTCCCTTCACATTTGCCAGCCACAAACCACCAAGTATGAATTTACTAAGAAAATCACTTACTAGACCACAAGTAGGAATGAGAGATGAGCCTTATTTTAGACAACCAGTGGCCCGAGGCACAATTCCCCAAGAAAAACGAATGCCTTTGGCTCCTGTCCTGGTAATGGTTCTGCCCAGACCAAACAACAGAGTTTGACAAAACTGACTATATCTGCATGCTCATGTTAGTGATGGGCTGAGGACTCAGTCAGCCCAAGCTAAGCACTAAAGGGCCTGCATTGAGGTGGTAATTACTGTCATTCTCCTAAATGATGAACTTGTAATCACATTGAGCAAAATGCTTTGTCAGGACAATAATCCCAATTAAGAATTTCTTGACAAAATTGCTAAAACAAACAAAAATGTGCTGGTAGATTACACAGAACTCAGAAAACCCCATAGCTGAGTGTGAAACAGCAGTCACAATTGGTTAAGTCACCCAAAGAGGCAAGATGGCAAAAAACAGATGCTATGTATTTCAATATGTATCTTCTCCTTGATTTCTCTATGGAGCTAGTGTAGCTGGGAGCTCAGATACACAGAATACAATACATCTTTCCCACGTGGTGCTTTACAGAATGTACACGTGGGATATGCTGGTACAGTAAGTCCCCTGCCTCGTTGTTGATGTTGTTTAGTTCTCTCAGTAGTGCCCATCTCTTTTTCAACCCAAGGACTGTGGCCCACCAGGCTCCTTTGTCCATGGGATTTCCCAGCCAAGAATATTGGAGTGGGTTGCCATTTCCTTCTCCAACTCAGGAATCAAACCTGAGTCCTCCTGCATTGCAGGTGGATTCTTTAATGCTGAGTCACAAGTGAAGCCCAAGTCCCTTACACACGAACCTTCAAGTTGTGAACTTTCAAAGATGTGTTCGTGTGTCTAATCAAGTTAAGTTATTTCACAGGTCTGGTGTACATTGTCACATGTGTGCATCCTTTACAAATGGTTGTGCCTTTGTGTACTTTACTGTAAAGTTCTGTATAGAGTACAGTAGTACAGTATCTTCATTTCAAGCCCAGGATGTCTGGAAAAAAACATAAAAGCAGCAGTGATATGGCTGATACTGCTAACATGTGCCAGCTGTTGTACTGTACTAGTGTACCATTCAAGGTATTGTAGTGTATAACTAAAAATGTTTTCTTTATCTTTTGTGTTTGTCTTGTATGTATTATTTGTGTGAAAGGTATTACAAACCTATTACAGTGCAGTACTATATAGCTGACTATGCTAGTTGGGTGCCTAGGCTAACTTTGTTGGACTTATGAACAAATTAGACTTAATGAATGCACTCTCGAAAGAGACCTCATTCATATGTAGAGGATCGATACAGAGAAGTCTTCGATTAACACTGCATTTCCTCTTTCATCCATCTCTCATCTTCTGGCCATCCTACCACCTTTTAGAAGATTAGGAGCAGGAATGAAAGTTGGAACTCATTTTTCTTTCCATTTCTTTGTCAACAGCTCTTCTGCACAGATTGTACAGCAAACGCATTGGAGCTTTCTGGAAAAATCAGTTGAAGAGGGGCGGTTAGGGATTTCACTTGCATCATGCAATCTCAGGGCTCAGCCATGCATTTGGTTAAAAGTCCCTGCCCCAGTTCAGCATCCATGGGCATGGCCAGCTCTGTCTTGCTGACGTTGGCACTTGAGCCATTTGCAGGAAAGTCTGTAGTCCTAGGATAAGAGAGGTCAGAAGGGACTCCTGAAGGACAAATTATTGGATCTTTCTGAAAGCCAGAAGGGATTGTATGTAGGGCTATTTGTGGAATCCTCCAAAACTCCTAGCTTGAGGGGTTTCAAAGAGGAATAACAGGCCTTGGTGAAGGAAAACAGAACATAAGACACTGAGGAAGAAACAGAAAACACTCATCATCTCAGTGTCTCCAGAATCCTTGGGTATTGGATTCGCATTGACAGGTTTTGGCCTCTGAACAGTTGGGCCCTAACCTCCCTCAGTGGCATGGGTAATCCTCTTATCCTGATGGCAGTGAGTGGGTCTATGATCAGAACACAAGGGGCTACAAACTGTTAAATTCCCAAAGTCTTGGTCAATAGGCATCCATTTGGGGTAGAAATCACTTCTTGTGTACAACCTGCCCAAGTCTTCCAATGGCAGAATCCACTTGTTTGGTCCAATTATTTTCTTCATTAAAACATTACAACCAAGCCTAAATAAACCCTCCCAGGTAAAATGAGGCCCCCTTGTAAAATTTACCAGGTACCAATTTCTGCTGATTTCATCAGACAGGAAAAGATCCATAAAGGAATGAAAAGATACATTTTTAAAAAATTAGATTCATTCAGTCTCAAATCTTATAAGCTTCAATTGTCCCCTAATAAGAAAATGAGTTATATTTAATGGCTCAAATGGATATTTAGAATTTTGTAAGAGTTAGTTACAGGAGAAATAGAATAAATACAAATTATATGTGTGTGTACACACACACACACACACACATACACACACACACACACACATATATATATATAAACACATACATACACACACATGTATAGGGGGAGAGAGAGAGAGATGTGTGTTTATTGTACATCTCAACATACTCTCACTGAATGTCACGTCTCTTTAAAGGTTTATTGTTTTCTCCCTGTAAGATACTTTTCAATGGAAAGCAACATTTTGAAATTCAAAGCTTTATATCTTAATTCAGAAGAACTGTGTTGGATCTCTTCTGGCAGCTAATGTTTCTAGTAATGAAATATTAGGGAATTCTGGGGATAGATATTTTCTATGAGGTTCTTATATGTGGAGTTCATCAAAAAGTATACAGGAGAAAGATTTTACAAGTAGAAATGTAAGGCAACTGTGGATCACATCAACATTAAAAAATGCAAGTGTCTTTAAAAATGTTGCCCTTTCATTTTAAAATTTTGAAACCCATGTTCTCAGTTATTGTATCCTGCAGCAACTTACCCACAAAATGCCATAACAACATCAAAGCAGGATAAGGGATCCTAGAAAGCACACTGGCACGGTAATTTTCATTAACAATTAATTTTCATATGCAGGGTAGAGCAAAGCGGATTCACATAATTTTGGGTAGAAATGGGGTCTCAGGGGTTATAGGGTCCCAAATCTTCCATGGGCCCCCACAGCTTCCAAAATTGAAGAAGCCAGATCTCTAGAGAAGTTAAATGAGTTTCCAAAGATGACACAGCTAGTAAGTGGTGGGAGGAGGATTAGAGCTCAGGCTTCCAGACTTGCCCAATATGGTTTGTCTAATGAATTAGCATAACCAGCGGGAGACCCCAAATGGCATTTCAGTTGGACACCTCCGAAAGTGATGAGCCTTCCCTCTCATCAGTGGGGAAGGGAGGGGAGCAGAGACAGATGAGGGAAGGAAGGACAAGGCAGGCCTGTCACTTTCTGTTTGTGCACTTGGGTAACCATGAATGAGTTAACACATGCAGAGAGTAGAATCTTAGTCTGGGTCTCTACAATGCCAGACATCTGGATGAAAATTGAAATTTTTAGTCGAAACCCCAGATATTTACAAATACATGTTTTCATCTAAATATTGGATTGTGTATAGACAAAGCCTTAATGTAGGTAAGTGGAAAAGAGAAAAATCATAAATCTCCATGACTGGGTGAATTATTGCCTTTGGTTGGGGAGGGGAGCCAGGGTGGTATGTTCTGTATGCATGAAGCATTTTGAGATGTTTGCTGCGATGGATATTTTTAAAATCTTTCTATCTATACATAGAATGCAGAAATTAACACAAGAATGTCTTAATTGGGCTTATTTTATACACAAAAGAATAATGGGCTAAATGGGTTGGAATGAATGCCATATTTATCCTTCAAGGGAGGAAAGACACGATGATTCACAGGCTGCGAAGCCAAGAGCATCCAGCCTTCTCATGAGTAGAATAAATATATCTCCTTTCATAATATTCTGCCTTCTAGTCCTTAAAAGCCCCCTAAAGGCACAAATAGAAAAGAGATGGAAAAATCAGAAATGATTCATTTTAATTTCACATACCGTAATTCTCTTTCGGGGATTATGATGCAGAGCCATGATAATGGGTTGACAACTCTGTCTAAACTGGAAAATGCCCAGAATGACACTGCCAGTGTAAAGTTCCACCGTAACTCTTCCCAGCCTCTTACATGCAAGTCAGTCAGTGACAAAGAGGCTCAACAATGGTGCCTGAGCTCAGCAGAGTTTGTCCTTGGCTTCTGAGAGCATTCTTGGGGTTTATGATTCTGTTTACTGTGTATTTACTTTCTTAACCAAAAATGGGCTTTAATTCCCTTAGCAGGGAAATGACAGGAGGAAGAGGCAGGCACAGATTGTACCAGGTGGCAAAGGCCATATAAACTTGCTGCAGACACTCAAGAACTGATGACAACATTTTTCGAGCTAAGCAAAAAATAATTCTCGTTAACAGAAATGAACTTTCATTGGGAGAATATAAAAAGAAAGCGAGTATGAGGAAATGGCATATAAGATCTCTTGCACAGAATCATTCATTCGAGAAAATGGATTTGTTCTTTATCTTTGCCTGGAAAGAATGGTAAGAGGGAACTTTGGTAAGTGTTCACCCTACAAGTAGGGGACCATTCCTCGGAGGGGATACAAACCTGACTCCTGTATCTCATTTGTTGAATCTGGCCCCCAGCATCAGATCCACACACAAAATTAACAGACACTATTTTTCATCAAAAGAACAAGTCAGCTTTCCATCTAACTCTACAATGCCTGTGATTTCAGAAAGGCATAGCAGGCTAAAAACAAACAAAATACAGCTCATTGGTGTCACAGGTCCATGTGACACTGTGTTCTTGCAAAGTTGCCTGTAATTTAAATTATCGTCAATTTCCACTTTCTCATTGACCATCATTTTAAAAATGGTTGGTCTTTATTTCCAATTGATCACCAATTGATAATTTATCCTGCCAATTCAGCTCTGTGTCTCAGATGTGCCCCCTCACCCCCAGCCTTTCCATTATCCTTAATGAGCTGCTAACTCTTTATATATCTTATTGAAAGAAATGTGCTCAGACTTGCTTATGCCAGTTTTTTCCTAAGCTGGATATATAGTTGTTGTTATTAATGTAATGAACTGGTGCCAAAGCACCAGGCTAGGATTTACAGGACCATACACATGAATGAGACATAAATTGCTCTAATTCAGGCTAAGAACAAGAATTTTAAAAAAGGTGCCAAGTGCTGCAGGAACATGGCAGATGATTTTCCCTTTGGCAAGAAGGAACTAGAAAACTTTCTCAGAAGAGATGGGGATTTGAGGTGGATCCTGACAGGTTAGTTAAGGCATATAATGCAGGGAAAAGCATTTCCAAGCAGGGAACAGCTGAAGGAAAAATGGGAGACTAGAGCACAGGATTCCCGAGAGAGTGTGATGGGAGACAAAGCTTTGCTGGGGTTCAAATTCCAAGCCCAAACATCTGGTCTTGATTTTGAATGGGAGGGAGAAGGGTGGAAGGCTGCACCCTTACTGAGCTTATAGGCAGATGGCAGAGATGGAGTACACCTCTAAACATCTCCATTGTAAAGGACTTAGGGTGAATGGTCTCTTTGGCTTCGTCAAATAAGGTCAACCTTCAGACAAGGCATTTCATGTTCATTTTCGCTTGCTTCAGCAATTCTTTCCTGGGATGGCATCCTAATCCATTTCTTCAGACGATTCCCACCACAACCTCCTGATGGATGCCTTCAAGATTCTACACCTGCAATTGGCTAATTGCCAGCACAATAGGCCACTTGAGCCTTCAAAATTAAGGATTTAACGATAAGTGGGGAACTGCAATGATAAATGAAAAGCGGTATTCACACTTCTGATTTCTATGGCCTCGTATATTCGAGAGTGTAAAACGGAGGCAGGCCATAATGAAGTCTAAAAACGATCCTTATGGTCACCATTGAGTGTCCCAGAAAAAGCCTCTCCAATTTACAAATGGGAATGAAAGACCATCTTAAAATTGGCGATGTGATCATTATTAGAGCCTCAAAAGGCAGCTTGGACACAAATACAGCAATTATTCTGTAACTTCAGTGGAGGACCACCACCTCCCCTTTCCCCCTTCTCCTTTTCAAGGGCCACATTTTTAAAAAGCGCCTATCATGAAGGCTGCATTGTCCAGGACCTCAAGTGAGTTGGGAATTTTCACCCACAGGCTCATAAATATGTGCACATTACCTATTTCTTTTACTGAACAGAAAATTGTCTTGTACCAAACGTCCAGTCCTGGCTTTTTGCTGTAAGTAGGCTGCCATCAGAGAAGAAGCAAGTCACACACCCAACTCTTAAAGAGGCCACAGACCTAGGGCAGAAACTCCAGAGATGGTTTTTCCTCCACATTCAGTGTCTGTCTTTAAAAGTGTCCCCGATGGCTACTATTGCTGTATAGACTTTTCAGTTTGGCAACAATAGCACCGACAGCAGGTCTCTGGAGACAATGGTGCATCTTCCATAACTTTGTTAGACTAGAGAGTTGATGTCCTTATATGGGAAGCATCCTTGGAGGGAATGACAAGATTCCCCTTACAGAAATGGTGCTCAAGAAGAGAGGGCTTTGGGAATTCCCTGGCAGTCCAACGGTTAAGACTCTGCACTTCCAATACACGGTGGGAGGGTCGGGTTCGATCCCTGGTTGGGAAACTAGATCCCACATGCCTCACAGCCAAAATACCAAAACATAAAACAGAAGTGATATTGTAACAAATTCAACACAGAGTTTAAAAATTTTGTTGTTGTTGTTCAGTCACTCAGTCATGTCTGATTCTTTGCAACAGTTTAAAAATGGTCCACATCAAAAAAAAAAAATATATATATATATTTAAAAAAAGAATAAGGGACTTTGTTAACAGGGGATTCAGACATATTCAGCAGGGGAAACAAATTTCCATTGATTCAAAATCTCCTTAGATGGGTCTCATCTGTCCATATAGACTGAAGCTTAGGCGAGGTCTCTATTGTCAGAACTTTTAAGAGGTGTCTGTCTAGCTTATCATAGAACTTACATAACTTCTGTAGAGTTGTGCAGTCCTAAAAATGAGCCAGGACATCATTTTCTATAGGAGACAGAGGGGGGGGCCTCCATGTGCAAGCTAAGAAATTAAATGTCAATATATTTAAATGGCATAAAGTGCCTGATTAAAAGCACAGGAAAATAAATCCCAGAACAAAAGGCCTACAAAGCTAATCCCTATTCACACAAACTGCTATCCAGAAATATGTATTTAAGGCTTACTGGGTGCTAAATGCTGAGTGGAGAGTTTGCCAATGTGGAAGGTCTGGCCCTTGATCTCAAGATTATAATTATTTGGAGAAATAAGACTACTGACACATAAAGATGATTAACCAAATTAGACACCTCCTCACAACTGCCAAATGAGGGCTATAGATCACTACTAGAGGTCTCAGAGAAGGGAAAATCCTTGAAGGCTGGAGTGGGCTTCATGGAGGAGTAGGAACTGGAGCCGCGCAAGATGGGCAGGATGCTGGAGGCGGCCTGGGGACAGAGATACCATGAGACCTGGGCTAGGGCAGCACCCAGCCCACTCAGGGGATGCCGAGTGCCCGAACCTGTCTGAAGAAAGAGTCAATTTAGGGCAGCAGAGGAAGACAAGTTGGGAAAAGTCAGGGTTTTTTCTGGGGGGCGGTGCATCTTGTTTCTTACCTGACCTTTCATTTGTTATTTGATATCTCCCACTGACCATGTCACACTGCAGATTTTTCCTATTTGGATTAAAGAGGAAGAGACAACAAATAGAAAAAAAGCTGCAGTACCACATGGTCAGTGGGAGAGATCAAGAAACATCTGGATTGACCAATTTTCAGATTTCATCTGGTGTATCATTGTTAACCACTTTTTATTCACAAAGAAATCATCCTCCAAGGTGCTATGGCATTTCAGGAAAGGTATTTCACTAAACCTTAAGGAAATGGGAAGATGAATGGGCATTTGACCCAGTCCTTTACAAATGAAGAAAATGGGGGCACAAGGTCAGTCGTATGTGTGGCAGGCTGGATCAGTTCAGTTCAGTTCAGTCGCTCAGTCATGTCCAACTCTTTGCGACCCCAGGGACTGCAGCAGGCTAGGCCTCCCTGTCTATCGCCAACTCCCGGAGTTTACTCAAACTCATGTCCATTGAGTCGGTGATGCCATCCAGCCATCTTATCCTCTGTCATCCCCTTCTCCTCCTTCAATCTTTCCCAGCATCAGGGTCTTTTCCAATGAGTCAGTTCTTTGCATCAGGTGGCTAAAGTATTGGAGTTTCAGCTTCAGCATCAGTCCTTCCAATGAATATTCAGGACTGATTTCCTTTAAGATAGACTGGTTGGATCTCTTTGCAGTCCAAGAGTCTTCTCCAACACCACAGTTCAAAAGCATCAATTCTTCGGCACTCAGCTTTCTTTACAGTCCAACTCTCACATCCATACATGACTCCTGGAAAAACTATAGCTTTGACTAGATGGAGCTTCGTTGGCAGGCTGGATCATGTCCCCGCAAAAGATGAAAAATGAAAGTCGCTCAGTCGTGTCCAACTCTTTGCAACCCCATGGACTATACAATCCATGCAATTCTCCAGGCTCGAATACTGAACCTTTCCCTTCTCCAGGGGATCTTCCCAACTCAGTGATCGAACCCAGGTTTCCCACATTGCAGGTGGATTCTTACCAGCTGAGCCACCAGGGAAACCCCAAAAGAGGTCCACATCCTAATCCCTAGACATTGTCATCCTGTTACCTTACTTGGCCAAACGGACTTTGCAGAGGTGATTAAGTTATGAATCTCGATGTGGTGAAATGATCCTGGATTATCTGGGCAGCCCAGTGTTATCACATGGGCGGGTCTAACAATGAGGCAGAGTCCTGAAGGAAAAAAAGTGAGGAGGTTGGAAGCAGGGTCAACAGCCAGAAAACACAGGCAGTCTCTGGGAACTGGGGAAAAAGGCAAGAAAAGGGATTGTCCCCTAGCATCTCAGAAGAAACACAGCCATGTAGAACCATTTTAGATTTCTGCCCTTCAGAACCATAAGATAATAAATGTGTGCCATTTGAAGCACTAACTGTGTGGTGATATTACAGCAGCCATTGAAAACTAATACTGCCTACGTGTATACACACATATTCCTCATTTTCACAGATTTATGATACTAGGCGTTAGAACACAGTACCTGAGTAAAAAAAAAAAAAAAAAAAATTGTGACTAACTGTAGACAAGACAACGAGATATTGAGAGCTATCCAGAAGGAAGAGGTGACAAGTCAGCTTCTCTCAAGAGAACACCTTCCAAAATTCAACCACCTTCCTGGCAGTGTCACCTTCCAAGGAATAACATCCTCAGGGACACGCCACTCTCAGAGCATCAGCTGTTGTCAATTTGCATGAATTAGGAAGCTGTATCTCAAGAATGCAGCATGGAGACTTCTCCATTGTCTAGAGCAACAGGTACTCAGCCAAGGCCTTCCCTGCCTGCTGGCACACTAGACCCTGAATGTTCAAGCTTCAGCTGTCTGTCTAATCAAAATCACGTTATGTGATTCCTAACTGGGCGTGTTTCCTATTTCCCACTGGGAACACTAGGAAGATAGAGTAACATTTGAAAAACGCTGCGCTGAGTAATAAGAATTTTAAACTGCTTTCAGGGCTCACTCATACTGTTTCTTCAAAGGTTTTTTTCTTCCTTAGCTTTATTTCCTGTTTAACAAGCTCCCCGAATTACCTTTTAAGGGGAAGGTATTTAAGTGGAGACTAAAATATATGAAAAATAGATTTTATTCTAACTCTTGACACAGAGGACATTGCAAAGGCTGATGTGACTAGTGATAACCTGATGCCATTTTTCAAATGCCAGGTGGTAGCAGCACCTGGCATATTGGCTACATCAATTCCCCAGCTTCTCAGGCACGTTACCCGCTAGACATGCAGTTGGGAAGGCAGAAATTCACTTGAAGGAATCAACCCCCAGCTGATTCCATAAATCACTCATCTTGCAGACTACAAAAGAAGTAATGCCATATCCTTTATGCTCCTTCAAAATAAAAGGGAAAAAGCAGAAAACAGAAGTACAACTCTCCAGACCTTCACTAAATGTTAATTCTTGGCAAGGACCATTGTTTTCTGTTTTTCTGGTTTTTGGTTTTTGGCTTTTTTGAGAAGAAATACATAAAAAGCCATCATCTGCCACTGAATACTGAGAGGGCAGAGAGCAACATGATTAAGTAAAATAAACCCTGAACCAAGACTCAGGCATCCTAGATTCTCTTACTGGATTGGCTGTTACTACAAGTTGCGAAGTCATAACTCACAGACCATTTGCACCACCTGAGACTCAGTACCAAGTCATGTCCAATCAGAAAATGAACAGAAGCGATGATAACAATGCACCCATACTATGGATTAGGCTCTTGCTCTCTCTTTGTGTGCAGTCCCTAGTTCTTAGAACAATCCAGCTGAGTTTACAAGATAAGGGATGCGAGGTTCTGTGAGGTACAGATTACTCAGTGGCAGGGTCAGGAAAGTGCTGAGGAAACAGCCAAAAGCTCTCACGTGTCCTGCTTTGCACTCACTCCATGCCTTCCTAAGGACACGTTGGACATGGGAGGGGCAGGCCACTGACCTCAGAGAGAAGACTCATCTCCTTGGCTGGAGGCTGCTTTTCCAGTGAGGGATGGAAGGATCAGATGGGGTGATGGTCCTCATCCTTGTTCCCAGGTTGGGTCACCCAGTTGTCTGTGTCTCGGGGTCAGGCTCAGCCAGGGACTGTGCTTCCTCTGTCCTGGTTCTGATGTGCAGGCTGAGTTGGGAGCATGTGGGAAGTAGGGAAAAGTCTGCAAGGGAAGTCCTCTGGCAGCTCTGCTTTGACAAGAATTAAGATGTGCAGCAAAGAAGGAATGCTGCCATAAAGTTCCCCAAATTTAGTCTTGGTTTTGGATGAAAAGCTAAGAAAAGAGTGAGAACCCCTTATAATCCAGCCAATCATTACACACACAGGTTCAGACGGAGCACAGAACAAAGAGCATCCCAGAAACAAACCCATGAACATTCAGAGCAACAGAACCCAACGAGCATATAAGGCAGGTGTTAATACTATTCCCCAAACCACATTTCCACGGTATTTCAAAGATTTATAGGTTGTTATAAATTACAGCAAGGTCACATATCAAAGAATGAAAATCACCCATATTAAATTAATCAGAGATTTTAGAAAATTATACATTGCACGTGGCTGAGTATAATCCATTTAATGTTTCAATGTCATGGAGCATTTGCTTTATAAATAAAATATGAAAGTGATTAAGATCCCACAGGCCCTCAGGAATATTACAAATCTACATGAGACCCCCCTAAGCTCTGGATTTGTATCTCTGGATTTGGGTTAGTGGAGAAAAAAGTAAAAAATCACGCAACTGAATTAGATCTCACTAGTTGGGGATGCTCCAGAGGAAAGTCAATGTCAGCATGGGGAAAAGTGAAATTCAATATCCCAGGTCCTAATACTCTGATTTCCTACAACAGAATTCAAATTTTACCCTCAGCTCTGTAAGCTCAATTGCCGCTCTCCTTTAATGGAAACTTAAGTGCACATTGAAGGCAGGATTTGGCCCAAAGACTTTCTACACTGCACTAAACATTCCTGTTGTTAAAAGCACCTTTACACATATATGCCATTATAAACTAAGATCGAATTTCAGGACAAGATGTAAAATACAGGCGCCAGGGGCAACTGCAGAAGAGTTTAAAGTATTTCACCAACTCATCTACCAAAAATAAACAAACAAAACCCTTGCCTCCTCCAGAGCCAGGCAACTTCCCCAAAGTCACTGGGCAGCTGGAATTTCCCAGTATTCCCTGGAGACAGTATTCCCTGTTTCTCAGATTTCAAATTCACTGTTTCTCAGATTTCATGACACCCTCCCCATTCCTTTAGAGAGATATTTCATGATTTTATATATCTTTTTTTTTTAAAAAAAAAACTAATTAAAATTAATTTTTCTTTGAGACTCTTTGGATAACTTTATTACACCATGTGGGCAAATCCACTGATGCACTGGGGCATGTTCAAACTAGGGCTGACAATTCCAGAGTAAGCCTTGCCAGACTGTATAATCCAATAACCAATCATGGCTCTGTTGTTAACCTTCCTAATCAAATACCAGATAGAGAGAGAGGTCAGTGATGACGAGGACCCAAGCCTCATGGGTCTATTTTCCCCTAGGTCTCCATAAAGACAAGGCTAGATTTCAGCTGTATGTTGACTCCTAGCACACATAATACAATTTCCTCTTTACGGGATATGTTAAATATTCCCTTTCAGCAGAAGTTCTAAAGACAGCAAGGCATCATCAACTTCTTACCAGAACTCATCCTATTCTTCCTGTTAGAAAAACTGCACATGGCAGATAAAAGACATTTTCAGTCCAAACCCACCTCTAGGTATGATCAGAGAGCAAAGGCCTACAGGCACGCTACCACTATAGACCTTCTGGAAGAGCAAAGAAACCACACAGAGTTTTAGAACCATGTCAAAGAGACTTGTTCCCCTACAATGAAATACAAAATAAACTCATTGATAAGAATTTTCAGATGATGAAAGAAACGGTTGGTAGTACATCATGTATCCATGACTCACAGGACATTCCTCAGGCATTTGGAGAGAGTGGTAGGTGTGCTACTTTGATGTTGCCCTCTAGTCTGGATGAGCCAAGTCGTCAAAAGACTTTGCATCCCATTCTAGAGACAACCTGGAATAAAGCAAAGAATCTGGGTCTAGGGATCTGGAAGATTTGGGTGAAAGGTTCATATACTAGCTGAGTGAGCATGGCAGTCAGTTACTCCACCTTTCTGAGATTTTGTTTCCTCCTCTTGGAATACTCAGCTCATAGTAAGATCTCAATGATCTCTCCATCTTGATGCATGTAACCCTAAAAAGGTGCTTGACAGATGAAGCCAAATTCTTATCATGGCCTTAAAGCAACAGAGGTGTGGAAGGCCCAGAAATGAGGTCAAGTGCCCTCAGAATGAATGTTTCTTTTTTTTTTTTAAAGAGAGCAAGTTATTTATTTCACTCTCATTAACTCAAGACTAAATAAGGAAAAATCTCATTTATGTGGCATTGTGTCAACCAGAAATCTCTGTTAATTGGCACTGCTGTGTGTATCTCTTCTGCAGTACGATGATAATTGAAGGCTCATAATCATGACCTGGAGGTACTGCAAAATCTGGAAGTGTCACCCAAACTGGCAAAAGACTCAATTATATCCAATCAAGTTTTGGCATTAAGTGACTGAAAATGGGGAATCTTTGTATGGTACAGAAATTGAAAAAATCTGCTTCAGATCTTTGGTATGTGTCTTAGCTTGGGCTGCTATGCCAAAAATACCATAGACCAGGTGGCTTAAACAACAGACATTTATTTCCCACAGTTCTGAATGCTGGAAGTCCAATATCAGGGTGCCAGCATGGTCAGGTTCTGGTGAGGGCCCTCTTCAGTGCTGCAGACAGCCATCTTCTTGTGTTCTCACAGGAGGAGAGCAGAGAGGAGGCAAGTCTTTTAAGGGTGCTAATCTCATTCATGAGGCTCCACCCTCATGACATCACCATGACTTCCCAAAGCCTTCACCTCCAAATTCTATCACATTGGAGGGAAAGGCTTCAACATACAAATTGTCAGAAAGTATAAACATTCTTTTTATAACAACACACTATGGCTTGGGAACATAATGTAAAATATGAAGGCTGCTAGAAAGTGAGCTGGCTTTAAAAGGTGTAATAAATCTATCTGCAAAGCTGACTTAGTTTCTTTTATTATTTTGAAAGAACATTAGACCTTGTAGAAAAGCTGCAAGCATAGTACAGAGAATTCATGTACATCCTCTGCCCATAATGTTAACAATGTACACAACTGCAATACAATTATCAAAAGAAGAGGGAGTCAAAATTATTAAAACACCATTAAATTTCACCAGGTTTCCCCCTAATGTCTGTTTTTCCATTACAGGATCCCATTCAGGATTCTGAATTTTATTTAGTTGTGTCTCCTTGGCATCCTCCAATCTGTGACAATTCTACATCTTTCCTTGTCTTTCATGACCTTGACTCTTTTGATGAATACTGGTCAATTATTTTGCAAAAAGTCTCTCAATTTTGGTTTATCAGGTATTTTATCATGATTATATGGAGGTTATGAATTTCAGCAAGAATACCACAGCAGTGACATTGAAGTTATCTTACCTTTCCTCAGTACGTCACCACAGGGAGTCATGATGTCAATATACCTTATTACTGGTGATGTGAACCTTCATCATTTTGTTAAGGAGATGTCTGCTAGTTTGCTAAAATTACTATTCTTTTCCTTCGCAACTGATCAAATTTGGAGGAGATACTTTGAGATTACACTAACATCTTGCTTCTTCTCAAACATTCATTCAAAGATTTTAGTATCTGTTGGTGGATAATGCCTACCACAATTATACCACAGTTTTTCTCAAATCATGACTTTGTATTTAATTCATCATTCATCCACTCAGTTCACAGCACTATGGACTCATGGATGCTTATTTTGTTCTATGAGTTATACCCCATTAGTATCATTATTTATTTTATTGTTTAAATTGTCCAGGATTTGACCATTTTGCACTTTTACATGTTGGCTCCTGTGACCTTTTGACATGCCTTGATCATTTTTTAGACTCCCGCACTTCTAGCACCATAAGATCATCCAGACTTACTTTATACTTTGCTTGTCCCAGCTGAAATCAATCACTTTACAAAGTGTTCCTGGTTCCACTTATTAAATATGGCATTTTGAAACTAAGATCTGAGTGCTAGGTGTGCTCACTGCTATGAGCATGTTATTTACTTTTAGGTTCTCACAGCAGATCCAGCTAGAAAACACAGTATGTATGCACACTATCTATCTATCAGCTATTCATCTATCTATCTATCTAAAATACATGAGTTCATATTGATACCTCCAATTTCAAGGTTCATTCTAGCTTTTTCTCTTTGCTTGTTTGTAACTCCTTTTTCCAACAATGAGAAAACTATACTTGTTATCTACAATATACTCACATGTTTGATCAACCCTAATATAGTTTCAGAACTATGAAAATATCTGGGCCTCATGCTCTTCTGTGAGGTAATTCATTAATAATGTTCTCTATTTCTTTTATGGATATTGATCTGTTTAAACTTTATAAATGATCTAACTTTTGGCAATCCATATTTGTCGAGGAAATTATCAATTTTATCTAAGTTTAAGTTTGAACAGAAGTCAGAATAGTCTCTTGTGATTTGTTAAATTATTTTTTCAAGTGGATATTTCTTTTTTCTCATATTTCATTTGGTAGTTTTGCTTCTCTTTTGATAAGTTCGCTAGTGGTTTCTCTATTTGCATAATTTTTTAAAGATATGGATTTTGATTTATGTATTAGATCTTTTTTTTTTCTGTCCTCTATCTCATTATGTTCCATTTTAATCTTTGTTACTTCCTTCCTTGTGCTTTCTTTTGATGTACTTTGTTGTTCTTTCCCTAGTTTTTGATCTAGGTATTTTCACATTTATTTCTAGTCTTTCATTTTTATTAGTAAAAGTGTTCACTGCAATTAATTTTCCTCTGATCATTGTTTCAAATGCATCCCATAGATTTTTATGTGTAGTTTTTTAGCTTCCATTTTTTTAAATCTATAAAAATTTTAAATTTAAAAATTTAAATCTTTGTATTTCCTCTTCCATGCAGGAGCTGTTTAACTGGAACTTTTAAAATTTCTGGATAAAAGTGGCATTCTAGTTTTTATTAGTGATCTCTAGTTTTCTTATATTGTGGTTGGAGAGTGTTATGTATACCATTTCTACTTTATGAAAATGATGGGTGTTTGCTTTGTGACATAACACATAATAATTTTTTTTGTGAATGTGTCATTACATAAAAGTGAAATTTTATACTTATCAATTGAGGAAATTCCCCTTCCAAGAAATAATCACGAAGCACAAAAAAAACTGTAAGCCAACACTGAAAAAGAATGCTATATACTCAAATATTATTATAAAAAAGGCATCTGAAAATATGAAAACCCACCATGAATCAGAAATTCAGAAATTAAACTTCTAAATGCACAAGAAACACATAAAAGAATGACAAGTGAGTTGATGAAATACAGGAAAGATATGAAAAAAATCAAAGTATCAAATAAAGATGCAGAGGGGAGAATATATTCAAATAACTATTTAACAAGAGATATTGAAGAAAGGTAGGAAACAACCAAGATAATTAAAATGACACAGGGGGAAAAAAGTAAAACTGTTAAAGAGAAAGTAGTAGAAATGGAAGGGAGGAAAAGAAAAAATAATATTCACATGACTGGAGTCCCTGGAAAAGAAAAACAAAATGCTGGAACAGATAACATTTAAAATTATAACGCAAGAAAATGTTCCTAACATAGATAAAGATCTAAATCAATTTCACTGAATGAGCTCATGACATACTTGGGAAAACTACCCAGAATGATCAGAATAAAGATATATGGTAGTAAAGTTACTAGATTTGAAAAATAAAGACAAAGTTTCAAGGCCTGTAGACAAAAACCATCAAATAACTTACAAAAGCAAGAGAATGAAACTGGTATCAGAGTTTACAAAACCAAGGGAACAGTGGAGCAGCATTTAAAAAAAAAATCAATGAAATAAAGTCGCTAGATTTTGTATCTAGCCAGTATGCAATTCAAGTCTGTTATATCAAGGCTACAGACAGAAAAATGTCTCATCATACATGAAGTTAGGGAATTCTGCGGTTGTCAGCTCTTTTTGAACTTTTTTTCAGTCTCCCATTGATCAATGCAAAGCCTTGTATCAGAGCAGGGGTGGGGCAGAAGCCTGAGATCATGCGCTGTGATTTGGCAATTTTTACCTTTTTACTCAACAGCCTTTTCACATTTTTGGCATTACCTTTCTCCCAGTGATGCTGAGTGTCTGGTTTAGTGTAGAACTTACTTTTCTTCTGTTGTGATTTCTCATGGTTTGTGGGAAAATATTTGCCATCAGATTAGTGCAATTTCTGACTTGACTTTTAAATATGTCACACAAGAAATTTTACATTGAGGGGGGTCTTCATCAGTTATTTAATAAAATTCACACAAAGTTTCAAAGCTGTCTGTCTCCTAATACTTGGTTGTTAAGTATCTTCTGAGCATTTATTAATGATGAACTGTGCTAATTTTGGAGAAGGCAATGGCATCCCACTCCAGTACTCTTGCCTGGAAAATCTCATGGACGGAGGAGCCTGGTAGGCTACAGTCCATGGGGTCGCTAAGAGTCGGATACGACTGGGTGACTTCACTTTCACTTTTCCCTTTCATGCACTGGAGAAGGAAATGGCAACCCACTCCAGTATTCTTGCCTGGAGAATCCCAGGGACGGCGGAGCCTGGTGGGCTGCCGTCTCTGGGGTCGCACAGAGTTGGACACGACTGAAGCGACTTAGCAGCAGCAGCAGCAGTGCTAATTTTATTGGCATTAGTTCCTACAGATTACATTTTAAAAATCTATGGAATAGCTGCTATTATCCACCTTTTACAGATGAGGAAAGTGAGGCACAGAGAAGCCAATTAACTTGCCCAAGGATCCAAAACAAGACCATTCCATTCCAAAGTTGGAGCTCTTAGCTGTGACTCAACACTGCCCACTTTCTTCATCCTTGGCTTACTACATGGCCTCAGCAGCCACACACAAGTCACCCTTAATTCCTCATGTTCCCTCAACCCCCTGAGCAAGTTTCATATTTCTCTCCCAAATGTATTCCTTTTTCCTCCATCTGTAATTCCATGACTGGTCCAAGCCAGAATCAACTCTCATCTGAACAACTGCCTGCTTCCGCCATCACACCCTCCAATCCATTCTCCACACTGAAGCCGGAGCAAATTTTTATTAATAAAACAGAAATCAAATCTTGTCACTGCCTAACTTAAATTCTCCAATGGTTTCCCATGGTGATCAGAATGAAATCTATCTGTCCCTGCCTACTTCCCTCCTCACTGCATCTCATACCACACTCCAACTTAACTACTTTCTTCCTGTCAACAATGTTGACATTTGTCAAGATTGTTCTCTTTGTCAACAATGTTAAGCTCACTCACACTTTAGAACCTTTGTCTTTGCTGTACAATTGGTGCCATACCCTTCTCCTGGCTCTTCCTTCAGATTTCTGCTCAAACATCCCCTCCTCTCAAAGACCATTCCTGAGCATCCTATCGAAGGCAGTGCCTCCACTACTTCATCTCACCCAATCCCTCCCTAGCACATTAGCCAATGATTCTTCATCCATGGCAGTTGTCATCTTTTGCTGTATCTGGCATTTACTGTATCCTCAAGAGAAAAGAAAGACTTTTTAAGTGAACAATGCAAAGAAATAGAGGAAAACAATAGAATGGGAAAGTCTAGAGATCTCTTCAGGAAAGTTAGAGATACCAAGGGAACATTTCATGCCAAGATAGGTACAATAAAGGACAGAAATGGTATGGACCTAACAAAAGCAGAAGATATTAAGAAGAGATGGCAAGAATACACAGAAGAACTATAAAAAAAAAAGATCTTCACGACCCAGATAACCACGATGGTGTGATCACTCACCTAGAGCCAGATATCCTGGAGTGTGAAGTCAAGTGGGCCTTAGAGAGTATCACTACGAACAAAGCTAGTGGAGGTGATGGAATTCCAGTGGAGCTAGTCCAAATCCTAAAAGATGATGCTATGAAAGTGTTGCAGTCAATATGCCAGCAAATTTGGAAAACTCAGCAGTGGCCACAGGACTGGAAAAGGCCAGTATTCATTCCAGTCCCAAAGAAGGGCAATGCCAAAGAACATTCAAACTACCACACAATTGCATGCATTTCACGTGCTAGAAAAGTAATGCTCAAAATCCTTCAAGCAAGGCTTCAACTGTATGTGAACGAAGAACTTCCAGATGTTCAAGTTGGATTTAGAAAAGGCAGAGGAACCAGAAATCAATTGCCAACATCTGTTGGCTCATCAAAAAAGCAAGAGAATTCCAGAAAAACATCTACTTCTGCTTCTTTGACTATGCTAAAGCCTTTGACTGTGTGGATCACAACAAATTGTGGAAAATTCTTAAAGAGATGGGAATACCAGACCACCTTACCTGCCTCCTGTGAAACCTGTGTGCAGCTCAAGAAGCAACAGTTAGAACTAGACATTAAACAACACACTGGTTCAAAATTGAGAAAGGAGTACGTCAAGGCTGTATATTGTCACCCTGCTTATTTAACTTATATGCAGAGTGCTGTGCTTTGTTGTTCAGTCGTGTCTGACTCTTTGGCACCCCATGGACTGCAGCCTGCCAGACTCCTCTGTCCATGGGGATTCTCCAGGCAAGAATACTAGAATGGGTTGCCATTTCCTTCACCAGGGGACCTTCCCAACCCAGGGATCAAACCCAGGCCTCCCACACTACAGGCAGATTCTTTACCATCTGAGCCACCAGAGAAGCCATCTTATGAAATGCCAGACTGGATGAAGCACAAGCTGGAATCAAGACTGCAGGGAGAACTATCAATAACCTCAGATATGCAGATGACACCACTCTTATAGCAGAAAGTGAAGAAGAACTAAAGAGCCTGTTGTTGAAGGTAAAGAGAAGAGTGAAAAAACTGGCTTAAAACTCTACATTCAAAAAATGAAGATCATGGCATCCTACCCCATCACTTCATGGCAAATAGATGGGGAAACAATGGAAACAGTGACAGACTTTATTTTCTTGGGCTCAAAAATCATTGTGGATTGTGACTGCAGCCATGAAATTAGAAGATGGTGATGGTGAAGGACAAGGGAAGCCTGGGGTGCTGCAGTCCATGGTGTCGCAAATAGTTGGACACAACTGAGTGACTGAAGAACAAGTACCTAGAACATGGAGCAGACAGTAGCCACTCAACATAAATTTATTGAATGAGGAATGAATAATCAATATATTGGCCATATTTTGTATATCAATAATGGAGAAATCAGTTCAGTTCAGTTCAGTCACTCAGTCATGTCCAACTCTTTGCGACCCCGTGGACTGGAGGACATCAGGCCTCCCTGTCCATCACCAAGTCCCAGAGTTTACTCAAACTCATGTCCATCGAGTCAGTGATGCCATCCAACCATCTCATCCTTTGTCATCCCCTTCTCCTCCCGCCTTCAATCTTTCCCAGCATCAGGGTCTCTTCAATGGAGAAATAGGGCCTAACAAAACATCTTAGTGCTGCTTGCCAAAAGAAGCATCTAGAATTGGTTGTTAGGATACTGAGACATGGAAATTTCTGACTCATTTGGATGGTTTATGGAACTTGGCTAAAATCTTCTAAGATAAACTATACTTAGAAATTCATAATATATGGATTTCAAGTGTCAAAGCCATTGCTTGAAGAAGTTCTGACACTCTAGTTGGAAGTGGGGAAAAGATTCCTATAATACTTGCACATGTCATTTACACTGAGTGCCAAGTGAGGGCCACAGAAGTTAAATGCCAAAGGAATTTAAAGGAGCTGGGCAATCCTAAAGGCAGACAAATGGAAAACTGATGGGATGGGAAAGGGTTAGAAAGTTTTGTATTGGATTTGTGTTTCTTAAATGTGCATTTGGGGTAAACCCACTGAAGAGTTACGTATATGCCAGATTCGTCTAAAGTGTGAAAACTCTCCTCTGACCGTGTTAGGAAAGTTCGGAAAGGCTTTGCCCTTCCTGGGGTACAATTTAAAAACATGAAGCAGATAGCTTGCTAAATAGTACCCCTAGTGGTTTCAAAGAGTTCCTTCAGCTTCTTTAGGATGCTTCATTCCGCAAGCCAGGAGCAGCATCACAATTCTGAGAACATGATTCCTCACTGATACGTGTGCTAGATCTGTAATTATAATTAGTACTTAAGTAGCAAGATCTCCCCACAGAGCAAAGCCATGACCAAAAAAAAAAAAAAAAATTGACTATTTCCAAAGATTTTTTTTAATTGTGTAGTCACAAGCTGTTTAGGGGAGGTTCACCCTAGTAACTAACTCCTGCAGGTCAGCTGGGAGTTTGGGGGTGGTGGACATGTGGAGAGGGAAGGAGGTGAATTCCCAAGAATGGTCATTGAGGAACATGTAGAAGTCGGTTCCCCCACATCAGGAGAAAAGGTGAATTGTCAGCAAACATTTCCTACACCTGATATCTTTTAAATGGCGAGCTGCACATTTAATAAAGAAGCAGCTGCCACTACTGAACGATTAATCAATACTGGTAAGCTGACATCCTAAGAACTGCTGAACTGAAGCTTTTCTTTCCCTCCCGCATTTACAAATAAAGTGCTCACTATTTGACTAAAGCCTGTTGACTTGACCAGAAAATATCAGAGTCCTATTTAAATGACATTTGCAGAGAATGAGATTTTCTTCTGGTCACTGCTCCTTATCGCTAATAATAACATCAGATTAGTGGATTTAGGCCAGCGGAAGAGCAGTGCCTTTTCTGATCCCTTCTTAAAGCAGCCCTTTCCATCTGTCTCATCAGGCCATCTTCCCCTATTCGCCTGGGCCAATGAGCAATTGCTAAATGGTACTTTATTGATACCAGGCAGGCTATCTACCTAAAGACCTATTGTGTTGCTAGATTCTGCACAAGACTTTCTCAGCTCTGCTTAGTTAGCCTAGAAAGATCAAAACCCTTGCAATGATTACAGGTGCAAATATTCCTCTAGGCCATTGGTCCCTAAGCTTTTTGGCACCAGGATTTCATGGAAGACAATTTTTCCACAGACTAGGGTGGGGATGGTTTGGGGATAATTCAAGCATATTACATTTATTGTGCACTTTATTTCTATTATTATTACGTCAGCTCCATCTCAGATCATCAGGCATTAGATCTCAGAGGTTGGGGACTCCTGCTCTAGACAATCTCCACCAAAAGTTGATGAGGAGCAGGACTTAAAACCAAAAACATTACTTTCAATGACAAAGCTTTGCAGATGATCTTCATTTGTCAAAGTTTCGCCTGGCAGCATTTTAACTCATCAGATACAATGATGTTTTTTTACATTTTAGAGAAGGCTAAAGTTGTGATGGTTGATTGCTTCAGGGAAGAAAAATCCTTGACCAAATGCACACTTGCAAACTTATATGATTATAGGGAAAACTGCCTTTATTATTATTTTTACATGAATTGTGCCACTTTGAAGACTGCACACAATTTAAAATTGAAAATGCCAGGTCTCCAAGAACAAATCGAAGTATTTCTAAAGCTCTATCATAAATAACTACATTTAATTTCCTTTTTCAGCATTTGGCACTTTAAAAGCCCTTTAACAATTTGCACCTATGCTACTTAAGTTAATAACTGGCATTTCCTTTTTGTAATGCACATGTAAGTCTGAGGACTGCTGTGAGCCTGAGATAAGCCTGGAGACCAGGTGACTCAGTATGAAGCCAATGTTTCAAGATCATACTGATCACCCATCTTCTTCTTGTGCCTATTTTGTTTTTCAATAACGTCTAGTTCATTCTTCACCCTGACCAAAGAGTATTTCTGTGTGGTACGGAACGCCATGCCAAGCAGAGCCTCTTAGAGCCAAATGCTTTGACTTCATCAGGCCATATGGTCTGAACTGAATGTTTAGCGAGGTTAAAGGAGACTGCTTTTCAAAAACAGCAGTAACCGACACTTAAAAGGAAAACCCTGGGTCTGATGTCCAACTGCTTTACCTCCATATTTTTCAATGCATTACACTGTTAACAAAGTTACACTAAAAGCACAACATAAGCGATCAAAGGGTACTTTATGGAAGGCATGCACTCAACTGTCAAATTTCTGCACATTGCATGTCATAAAGTCAGTAATGCATCCTGCATGTGACAATGTATCTTCATTGTACAGGTCACAATAAGTACATGGCCAAATTTTACTCAGGATTTCCACAGACACTGAACCACGCAGCATCTGCATTTGCAAACAAGCCTGGGCCAATTTGGAAGAACATCTTTGAGAATCAAGGGCTTCCCAAGTGGCTCAGAGGTAAAGAATCTGACTGCCAAAGCAGGAGACACAGGAAACTTGGGTTTGATCCCTGGGTCGGGAAGATCCCCTGGAGGAGGAAATAGCTCCCCACTCCAGTATTCTTGCCTGGGAAATCCCTTGGACAGAGGAGCCTGGCGGGCTACAGTCCATGAGGTCGCCAAGAGTCACACATGACTGAGCACAATAACAAAATGAAAACACACACACTTTTGAGAAAGCCCTAATGATTTTGGGAGGAAGGATGTGAAATGAAATAAATCTGATCATTTTAGGTACAACTCAGATAAATACAGTGATTTTTAATAATACAAAGGGAAGTGTACTTGGTCAAAATAAAGTTTACAAGGTTTCTATCTTTATAGTCAACAAGAATGAAATTCTTCTGGACAGTAAATGCGAACACTGCACTGCCAGGTACCCTGTTAGGTGTTAGTCTCTCCTTTTTGTTGTTTATAAGCTGCTGGTGAGAGCAGTGGGAGGTTTGTTTATTTTGCTTTTCTTTTGTGTGACCCCTGCTCTAAGCCTATGATGGTCCCTAAAGGAAGAAAAAACTAGGCCTGGCTGTTGGCATGAACTCAGGCCAGGACAGAGAAACTCGTGCAGAAACAGTGCCTACCAGTTGGCACTAACACAGGAAGGATATTGGTCATTTTACTGTGTTTTGGTTTGTGTGGGTTTGATTTTTTTTTTTTTCATTCCTTTTTCCTTTGGAAGAAAGGGGGAGGAACTATGTCCTAGAAAGTGCCAGAATCTTCTCTCCTGCTTAAAGGGCTATGCTTTCCTGTTGTCACATCCAGAGCTGGCTGCTGCTGCTAAGTTGCTTCAGTCGTGTCTGACTCTGTGCAACCCCATAAACAGCAGCCCACTAGGCTCCTCCATCCCTGGGATTCTCCAGGCAAGAATACTGGGATGGGTTGCCATTTCTTTCTCTATCCAGAGCTGGCTAGAGTGCAGCAAAAGTCTCAGAGCTGGAAGCAACCCGAGAGGTCATGGCTGAAACCGAGCAGATGGATTTTTTTTCTCTTTCTTCGACTTTATAAGTTACCGTCCTATTCTATGATTTCATTCCAAAAAAAGTTTAGAACCTTCAATGTAAGAACTTTCCCATCGGATAAAACACGATTAGCTATCTGAATATCTTAAGGTGACATTTCACACACCCAAACCACCAAATACAGACATTCCCCAAAGTGGAAATGATAAATTGAAAGTTGCCCTGAACCCTCACAGGTGGTGTGAGAACAGCAGGATGGACTGTTTCAACCTTCTGAATCATGCATGGGCATTGTCCCTCTTAATAGATAAAAACCCTATACAGTCGACTTCCCTTGTGGCTCATCTGGTAAAAAATTCTCCTGCAGTGTGGGAGACCTGGGTTCAATCCCTGGGTTGGGAAGATTCCCTGGAGAAGGGAAAGGCTACCCACTCCAGTATTCTGGCCTGGAGAATTCCGTGGACTGTACAGTCTATGGAGTCACAAAGGGTCGGACAGGACTGAGCGACTTTCACTTTCACTATATAGTAGTGAACCATTTCCTATGATCAAAGTCATTTTCCCTCAATTTATTTCTGCATAAAACAGAAAGAGTTTCCGATTAGCAATAAGGCGCCGGCAGGGTGTGAGGTGATCCAGAGTAATCAGAGGCCCGTGGCAGCAGAGGTACTCAACTGCACCTTTCGCTTTGTGACTCCTCAGGGGGGTGATTATCTCCTGATAATCATACAGCCCCACCCCATTGTGCCTTATTGCTTAATTAGCCACTGCCTGAAATGCAGTTCTGTTTGCATCAACTTTATGTCTGCTGTAATTGCCCTGAGTTGCAGTTCCAAGATGAAAAAAGTGGCTCAAATAACTACATATATTTCGTTTGATTAATCATGAAAAAATCATTCAGGGATTAAAGTGAAACCATTTTACTCCTGCTGATCATGTTCAGCAATTCGAAATTATTTTATGATCCCGATCAATGTAATTAATGAGAATGGCTGTTAATTAGTTACACTAGCAGGTGGGCCATGAAAAATGTAATCGCTTAATAACACCATAGAACAACACGCGATTAAGGGGTCCTGGGTGGGTTTTACCTGGTGCACAGGCAGAAAGTCCCTGGCCAGCTCCTTGGCACTGCCTTCTTTGCTCACCTCTGCTTCCCCACCCTCTTCTAGCGCCTTTCTTTGGCGACACACCAAAACAGCAGGGCTGGATATTTTTCAATGCTATTAAGCAGTTTTCAACTTAAAAGTTTCTTCTCTATGTGGCAAGGCTCTGTGAGCAGAGGTTCCTGGTAAACTCCACCGAACTGACTGGAGTTTCAGCCTAGAAAATATGGCAGCTCTTTCACCCTTAGCAGCCTTATGCCATGTTGCTAACCTTTTCTCTAGAGGTCAGCTGTAGTAACCCCTTGGATGCTGCCTGGGAACAGGAAGGAAGTGTTGACATCGCATTGTCACTGAGTCATTCAATACTGACCCTGAGAGTATTGGGGAGTGTTCACTGTCACAAGATGTATCGCGATCCCCGAGGAGCTAGACAATACAGACAGTCATCACCATCACCATGTCGGTTTTTACTGTGCAGAAATACATCAGGAAGTGAAAACAGGAATAAATATTTCAATATCCTCCCAGTGAAAACTACTGAGTTGCGCCAATGATGTGAATGTCTACAAATATCTGTCAATATAATTTGCCTGTACACTGAGTTCTTCAGTTCAGTTCAGTTCAGTCATTCAGTTGTGTCCGATTCTTTGCAACCCCAAGGACTGCAGCAGGCTAGGCCTCCCTGTCCATTGCCAACTCCTGGAGTTTACTCAAACTAATATCCATTGAGTCAGTGATGTCATCCAACCATCTCGTCCTCTGTTGTCCCCTTCTCCTCCTGCCTTCAATCTTTCCCAGCATCAGGGTCTTTTCAAAAGAGTCAGTTCTTTGCATCAGGTGGCCAAAGTATTGGAGTTTCAGCTTCAGCTTCAGTCCTTCCAATGAATATTCAGGACTGATGTCCTTTAGGATGGACTGGTTGGATCTCCTTGCTGTCCAAGGGGCTCTCAAGAGTCTTCTCCAACACCACAGTTCAAAAGCATCAATTCTTGAGTGCTCAGCTTTCTTTATAGGCCAGCTGTCACATCCCTACATGACTACTGGAAAAAAACCATAGCTTTGACTAGATGGACCTTTGTTGGCAAAGTAATGTCTCTGCTTTTTAATATGCTGTCTAGGTTGGTCATAACTTTTCTTCCAAGGAGCAAGCGTCTTTTAATTTCATGGCTGCAGTCACCATCTGCAGTGGTTTTGGAGCCCAAAAAAGTAAAGTCAGCCACTGTTTCCACTGTTTCCCCATCTGTTTGCCATGAAGTGATGGGACCGGATGCCATGATCTTAGTTTTCTGAATGTTGTGTTTTAGGCCAACTTTTTCACTCTCCTCTTTCACTTTCATCAGGAGGCTCCTTAGTTTTTCTTTGCTTTCTGCCATAAGGGTGGTATCATCTGCATATCTAAGGTTACTGATATTTCTCCTGGCAATCTTGATTCCAGCTTGTGCTTCATCCAGCCCAGCATTTCTCACTAAGAACACTGAGTTCTTAGATTTCATTAAACCCTGCTAACTGGCGGTTAGGGTGTGCCCCACCGTTCAAGGTGTCACCAGGTGGGCTAATTGAGAGAGGTGACAGGCCTGGAATCCTAGACAGAGGAGGTGGAGACATCGCAGATCCACTCCATGCTCTTTTCAAAGGGAAACTCTCAAGTGCCCACTGTATTCAGGTTGGTTCTGTTGGATTTGCAAACAATTAAAGGAGAGACCTGGTGAGAAGAAGGGCTCTTTGTGGAGTTTTCCTGGTCCCTGGGCTACACAGTCAAACCTAGTGGCCCTAAAGTGGTGGGGTGGGCTCCCTTTGGTGCACTGTCAACCATTTCCTTGGTTTCTCCTTCAGAATTAACATTTAAGGAAGGCTTTGCTTCTCTGCTGGTGGACTTTTCATCTGTCTTTCACTCTCTGCTTCTTTTTCCTTCCTCTCTTCTTTCTTTCTTACTGGTCATCACCTGCTTAGTAGAAGTTTCTGTTGTTACTTGGTTCATTTTCTATCTTAGGGTATTTTCTATTTTTGTATTTTCCAAAGGGAGCAGCAGATGCTTGGGATTTTATCCAGTGTCTGTACGCACATGGAGGTAAAGCATCAAGTCCTTCTAAAAAGATTTGTGAAGATGAACTGCTGTCTCCCGCTCTGCACATCACCCCGGTCTTTCTCCTCCTTCTCAAGAGGCAACTAGTGCAACTTTCCGTGAGGTCATTTTGGGAGCACTTGCCCCTCTTTCTCTGAATAACACAACTCTATTGCTGTTTCTCAATTTTCCAGTTTCAGGTATTTTCTACTGACTTTCCTGTGCAGAAGATGAGCACTTAGCCTTCTTCCTTTCCCCTTCCCCCACCGCACAGTGAAGTCCTTTCCATCCCTCTATCTTTCCAACGTATTTCTATCAAAAGTTCAGTTACCTGAACATTTATTTTTACATTCTTAAATGCTATTCTCCAGTAAACCATATAGCATGCCATGCCATGATTTTCCCTTCCTGCACAACTCTCTGGAGTTTATCATCTTTGGCTTGTTTTGGTGTTTGGCTTACTTTTCTGTGCACTTATCAGTGATGAAACCCCCAACTCTTGTTCAATTTAATCTTCTTGATAAATTTCATCCACAGCTTTCAGACCTGCTCCAACCTAGTCTGGTCCCCTCCACATCCAGACTTCTCTCTACCATCATTCAGCAGCAAGTCTCACCTGTGTTGGCGCTCCGGTTCCCTGTACACAAGCCATCCTTTTCCTAAATTTATTCCTTCATTTTGCTGAACAAGCTTCTCAGGTGGCTCTAGTGGTAAAGAACTTGCCTGCTACTGCAGGAGACATAAGAGACTAGGGTGTGATCCCTGGGTCGGGAAGATCCCCTGGAGGAGGAAATGGCAACCTATTCTAGTATTCTTGCCTAGAGAATCCCATGGACAGAAGAGCCTGGCGGGCTACAGTCCATGGGGTCACAGAGAGTTGGACACGACTGAGCTTTCACTGTCACTCTGCTGAACAAAGACATCTTCTGATAGCTTACTGATTGGTTGGTGGTAAATTTTGTTTTGTGATCCTGAGTGTCTGAAAATGTCTTCCTACTACCCTCCCACTTGACTGAGAATTTGGCTAGGTAGGACTCTTAGGGTGGAAGAGATTTTCCTTGAGAAGTGTCTTCTAGCTTCCAGTGTTGCTATATAGTCAAACCCATTCTGATTTCCATCCCTTTGTATGATACATGCTTGCTCTCCTGTGCTCTCTCTCTCTCTCCTCCTTCCTTCCTTCCTTCCTTCCTCTCAGTGTCTCTCCCTCCTTCCCACTGGAAGCTTCTGGAAATTTCCCTTTATCTCCTTTTGTCTGGAATGTGACAATGAGGCCTGGGGGAACCAGACTGGCAGTCTCTGAATGTAGTGGTGCTAGAGGCATGTGATCACTCGTGTTCCTGTTAGGAGGCAAGAACACCAGGACGACCATCTTCTGCCTTACCCTCCCCCCTACCTCAAGAATATACCTCCCATTTTCTGCCAGGGGAGCGAGATAGAAGGGTCCAAGAGTGAGGGAGGGGAATTAGGGGGTCTAAGGTCTTACAGAGCTTTCAGCCAGTCCTCTATATTTTAGACCTTATTCACTCCCACTTGTAGGGAAATCTGGTACCACCAACTACTGGGCTTTTTAACAGGGGTGTGACATGGATCAATTATCAGCTTTTCCCTCTGCCAACTTAGGACTATGATTCCTAGATCTGCTCAGTAACTATTTGTCCAAGGTTTTCAAACTTTCAAAATTTTGTTATTTCCTCTCCCATCTTCCCAGTCCTTTGGGATTTATTCCCTTAAAATGTCCCTTCATAGTAGTTTTAGTGTAGTTTAGAGAGGGAATGAAATTAGATGCGTGTGATCAATCCACCACTGAAAAAATTCAAAGCAGCTAATTCACATACGACAATCACAAGCCTCCTTCTCTCTCTCTCAAACATCAATTATGTGCTTGATATTACACAGTTAGCTCTGTAAACTGAGCAAGAACCTGAAATTGAGCAGACATAAACATAAATATAAAGGAGGTCCTGAAGCGAGTGTCCCAGATGCATTTCTGAATTGATTCCAGACCTTTCTGAAGCCTGCCTGGCCCAGGCGGAGTGGCTCCAAAGGGCTGTCCTGTAATTCGGAGTGAGGCACAGAGTCCGTGGATGTTGAGGGCATCCTACCCACAGTTGTGCACACGTGTCCTCAGCTCTTCAGCTGAGGCTGACGTCTCATCAGCTAAAACCCCCAGACTGGTCTTTTTCCTACTATGATCACTGCTAATAAATCACTTCACATGCACATCTATGTACAGTTTACAGAGTACTAAAATATATATTGACTCATAGAAACCATCATGATGGTGGTCATCCTTACTTTCCAGAATGATGGTTAAGAGTTTCAGCTTCGGACTCAGCATCACCTGGGTTAGAGTCTGGCTTTCACATTCATTATTTGTATGACCCTGACCCTGGACAAATTAGCCACTGTCTCTGAGCTTCCTATATAATGGAGATCACTATCATACTCAAACGTCCTGAGGGTTTGGGGGAGACTGAAGACAATCACACCTGCGAAGCAATCATCATGTGGCTGGTACATGGGGAGCCCTGGATACATATTAGCTATTACCCTGATTCCCATTCAACAAATAAAAATCCTGAGATTCACAATGGGATATTACTCAGCCACTAAGAGGATCAAAATAGGGTCATCATATATTAACATATATATGTGGAATCTAGTAAAATGTATGCAAGAACCTTTTTGCAGGGCAGGAATAGAGATACAGACGTAGCAAACAGACACATGGACAAGGGGGGAAGGTGGGACAAACTGGGAGACTGGGATTGACATATACACACTACCATGTGTAAAATAGATAACTTCTGGGAAGCTGCTGTATAGCACAGGGATCTCAGCTCAGTGCTCTGTGATGACCTGGGTGAGGGGGAGGACAGGGTGGGATGGGAGGGAGGCTCAAGAGAGAGCAGATACATGAATACGTATGACTGATTTACTTCCTTGTGTAGCAGAAACTAACACAACATTGTAAAGCAATTATATCTCAATATTTTTTTTTAATTTAAAAAAACTTTTTAAAAAGAGAGCTGAAATGATTTATCAAAGTTCACAGTGCCAACAAGGGACAGAGATCAGGCTAAGAACTCTCGTCTTTGACTCAGAACCTCAGGCTACCACACACATGATTCTCATGGCTGGATGCACAATCGAATCTCCCAGGGAGCTGGGAGAACACTTCCACGGCAAGGCACTCCCCAGAGATTTGGACTTAACTGCTCCAGATGGATTCTGGACATGGGTGTATTTCCCAGGCTCCCTAGGCGAACTGATGCTAGGTCCATGTTGCAAAGCTATGCTCTTTACCAAACTTCCTCTTTAGTTCCCAGGTGGCCTTGAATTGAGTATTTCATCTACCACCAGGCCCTTATTCACACCTGTATTCTAGACTCCTGGTCAGTACAGAGAAATGCGATCCTGATATACTATTTAGAAAAAGTGTTAAACAAACATAAAAACGCTGCCTCTGCCCACCGTTTGACCACTGCAGGAACTCTCTGGTCCAACAATTCCTAGCTGGTCAGAAATGACTAGAAATGAGCATGTCAAGTTCCAGCTACAGTCTTGCCAAGTTTTCCTGAACACATGGGGAGGTCATTCTGTGTGGTCAGCCTGGGCCCCCTATAGGGTCTGCAGAATGATCTATTGCAAACACTGTTAGGGCAGGCTGAGGGGCTGAACTAAATTATCTCAGACAGGCTTCTGGTCTTGCAAGCCAGAAGGATACAAAGGGAGGCTAGATAAGGGGGAAAGGAGGAAAATGCCTCATGGCCACTTTGGGGGAAAAAGAAGACAGAAGAGGAAAAGCAATGGGCAGCCCAATATCACCGATGTCAGGGCCTGAGCACAGCTGAGAGCACACGCAGTTGAGGAGGTCAAGGTCACAGAACTGACTCCCTGGGAGGCACATGGCTGTGGGGGCGGGGAGGGGTAAGCTGGGGGTCCAAAGAAAACTCAGGCCCCGTCGCATATGGTCAAGCCGGCCTGGAACAGGCCCAGAATCCCGGAACCTCACACATCATTCTTATCTTTAGCAACAAACGAAAGCTGTCATCATACATTCAGGGAAATTTCGTGAAGGTCTAGCTGGAATTTGGCATGTTTCATTAACAAATGTTTCCCTTCATTTTTGAAAAGTGCTCTTGGAAAAAAAGTTGATTTCCTATTAATGGGCCATGGGCTTAACAAGCTTTCTTCCTGTGATCCTGAGCATAATGACCTTGTCCACACATGAAATCAAAATAAAAGGACCAAAGAATCTTCTGTAGGGTGAAGAGAAAAATGGCTAAAGGGAATAAGATCATCCTTCAAGGAGCTTCTTCCATACTAAACCAAAATGAAGCTGCAGGGCCCTCACCTAGTTCCTCCAGCCCTGGGTGATTCTCACCTGCCCATCTTTGAACAAAATCTGCTGTTCACAGAACTGCAAGCCCTAGGCAGCATCTACTGGCCTCTTAGGATAAAAGACAATTGGCGGCGTCAGGCTCCTGAGCACATTTTCATAATCAGCTTGATCATGGGTGCACGGCAGCTGCTCGATTGACGGTGTTAGACAGGGAATAAAGAGAGATGCCAGGAGTAACCTCAGATCTGACATAACGAGGCAAACATCAGTCATTTGGCTAAAAGGCTCATAAAGGCTCCATCAGCTGTGACACCAGCGTCTGTCTTAGGCAAAGCTAACAAGGAAATGTGGCGGTAAGCGTCTTCCTTAGACAGGAACAAGTTGTGAGTGAGCTGCATTATTAACGGGGGAAAAAAAGAAGTCCTGTTGAAAATGGTGTGTTGTCTTGCTCTGATCAGAAATGATAGATCTCTGTTTTGAAACAATTGTCTGAATGGAAAGATGTTTGTTTGAAACGGTTCCACTTCATTGGCCAAATGCTCAAGAGCACATAAAATTAGTACTTCAAAGGGGGCGCTTCTAGGGAAGGCCATGTGACACAGAACGTCATCTTGGCCCTCTCAGAAAAGGAGACTTCTTCGCTAACGATGCAATAAATCCAGTCCATGCCTCGAAGGAGTTGATCATGGTTGGAAGCCATTACATAAGGGATTTAGATAATAATATACAAGCCACAAGAATCACCAGCATATGCCTAACACTTTTTGCTATTTAAAGCACTTGGAACCGTATTTGGTCTCAAGCTTAGTGAGAAAAGCAGGGTAGAAATGACTATCAGCTTGATTCCAGACAGAGAGAAACTAAGGCTCTTGTAAGTGAATTAACTTAGCTGAAGACCCAGAGCTGTTAGGACTGGGGCTGGGGCTGGAACCCAGGACTTCAGCCTCCAGAGCTCTGGAACTCTTCCCTACAGTTGAGCCAGGGGGACAGACTTGTGGCAAGCTTCCAGACACAGTTAAGTGTTCTCCCACTTCAAGCACTGCCTACAAAACTTGACATCAGCTAACTATGATAATTATGGTCCCCCTGGGCTTCCCTGGTGGCTCGGCAGTAAAGAATCCACCTGCCAATGCAGGAGACACGGGTTCGATCCCAGGGTTTGGAAGATTCCCTGGAGAAGGAAATATGCCTCTCCTCCAGTATTCTTGCCTGGGAAATCCCATGGAAAGAGGAGCCTGGTGGGCTATAGTCCATGGGGGTCACAAAGAGTTCAACAAGACTTAGCAACTCAACAACAACAACAATTTTCCCCTACTCCTGGTGGCTCATGTGTGTGGATGGACCTTCAGTTAAATATTATCTTTTGATAGCACCACCAGTGACAGCTGCACAGCAAGAACAGGAAGCTCAGGGGAAGGAAAATTATATTGAACGGTTTTAGATGAGGATTGTTAATGTTTCGATGAACGTATAAGTCCATTAATATGGATATCTCTGTAAAACACCCAGTTGGCAGCAAAAGTAATTAAAAGAGAAAGAAAAAGAACCATCTCCTGCGTTGAAGGCAATCAGAAACAGGGGTTGTAGAATATAAAGTGCACCCCCTCGCAGACCGGCATGCACAAATACTCTTTGAATGTAACATCTGTGTGGCTTCCAGATGATGATCCAGTCATTCTGCACATGTGACCCTCCCCCAGCCTATGTTTACCCTTCTATCAAATCATAATGAAAAGTATCCATTGCCAGTAGGAAGCATTTCTTAAAGAAAAGAAACAAAATAAATGTGAAAATTCCTTACTTTGGTTATTGGTTCTCCTTGGGCTCTCTTCTGACTCATCCTCATGATTCTCTGGGGCTTCTAAAGAGAGCAACCCCACACCCTGTGCCAGTCTAGGGCCCTGAATGAGGCAATGTCAGGATTTGCCCCCAGTTCTTAGCAGAAAATGTGGGTAAGAGAGGATGCTTTCATGGAGAATCACCAACATTTCCAGAGCTCCAGAGATGAAAGGCAGAAAGAAGAGAGGGGGAGAGAGAAGGAAGGAAGGAGGGAAAGAAACACCTCAAAGTGAGCAGAGAGCGTGGCACTCACAGCACATGGTGCAATGCCAGAAGCCAAGCCTGGGCAGATGCCCACTCACCAGGACAGGAGAGGCTTAAAGAGACACAGAGATAGAAAAGCAGCGGTGTCTTGTCTAGGCCCCCTGAGCAATCTAATCTTTAGACAAAAGGGAAAGGCTAATTACATATTGATGGATTTGCTTCTTTCCTTTTCTCTGAATAGCCAATGGCTGTCTCGTCTTCTCAGACAGCCAGCAAATCCAAGAATAGCTCTGTTCACACTGCCAGCTCAGCTCTCGGTGGAAGGTAGTATATTTTAATGTCTATCCAACTGTGTGTTTTGTGGTAATGATTAGCAGATGTCTTTGCTAAGGGAGAACTACACTCATGTTCTGGAACCTTCTTGATGTGGACAGCAGCTCTGTGACCCGCCTTGGTGCCGGATCCACTGGTTTTGCTGAAAGGTAAATGCTGCAGCGTTTGACCGGTTTACCTCCCTCCATTTCTAGGTGGGTTCCTCCATAATGTGGCCTTTTTGAGGTTACAACCCTATAAATTAAGCATCAGCCTTACAGCTACACTATTTATATTGGTATTTTTTTTCACAGGTGACCTTCTACAATGTATTTGGGGGTAACAAGATTGCTCTTTAGTATAATACATGAGGCTGGTGGGAGAGAGCCTAGTTTGTCAGGAGCTGGTGAGATTTTCCTAGCAAGAAATGTGTACTCTAGAGTTCTGGGTGATAGACTAAGTGGCAGACAATCCCAGGGCTTCCGCAAACCTACCTGTGAGTGGGTGCGTGGATTACACGGCCACCTCGAGAACCCGGATGCAGTGGCATCTACACGGAACACAGCACAAACCATATTTCAAATCTCATAACATGCCAACATGCAAATAAATAAATTCTCCTTTCCAAATGTCACCAGCTGGGTGATTCCCACACAGGCGCTGCCGTATTTTCCTGAAAGGGTAGAAGTGACAGTCACTCCCCCTCTAAGTCTGAGCTCCCTGGCTTCCCGCTTTCATATTCGGAACCCGCATGGAGTAGCCCTTTGGGGATAGGTATTAATGAAGAAACAGGCCAGAGCCTACTCTTTCTCTGAGAGTGAAGGGTACAGTCTGTTCAGAGTGGCTTTTTAATTTCTCACAATTAACCCTGCCAGAATTAACATCTATGGCACCAGTGACAGTGAATTGAAAAAGTCACATCAGCACAGAGCAAGGCCCCTCACTGCCTCCGTGTTTCCCCCTTCTGTTGAAAGAGGAAAGTTCTCGAAGCCTGCCAAGCTGATTGTCTTGTCACTGCACTGAGACCTGCTGGGCTAGGTAGGAGCGGGGCACTTTTCCAACTCTCCTGCTGTGAATTCCAACCTGGTTCAGCTCTTCACTGGCCATGTGCCACAAACATCCATGGATGGCCTGGGCTCTGTCTCTTTTAGTCAATGACATACAGAGGCCCATCTGATCTGCACGGTGAGCATGGAGGGTCGAACTCTGAGTGCCTCATTGCATTCCTACAAGTCTGACTGGTGACTCTCCATTGAAAGACAGACCAGGGGTCCTAGTACACACTTCGATCTAGCCTCACGTCAGTTCTCTCAAACATTCCAGGGCAGATGATTAGAAAAAAGAAGACAGGGGCCCACAGGTGACCAAAAAACATGACTTTGCCCTGGTAAGTTAGTGTCAAGTGTCTCATGCTTTGCTATTTCTGTCTTCACTTATAGCACAACTTTTCATAGTGAAAGGAAAGCCTACTTATCCATTTACACTCAAGTTGTGATTTTTTTTTTTCATGTGGACAGGAAATGGTTGGTCTGGGGGAAAAAAGCTCACATGACCATTATCTTGAATCACTGAACAACTACACGGCCTCACAGTGTTCTTTGTTGGAATCCAGAAGTCATAGGTCAGTCTCTTCTCTTGCTTACAGAATGTTCCTTCTGGTTTGATCTCTTGGTGCAAAGTGGCAAATTCAAAAGTCGGAAGGGCTAACAAAGGGGAGGCCTGATGAAGTGACAGCTGTGGGACTCGCACTGCCTGCTGCACAACCAGGCCTCTACCAGGTTCCTAAATGAAACTCTTAAAGCAACAGCACTACTGAGACTCCATTGTTTCAAATAGTGACCATGGCTGACTTCCACAACTGCATTAGAGATGTCTACATTTGACACCTATGAACAAATATTGCTGCTTCCGTATTAACATTGACATTTCATGAACTTGGAAAGCTATGCTATGTATGTGTCCACACAAATACATGTACTGCCCAAGAGCTGATGCTGGAAACAGCAAAAGAGCATGCTATTTTTTTGCCGTTTAAAGTTCATTGTAGCACCATTTACAACAGCCAGGACATGGAAGGAACCTAGATGTCCATTGACAGAGGAATAGATAAAGAAGCTGTGGTACATATATAACAATGGAATATTACTCAGCCATAAAAAGGAATGCATTTGAGTCAGTTCTAGTGAGGCAGATGAACCTAGAGCCTGCTATACAGAGCAAAATAAGTCAGAAAGAGAAAAACAAATATCGTACATGAATGCATATATATGGAATCTATAAAGATGGTACTGATGAACCTAGTTGCAGTGAAGCAATGCAGATGCAGACATAGAGAACGGACTTGTGAATACAGGGGTGGGGGGAAAGGAGAGGGTGGGATGAACTGAAAGAGGAGCACTGACATATATACACTACCATATGTGAAACAGATAGCTAGTGGGAAGCTTCTGTCTAGCACAGGGAGCCCAGCTCAGGGCTCTGTGATGACTTAGAGCAATGAGGGGATGGGAGGGAGATTCAAGAGGAAGGGGATGTATGCATACATGTAGCTGATTCGCATTGTTGTAGAGCAGAAACTAACACAACATTGCAAAGCAATTATACTCCAATTAAAACAGAAATTTTAAAAAGTCACTAACAACATCCAAAAATCCAGTGTCAGGACTTGTGAAGACACCACAGCTAACATACATTGCTGCTCCCTGAAGACAACCTTGCAGACTGCCTTTGAAGGCAAGCAGAAATCCATGCAAAACAGACGCAATCAACAAGCCTGCCTGGGATGCCTCCTACTGCCAAGTGCATGCAGGTTAACCAGAAGGGTGTGGGATGTGAACACACAGACTTGGACCAACACCTAAGAAAACACCGAATGGATCTCCAAGCATGCATGAAAAACAAACAAATCTCTAAACCAATACATCTGCTTTTTTCAATAGGAGGGCCCAGAACTCTGAATTTTACCTGTCCCTTCTCAAAGGTGTTTTGGGTGAGCCAGGATGTGCAATCGAGTTCGGCCACTTTCCACCCTAGAGCTTCTTTCCCTTGGCAAAGACCTGAATGTAACTTCAGAGTGATGTTTCCTTTAAAGGACTCAAACTTTCAGGACAGGCCCTTTTTCTTGCAATCTAGTACTGTAATGGTCCACAGTTATGCACTGCTGTGTGCTTTTTAGGGGTTATTAGCCCATGTAAAGCCATGCTTTCATAATCACCTTTGCTTTTTTCAATTATGAAATTTATTACATATTTCATGCTGCATATTACAAAAATTCAGAAGCTACTCACAGGCACTTTGCTCAATAAAATATTCATACAGTAAAATGCATGCTTTTTCATCATGAGTAATATGTTTAGAAGTAATTTCCCATTGGTCATCCACTTTTGGAGTGGTCGGTCTTTCTGGCTTTGAAAATACTGTTAGGATCAAGGTAAAACTAATAGCTCCTGCCTGTACCTACCAATCTCTTAAAATATGCAAAATGCTGGTCACATTATGTTACAAGTGTTTTCGTTTAATACAAAGGCCTCTCCCCTTCTAGGTTGTCTTAGTCAGTGAATCCCTAGCAGAGGGACAGATGAATGTGTGAGCTCCAGTGTAGAAGACAGGCAGTAAGAGTCTCCGGCTGGGGTTGTGAGAGTAGCGGGCATTGCCACCTCCTTCAGTGCTGGGTCCCCAGTACCCAGAATGGAGTATGCCTCCTAGAAGGTGTCCAGTTCACAAACATTTGTTGGAAGAAACTCAGGAAGCAGGGAAACAAAAGGGAGGGAGGAAGAGAGAGGGAGCAGAGAAAGAAGAAAGGGAGGAAAGAAAGGGAAAGAAGGAGAAAGGGAGGGAGAAAGGGAAGGAAGAAAGGCTGAACTTGATGTGTGACTTTGAGCAAGTCACTGATCATCTAAGCCTCACCCCTTATTGGGTCAAATGAGGAGGGTGGACCAGATTATTTCTAATCATGCCACCTCCAAAACGTGGATTACCTCCATGATTTACAGAATTACATCTATGATTCTGAGACGTAAATTGTCCACTGATGTCAATGGAATACAGATAATAAACAAGTACTTTGCTCACCCATGATTATGTAAAAGTATTCAGAACAGCACCCCTTATTAGTCCAGTATCTGTCCCATTTTCCACACACTAGGGAATTCTTCATTTCAAATATTTAAACTTCACTGGAAAGATGAACTGGGTATATATTTGCTTAATTTGTAGACTGACAGAGCTCAGATTCATAAGTGTTTCCATAGGTTTACTAAAACACTTATCACCACTCAAGTTCAACAATTTCAGTATCATCCTCTTGAAATAATGTATACTAATAAGAAAGAAAGCTCATGTCTCCTGAAATGAACACATGGGGAATATTAATCTCCTGAAACTCACAAAGCTTAAAAAGCATTTCCATCATGGTGTGGCTGAGATTATCTTCTGCTATTTAAAGCACTGCTGCCACTAATTCCCCCACTTCCAAAATGATTATCTCCCAGAAGTGAAGACATTTAAGTTTCTCCAAGTCTCCAAAACCCCTAGAAGTCAAGGCTAGTTGATACTGTGTGTTTGCAGACCTAGTACTTATATTACAACATGAATATTTGCTCAAGTTTGAAAAATATACTAAAATCACACACTTCACCTGAATGCACACCTACCAAAACCAGGTTCCTGGTGTGCTCACAGTTGCAACCATATTTGAATGAGATGCTTTCTCCATTACATCCCACTATAGATGCTAAGGGGCTTCCCTGGTGGCTCAGCTGGTTAAAAATCTGCCTACAATACGGGAGACCTGGGTTCGATCCCTGGGTTGGGAAGATCCCCTGGAGAAGGGAATGGCTACCCACTCCAGTATTCTGGCCTGGAGAATTCCATGGACTGTATAGCCTATGGGGTGGCCAAAAGAGTCGGACACGACTGAGCGACTTTCACTTCACTTCATGGATGCTAAAGGAGTTGACCAGAAGTGGGGAACTATCATTATTCATTCATCTGCTTTGTCCTAGAGCCACTGACCAACTGATATCTCTTTACCTCCCTCTCATTCTATGTCTCTGTCTCTCTTTCTCTCTGTCTTTTTCGGTCTCTCCTTCCCTTTCTCTCTCCTTCTCTTTTTTTTTTTTTTCATGTAACAGCAGAGGCTGTTGAGCAATGATTTAACTCAAGGGAGTTCATATAAATACCACCCCCTGCCACACACATACATTAATTCAAAGTCACCAATAGCACTCCATTACCCACAGAATAAATTCAAACTCCTTGATCTGATACCTACGATCCTCCATTTAGAAGTTGTGTGATCTTGTACAAATCACTTAACGTCCTTGTGACTCAATTTGCCCTCATTTGCCAAGTGGGGATACCAGTGATACTTATCTCACAGAGTTGGTAAGAGGAGTAAGTGAATAGATATATGGAAATCACATAGAAGAGTGACCAGCACACAGGAAGCCCCATATAAATATTAGCTACTATGCTGTTCCCGTCACAGTGGAGTCTCAACATATATTTTGGGCTCTGTTTCTGACTGCTCCCATCTTGAACATTCTGGCTTATTCACGCTTAAGGTATAGCCCCTGCTTTCCTACCTTTGTGTTTTGTGCTATAAATAGCAAATATTTATGGAAAGCATATTATGTCCCAAGCACTGTGCTAACTGTTGCATGGATTACCTCATTTAAGCTTCACACGATCTCTGTGTGAAAGGCACCGTTATCCTTCCATTTTACAGATGAAGGTAACTGACACGTGAGAGAGTAACAGACTTGACCATGCATGCATGCTAGGTCGCTTCAGTCCTGTCCAACTCTCTGTGACCACATGGACTGTAGCCTGCCAGGCTCCTCTGTCCATGGTGATTCTCCAGGCAAGAATATTGGACTGGGTTGCCATGCTCTCCTCCAGGGGATCTTCCCAACCCCGGGAGTGAACTCACAGCTCCTGCATCTCCTGCATTGCAGGCGGGTTCATTACCCACTGAGCCACCTCGAAAGCCCATGTCTAAGGTCTGAGGTGGAGTGTCAGTCACTCAATCATGTTCGACTCTTTGTAACCCCAGGGACTGTAGCCCGCCAGGTTCCTCTATCCATGGGATTCTCCAGGCAAGAATACTGGAGTGGGTTGTCACACCCTCCTCCAGGGGATCTTCCTGACTCGGGGATCAAAGCTGTGTCTCTTGTGTCTCCTGTATTGGCAGGTGGGTTCTTTACCACTAGTGCCACCTGGGACTTGACCATAACAACTGTGTTAAAAGATGGCAGAGCCAATGATGAAATACAGGCAGACCAGCTCCTGTGCTCTCCTCAAAACTACTGGGATATACTGCCTCTGTTGGTACCCATTCTCTGTCCCACCTCCCTCCACGGCTTTCCCTGCCCCTCACCTATCTGTGTGCTCTGCAAATCATCTCAACTCTCATCCTTTAGACATCCGCCTCCCAGGCCAGTCCTTGGAGCTCTTCAACTCACGACCTCCTTGGAAACTGGGACACTCCATTTGTCGTATAATTATC